>NC_035449.2:29291957-29931633 GCF_002127325.2 Helianthus annuus | reverse complement strand
CACCCACTCATGATCATCATCAGCCTCTTCACTTCCTTCGTTTCAGTCGACGGACTCAGGCAACGGCTCCATCCGTTCTCCGGTAACCCACTCATCACACAACACCCTCCCTTCCTACCCCCCCCCCCCCGTTACAGAACTGAACGACCACCACCACCACCACCGTCTGGTGGTGGTGCGGCATCGGAACCGAGAGAGAAGGAGGGTGGCAACGAAGAGAGATGAGTCGGAGAGGAGCAACAACGATGGAGCCGGTCAGCGACGCGGTGAAGCCGGCGTCGGAAGACGGAAGCAGCACCGTCTACGTCGGTAGTAGTGCTATGGTTCGACAAAAGTTTTCGGGTAAGACCTGGTTTCACTTCTTCTCTTTTTATTTCCTTCTAGATCCGAGATGTTCTCCGTTATATGGTGATGTTTCAGGGGGGTTACGGTGGTGGTTGACGGCGGCAAAAGGCCACCGGAGTAATGGCAGCGGCGGCGACAAGGGTGGTGGTCCGAGGTACTTCAGTTGGTTCGGGTCACAGCCGCGGTTCGGGTCTTTTGGGAGGTCTCGGGTTAGATTATGCTCGGTTCAGTTCACGACACGGTCGGTTTAAGTGAACTCAGCTTCGGGTTTGATTTGGTTCGATCTAGTCTCGGTTGGGTTATGGTTCTAGCTTGGTTCAAGTTTCGTGGAGCAGCTCGGATTCACTCCGGTCAGTTTCGGGTCTCGGTCAAAGGCAGTCAACAAGTCATCAGTTCTGGTCAAACTCAGTCAAACTTAGTCAAAGGCTGGTCAACGCAAGACCCGGTCAACTTAGACCCGGTAAAGTTTTACAACACGAAAGTTAGATTAGATTGATATAGAATTTAGAATTTTAGTAGTTTACGCGACCGAGCTCGACCCGTTTCAATTTGGTACTAGTTTATATTTATTACACTCGACAAAATTTTATATAGATTTCTTATATTATTGAAGCGTTGATTGAATTTTGAAAAATATATCGACATTTAGCTGTCGGGTTATTCGAAAAACAGAGGAAACTCTGTCCGATTTTCATAAAAATCCTAAACACGACACGCGATTATATTCTAAAAACGACACTTGTCGAAGTTGAAGTTCCTTATAAAATAAATATATATGTATATTTATTTTGCCGACGTTTCACAACTCACGAAACGAAATTATAACATTCCGACAAACCCTTACTAAATAAATAATATTTACGATTTCATCAAGCACTCGCACTGAATTATGTTTATTTCAAAACGATAGAATCCGAATATTTAAATAACATAAACATAAATGGTTATGTTTAATTTAAACATCCATACTTCCAAACTCATTTACAAATAAATATAATGTATATATTTCTTTCAAACGTCGTGTTCGTATACTTTTATAAAATAAATATAATTATTTATATTTATTTAGAACGTTTACCCGAAGTACGACACATTGTCGTAGGATTTTAACAAACGACGCTATTAACCGACTCGATTCGATAACGGCGACACGAACCGCTATCCACCTATGTACTTCTAATTCACGACTTCGCAAGTATGCTTATATTTATATATAAGAATATATTTTCTAGAACACTCGAAAACTAAGTCGATCTCGAGACTTAGTATCTATCCCGCTTAAATGGGATCGAATAACCATAAATTGGTTATCTCAAAACCAAGACGATAACGCTATCCTAGAATCGTTTAGATTACGATTCGGTAGAGCTCGGACACGTAGTTTAGCTACGATTAAACTAGAAACTGATGAGTTATTCCTTGATTAGGATCAATATAGTTGCACGCTAGCGAGTTCACATTCTTGGAATGACATCACGGAATCACGTTAAGCTAGCTTTGCACAGGAATGTCAAGGTGAGTTCATAACCCCCACTTTTTACTATTTTACATTTTTATAAATGTTTTCGGGGGTGGAAAGACATGCAAGTCTAGCAAAAATAAACAACTTTTCGATGAACGAAAACTCATATTTCTAAACCGTGTTGCGAACGAATTTCAAGGAACTTAAATGGTTTACGAATGATTTCGATCAAACATACCGGTTTTACAAAACACGCGCCTATTTACGAAACGTGCATGATTTTCTAATGGGTACGGGCGACACAGTCGAGGTGATTCGACACAGTCGAGGGGATTCGACACAGTCGAGGTGATTCGACACAGTCGAGGTGATTCGACACAGTCGAGGTGATTCACACGGTCAAGGTGATTCGACACAATCGAGGTGATTCACACAGTCGAGGTGATTCGACACAGTCGAGGTGATTCGACACTAAAAACCGTCTACACAGGTTGAGTACTTCCTATGTCGCCGCATACGTTAATGTCCTCGCGAAACATTAACGATCAACCTGTTCATAGACGCTTTACATACCCATTTACAACACTAAAACTTTCATATGTTCATAAGATTTATTTGATGGAAACTCAGAAATACATGGATTTATAAACTTTGGTAACGTTTTTCAAATTATGCCTAAGTAAGAGGACGCGCTGATCCTGCTTACAAAGGTTCGTTTGGGCTTGGCCCATTCTCTCTCGTGCAATGCACAAACACTTTTGTGGGCTAGACTCACAGTTCTCATATATCATGCCAAGAAAATGCTTTTACTATATTTTCTCAAAAACTTTAAAACCGGTTATCAAAAAGATTTCTTTTGAATCTTTTCAAAACAAACTATGAACTCGCTCAACTTTATGTTGACTTTTTCGCATGTTCTTTCTCAGGTTGGAATTTTCGAAACTACGGAACGGTTGGAATAGGAGAACCCATGGGAATTCGAGTACTTAGCGGCGTTCTTTTTCTAGAAGTCTTAGCTTATTTGCTTCCGCTGTGCAATGAAGATACCGGTCCAGTCACGCCAGCTCTGATATTTCGGGGTGTGACAGATTGGTATCAGAGCTATAGGTTTCAGCGAATTAGGTTTCTGTAGAGATACCTAGGCTTTAACCTCACTTTCCTCTGGGGACTTAGATTATTAAGACTTGAGCACATACAGAACGCCTAAGACTCGAATATGGGTTCCAACCGTTTCCAAGAATAATGAGTCAACTGTTTTGATTTTAAACATGCACAAGAGTTGCGTTTGATACACGATACACGAAACGATTACACACAGTAAGCAAAACCTGGAGGGTTTTGATAACATGCATTTAGGACCTTTGGAAAGCTTATGTCGAAACTCATTAGAGGTCCTCACTTAGAAACCGTGACTAACAACTCGGGAAAACGCCATTATATTATGCCGTCTATGCTATCTTATTTACCTGAGCAGGTAATCTACGTGGAACGAAACGCTAGTGCGCGAGTGCACATGAAACCTAAACTATACGTCAGCGGACGTCGAAGTGTATCATACGTGACTTTTGAGGCAAGGCCTTTGGAAAACATGATCGGGCACGATAAAAACCATGGTAATCCTGGCAGCGGGAGAACTACTGACTATAATGCAGCACTTTGGCACGTGAACATGCAAACGACACTAATCTCGCTGAGGTACGTTAGAACAAGATTTCGCAATAGTCGCTACTTAGTCTAAAGAGACTCAAAGTTATTGGCGCTGCAAAAGAAGTCACATGTCTTCGCATTCCCCTACTTCATTTATGGTGAATACGCTATGTTCGACATTCCATGGTAATGTCATTCAACAACCAGTTATCGCACGAAATTCCAGGTAAAGTCCTTATATTTCTTTTGTTGAAATTTCGACTTTTGCATATAGTGAGTAGATTTTCGTATTTCTACTCCCCCTAATGATCATTGCATCACGAAAATTTTCTTTCATAATAGCGAATACTCATTTGCTTCATTCTTGACCAATTCATATGTTACACATGCGTTTGTTACGCATGTGACTTCACTCGAAATTGTTGCTTTATCAACGTTCAATATTGTTTCTCTATGTTGATTATTGCATTGTGATTTGGACGATTGCATTGTTGTAAAGCGTTGACTCCTTGATATCGAGTCAATGAAACTTGTTGGATCTCTTTTCCTTTTCAAGCTACATACATGGTTTTTCGTTGTAACCATGTTGAAATTTCGCATCGATACGTGCATTCATTGTTGAAATGTGACTAAACCAAGTTCAATTGTTTGAACTTGCTCATGATATATATTCAATTCAAGGTCTAATATGATGGATTGAAGTCATCATATTCTACATAATTCCAACAAGAACTTCATTTGCTTTGAACCATAACATGCTTGTTTGGTCTTCGACTTCATTGAATCGCTTCTTTGATACGATCACCTAGTGGTGGCGTTTTCACAAATTTGAAGCTTGCGCTAATCTCGTTGCTTAACTCATGTACGGATTTAATTATTTATTTAGTTGTTTATTGATATTAAATCCGCTTTGTGAATTATTATATTAAAACAGTCTTAATACAATCATGTGTTAAGATAATGGTACACAAGTTCATGTCATATTTCGGTGTGCCTCTTAACGGATCTTTCATCATCGAGCGGACATTTTGGTGATATTCATTGCTTTTCATCTTTACTCGAAAACATTATTTATTTGTTTCATTATCAGTTGAAAATCTCATGATGTTTGTTTGGAACAAACATTCACATTTATTTCGTTGAGCCCTTTCATCTGATTTCATACACGGTGATACTTGTTCGGTCACCGCTATTATTGAATTGTTTCATTCAATACGACACCTTGTGGTGTCGGTAATCATGATCGAGCGTTTCATGCAAAACACGGTGATGCTTGTTCGGTCACCGCTATTATCGAATTATTTCATTCACTACGACACCTTGTGGTGTCGGTATAAACTTGTAGCTTGTGCTAATCACGATCAGCCGTTTCATTGGAAATTATTTATGTTTTTCGTTTGACACATCGTTTGAATAGTCTTAATGCAACTATGTATTAAGACGATGATACACCAGGTTCGATTGTATTTCATTTCGGTGTATCCTTGCAATTCAATAATGTCAACACATTGATTTTATTCATTTAATGGTTCGATTGTTGACAAATCATTTTTATGATTCTATTTACTTGAACTTGTTGAATTAGAGTTCCAATCATACAACAACCAACGCAAGTTTCCATTGGTAGTAAATTTTTATTGTTTCAAGAATTGATTGCATAT
This sequence comes from Helianthus annuus, assembly GCF_002127325.2. Taxonomy (NCBI): domain Eukaryota; kingdom Viridiplantae; phylum Streptophyta; class Magnoliopsida; order Asterales; family Asteraceae; genus Helianthus; species Helianthus annuus. The sequence goes on along the minus strand of NC_035449.2, from coordinate 29,926,518 downwards.
TGCGAACGTTCATTTGGAATTCTATTGGTCGAGATTCCTCTTTTGTTGAACCCCATAAAGTTGATCACATTGGTGATGGTATCACTACACTTCGTTCACTCGACATCGATTCCTAGAACAAATTCAGTTGAACCGTTGGGCTCTTACTGATGCAAAATGTCTTTACACTCACGTAAGCAAAAATATTGGTATTATTCGGACTTACCTGCGAAACGACACAACTCTGAGGAGATAACATAGTTTAAATTTCGAGGACGAAATTTCTGCAACAGGGGGAGAATGTGACAACCCGTAATTTCGACGCTTGTTAATTATGATTAGAGGCACAAATAACGCGTTATTAATTAACAATTCTATAGCGATATGAAAGAACAAAACAAACGTTGGTAACCAAGATGCTAGAGAAGCATTTTCATCTTAATTTCTATGCATAATATACACGTAAATATGATTGTAATTAATATTCATATTTTAACGCAGTCTATTTTAATAAAGATTACAGGTTCAACGAAAACACACGTGTATACTTATGTATAAATATATACAAACACGAACACCTACATTTTTGTTTATCATCAGGTCTTGTGTTTTATTTATATAAATGATCACTTATAGTATGTATATAGTATATATCAATCATGTCACCCTACTGGTAGGGGTGAATTATTTCACTAGATTGTGTTAAGTAATTGATTTATCATGATCATATTTCTTGATTGTAAGGCCTACACTAACAAAAGATATTTTGTTAACTAATACGTTTAGTATGACATCATAAAAGTATGGTTGTAATGATGTTGTCATATACACACCATAACCATGAAATTATGTTTTATATGTATGTGTATATACGTATGAAACAAGAAATAAAAGTCATCCAACTTTATTTGCTTTTGAAACCCTACTATATAAACCTTGTTATAAAAAAAAAAAAGAAACCCTCATTTCACTTTCAAGTTTCAGCCGACACTCCCTCATCACTTTCTTCTCTCTGCATTTGCTCCTTAGAGAAACCCTAGCTCACACCCACTCATGATCATCATCAGCCTCTTCACTTCCTTCGTTTCAGTCGACGGACTCAGGCCACGGCTCCAGCCGTTCTCCGGTAACCCACTCATCACACAACACCCTCCCTTCCTACCCCCCCCCCCCCGTTACAGAACTAAACGACCACCACCACCACCACCGTCTGGTGGTGGTGCGGCATCGGAACCGAGAGAGAAGGAGGGTGGCAACGAAGAGAGATGAGTCGGAGAGGAGCAACAATGATGGAGCCGGTCAGCGACGCGGTGAAGCCGGCGTCGGAAGACGGAAGCAGCACCGTCTACGTCGGTAGTAGTTCTATGGTTCGACAAAAGTTTTCGGGTAAGACCTGGTTTCACTTCTTCTCTTTTTATTTCCTTCTAGATCCGAGATGTTCTCCGTTATATGGTGATGTTTCAGGGGGGTTACGGTGGTGGTTGACGGTAGGGGTGTGCAAAAAACCGAATTAACCGAACCATAACCGAATTAACCGACAAAATCGAACCGAAAAAACCGAACCAAATAAAAAACCGGTGGGTCGGTTAATGGATTTTTGAAAACCGAAAGTAGCGGGTCGGTTATGGTTATCATTTTTTTGATACCTACCATAACCGAACCGAACCGACATGTAGTAAATCTTTGTAGGATTTAGGATTTTTCACCATACTGTATTTTTAATATTTGATGTTTTTGATTGAAGATTTTTAGTACTTATGGGTTTCTCATATCATTTTGTGGTTTTGGTTGAATGTTTATTTGAATTTATTAAATGTATCATATCACTTTATTCGAATATTCGATAATAAGTGGTATTAATATTATAGATTATATGTATTTTTAATACTATGTAATATACTAATATACAATAACAATTTATTTCATGTTAAAAAAATTTAAGCTATTTTTAGCTAAGCTAAATACACGGTTAACCACCCATAACCGACCCGCTATAACCATCAAAACCGAATAACCATAACCACCATAACCGATCGGTTATGGTTATGGTTTTCCAATAACCGACATCGCGGTTATGGTTATGGTTTTTGGTCAAAACCGACCCAAACCGACCCATGCACACCCCTAGTTGACGGCGGCAAAAGGCCACCGGAGTAATGGCAGTGGCGGCGACAAGGGTGGTGGTCCGAGGTACTTCAGTTGGTTCGGGTCACAGCCGCGGTCCGGGTCTTTTGGGAGGTCTCGGGTTAGATTATGCTCGGTTCAGTTCACGACACGGTCGGCTTAAGTGAACTCAGCTTCGGGTTTGATTTGGTTCGATCTAGTCTCGGTTGGGTTATGGTTCTAGCTTGGTTCAAGTTTCGTGGAGCAGCTCGGATTCACTCCGGTCAGTTTCGGGTCTCGGTCAAAGGCAGTCAACAAGTCATCGGTTCTGGTCAAACTCAGTCAAACTTAGTCAAAGGCTGGTCAACGCAAGACCCGGTCAACTTAGACCCGGTAAAGTTTTACAACACGAAAGTTAGATTAGATTGATATAGAATTTAGAATTTTAGTAGTTTACGCGACCGAGCTCGACCCGTTTCAATTTGGTACTAGTTTATATTTATTACACTCGACAAAATTTTATATAGATTTCTTATATTATTGAAGCGTTGATTGAATTTTGAAAAATATATCGACATTTAGCTGTCGGGTTATTCGAAAAACAGAGGAAACTCTGTCCGATTTTCATAAAAATCCTAAACACGACACGCGATTATATTCTAAAAACGACACTTGTCGAAGTTGAAGTTCCTTATAAAATAAATATATATGTATATTTATTTTGCCGACGTTTCACAACTCACGAAATGAAATTATAACATTCCGACAAACCCTTACTAAATAAATAATATTTACGATTTCATCAAGCACTCGCACTGAATTATGTTTATTTCAAAACGATAGAATCCGAATATTTTAATAACATAAACATAAATGGTTATGTTTATTTTAAACATCCATACTTCCAAACTCATTTACAAATAAATATAATGTATATATTTCTTTCAAACGTCGTGTTCGTATACTTTTATAAAATAAATATAATTATTTATATTTATTTAGAACTTTTACCCGAAGTACGACACATTGTCGTAGGATTTTAACAAACGACGCTATTAACCGACTCGATTCGATAACGGCGACACGAACCGCTATCCACCTATGTACTTCTAATTCACGACTTCGCAAGTATGCTTATATTTATATATAAGAATATATTTTCTAGAACACTCAAAAACTAAGTCGATCTCGAGACTTAGTATCTATCCCGCTTAAATGGGATCGAATAACCATAAATTGGTTATCTCAAAACCAAGACGATAACGCTATCCTAGAATCGTTTAGATTACGATTCGGTAGAGCTCGGACACGTAGTTTAGCTACGATTAAACTAGAAACTGATGAGTTATTCCTTGATTAGGATCAATATAGTTGCACGCTAGCGAGTTCACATTCTTGGAATGACATCACGGAATCACGTTAAGCTAGCTTTGCACAGGAATGTCAAGGTGAGTTCATAACCCCCACTTTTTACTATTTTACATTTTTATAAATGTTTTCGGGGGTGGAAAGACATGCAAGTCTAGCAAAAATAAACAACTTTTTGATGAACGAAAACTCATATTTCTAAACCGTGTTGCGAACGAATTTCAAGGAACTTAAATGGTTTACGAATGATTTCGATCAAACATACCGGTTTTACAAAACACGCGCCTATTTACGAAACGTGCATGATTTTCTAATGGGTACGGGCGACACAGTCGAGGTGATTCGACACAGTCGAGGGGATTCGACACAGTCGAGGTGATTCGACACAGTCGAGGTGATTCGACACAGTCGAGGTGATTCACACGGTCAAGGTGATTCGACACAATCGAGGTGATTCACACAGTCGAGGTGATTCGACACAGTCGAGGTGATTCGACACTAAAAACCGTCTACACAGGTTGAGTACTTCCTATGTTGCCGCATACGTTAATGTCCTCGCGAAACATTAACGATCAACCTGTTCATAGACGCTTTACATACCCATTTACAACACTAAAACTTTCATATGTTCATAAGATTTATTTGATGGAAACTCAGAAATACATGGATTTATAAACTTTGGTAACGTTTTTCAAATTATGCCTAAGTAAGAGGACGCGCTGATCCTGCTTACAAAGGTTCGTTTGGGCTTGGCCCATTCTCTCTCGTGCAATGCACAAACACTCTTGTGGGCTAGACTCACAGTTCTCATATATCATGCCAAGAAAATGCTTTTACTATATTTTCTCAAAAACTTTAAAACCGGTTATCAAAAATATTTCTTTTGAATCTTTTCAAAACAAACTATGAACTCGCTCAACTTTATGTTGACTTTTTCACATGTTCTTTCTCAGGTTGGAATTTTCGAAACTACGGAACGGTTGGAATAGGAGAACCCATGGGAATTCGAGTACTTAGCGGCGTTCTTTTTCTAGAAGTCTTAGCTTATTTGCTTCCGCTGTGCAATGAAGATACCGGTCCAGTCACGCCAGCTCTGATATTTCGGGGTGTGACAGAAGTTTTTACTAGCTTGTAATCATTTTGAGGAATGTTGAAACGCTGTTTGATCAAAGTCAAATTACTTATGTTGAAAGCTAATTATAATAGATAAAACACTGTTAGACCAATGTTAAAACGTTGTTTGAGCAAAGTCTGTTTGACCAAAGTCAAACTACTTTTGTTAAAAGCTACTTGATAAAACATTGTTTGACCAAAGCCTGTTTAACCAAATCCTGTTTGACCAAAATCAAACTACTTATGTTAAAAGGTACATATAATAGATAAAACTAGATTTTCCCTCGGCATTGCTTCTTGAGGTCATGAAACTTACTTATGTTAAAACCTAATTATTATTAATACATGATTCAAAGCATTCAAATTATATGTTATGTTAATGGTTTTGCTATACGAAAAATTATTTTTCTTTGTTAATTTGAATACCAAATTAATTCAACTAATCATGCACTTTACTCTTGTATCTCAATGTAAATGTAAATAACAAATTCAATAAGGGGTGTATGTGTAAATATTTTTCATCTGTTGAAAATATGGGAAGAGAAAAACACAACCGTCACTATTTCTTCATCATCATTACACATCAAACATCTATCATCTCTTCTTTCAAAAATCTCTTCTCCCAAGTCATTTTCTAGGGTTTCAATTTTGTTTTCCTCCATCTTCTACACTTCAATCACCTGAGGTTTTATTATTTCTTCTTCAGCAACTGGTATGTACATTCCTATTGTAATGAACTTTATATTGTTTAATTTATGTTAATTTAAATCCTATCTTGCTACTAATATGATTTTAAATGTTTATTGCTATACATTCAAGAAGGGTTTACTTATGTGTTTGAATCATTTGTTGAGAACATGTTAAAATAATTCTTATTTGCAGAATAGTTTTAATTCATACTCTGTTTCTATGATTAATTTCACTATATACTTTGTTAATACAAAAAGTTAATGTTCATTTTCGAAGCCAGCTTTTTAATTACAGTCTTTTAACATCTTTACTGATTCAGGTTTTATGATGTATACTACATTTGTTAAGTTTCTTCATAACCCAGAATCTTTGAAACTGGTATGACATGTTTTTACATACATAATTTATTTTTATTGAGATATTTATTTAACAGTTCTTATGATTTATATTTTCTTACACTATTTAAAAACTATATACAGGATGTACCTATATTCTTTGCTAATCAAAATTGGGGAGATTGTTGGCAAAAAAGTAGGTTGCAAATATTTCATGAGTCTGGTAAAAAATGGGTTGTTAGGGTCAGAACAGAAAATTCAACGCCGATAATAACTAACGGTTGGGACATTGTTGTTAAAGATCTCAATTTGCCGAGGGATACTTTGTTGGTTTTCAAACCATTAGGTGATTTTGGACTTGAACTTTCCTGTTATGTTAATGGCATGTGTAGGGAATCTTATTTCACCTTTAATCGTTATGCAAGATTTGGTTTTACGGTATGAGTATTGATCTTAACTTCAATTCTTTTGCATCTTTAACATGTTAACACTTATTCCCATAAGATACATACTTCACGTTTAGTATTCATTATTTTTAATTTTATGCAGGCAGGGGCGGAGGTTTGTTGGTGCCCGGGGGTGCACCCGCCCACCCCAATATTTCGGTTAGAAGTGTATAGGTTCCGGTTTTTCGTCCGGAAATTTTAAAAATTATATAGGATCGCCTCCCCCCAATTATTTTTCCTAAAAATTTATACAATATATAAATTAAAGTAAAGTTTGTTACCACTTTGTATATAAGTGATAGGTAGTTTTGTAAATATATTTTAACTCTTATTTGTTTAACCCTAGGTTACCCACCACACAATAAACTTAATCATAAATTTTTATGTCTAAGAAGGGGTCCTTTGAATGAATGAAATATTTTGTTTATTTGGAACTATTATTATTTGACTTGACCCGAATCGATAGCCGACCCGACTCGAAACATAACGATAGGAATTTTTTTTTTGGTCCCATCACTTTACCCCCCTCGAAACTTTTGGTCAAGCTCCGCCACTGTATGCAGGTAATTGAAGACTGCTTCATTGAACAATTTTACGTAAACAGCCCACCAAGTGGGAGATTTCAAATATGTTATAAGGGTTCCTACTGGAATGTTGAGGTGCTTAAAGTTGATACACACTTTGTATTTTCTAGAGGATGGCCGGAAATGTGCAATGATGTTGGGATACTTGAGGATGATTTGCTTGTGTTTAGCAGGATTGATGATTTTGTTTTTGAAGTAGTAGTTTATAAAGATGAGATTAAGATTTGCTTTTTACAGAAACCTGAATCTGATGATGATAGTGTAGTTGAGATACCGAAGGTTGATTATGTTGATAATGCATTCAAGGTACATAAGTATTTAGCATTAGCAAGAAAAGTTTTAATTTTTTAGCATTATATTAATTATTTCATTAATGTTGACCAGGACATCTATGAGGATGAAGAAGTTGTTTCTGTAGGTGAAGGTACAACCGTTACTCAGGTACTTGCTAAATTTTTAAAATTATTTATTTTTAATTTAACACATATAAGAATTTAATGTTTTTACAACTATTAGTAATGCTGTTTACTGATGTTATATTTATTCAATAATGTATTATTTAAAAGAACTTATCAACCAATGCTGAATGCACGTCCAAGAGACGCATGTCTTCACGATTGAAGAAAACCCAAGATGTAAGTTTACCATCTTAAAGATTGCTATATTACTATTGTTATTAAAGTTACTCTATGACAACAGGTTAAGAAGAAAGGTAAAGTTACTTCTGAGAGAAAGGAGGTCGTCAACAATAGGACTAAGGGAAATGCTGCCTTACCTGTCGACACAAGTGATCATACTGGATGTTCTTCGTCTGTTCATAAAGTTAAGGTATATACTTGCCAGTTAATTAGTATATGTTATATAAACTGTTTTTTTTTTTTGTGCATATATTGATCATTCATTTAATTCACATGTATATGTTTACTTTTTCATCAAGGGGAAGAGAGCTGCCAACGTTCAGAAAAAGCTTAACCATAGAAATAAGATTGCAAAGACTGCAAAAAAAACATTATGGACATCCTCTTGACCCTGAGTTCTTTCATTTTGATCGCAAAGGAGACTATAGGCTGGTATACCATTTTTTATAATAAACTAATGATTTATGTTTATTTGTCTGACTATTATTTTTTTCACACAATACATGTAGCGTCTTCCTGCTGAAGTTGCGAGACGAGCAGGTCTTTCTCTTGATCTTCATCCTTTGAAAGTTCAAAACATGGTTGGAGTTGTGGAGGTTTATGATGTTAAGTTGGAGTTAAATGAATTGAAGCCACGTTATGCGTTGGACGGTTGGCGAAAGTTTATGATTGACAATAACTTGAGGTTTGGTGATATGTTGCATTTCACATATGTGTCTTCGCAACAGAAGATAGTATTAAATCAAGTTACATCAGTTTAACAAACACATTTTAAGTCTGTTCTGTTATCAGATACTAATTATGAACTTTTTGATGGTGATGTTGTAGGTTTTTTTTCTTAAATTATTAACTTGATGATTTGTTGCTATGTATGGCTAAGATGATAAAACACTGTTATTAGCACTTTATGTTTTAAATTTGGCCAATTAGATTATGTGTTAAATTATAGTCCTTTATGTCATTGTTCCATTTCTTGAATTCTATCTAATTTTTTAAAGAACTTCAATAACAAATAGTGGTTTCAACGTCTGTTTTCCTTTTGGTCAATAGTTAATGGAAACCCATGTTAGGTCCAACAGTGTTTTGAAGAGGAAAACTGTGTTAGAAGACAGTAGATCTTAACAAGTTAAAGATCTGTTAAGGCTTAAACAGATATTTGGCATTTAACAAATGTTTGGCCTTTTATATCAGATGTTTGGACTTAAACAGTTGTTTGACCTTAAACACATGTTTGACCATAAACAGATGTTTTGCCTTAAACAGATGTTCTTCTTCTATATCAGATATTTGGACTTAAACAGATGTTTGACCTTAAACAGATGTTGTGCCATAAACAGATGTTTGGCCTTAAACCAAACATCTGTTTAAGCTCCACATCTGTTTAACTATTTGTCAATATCTTATTGACTTTTGGTTAACATCTGTTTCAAATTTGGTCAACACCTTATTTTGTAAAAGAGGTACAAAAAACAAAGATTTTTTCAAAATTCCAAATCACCCTATCATGTAAGTGCATTGATGTAAAAGTGGAAATGATATTATTCATATGGTCCTGTTGTGCTTTTGTTTGTCCTCTAATATGAGTTCATGATCTAATCCGGTGATTTGAAGACATTGATGTTGAATCGAATGAGATGGTTGATGTAATATGGTCGTATTACAAACAAATAGTAATTAATTAATCCAAATAACTTTCCCGAGCCCGGGAAGCAATCCCTGGTAAAAACCTAGTATATATATATATATATATATATATATATATATATATATATATATATATATATATATATATATATATAATGGTGAAGGGAGTGGTTACCTAATGGAATAGGTAAACTCCTAATTCACTCAATCATATAGTGTCATGTCAATTGTTTATCTAATGTTCAAAAACGTTGGCGGTGGTTTACCTAATGGGGTTTAGGTAAACTATTAAAAAAATGAAAAATGTGTGATTGGTTGAGAAGAAATGGACCCCACCACACACCCTTTGTCCCATCCTTTCCCTCCCTCTCACCGAGTCGGTAAACCTTTACCGAATTTCCCTCCAATTTCGATAACATTGATCGGTAAAAATGGTTGGCAATGGTCACCGAGCGGTGAGAAGTGGGTTTACCGCCCCCACTCCGCTCACCCTAAGTTTATACCATTCACATTGGTTACCTTTTATATTTTTTTTTAGGGATATGGAAACACTGCTCACCCATGTTCATTTTTTGATATTTTTGAAAGTGATTGCGATGGAGGAAAGAAAAAATGTAATGATAAAAGTATAAAAAATATTATGTAGTTGAAAATTAAAGAGATAAATAGTGACTTTTAGTGTCATTATAGGAATGAGGTAAGAAATTCAATGTGAATGCTCTAAATTTTTATAGTTGTAGTTTTAATTTGTAAATTGCCGTTAAAAAATCAAACAAGTTATAATTTAGAATTGGAAAAATTGCAAAAGGTAAACGTATTTAACCAAGATTTCTCTATAACATAGAATGATTTTAGTTTTTTCTACTCTTAACTAGCATGTAAAAGCGGGTGTTGAGCTGGTGCTTTTTTAGTCGTCTAGGTTAAATCATAGTCGTCTAAATTAGTAGAGCTAATGTGACAGCTTCTGATTGGAAGAAATGAGGTTGACTACTTTAGTGAAGGGTAAGTTTTCATGTCGGTTTTGAAATTTTTTTGGTCAATTTTGATTATTTTGGTAATTTTCCTATTTTAAAATAAAGTAAAAATAACAATATATAAAATAATTATAGGATACATAAAGTTTACAATATAAAAAGGATATTATTATTTAATGGGAAAGGAAGTAAGGAACCCACCAAATATACGAGAGGAGGGATACGTTTACAAGCACTCAATTTAATATCAATTGTTTCATTTGTATAGGTGTGCTTATATATGAGGTTTTATTTGTAAATGGGTGATATTGTTTCATTTGTATAGGTGTGCTTATATATGAGGTTTTATTTGTAAATGGGTGATATAGTTGGTAAGCAATTGTTTAGAAAAGATAAACAGGTGCTTAGTCCTCGTAGATGCCTAGTATAGTAGTATGCGGATACTTAACCTTAAGATCATGTGTAATGGACTAACGTCCCTGATAAGGTGGCAACTTTTTGGGTGTAGAGATTGTTAAACATCACTCTTAGGGGCATGAAACCCCCTCCGTGGGCTGCCTATCCAAAGTGAGAGAAAAGCGAATGGTGAACCCCATTCACTTTAACCAATCACATGTTATGTTTTGTTTTTTATTAGATTTAAATATTATTTTAATACGTAGTACGTAGTGAAAACTTGTAAAACTAGTACACACTAGAAGTGAGTAAAAGCTCATGCCTATGTAACGCTGATGTGACAATGACTTTTTGATGTGACGGTGAAAAAATTGAAACCATTACACATTGCCTACCAACGGAGTGGTGGTCCATTGGCAAAAGGCAAAGCCTTTAAAAACATCTAGGTTGGGAAGGGGTAGGTTTTGGGTTCAAGTCACACAGACGACAAAAGATTAAAAAAATAGCCGTTCAAAAAAAAATTACACATTGCCTAAAAATCACTAAGGGTGTTGATTAGTGGATTAGATATAGATATAAATTGTATGTGCATGGCTTCACCCTTTATACTTTTACATTATTTGATGATGTATAGACTAGATTTTGAGGTTTAATGGAGGTGTGTGTCGAGTGGTCGGAGATGATGACAAGAGAGGTAGTGTGGCTATTTGATGATGTATGGTGGGTCGGTTTTTAATAGTCTTTTAGTGGTTGCTACTCAATGGTTGAATGATGATTATAGGAGAATACGAGAAAGTGGGTTGTTTTTTCCTTTGATTGGAAAGACAATTTTTTTTAACGGCAAATTTGGATCACTGACGAACCACTAGAGTATCATCGTGCCATCAGCGGTACCACCCGATCATATCCATCTCCATTAGGCATAATGCCTATACACCAATTTAGGAGAAAACCCAATAAATATGGGAAAACCCTCTTGTGAGAATCGAACTCAGAACCTATTGTTGGTCCCAATGCCTTCTCTCACCTCCAATATGCCACTAGGCTATAAAGCCATGGACTGATTGGAAAGACAATTATATTCTCGTCTCGTCTGTAACACGCAAGAGTGAATTTAGCCTAAAAATCTATCTACTATAATAAAAGAAACCAAGTTTTGGACACTTGTCATTCATTGAAGCCATCTATTTTTATAGATAATTAATATCAAATAAAAGATAATTATACAATTAAATTTAATATAAATTTAAACAATTCATATAGGAGATAATATATATAATATTTTAAAATAGAGTAAATTACAAAAATCGTCCTTTATGTATGTCAATTATTGCAAACTGTGTCATTTGTCTTCAATAATTACATAAAACATACTCGATGTTTGCAAACCCTTGCAAGTTATCTCCTTTAGCCCTAACTCAGTTAATTTAAATGATTTATTTATTTTATTAAACTAAAATAGTTAAGGGTAGAACCTATTTCAAAAATGTTTAAAAGGTGTTTATTGGTTCTATACTTATATTTTCGTGTTCAATTCTCAACTCAAATACGTTAATCACTATGTTTACGTGACATTTATAAGAACAATCAGCGCAATCACCCCATCCATCGTATATCGAGTATATCCGTTAGTTTTTTTAAGATATAAATTTTTATTAGATTCATTCACCCGTATAATAAACGAGGTTTTTTTAAAGATATAATATTTTTTATTTTTTACTATACAAAATTACATTTATGCAACTCGGGGTTTAAAAATATAACTTTTTTTATTATGTAGTATATAAAATTAGATTTATTCAATACATATAATACATAGGATTTATAAAGATATAATTTTTTATTGTTTGGTATATAAAATTACATGTGTTCAACCCGTATAACACAGCCTCCCGCTTTAGTCTCCCTAACGGAACTTAGTCTCTCGCTCCTCAGCTATGCATATAATACATAGGATTTATAAAGATATAACTTTTTATTGTTTGGTATATAAAATTACATGTGTTCAACCCGCATAACACAGCCTCCCGCTTTAGTCTCCCTAACGGTCGAACTTAGTCTCGCTCCTTAGCTCGATGAGGTTCTTAAAAATGTAACTTTTTTTATTATTTAATATATAAAATTAAATTTACTCAACCCGTACAATACACGGGGTTCTTCAAGATATAACTTTTTTTATTATTTAATATATAAATTACATTTATTCAAACCCGTGTAATACACGGGGTTCTAACCTAGTAAAGATATAAAAAGAAAAGATTGTATTGATTTGCAAGGTATAATAAAATGTAAATTATAATAGTTATGATTAAAATAATTTTGAGATTATTTTGTTATGTATAAATTTGAAAATCATAATACAATTCCAAACAACATAATACATGTAATTTAGTTTTTTCTTAGATATTTTTTTTTATTATTTTGTTGTGGTCCATCAAGTTTTGTCACGTCACATAAATTAGTGGAGGGAGCGAAGGAGTTGAGTGGTTTCCGATTTTTTGAATTTGAATTGATTGTTGAAAAAGTCCAATGATAAAAGATGACTTTATTTTCTTTCTTTTTCGATACATGATAACGATATTTTCGTCTTACTTACACATAAGTTAAAATGGAAAAAGTTTGGTTATTTAAGTTGAAATAAAATTACTTCTATGTCTTTTTCACGATGAATATTTATCTGATGTCTCACTGTTGATTGGAACTATATATGACAATTATATAAAAATTAATAAATAAATATGTAAAACCAACCAGTTAATGCTCCACGCTACGCTAAATATTTCTTCACCAATTAAAACAAAACAAAACATTATCATAGTTTTGTTAGAAAAAATCTAAAATGTCACACCCCGATATTTCCACGTTTCACCGGTGGGCCCGGTGGGGGATTATCGTGACGTAGTTTGTAACATTACAGTCAAACAACACAATATTTAAATGCACAGCGGAAGCAAAAGATAGATATATTTCAACCGAATATAATTGTAATATCAAGTATCACAAACAGTTGAAAATAATCCACAAGGGGATCAAAATAAATAAGAAACATTGTTCAACAGTTTTGACATCCAAGCTTGCGAGACTTATTGTGGACGCTAGGAGAAAGCCAGCCTAGTTCGAGTAGTACCTGCACTTAACCTTTTTAAGAAAATACGTCAGTTTACACTGGTAAATACATTCAACCGACTCATTTTGAAAAGTTTAATAAAATTGATTTGAATGCACGTGGCACAAACTTGTATAACTTGGGATAATTATTTGAATATAATACTTGTAAACGAATTACATGTTTCTTATGCGTTCAGTAGCTCGATCCGTAGACCGGGTTAAAGATATATAGACACACCACATTATTTATTCATTTATGCACCGACGGGTGTACGCCTACACCCCGTGCTCAGGTCGTGGCCATCTCGTAAGATGATGCCAAGGATATCCGGGACATGGTCATTAACCCCCTAAAGGCTTTAAGCAAACAAAACATTTCAAAACAAAGCATATCAATGATTTAATCTCTATTCGATTAAAGATTTAATGTTGGACCAAGCGATATTTTATATACCGTACCCCAAGCCGTATATGGGAAATTAAGTTAAAAGTATTTACCTTTGCAAGTATCAATCACAAATAGCAAGTGCGTGTAGCTTTTACCGGGTCTCCTATTCTGGAACGAAGGTTTATAATAACCTATTAGAATCCTAACGGGTCTTTTATTAAGCCTAAACTTAGACCGGTTAGTTTTGACGAAAGATACAATTCGAACGCACGATTAGGCGAAGACCGGAATAGAATGTGTTTTAGTCCTGACAAGTTTAAAAACTTGTATAATATGGGTAAACTAAACACCTTCTGGAATTTGAGATAAAAACGATAAGGTTTGACCCGTTTCGGCTAATTTATGTAAACTAGTTACGTAAACCGAACCGAACGCGCAGAATGCGTAACGGGTAACCATGAGAGTCACTTACAGGTTTCCTAAGTTAATATGCCCTAAATATGTTGTGATATCAGTAGGATACCTTCCATTATGCCCAAAACGAGTTAAATCTCAATATAAGCCCCGTAGGGGTATTTTGGTCATTTTAAAGATTATAAAAGAGATTTTTTATAATTCTGATGTCCGGGTCTGAAGTGATCAGTAAAAACCACTTACTTTAACAAGTTACATCAGTAGGTAATAAGTCTTTATATAACAAAATGGTTTAAACCCATACTAGGTGTTTAATACGCGTAAAAAGCCATTTTAAGCGATTTCCGGGTTAAACAGGAAATCTGAGTTTTCTGATCAGGTTACATAGTTCAAAATACTTTATTTATTATATAAAATTAGTAGCAATTAGATTTGTTTCAAAATACTATGTAGAACTCATTTTATGCCCGAAATTAATGCCATAACCTTAGGTTATGAGCATGTTAAAAATAATTAAAAATCTTTAAAAATCTCAAAATATTATATTACATCAATGTGTAAAAGGTTTGGTGTCGAAATTGGGTTTTAGATAGGCTATATGCTAAGTGCGCCGTTTAATTAACAAAAGTTTCTTAATTGCGCTATTTAGCATAACTCCTATTCTGGACCTCGAACTGTTATGAAACTTTAGGGACATGTTTATAAATCAGTAACAAAGATTTTTGCTCTCTCACATTCCGAAATTCTCGTTTTATGGACAAAAGGGCATTACGGAAAACTTTTAAGCATTTAACGGAAATGTGCAAACGACTTGGACAAACAACGAACCAGTCACAGAGGGTTATACTATCATGTAACCTGGTCCTAAGGAAGTCCTAAGGCATTTCTAGACTCTACTAAAACGGGTCAGAACTGAAGTCAAAGCAAAAGTCAAACTTTTGCGACTTTCGGTTCCGAACCGGGTCTAAGCAGAAAATTGTCGGATCAAACAAGCTTAGACCAGTTATTATACTTATTTCCAAGTTACATGAGTGATAAAATAGGTTACATGCCTTCTACATTGCTAATTTCATGTTAATTCAAAAATTAAGCTCCTGTTGACTTTTTCTAAACAACTTTGACCCGACATTTGATCTAGTTAGAGTGGGAACCACGGGGTGCCCTTTTAAGGGTTTAATGCCCACCTAATTACCAACTTATAACTACCTTGATTCGACTAATCACTCGGACCATTAATGATTAATCGCTAAGTCAAACGTTAGTTACGACGGTTTGACTTTTAAGCTAAAACTAAGTAAAAACTCAACTAAGAAAGGTTAAGCATACTTACTGAAGTCCTATGCACGATTAGGAAGGCTTAGGGTCTGCTCTTAAGCTCCAGGAAGCTCCAGAAATGAAGAAGTGAGGTGTGATCAAAATGGTTGCACAAGAGGCCTTTATATAGTGTTCAAAACTCACTAGATCATTGACACACAAGCCTAACAATGCCATGGATCATCCACAGATGTCCCTAAGGGCCTAGGGGTTGTTTAGGGGTCGCCCATGGAGTGAAATAACTAACTAAGTCGGTTAAAAAACGTTTATAACTGCCAACAGCCAACTTGCTGTCGCTGGGCACTCCTTACGGACCGTAAGGCATGACCTTTACGGTCCGTAAGCCTTTACCAGAAGGCAAAAAAATTTAACCTTTCAAGCTTTGAACAGTCAACTTGCATAGTATGATTTTTGAGCCAGAATTTGTCAGTATGAGACCTTTTAACCCATGCTTGATCAGTGGTGTCTACCCTATCTTATTGTATTATTGGTTGAACAATATTGGAAATCATACACGAAAGTTTATCGAGCATTATTTCATAGGATCCATTCTTGCAAATTTGGAATCCATCATTATTAGAACATCACTGGATTTAAAGGTATACTTAGATGTTTATTATTCATATTAGGGTCTTGGGATTTTATAACAAAGTCGTTCAGAGGTATAAATTACCATGCCGATATGTTTAAAAATCCTGCCATGCATCTTTAACTAAATCCGGGTTTATAATGTTTTTGTCGTACATGACACGTGTCGTTATATATATTGAACGCAAATTTTCGAGGTGTTACATCCTCACCCCCTTAAAAGAAATCTCGACCTCGAGATTTACTGAAACAAATGAGGGTACTTTTCTTTCATTGTGGACTCTACCTCCCACGTATACTCGGGACCTCTACGGGCATCCCATTTCACCTTTACGATAGGCACATGCTTCCTTCGAAGCTTCTTAACCTGTCGATCCTCGATCAACACAGGTTTTTCAACAAACTTCAAACTCTCTTCTATGTGCACATCTGTGTGTGGTATGACTAGTGAATCATCAGCGACACACTTCTTCAGATTGCATATGTGGAATACATTGTGAATACCACTGAGCTCTTCAGGTAACTTTAACTTATAAGCAACTGATCCGACACATTCGATGACCTCGAATGGTCCTATGTATCTCGGGCTTAACTTACCTTTCTTTCCAAATCGCATCACTCCCTTCCAGGGTGATACTTTAACACTTTATCACCTACCTCAAATTTCAGAGGTTTACGCTTTAAGTCCGCATAGCTTTTCTGCCTATCCCTGGCAGCTTTCAGACGTTCACGAATCTGGACAATCTTGTCCGTCGTTTCAAAGACTATTTCTGGTCCTGTCAGTTGGACATCTCCAACCTCCGCCCAACAAACGGGCGTTCTGCACTTCCTACCGTACAAGGCCTCAAAAGGCGCAGCCTTAATGCTGGTATGGTAGCTATTGTTATACGAAAACTCGATCAATGGCAGATGGTTATCCCAACTACCACCTAAATCAATTACACATGCACGAAGCATGTCTTCCAAGGTTTGGATAGTACGCTCACTCTGCCCGTCCGTCTGAGGATGGTAAGCCGTACTGAAATTTAAGCGCGTGCCCAAGGATTGTTGGAAACTTTTCCAAAAATGAGATGTGTACCTAGTATCTCTGTCAGAGATAATAGACACAGGTACGCCATGAAGAGATACAATCTTATCTACGTATAATTGGGCCAACATATCGGAGCTATAAGTCTCCTTAATGGGTAGGAAATGTGCTGACTTAGTCAACCTATCAACTATTACCCATATCGTATCATTTCCTTTCCTTGTCTTTGGCAGCTTGGTGATGAAATCCATCGTCACCATTTCCCACTTCCACGTGGGAAGTTCAGGCTGTTGCAACAAACCTGACGACTTCTGATGTTCAGCTTTGACTTGCGCACATGTCAAACATTTAGCTACATAGGTAGCTATAGACTTCTTCAAGCCTATCCACCAAAAGTTTGCCTTCAAATCCTGGTACATCTTGTCAGCTCCAGGATAAACGGAGTATTTGGAACTATGGGCTTCCTGGAGAATAACATCTTGAAGGCCTCCATAAACTGGAACCCATATTCGTCCATTTAACCTTAGAATTCCGTCCTTACCATAGGCTAACTGTTCTTCAGTTACTCCTAGCTTTTCATTAGGGTAGTTAGCTTCCAGCACAGCTTCCTTCTGTGCAGCTAACAACCTCTCATTCAAACTATTCTTTATCTCAATGCTCTTTGCATTGATTCTTATAGGCTTCACCCTTTCCTTTCGACTCAAGGCATCAACGACTACATTTGCCTTGCCAGGATGGTTGATGTGTGTAAAATGCAACATATAAATCACATCAATTAAGGCATAAAACTAACCCTTTTTAAGTACTAATGTTGGAAAAAGAGTGTTTTTGTCTTCCTTTGGTATTTTCAGGATGAAATGAGCTCAAAATCACAAAAGAAGCAAAAAAGACAACTAATTCTAGCATAAATACAAGAAAAAGGAACAAAAGTAGACTGCCCGGACCCTCAACGGCACCTCCCAAGGCAAAGAAGAGAAAACAGAGACTGAACACGCCCCGTGTCCAGCGAACACGGGGGCGTGCCCAGGAAGCAGCAGAAAAGACAAACCAGTAGAAGCTTCCATTGCCCACCACGGGGCCGTGTCCAGCGGGCACGGGGGCGTGGTGAAAGTACAGCAGGCGCATTAATTGTAATTGCGAATTACAATTAATGAAGAGAGAGAATGTCAGACGGGCACGGGGGCGTGTCCAGCGGACACGGGGCCGTGCCCAGCCTTCTGTTCAGCCTATAAATAGGGGTGCTTGGCTTCATTCCATTTCATCCCTTGGCACACCACCTCTCTCACACTTCATCCACCACCCACCACCACCATAACACCATCATCCACCACCATCATCCATTGTCCATCGTAGAGTGTGTGAGTCGTCTCGGGATCCAAGATTGATCGTAAGAGTTCTTGACAATCAAGGCCATGTTTGCCTAAGTCTCTTACATCACTTGGTGAAGACAAGTGTTTAGTATAATACTTTTTATTTTTAATCTTTTGCACTTTTTATTTGGTTTTGTATTAATGACTTTAATAACTAGTTACTTATGTTGAAGGTGATCTTTCCTTATCGTTTGTCCGTGGTGTCTTGGCATTATTTTACTGTCTATATAAAATAAAAGATTTTCACCATTCATATCTCCACGGTCTATATGGAGGTATGTTGGCTACCTGGTCGGGGGTTAAGGGAACGGTTTGGTAAGGGTCTTGCCCTTGTTCAGCGTTTAGAGGTCCTGCTTGGGACCTGGGTCAAATTTAGTAGGATCTCCTTCAATGCCCATAGGTATTGGATGGCGGGGATCCAAACTCTTTGACCCCCTCATAAGTTAACTACTATTAATACTATAACCCGGCTATTTAGGACTGTATCCCTGCTGACTCAGACTACTTAGCCGAGGGTAACGTCACCGCCGAAAGCGGGGCCTACCACAATTTGCATTAATAACTTAATTCATTATCTTTCAATAATCCGACCCTTTAGGATTGTATCCTTGCTGACTCAAACTACTGGGTTGAGGGTAACGTCGCCTTCAAAAGAGCGGCCTACTACAATAACTAAGATAATCTCTTAAACAAGTGCAAAAGTGCGAAAATAATCAAAGGTTATACTAATACACGTGTCGGATCCAAGTGATTCATCTTGTCTATCTGTTTTTATTTTATTTTACTTTTCAGCATTTAGTTAGTTTTTATTTTTCTTAGTTTAAAACATTTCTCTCACTTTTTGATTTGATTAGACGTTGAGGATAAACCGGTATTAAAAGCTCTTGTGTCCTTGGACGACCTCGGTATCTTACCAACACTATACTACGTCCACGATGGGTGAACTTGCCCATATGTGTGTTTAGTGTTAGTAAATATCGTGTTTTATAAATTTAAAACTTGGCTAAAAGTGTAAAAAGGGCTTAAATACTCATCAAAAATATATTACACTACACACGCATCAAGTTTTTGGCGCCGTTGCCGGGGACACAAGGATTTTAAGAAAGTTAGGAATCAACGGCCTAATCATATTTTTATTTTTCTTTAATTTTTTTTAGGATTTTTTCTTAGATTTTCAGCTTCTGCAGAGCTCAACACGGGGCCGTGCCTGGTCGGACACGGGCCGTGTTCAGCATCGTCACTGGCAGTTTTTGTTTTCCAAGTTACAGAAGGCTGACCACGGGGCCGTGCCGGTGCAACACGGGGCCATGTCCAACTTCCAGTAACTGAGATCTGGAAAACAATCACTGAAATTCCGACCACGGGCCGTGTTCGCTCAACACGGGGCCGTGGTGAACCTTCTGACCAACATACTTTTTTGTTTTTATTGCAGGACTTGGAACCCGACGCCACCCTCACGTAGTGTATGAGCTCCAGTTCCAATAAAGACATAAAAGAACCACTAGAAGAACCCGAACGCTTTCTCAGAAAAAGGTTAAAAGCCAAAAACCAAGAGAAGGTTTCGGGTAATCCACCTCCAATGGTGGACCAACGTACCCTTATGGATTATCTACGACCCACCGTAGGTAATCTAGGCGCCGCTATCAATGCTCCGAATGTCGAAGCCAATAACTTCGAACTTCGGCCACATTTGATACAAATGCTCCAAAACTCCGCAACCTTCCATGGGCTTGCGGACGAGGATCCCCATCTACATATAACTAATTTCTTGGAAATATGTGATACCTTTCGGATCAATGGAGCATCAAACGACGCCATCCGCCTCCGTATGTTTCCTTTCTCACTAAAAGACCGAGCGAAAGCTTGGCTCAACACCCTCCCAGCTGGATCGGTAAACACCTGGGATGAACTAGCCCAAAAATTTCTATATAAGTATTTCCCTCCTTCTAAAACTGCTAAGTTAATGGCTGAAATTAATACATATTCACAAGAGGACGGGGAATCCTTATATGAAACTTGGGAAAGGTTCAAGGAGCTATTACGCAAGTGTCCCCATCACGGCCTCGCAATATGGCAACAAGTATCCACTTTCTATAATGGATTGTTGCCACACACTAGGCAGACACTTGATTCTAGCTCCGGGGGACTTTTAGGTAATCGACGCCCACACGAAATATATAATCAAATTGAGGAAATTGCTCAAACCAATTTTCAATGGCACACCCCCCGGGGAAATAAGTCTATCGCCCCGGGCGCCCATAAGGTCGATGAAAGCACTTCTTTACAAGCCCAAATCGAGGCTCTTTCTTCAAAGATAAAAAAATTGGAAATGACGAAAACAGTCTCGGTTATGGCTTGTGAAGGGTGTGGTGGGTCACATGAAAATTGGAGTTGCATGAAAGAAACAGACGATCAACAAGAAATGGTAAACTACATTGATAATAGACCTAGGCCGTCGGGTCCCCCAACAGGGACTTACAACCAAGGATGGCGAAACCACCCAAACCTTGGTTGGAGGGAACCCGGCAATAGTAGTAACCAACAAACCCAACGAACAAAATTTCAGCAACCAAGAAATGAGTCACAAAATTTCACTCAACAACAAGGTGGACGAGAAAGGCTCGAAGATACTATATCTCGCCTCGTCTCTGACACTGATAAGAAAAACTCGGAAAGATTTCTACAATTAGAATCTAATTTTAGAAATCAACAAGCTAGCATTCAAAACATAGAAAAACAATTAAATCAAATAGCTCAAAACTTTTCCGAGAGACCACAAGGCGCATTATCCAGCAATACCGAAACAAACCCAAAGGCGCAAGTTCACCTCATCACACTACGAAACCGCACCGTAGGGCCTGCAGAAGTGCCACCGCCAACGGAAGAAACAATACCGACACCTCTGCAGGAGAAGAACTCTCCTCCATCACCGGAGCCGACCAAGGCTCCTCGAGTTCCGTACCCCGGTAGGTTAATTCGTCAAAAGACAAATGAGCAATTCGCAAAATTCGAAAGTCTGTTAAAACAATTGCACGTCAATATTCCTTTTATCGAAGTCCTAACCCAAATGCCCAAATACTCTAAATTCATGAGCGACTTCCTTACGCATAAGAGAAAAATTGAAAATTTGCAATTAGTTAATTTAGGCGAAGAATGCTCTGCCCTCGTACTCAATAAACTTCCCCAAAAGAAAATCGATCCCGGAAGCTTCACGATTCCATGCTCAATAGGGGAATCGCCCGTTCGCAATGCCTTAGCCGACTTAGGAGCTAGCATTAACCTCATGCCCTCGTCAATGTTCAAAAGGCTTGGCTTGGGAACCACGAGCCCTACAAAAATGAGCATACAACTCGCTGATCGATCCGTCAAATTCCCACAAGGTGTCATCGAGAATGTCTTGGTAAAGGTAAGCAGATTCGTTTATCCAGCTGACTTTGTCATACTCGATATGGAGGAAGACACCGAGGTCCCCCTTATACTAGGGAGACCCTTCCTTGCCACAGCCCAAGCAGTGGTGGATATGAATGACGGGACACTCACCTTGAGGTATGGGGATGATGAAGTGAAATTCGGAGTTGGGAAGAGAATAGAAGATGACGACCCGGTCAATTACATGAAGGTTATTGATTCGAGCTTGGATGCTGCTCTCCGACGGTGTAACATGGGACGCCAAGCATCCCACTCAGAAAATATATAACCTCGAATCGGGTCTAGCCAAGGACCCTTATAAACGTGGCGCACCACGGAGGCATTCCGCGGAACTATCCCTAGTTTAGTTTAATCTTTTAGTCTTATTTTGCAGAATAAAACACACTCATGGTGGTAATGGATGAAAAAGGGAACGAGAAAAATGGAACCATGCACAAAGAACAGAGCAACCCGACACAAATCTCCATCACAGAAGGCTCAACACGGGCCGTGCCCAACCAACACGGCCCCGTGCTGAGCCACCTGCAGGAAAACACCCAGTTCAGGTAACTGGACACGGGCCGTGTTCAGTGGACACGCCCCCGTGTCCAGGCTTCTGTTTCAATTCTCTAAATTCTTTGTTACTGGCACTTGACCACGGGGCCGTGCCCGGTCACCACGGGGCCGTGTCCAGGATGCCAGTAACAAAAATCTTTGCTTTTTAAACCACTTTTACACATCCTAATCGACCAAAAACCTTATTTTTGGACACATTGAGGACAATGTGTAATTTAAGTGTGGGGGGATGCTAAAACCTTGAATTTTGCAAATCCTAAACACAAGCCTTACACAAAACTCTATTGGAACCGCTAAACACCCCAAATTTTTTCAAAAACTTTTTCATTTTTTTTAATTTACTTGTCTTAGTTTAAGTTGGGAATAACAAGTTCTAAAAAGGTTATATTTTTACAAGTTTACAACCGATAGCGTCGTGATAACAAAGAACCAACATAAGAAAATTATGAAACGGCATAACAAGTCTAGTTAAAAATTCGATTATATATACTTGATCACATTAAAAACCCATTCCCACAAAAGTGAGTTTTGAGCCTTTATTGAGCATAAAAATATACATATTTAGACTAAATGCTCATTTTTCGTTTCTTGTGTGAATAGCCGCTTGGTTCTTACAAATCTAGAACTTGCCACAACAATACATTCCCGGTCCTTACCAACTTAAACCCAAGTAAGTAAATGATGGAGGCATTAGGACTAACCATTTTTCTTTCAAAACCATTATTTTTCAATTTTTTTCACCTACCCAAAATCCCCCTAGATAGCCCCTTTGAGCCTAAACCTTTCATTTCATTACCCCAAAACCCTTTTTACCCACCAAAAACCATTTTTATTTTTCACCCTTTATTTTAGTAACAAGCTCGGTTCTTCGTAAACTCGCCTTTTTATGTGATAAAAAAAAAACAATGATGAAGTCAAAAACAAACAAAAGCTATATAAAAGCTTGTTTGGAGAAATACTTCAAAATAAAAAGTCACTAAAGACAAGGTATTTTACGAAAACCGACGCTTTTTACGATTTTCGCTCTTTTTACTAACCACTAACCCAACCACCCACCTTTAACCCAAGCCTAACCCTTCACCCAAAAGTCCTCTTGATATTTACAAAGGTAAAAAGTTAAAAAGGAGGAGGATTGATTGCTTGGCAAGCCTATGGAAGGCGTAAGTTCCATGCCGCTCTCGAGTGATTCACTAAAAAAAATACACCTTCGGCCGAGTGTTGAGTGATCCCCCGTGAGGTATGTGAACTTGTATATAAATGGAATTTTAATAAGGCATGCTATGCCCAAATAAGTAATTTATCTTATGAAATGTTCAAAATAAATCATAACGAATAGGATTGTAAATAAATAAAAATAAAACTTACAAAGACCTTGGATTCCCGACACTCTAGGACAAGCTAAAAACTTTCTCTTCTACCTATTCCATTTGGGAGTGTAAGCCACATTTAAAGAGTTTTGCTTGAGCACAAGCAAAAGTTCAAGTGTGGGGGTATTTGATGTGTGTAAAATGCAACATATAAATCACATCAATTAAGGCATAAAACTAACCCTTTTTAAGTACTAATGTTGGAAAAAGAGTGTTTTTGTCTTCCTTTGGTATTTTCAGGATGAAATGAGCTCAAAATCACAAAAGAAGCAAAAAGACAACTAATTCTAGCATAAATACAAGAAAAAGGAACAAAAGTAGACTGCCCGGACCCTCAACGGCACCTCCCAAGGAAAAGAAGAGAAAACAGAGACTGAACACGCCCCGTGTCCAGCGAACACGGGGGCGTGCCCAGGAAGCAGCAGAAAAGACAAACCAGTAGAAGCTTCCATTGCCCACCACGGGGCCGTGTCCAGTGGGCACGGGGGCGTGGTGAAAGTACAGCAGGCGCATTAATTGTAATTGCGAATTACAATTAATGAAGAGAGAGAATGTCAGACGGGCACGGGGGCGTGTCCAGCGGACACGGGGCCGTGCCCAGCCTTCTGTTCAGCCTATAAATAGGGGTGCTTGGCTTCATTCCATTTCATCCCTTGGCACACCACCTCTCTCACACTTCATCCACCACCCACCACCACCATAACACCATCATCCACCACCATCATCCATTGTCCATCGTAGAGTGTGTGAGTCGTCTCGGGATCCAAGATTGATCGTAAGAGTTCTTGACAATCAAGGCCATGTTTGCCTAAGTCTCTTACATCACTTGGTGAAGACAAGTGTTTAGTATAATACTTTTTATTTTTAATCTTTTGCACTTTTTATTTGGTTTTGTATTAATGACTTTAATAACTAGTTACTTATGTTGAAGGTGATCTTTCCTTATCGTTTGTCCGTGGTGTCTTGGCATTATTTTACTGTCTATATAAAATAAAAGATTTTCACCATTCATATCTCCACGGTCTATATGGAGGTATGTTGGCTACCTGGTCGGGGGTTAAGGGAACGGTTTGGTAAGGGTCTTGCCCTTGTTCAGCGTTTAGAGGTCCTGCTTGGGACCTGGGTCAAATTTAGTAGGATCTCCTTCAATGCCCATAGGTATTGGATGGCGGGGATCCAAACTCTTTGACCCCCTCATAAGTTAACTACTATTAATACTATAACCCGGCTATTTAGGACTGTATCCCTGCTGACTCAGACTACTTAGCCGAGGGTAACGTCACCGCCGAAAGCGGGGCCTACCACAATTTGCATTAATAACTTAATTCATTATCTTTCAATAATCCGACCCTTTAGGATTGTATCCTTGCTGACTCAAACTACTGGGTTGAGGGTAACGTCGCCTTCAAAAGAGGGGCCTACTACAATAACTAAGATAATCTCTTAAACAAGTGCAAAAGTGCGAAAATAATCAAAGGTTATACTAATACACGTGTCGGATCCAAGTGATTCATCTTGTCTATCTGTTTTTATTTTATTTTATTTTTCAGCATTTAGTTAGTTTTTATTTTTCTTAGTTTAAAACATTTCTCTCACTCTTTGATTTGATTAGACGTTGAGGATAAACCGGTATTAAAAGCTCTTGTGTCCTTGGACGACCTCGGTATCTTACCAACACTATACTACGTCCACGATGGGTGCACTTGCCCATATGTGTGTTTAGTGTTAGTAAATATCGTGTTTTATAAATTTAAAACTTGGCTAAAAGTGTAAAAAGGGCTTAAATACTCATCAAAAATATATTACACTACACACGCATCAATGGTATCTTATCTCACAATCATAATCATTCAAAGTTTCCATCCATCGTCGCTACCTCATGTTCAAATCCTTTTGGTTAAACAGATGCTGGAGGCTCTTATGATCAGAATAGATCACACACTTGATGCCATATAAATAGTGCCTCCATAGCTTCAGTGCGAATACAACGGCACCCAGCTCCAAGTCATGGGTGGTGTAATTCTTTTCATGCACCTTTAACTATCGAGAAGCATAAGCAATAATCTTGCCTTTCTGCATAAGCACACATCCCATCCCGGTGTGTGATGCATCACAATATACCACAAACTCTTCTATTCCATCAGGCAATGTCAATACCGGTGCATTGCTTAGCTTCTGTTTAAGGATATCAAAGGCTTCTTGTTGCTTCGGTCCCCAGTCGAACTTAATTTTCTTCCTAGTTAGAGAAGTTAGGGGTGCAGCAATCCTTGAAAAATTTTCAATAAAACGCCTGTAATATCCTGCCAATCCCAAGAAGCTGCGAATTTCTGTGGGCGTCTTCAGCTCTTGCCAATTCATGACAGCTTCCACCTTAGCGGGATCCACTTGGATACCACGCTCACTAACCATATATCCAAGGAATTGGACTTCTCGAAGCCAGAATTCACACTTCGAAAATTTGGCATAAAGCTTCTCCTGTTGAAGTAGTGAAAGGATACATCGGAGATGCTTCTCATTTGATCTAGTTAGAGTGGGAACCAGTGGGTGCCCTTTTAAGGGTTTAATGCCCACCTAATTACCAACTTATAACTACCTTGATTCGACTAATCACTCGGACCATTAATGATTAATCGCTAAGTCAAACGTTAATTACGACGGTTTGACTTTTAAGCTAAAACTAAGTAAAAACTCAACTAAGAAAGGTTAAGCATACTTACTGAAGTCCTATGCATGATTAGGAAGGCTTAGGGTCTGCTCTTAAGCTCCAGGAAGCTCCAGAAATGCAGAAGTGAGGTGTGATCAAAATGGTTGCACAAGAGGCCTTTATATAGTGTTCAAAACTCACTAGATCATTGACACACAAGCCTAACAATGCCATGGATCATCCACAGATGTCCCTAAGGGCCTAGGGGTTGTTTAGGGGTCGCCCATAGAGTGAAATAACTAACTAAGTCGGTTAAAAAACGTTTATAACTGCCAACAGCCAACTTGCTGTCGCTGGGCACTCCTTACGGACCGTAAGGCATGACCTTTACGGTCCGTAAGCCTTTACCAGAAGGCAAAAAAATTTAACCTTTCAAGCTTTGAACAGTCAACTTGCATAGTATGATTTTTGAGCCAGAATTTGTCAGTATGAGACCTTTTAACCCATGCTTGATCAGTGGTGTCTACCCTATCTTATTGTATTATTGGTTGAACAATATTGGAAATCATACACGAAAGTTTATCGAGCATTATTTCATAGGATCCATTCTTGCAAATTTGGAATCCATCATTATTAGAACATCACTGGATTTAAAGGTATACTTAGATGTTTATTATTCATATTAGGGTCTTGGGATTTTATAACAAAGTCGTTCAGAGGTATAAATTACCATGCCGATATGTTTAAAAATCCTGCCATGCATCTTTAACTAAATCCGGGTTTATAATGTTTTTGTCGTACATGACACGTGTCGTTATATATATTGAACGCAAATTTTCGAGGTGTTACATTAAACGATTGAAAACTGTAATCTTAAACTAGGGTGCAAAACTGTAATTTGTCATGAGTAATGAGTGAGCGCTAGCGAATAAAATTACATTGAGTCTACCAATTAAAATAAAACACTATAGGTTTGCGAAAAAAAACGAAAACGATTACAAGAGTGTAATTTTGAACTGGGGGAATCGTAAGTTTGATTGGTAGTAAAATCGTAATTTAACAAAAGCTACAACAATAGCAAGATTGTAATTTTGAACTGAGGGCAAAATCATAATTTTGGCTGGGGGTAAAATCGTAATCCGTCAAAATCTACAACGATGGCAAAACTGTAATTTTGAACAGGGGCAAAAGTGTAATTCAAAACTGGAGCAAAATTGTAATTTGTTTGGGCCATGCCTCGCCCGCGTTGTAGGGTGCTAGGCCTATTCCTACCAAATAAAACAAAACACTATTATAGATTTGCTAGAAAACGATGAAAAGACTGCAGTTTTAAACTGGGGGCAAAATTGTAATTTGTCATGACCAATGAGGGAGCGCTAGCGAATAAAAATTAAATCGACTCAACCAATTTAAAAAAAAAAAACACTACCATAGGTTTACAAACAAAAAAAACGAAAGCGATGGCGAAACTGTACTTTTGAACCGGGGGAAATCGTAAGTTTGACTGGGGTAAAACCGTAAGTTATCAAAAGCTACAATGATGGCAACATTGTAATTTTGAACTGGGGCAAAATCATAAATTTGCATAGGGGTAGAATCATAATTTGTCAAGTCAAAATCTACAACGATGGTAAGACTGTAATTTTGAACTGTGAGCAAAAGAACTGGGGGCAAAATTGTAATTCTAAGCTGGGGTAAAATCGTAATTTGTTCTAAAAATGGGGAAGTGTCATGCAGCGGCCTGACACTATTCCCCTCCATGTGAAATGTAGTATATATAAATGGGGGCAAAATCGTAATTCTAAGCTGGGATAAAATCGTAATTTGTTCTGGCCAATTAAAAAGTGTCAGGAAGTTGCCTGACGTTATTCACCTCCATGTGAAATGTAATATATATATATATATATATATGAATTCATCAAAACTAAATCATCGTGTCAAATCAAAACATTTTGGTTATTTTTGTAGTTTACTACAAATTAAGACTTAAACAAACGAAAGCCTAACATGGTCTTACAAATCTAGCCGGAACATATACGAATTTATACACTAGTTAAAATGATGTTCATTTTCTAGATAGAAAACGTTTGGACACGTAATCAATAAACAGAACTAAAAACATCATGATATATTGTTGATTGCTAATATAAATTATAACAGACTTAAAAATATAATATCATATAATATTATATTGCTAAAATATTACTTTTTATGAACATTTTTCTGGGACAACATAACGCGTAGGAAGCACGTTTATTTCAATCAGTTCAGCTTGCTTCTCGTGTATGTTGGATATACGCTCAGTCAGTTCAGCGAGCTTCTCGTTAATCCTACGGTTCGAGTCTATTACTTCTTACAAAATCTACCTAAGTTGTTAAAAAACATGTAGCTCTTTGATCGAGTTAGTCCTTATTTACCTATAAATTAATGTATAAGTTAGACATCATTTAACTTTTCTTTTAGTAAAGAGAAAAATTAAAAGTAATTATTTTTTTTTTAACAAAGAGAAGGCTCAAAGTCATCATAGTTTACTAATACAAGATCTTTTAAATCATAGCATGTTTACCGAAAACCGACAAGAATACAATTACAAACCACAAAACCCATGTATTAATATTTAAATATACTTCAGACTTTCATGGTTAGTATAAATCGTAAATATGATTCCATGTAGATAATGTGTCCAAATCTTTAGAGCAAATATTTCTGCTCCCAATTCAAGATCGTGTGTGTAATTCTTTTCATGTGTATATTGTCTTGAGGCATAAGCAATTACCTTGTTGCATTGCCTTAGCACACAACTTATTCCAGTATGTGAAGTGGCGCAGTAGATCACAAGATCTTCAATTCCATATGATAAGGCTATAATTGGTGCATTTGTGAGTTTCTGCTTCAGTGTGGCGGCTTACTCTTGGTTCTTGAACCCATTCATACTTGACATTCTTATATGTCAATTTGGTTAAGAGGACTGGAATTTGGGATAAATTTTGAATGAACCATCGATAATACCCACCCAGTCCTAGAAAATTCCAGACTTCTACAAGGGTCTTTGGAATTTCCCATTCATAAATGGCTTCGATCTTAGCTGGATCTACTTGGATCTCTTAAGCGTTGACCACATGTCCAATAAATTGTACTTTCCGAAACCAAAAGTCAAACTTAGAAACTTTTGCATACAATTTTTCTTGACATAGTTGTTCCTACAATATTCGAAGGTGCTTTGCATGCTCTTCTTCATTCTTTGAATAAATAAGTATAACATTGTCACACCCCGACCGCGTAAAACAACAAACCGCTGCGGAAACGACGGAGAGTGGAGTGGCAGAATTATTGTTTCACAACCATGGTATTTTAAGTTTTGTTTTATTTATTAACAAAATGGTTACATTGTCTTAAAATGAAAGAAATACATAGTACATAACATAATTAAACTATTCTTGCTTCATTTTATGTCACTAAGGCCCAAGTCCGCCTAAGTGTATCTTGAACAACCCTATGCATCAGCTCCTGAAAACACATGTGAAAATGGGTACGTCAGTATAAAAATGCCTGTGAGATACATAGGTTTATTGATTTAGGATTCATGACTTGTAGTTGAAAGAAATGTTTAACAAAATGTTAGTCATGAATCTTAGTAAAATGTTTTCTTTTGTAAATCATACAAAAAGCGATAAGAAAATCAGATGTTATAAAAGAATAATGTATGGTTAAATGAATAACCAAGTAAAATGAGTTTGTATAAAGTAAGTTATTTGTAAAACAATGTTTTGTGAAGATATGTTATTTGTGTAAAATGTAATATGTATAAATTGAAATGGTTTAAATAACAATACGATATGTAATATCATAAAAGCACTTATATATAGGAAGTACCAGCGGCGTATCCACCATGCTTTTATCATATTACACATGCCTCGTTATTTATATCACTTACCCAAACAAACCACCAAATACCTTGTTTAAAATGTTTATGTGTAAACGATGTCTAATGTCAAATGTAAATCATGTAATGTATAATCAAATGTTATGTATGGCAAGTAAAGTGTAACTACTCAAACCATATGTAAAATGAACAAAACAATCTATTGATATAAATCATAGTTTAAATCAAAAGTATGTTTTGCAAATTCAATGCTTTACTGATACAAACATTTATGTGGAAATATTAAAACACATACATTCAAGCCTTGTGACTGTGGAGACAAACCCTTAAACATATTAAAGGTTTATCAAAATTTATGTATATCGGAGTCAGTCATTTCCTACTTCCAAACAAACCTAGGAAGCCAGAAACGGGAGTTGTCAATTCCTATGGTACCACTACTTACTACCGAGTGGCGTGATCAATGTTAATGAACGTATTTTTGAGCCGTTAAACAAACCAAATGTCATACCAAATGTAAGCATGTTATGTGAAAACAATGTACTAAGTATGCTAAAAGAACATACATAGCAAAAAATGTGATGTAAATCAATGTGTACATACGCTGAAATAAACATATGAAACAAATGTGTTTATGAAATCAATGTACTAGCATGTTAATTAAACATACATAGCATAAACATCGATGAAATCATGTACTATAAGTGTACTAATGAACATAGCAAGCATATGATATAAAAGCACGAAAGCACGAAAGTAACAAGTAGGCACATGTGTTTCACCCCAAAATATTTTAAAACAGTAAAAGAGGGGACTATGTACTCACTTGAGAATGCTTAGAAGTCTTGAAATAACAACCAAACAAAGCTAGAAGGATCACGGAATCAATCGGCACCTAATATAGGTAACTATGTTAATAAACCGAACCTAAATCGGAGGATTGGATAGAATGAGGTTTCGTAAACCTAGGGGTGTTCAAAAAACTCGTGGCTCGCAGCTCGCTCGAAACTCGCTCGAAAAAAGCTCGAAGAAAGCTCGGCTCGAAATTGGCTCGGATGTAAACGAGCCAGCTCGGCTCGGCTCGCTATATAAACGAGCCGAGCTCGAGCTTTGTCTGGCTCGGCTCGTGAGCTCGTGAGCTGGCTCGATAAGGTTTACATCCTTCATTTTTTTGTCCCACATCGCTTAGAAAACAAAAACTATTCCCCCCTATGAAAGAAGGTAAAGATGAGGAGAAAGTGAATTAACTATTTATACTTGCATATTTAGCCATGTGGTTAAATTAAATGGCAATTATGGCCCTTAGGCTATGAAGAAATTCAACTTTAAGGGTTTTTTAAGTATTAAATTTTGCGGTTCTTTGTTAGTTCGAGCTAGATCGAGCCGAGCCGAGCTAGCTCGAATTCTAATCGAGCCGAGATCGAGCCTCAAATCTCAGCTCGATTTAAAATTCGAGCTCGAGCCGAGTCAGCTCGAATCGAGTTCGAGCCGAGCTCGAGCTGGGTCTAGCTCGGCTCGACTCGGCTCGTTTACAGCCCTACGTAAACCAAATGAGTATAGGAACTCATGTAATATGGTTTAACAAAGCCTACATTCTAAATCGAAACCTATCCTAAGTGCTTATGACCCGTTACGACTCATTTAGGTAGCTTATGCTACTTTAAAGCGTCATTTGCGCAAAAGCGCAAACGAGTAGCCTAACTAGTCCTATGACAAGTATTATATGCCCTAACATGTTTAATAATCAGTTTATATGGCAAAAGTTAAGTTACATATGTTTAAAATGAAGTTATGCGCAAAAAGGGCATTTTGGTCATTTTTCCTAAGGCATATAACTATCTATCATACAACTAAGTAAACTAAGTGACCATAAGGTATAACCTCGGAAGGTTATTCCCTATACAACTATGGTCACAAAATATGTTTGGTCGGATCCTAATGATCGACCAAACGGGTCGAGTTCAAAAGTCTAAGCGGTTGTTTAGACCGCTTATCTTACGACCCTATATAAGCACTAAACTAAAAGTGACGAGTTAAACATGTTAAAACATGTTTAACTAAGTTAGAAAACAAGTTTGATATCAAAACAAAGGGTTTTGATACCCAAGAATAGTTTGATTGCAAAATATGCATAAACACGTACTTTGACCGAAACTATGACTCGTCACTACGCCTAATCAACGTGGTAATCAGTAGGTATAGTCACAAGGGACTATAACCATCGTGATTACGCTCACGTTGCGAAGTTCAAACGAACTTTGTGTTGACCAAAGACTGGTCAAAGCAGAAAGTCAAACACTGTTCGACTTTCATGCTTAAAAATGCATAAAAGTATGAATGAAACTTACAAAAGGTCCAAGCCTTGAAGATAGAACAAGAAGACAAGAAGATTGGGACCTTCAACCAGAAGGGATAGTCCCAATTATCCAGAAATGAGAGGAAAAACTGAATATGCAAGTTGTGAAGTGAAAATGGATGGGTTTATATAGGATTTCCAAAACCGTTAGGATCGTTTCTCGAAATACGAGCTTCAATCTTGGCCCTCCATGTGTACCCACTGTTTTAGCATTCTATGGGTACCCAAAACCAGGTCCATGTTTGAAGGAAACCATGTACAAAACAAAGGAACAGCTGGGTTTTGCAGGAAACTGGTTTCTGGCATCTGGCAATGGCTTACGGACCGTATGGTATACTGCTTACGGTCCGTATGTAGTCAGCAGACCAGCAAGTTTTGAAAATTGTCAGTTTTGGTCCTTGTGTGCGTATTGTCGTGTTTTGGCACTTCTAACACCCGTCAAACGCATTTTCAAGCTCCATAAGGATGTTAAAGCATAGGGAACTTGAAATATGCTCAGAAATGTCACGGATGTCGGTCCGTTTGGCTGTACGGTTACGTTGTTCGGTTAATTACGACGGAAATCGTAACGGACGCGAAAACGATCCAAATCGCGAAACGAATGAAGTTTTAGCATTCCAAACGTTAAAATAAAATATTTTAATGATTAAAAGTTTTTTTGGATGTCCGGATACGTTTAGAACGTAAGATATGCGCGAAAATGCCAACTTATGCACTTTTTGACGCTTTTAGTCCCTGATTGACCAATAAGTTTATTTTAGCATACCGAACCCCTCAAAGCCTATTTCTAAGCTATGTAAAGGATATTTAGGGTATGTTTAGCTTATGATCAAGTTCCGGAATGTTTGTTACTATACGAATCGGCATACTTTCGCAGTTTGACGTAAATAGTCCCTTCGATCGAATAAACTTGCTTTTGCCATACCAAACCCTTCAAAACTTATTTCTAAGTTATGTAAAGGTTATTTAAGGTATGTTAAGCATATATTGATGTTCCAGAGCGTTTGTCGCGTTAAAATGATTACGTTTACGCATCGGTTTGCGTATAACTCTCCATAAAGCGATATAGAGTTTGAAATTGAACAAAAATCAAAACATGCAAAATGTCCAACATAAATAAACAAAAATTGGGATCAAATAAAATTGTTTTATTGATAACCGAACTGTTTAAACTTTATACAATGGTTACAAGCACAAATGTCACAAACATCAATAAAGAAGATTACAAATTTATCAATATATGGTTTGAATATACGATTCATCATGTCCATGAATGCCGTTGGAGCATTCGTTAAACCAAAGGACATCACTGTGAATTCGAATGTCCATATCTTGTACAAAATGTTGTTTTAGAAATGTCTTATTCTTGCAACTTTAATTGATGATATTTAGATCTTAATTCAATCTTGGAGAAATAACAAGCTCCCTGAAATTGATTGAACAAGTCGTCAATCCTTGATAGTGGATATCGATCCTTGATGGTTACTTTGTCTAGCTCCTGATAATCAATGTACATTCGCATTCATCATGTTCGCTGGGGCAAGTTTGTACCATGCTTTCACGATCGACGAATTTATAAGAATGAGATGAACTCTAAACTCTACCTCTTTATCACGTGCTTCTTCCATGTGTTTCTTTAGGTTCATTATCTTCTTTGGTGTTTCTTTAGCCCTAGCAGATCGCCTGGAAACACATCACTAAATTCTCATACTACACGTACCTCTTCTATCTTCCTTCATATGACTTCATTGTACTTGCGTTTTCATTGGAATCAAATACACTATATTCTGTTTCCTTAGGTACCTTGCGTTTTCATCACAGAGATAATATTCATTGTACTTGTCGATTTCTACTCATGTGTGCCTACTATTTCTCTAGTATGAGAACGAAGTTCATTTGCGTTCTGGTTGTACATGATACGAGCTTGTTTTCAGACAATTAGTCCATTCGTAGAACTATATCGAATCCCGCTAATGTCATAGGTAATAAATTTCTTGGAAATTTATGTCTTACAATGTTAATCTTACAACCGTCTAAGACTTACAATAATAGTAGTGGGCAATGTTGTAAAAGTCGGCCTACTCGGCCTTGTACTCGGCGAGTACTCTCCGAGGCGATTTTACCCTAGTCGGACTTGACTAGTCGGCGACGGTCAAAATCGGCCTACTTGGCCTTGTAGTCAGACTAGTAGGACTTGTATTCCGAATACTCAGACTTATACTCGACCTACTTGGCCTTGTACTCGGACTACTCGGCCTTATACTCAGTGAGATCTGAACTTCAAACATGTTTCATTTTAAATTATACTCATTTTGACATGAATAATTTTAACATATATATAATATATAAAAATTATTTTTCTTTATATTTACCATGTCCGCATACTTCCTGAGTACTCCGATTACTCCCAACTCTCCAGTCGGCCGACTAGGGACCGCCTAGCGACTTTTACAACACTGGTAGTGGGATTAGCTTCGGGTGTTTCTAACTGTGTACAATGCAAGCTTGTTTAAAGTTAGATAAATGTTCTCCCAGCGGTTCACAAAACTTATGATCTACAAAACTCTGGTTAGCACCAGAGTCAAACAAAACTTTGGCGTAAACATTATGAACCAGAAACATACAAGTAATGACATATGGTAACTGGGGTACTTCCCGTGTAGTCAATACAAAGGCATGCATATTCCGTTTTTGACATCCTTCTGCTTTTGTGTGACAACTCGTGATTCGAACCTGCTTCTGTGTAACGTTACGTGCTTACGTGAACTGTGTTAATTGAATGTTACGTGCTTACGTGAACTGTGTTAATTGAATGTTGTGTTTTATTATATGTGAATGTGTGTTATCCATGTTTAGTTGAAACCCGGATCGCACAACGACACACACCCACACTTGATCGCACAAAGCCATTTGGGCTTTACACCTTGTACGCGGGTCCATAGGGCACCCGAATGGGGTTCGGCCCACTTGTTTTGCATGTAAACAAGCATCCATCTAGGGGTTTTGTTCTTTCACTTGTTACAATTCTCACACACACACAAACCCTAGACTTCCTATCTCTCCCTCTCGTTTTGCTTGGAACTCGACGGCAGCCACAACTCTCTCCCTCTCGAAGCTCTTGTCTTGGCCGGTTCCCCTTTCCTCCTTCTAATCGGTGAGTTCTTGTGTCTTTTGATTGCATGTTGTTGATGCTATGATCTATGTGTTTTTGCATGATGTTTATGTAGCGATGTTCGTGTGAATTGTGTTATATAATGATATGCTATGAACCGAATAGAATGATGATAAATCTGTTGGTATGTTATGTAATTCGGATTGTGAAATTGTTTATGAATCGGGCTGTTTTTGATGTGTGCATACCGAATGATTATAACCGACCGTATGGTGGTCACTCAACATTGTTCCTATGATTTGGATTTGCATGATCTAGGGTTAGAACCAAACACCTAGTAATCGGCTGTGATAGAATAAAACGGATATATGTTAATGATTTTGGTTGGTGTTCGTGATTATGTTTCGTTTAGGGTTCATGTGATTTGAATGCTAGATGTGCTTGTTTGATCGATAATTGCTTTGGTTTAGAAACTGTTTCTGTTGATTGATATCATAAGTTTGGAAACCATTTAATTAGTTGTAACCGATTTCTTGATATTCGGATAATTAAACCGATCGCACAAGGCATCTTGTTCGCACAAGATGCCCACACGTACAAGCTGACCAGTCACACAAGTCCCGGTCGCACAAGATTGGCATGATCGCACAACATAATATGGAATCGCACAACATGCTGGGCCACACACAAACGTACAAATTGTTAAGCTGTTGGGCCGATCAGCCCAAATAGAACCGCACAAGAATCAGGTCCGTTCCGTTGGGCCGGACAGCCCAAGTGTCCACACGCACAAGAGACCCTGGTCGCACAAGGGGTCTCCAGTCGCACAAGGTGCCTCAGTCGCACAAACTAATTGTTGTCTGCTATTTGGGCCGGGTACGGTTGGGCCTCAAAACTTAAACCCTGTCACGCAAGCCCAACCGGAATGCACAAGGCTTTTGTTTGGGCCGAGTATTTTTATGTTTGGGCTTTCTAATCGCACAAGACTTGAACGCTATTTGTTGGGCCGTTTTCTGTTTAGATATTGGGCCGCTTGTTACTGGGCTTTACCTTTGGTTGTGTATACGTGTTAGCATGATATGAACTTGACTGACAATATGTGATACATGTTTGCCATGATCTATACGTGTCTGTAACGTGGTTAACTCCGTGTAACTATACGTGCTTTACTCGAATCGAACCTGACGCGTATGATAAACATGCTAGGACGTGGTTGATCACATTGTAGCTTAACTGAATCTTTTTGTGTATCATACCGAGCAATCCCAGGTGAGTTCATTGCATTTTCTCAAGCATGCGTCCCGGTGGTTTGGGACAACTGGTAAACATTTGGAAGGGAAACATTGGGTAAACAACTTAATCGGTTTTGGTTATTGCCTGGAGGGCAATTGGGGGGGGGGGTAATTAGTTGATAGCGCTATTAGGTGGGGAAACCTCACACCGGGCCGTAAGGACGGGGTGAACTAATTATCTGGGTTTCACTATGGTTGTTTAGAGGCACACTCCTCGGTTACGTAAGGGCGGTTCCCCTAGGGTAACTAACTGAACAACATAGTGGGTTGCTAAGAGGCACACTCCTCGGTTACGTAAGGGCGTAGTCCCTAGGGTAACTAACTTGAGCAACATCGAAACGCAACATTGAATCACATTAATATATATCTGGTAACACAACACGTAAGCAACACTTTGAACTCACCAGCGTAGTCTGACACACTTGTTGCATGCTTGTAGGTCATTAACGTTTGGAACATGGACTTGCGATCTGGAAGTGTTGGAGTGGTCATGGATCGAGACTCTTGGATGACTTATAAACGATACATTGGTTTTGATTGTTATCATGAAACTATTACTAAACGAATTAATACATGCTTCCGCTACACAACTTTTGAGAATTGATAACATGTTGACATTTTATATTTGTAGTTAATGTCATGATTTATTTAAATATCTATCATTGGTTCAATGTGATTGGTGGCTCGAACTCTGATGCGTAACACGCCTCGCGGGGTTTCCGCCGGTGGAATTTTGGGGGTGTTACAGTTGGTATCAGAGCCACTGGTTATAGTGAACTAGGTTTTAAAACGTTTTGTAAAACCAGACTATAATCGAACAACTTCGAAAATCGATCATGACACTCAGCTCCAGATTGCAAGGTTCGTCTCTCTCTCACTTTATGCATTACTTGCTTAGTAGTCACCCACTCACAGCATACATAAACTGAAACATTTAACACCATAGTGACTCGATAGTGTGACACTACTCTTTGACTCATGTAAACCATAGAACTGTGATATCATCTGTTGTGTTGTTTGAACGGGGGAAGCTTTGAGCGCAAGCTAAGAGGCACTGAGATAAGCATGCAAATTGCCTTATTATTATGGGTGCACACTTAATAATAACGCGGGGTGCATGCAAGTCCCAGTGAGGCTTATCGAGCGTGAGAAGGGTTCTGCCTTACA
This sequence comes from Helianthus annuus, assembly GCF_002127325.2. NCBI lineage: Eukaryota > Viridiplantae > Streptophyta > Magnoliopsida > Asterales > Asteraceae > Helianthus > Helianthus annuus. The sequence goes on along the minus strand of NC_035449.2, from coordinate 29,888,234 downwards.
ATGTGTGAACTTGGTAGTACGTAAATATCAGTATGATACTTGACTCCTATCTCGTTTCGATTCCTAAATCGGTTTATTCCCAACTATAGAAACATGAGTGGACGAGGACACGGACGTGGTAACATCACCATGACTCAGGCCGAGTTGACAGACCTAATCAATACTCGCGTGGCTGAGGCCTTAGCAGCCTATCAAGCTGGTCAACAAGCGCAACCTCAACCTAACCAGCCTGCGTGCACATTCAAAATGTTTATGGACTGTAAGCCACAGACCTTCACCGGGACTGAAGGGGCTGTGGGACTCCTAAGATGGTTCGAGAAAGCAGAGTCTGTGTTTGCTATCTGTAACTGTCCCGCTGGGGACAGGGTGAAGTATGCTGCGGGTACCTTGGCGGATGGTGCCCTAACGTGGTGGAACGCCCAGGTACAGTTATTGGGCATCGAGGCAGCGAATGCGACAACCTGGGAAGACTTTAAAGAACTGATCAGGGAGGAGTACTGTCCTCGGGATGAAGTCCAGAAGTTGGAAAACGAGTACTACGACTTGAAGATGGTTGGATCTGAAGTCGAAGCGTATGTGAAGCGATCGTATGAACTGGCCGACATGTGCCCGAACTTGTCCCGGCCTATGTCTCGGAGGATTGAGTTATTCATCAAAGGGTTGCCTCCGCGTGTGAAGAGCTTGGTCACTGCAGCCCATCTCAATGATCTGACACAGATCGTTCGTCTGACTCATAAGATTGTGGACCAAGAAGTAGAAAGCGATTCGTTACCCCCGCGTATTTCAGCCACTACTGCTGCTACACCCACTGCCACTGTGTCCGCTAATGATAACAAGCGGAAGTGGAGTGATTATGACAAAGCATCTAGTGCGGGCCAGACTCAGAAAAGGCCAGACAACAGCAACCGCAACATCAGCCAGTCGTCTTCTGTCAATCAAGGCCAGGGAAGTGACCACAGCCAGGGTTCGTATGCAGGGAGAAAGCCACGATGCAACAGGTGTGGCTATCATCATTGGGGGTCGTGTGGTCGGACGTGTAACAAGTGTGGTAAGCCAGGCCATGAGGCCAGGGATTGTAGGACCTCACAACCCAAACACCAGCAGCAACAGAACCAGCAAGACCAAGGACAACAGGGGCAACCATCCCAGCAGAACCAGGGTTTCAGGAAGGGGTGCTATCAGTGTGGTGATGAGGGTCACTTTAAACGGGACTGCCCCCAGTTAAACCAGAACGCCAACACCAACAACCGCCCGAATAACGACAATGCTGGAAACAACAACAATGGCAACGAGGCAAGAGGTCGAGCTTTCGTGTTAGGACAAGGGGACGCAATGAACGATATTTGAACTTATAACTTATTTTGGGTTTTCATTGTTATGTTTTCGCTACTCAAACAAAGTTTGGTTTGAACATCAATCGTATTGGGTTTAATGAATTAATTTAACTACTATACTTTATGTTTGATATGATGGATGGTTTGATATTATTGAACGCACCTACCGTATTTATGAACCTTATGAACAGGGTGTGCGAACCCTATCTTGACAAGTTCTTCATTGTCTTCATTGACGACATTCTGATCTACTCCAAGAGTCAGGAGGAGCACGAGCAGCATCTACGCCTTATTTTGGAGCTTCTTCGAAAGGAACAGCTGTACGCCAAGTTTTCGAAATGTGACTTCTAGGCTTCGTGAAGTCCACTTCTTAGGCCACGTAGTGAACAAGGATGGGATCCATGTCGATCCATCCAAGGTAGACTCGATCAGGAACTGGCCTGCACCACGTACGCCAACGGAGATACGCCAATTCTTGGATTGGCAGGTTACTACAGACGGTTTATCAAGGATTTCTCGAAGATTGCGCAGCCACTTACACTACTGGCACAGAAGGGTGTCACCTACCGTGGGGAGATCCCCAGGAGACTGCTTTTCAGCACCTAAAGGATAGGCTTTACAACGTACCTATTCTCTCTTTGCAAGAGGGCACAGACGATTTCGTAGAATATTGTGACGCATCCATCCAAGGTCTTGGATGTGTGTTAGTGCAGCGCGACAAGGTCATTTCTTACGAGATTCATGAACGAAACTACACGACGCACGATTTAGAGCCGAGATCTGCAGTTTTCGCGCTTAAGATATGGCGACACTACCTGTACGGTACCAAGTGCACGATCCACACCGATCACAGGAGTCTCGAGTATATTCTTAAGTAGAAGGATTCGAACATGCGTCAGCGATGATGGGTTGAACTACTGAACGATTACGAATGCGTTATCAAGTACCATCCAGGCAAGGCCGATGTTGTGGCTGACGCCCTCAGTCGGAAGGACACTTTACCTCGGCGCGTGTGAGCGCTACATCTTACGATTCAGCCTAGCCTTCCAGCACGAATACGAAATGCTGAAGCCATACGTGGCTCACGACAGCGATTAGAACCGAAGGCAGACGGCGCTTACTACATAACTGGACGCATTTGGGTCCCATTCTTTGGCAAGCTTACTTTCCGACGCGTGAGACATTCGGATTACTGGAACAAACGATGACTTGGCTCACAAACTCAGGCTAATTGATGAAACGGGATAACTATCGTAATGGTATGTATGCCCTAGGTTTAAGGCAGTGGTTACCCGATGAAACCCTGGTGATACCCTTACCGGAATTTGAGGTCATCGGATCAGTTGTATATATCAGGGAATCTATCGAAAGCATGGGCTAAGAAGTCAAGGTTCGTTAGCAGGAGTCATATGACAATCGTGAGGGCTTGTTAAACTTCAATACGTGGACTGAAGTTCACATAGGAACGGAAGGATATGTTAAAACTTCAATGTTCTCAATTGTTTAAGGGATTGAACCAACTCTTGTTACCACTGGTGAATTTCGGGACGAAATTTCCTCCAAGTTGGGGAGGATGTGAAACCCCAGGAAAACCAGCAAACGATATAACTTACCTAGCTTTAACTTATCTAACTTTCTCAGTGAGTGCGTACCAAATTTCGGGACGAAATTTCTTTTTAGTTGGGGATACTGTGACAACTCGTGATTCGAACCTGCTTCTGTGTAACGTTACGTGCTTACGTGAACTGTGTTAATTGAATGTTACGTGCTTACGTGAACTGTGTTAATTGAATGTTGTGTTTTATTATATGTGAATGTGTGTTATCCATGTTTAATTGAAACCCGGATCGCACAACGACACACACCCACACTTGATCGCACAAAGCCATTTGGGCTTTACACCTTGTACGCGGGTCCATAGGGCACCCGAATGGGGTTCGACCCACTTGTTTTGCATGTAAACAAGCATCCATCTAGGGGTTTTGTTCTTTCACTTGTTACAATTCTCACACACACACAAACCCTAGACTTCCTATCTCTCCCTCTCGTTTTGCTTGGAACTCGACGGCAGCCACAACTCTCTCCCTCTCGAAGCTCTTGTCTTGGCCGGTTCCCCTTTCCTCCTTCTAATCGGTGAGTTCTTGTGTCTTTTGATTGCATGTTGTTGATGCTATGATCTATGTGTTTTTGCATGATGTTTATGTAGCGATGTTCGTGTGAATTGTGTTATATAATGATATGCTATGAACCGAATAGAATGATGATAAATCTGTTGGTATGTTATGTAATTCGGATTGTGAAATTGTTTATGAATCGGGCTGTTTTTGATGTGTGCATACCGAATCATTATTAATCGACCGTATGGTGGTCACTCAACATTGTTCCTATGATTTGGATTTGCATGATCTAGGGTTAGAACCAAACACCTAGTAATCGGCTGTGATAGAATAAAACGGATATATGTTAATGATTTTGGTTGGTGTTCGTGATTATGTTTCGTTTAGGGTTCATGTGATTTGAATGCTAGATGTGCTTGTTTGATCGATAATTGCTTTGGTTTAGAAACTGTTTCTGTTGATTGATATCATAAGTTTGGAAACCATTTAATTAGTTGTAACCGATTGCTTGATATTCGGATAATTAAACCGATCGCACAAGGCATCTTGTTCGCACAAGATGCCCACACGTACACGCTGACCAGTCACACAAGTCCCGGTCGCACAAGATTGGCATGATCGCACAACATAATATGGAATCGCACAACATGCTGGGCCACACACAAACGTACAAATTGTTAAGCTGTTGGGCCGATCAGCCCAAATAGAACCGCACAAGAATCAGGTCCGTTCCGTTGGGCCGGACAGCCCAAGTGTCCACACGCACAAGAGACCCTGGTCGCACAAGGGGTCTCCAGTCGCACAAGGTGCCTCAGTCGCACAAACTAATTGTTGTCTGCTATTTGGGCCGGGTACGGTTGGGCCTCAAAACTTAAACCCTGTCACGCAAGCCCAACCGGAACGCACAAGGCTTTTGTTTGGGCCGAGTATTTTTATGTTTGGGCTTTCTAATCGCACAAGACTTGAACGCTATTTGTTGGGCCGTTTTCTGTTTAGATATTGGGCCGCTTGTTACTGGGCTTTACCTTTGGTTGTGTATACGTGTTAGCATGATATGAACTTGACTGACAATATGTGATACATGTTTGCCATGATCTATACGTGTCTGTAACGTGGTTAACTCCGTGTAACTATACGTGCTTTACTCGAATCGAACCTGACGCGTATGATAAACATGCTAGGACGTGGTTGATCACATTGTAGCTTAACTGAATCTTTTTGTGTATCATACCGAGCAATCCCAGGTGAGTTCATTGCATTTTCTCAAGCATGCGTCCCGGTGGTTTGGGACAACTGGTAAACATTTGGAAGGGAAACACTGGGTAAACAACTTAATCGGTTTTGGTTATTGCCTGGAGGGCAATTGGGGGGGGGGTAATTAGTTGATAGCGCTATTAGGTGGGGAAACCTCACACCGGGCCGTAAGGACGGGGGTGAACTAATTATCTGGGTTTCACTATGGTTGTTTAGAGGCACACTCCTCGGTTACGTAAGGGCGGTTCCCCTAGGGTAACTAACTGAACAACATAGTGGGTTGCTAAGAGGCACACTCCTCGGTTACGTAAGGGCGTAGTCCCTAGGGTAACTAACTTGAGCAACATCGAAACACAACATTGAATCACATTAACATATATCTGGTAACACAACACGTAAGCAACACTTTGAACTCACCAGCGTAGTCTGACACACTTGTTGCATGCTTGTAGGTCATTAACGTTTGGAACATGGACTTGCGATCTGGAAGTGCTGGAGTGGTCATGGATCGAGACTCTTGGATGACTTATAAACGATACATTGGTTTTGATTGTTATCATGAAACTATTACTAAACGAATTAATACATGCTTCCGCTGCACAACTTTTGAGAATTGATAACATGTTGACATTTTATATTAGTAGTTAATGTCATGATTTATTTAAATATCTATCATTGGTTCAATGTGATTGGTGGCTCGAACTCTGATGCGTAACACGCCTCGCGGGGTTTCCGCCGGTGGAATTTTGGGGGTGTTACATTTTGCCTTGTTGTCATTGCTTGCTTTTAACTTCGGGCACTCTACCGTAAGAACCCCTTTCCTCGATAGTTAAAACACCCTCCTTTCTTCTTGTAACAATTTTCTTCCTTGTGACCTAGGTGCTGTTTGTTTTTGCAGTCATAAACTGTCTGCAAGCTGATTTAATCTGTTTTCATGTCTGCAACTGAAAATGTGGTCTGAAACTCTGCAAGCTGAAAATATAAGATTGTTTATTTTTACCGTCTGCATAAACTGAAAATATGTAACTGTCAAACTTATCTCACTAGATAGAAGTCATTTAACATTCAATTTACATAAAAAATAAAATAATAAAACCAAATTTTAAAACACAAAACATATAGTGAAATAAATCAAAGCACATTGTTTTGCATTAATTCTTGTGCTATCTGATCTCGAAGTTGACTCATGAATTCACGGTCCGCTGCATTTCCATGTCGAGCTACTTCTTCTTCACCACCATCTTGTGCATATTCATCTCCATCTTGAAGGCGTACATTCGGGTGATCATATTCATCAAAAAGATCATCACTTAAGCCCTATTTCCGTATAAAATTGGGAAGCGCAAAACATGCAGTCGTAACATTTTGTTGTGTAATTAACGAGAAGGGGGCCATTTTTTTAATATTGGAAAACGTGCCTTTAATACCCCATAAGAACCTTCAATAACATTTCTAAGTTTTGCATGTGCGTGGTTGGATTTTTCTTTGTCAGTCAATGCACGATTTCAGCGAAAATCTCCAAGCCAATACCTCACATTTCGATATGATGCCATAAATCCACGAGTGTGTGCATACGTAACATCACATAGATAATATTTATCTAACATAGACAATACGCTGTCTATTTATTTGTAATTATTTTTTGTATAATATCGTGCTTTCATTTTTTCATCATATAACAAGTCCATTATACAACCCTGTGTATAAAATATAAAATACAAAAATTTATTACATACTACTAATACGGTAAAAATGCCAAATTGGGTCCAAGACTATAAGTACCGTATGGGCCTAATATCGAACTGCCAACCTGGCTTGCGCCTAACGCCACTCTTCCATACGTATCAACCTTTTCTTTCTATAACCAAGCCAAGCCGCCGGCGTACGTTTTCTCTTCACGGTTGCTCTGCGGTGATCTTCATTCTCTCTATTCATACAGGTATATATTCTCCCACCTACCACTCGCCAATTCATTTTTTTCTTCTTCACTTTTTTCATTTGAGGTTTAGCGTTGATCTAGGGTTTTAGCCTCAAAAATATGAAATACGTGATCGGAGTAATTGTACTGCATGTATTGTACTTCAGTTTGATGCATATTGCGTATAACTGTAACGTCGTAATGTTTATTATGTTTAATTTCTTTTTGTGTTATGATTTCTGAACATACATGTTTATTGATGCTTAACATTTATTGTTTGTGTGAAGATGTGGAGCTAGGGTTTTAGAATGAGACTTGCAAAATTGTTTTGTCAATGCTAATGGTATGGTATATTTTATTACAGTGAATTAGAAATGTGAATGTTTGAAATTTCGTTGGGCTTTTGTTTTTAACTTTATGATTCAGAAGATTATGGTTATGATTTTATTTTTTTATTGAGTATATTGGTTAGAACAAAGCAGTGCATCACACAACTTATTGAACAACTAATCTGTATGGTTTGACGATATCGGATTAATATTAACTAGTGATTTTGTAATGGTTTGAATAGAGTATTGACACTGAAGTCCCGAGATTTCAATATAGGAATCAATGTCGCTGGTTGGTCGATCTAGACAATTTATTTCTATTATCAAGAGGATCAGCAAGAATCCTCGCTCGTATTCAAGTGTCTCTGCAAATGGTCCCAGTGAACCCATCATCTCCTCGACCATCATTGGTAATCAGCCGACATCTTCAATCCCACCACCACTGGAAAGCGCAGCGGTGGACAGAGCAGCTGGAAAACCATGGAGTTTTCTTAAGTATACTTTAATTGCGGCACTTACCGGAGGTGTTGCCACTGCTAGTTATGCGACATATGGTATGTGCTTTTCTTCTACACACCTGACAAGTGAATCTCAGGGTGGGCGGGGTACCCACCGATTTCTCATCGGGGACCCCTCTTGCCGAGCTAGGTGAGCACCGCCATCACTGCGGTGAGTTAGAGAGAGGGAGTAAAACCGGTGGCGGTTCACCGAAGAGAGAGGGAGGAGAGAGGGAGGCGGCGTCCAATCAATGCTTTTCTTTTTTTTTTTTTTTTTAAAAAAAAAAAAACCAATTCACCTAAGAGGGGAGTGCCGCCATCAATTTAGGGTGTTAGGGGAGTTTAAGAGGGGAGTTGACGTGGCACACGAGGATTGGTTGGGCGTAAGAGAGGGGACTCACCTCTTAGGTGAGCACCCCTTACACGAAATTTTTAAGTATTTCTTGCAAAATCTTAAATGATTAGTATTTAGTAATTTGCATACCGCTCTTTTATCATATCTTCCACTCAATGGAAAGAGAAAATATTTGAATCGTTCCTAGTATCATATCCAGGTTTTTTTTATAACCTATCTTGTTTGGCACAAGTTTATCATCGTGTTGATGACTTGTTTGGAATATAGAATGAGGTGGATGTTCACTCTGGACACACTTAGTATAGGTCCTATGTATTGTCTTGTTTTTCTCTTCATGCCATATTCACATATATTTTTCGTATTTCAGCATACACTTTAGAAGAAGTTGATGAGAAGACTAAGGCTTTGCGTGCATCAGCAAAAATTTCTGGAGGCAGTGATTTATCTTCTTTTGATGTGAGTATGATTTAGTATAGTTTCCCTATCATAGTTGTTCTACATTTGAAAATTGAATTCAAGCATGGCTCTAGCATAAAGTTGAAAATTGTGTGAACAGCTTAATGTTAGATTTTCAATTTCCTGTCAGTTTCTTCCTCAAATTGTTTATTCTATTCTATTATCTTTACTTGATTGAACGGTTTTCAAGCCACACATTTGATAAATGTGAAGATCACCTTTTTGTTTATTCAAATCATCATAGACATCATATTATGGTCATGGAATGTGACATATTCTAACGTATTTACTTATCATAAATGCAGAATTTTCAAGCTATGCTAAAACCAGCTGCAATGACAGGTCTGTTCTAACTTTTAAGTGCACTCTTCTGATGCTACCGCTACATTTTCACTATTCTTGATTATGTTGGGCCACTTCACCATGGAACACAATATCTTGATTCTTGACTTTCTACTTCGTGAACTTAATAATCAATTCATGACAGTATGGATCTTCCTAATTTTCTTTTTCAATGGGTATCATACAAGGATTGGTCATTTTTTATTTTTTATGCACGAGTCAAACATGAGTATCCACATTATATATAATATTGTGATTACATTTACCAATTAAATAAACAGTGTTTCTTGTTATATATTTTAGCTTATCTGCTGATTGTGTTTGCGGTTTTGCTACCATGTTATTTCAGTTCCTGCCAAGTTAACTGAGCTTTACCTGGATCTGCGTGCTTCTACAGAAGAACATATTCGAGTGCGTATATATTCTTTCATTTTTTTATATCATCATTATAACATCTTTTTTCAAATCAGATTACATCACATCCATATGTATTTCTTCTAATCTTGGTTGCTTTTTGTAGGGTTTTACTGAACCCTCATCAGATATGCTTCTTCCAGATTTGCATCCACTAGAACAACACGTATTTACATTGGTTTTGGACCTTAACGAAACTTTACTATATTCTGACTGGAAGGTATCTAACTATAATAAATTTCATCATTTCATTTTGTACTTTAACATAGTAGGGCTATTTTCGTCATTTTGATACAATGTACGTGACTAAAGCGTGATCGAGGTTGGAGAACGTTCAAAAGACCAGGAGTTGATGACTTTTTGGAGCACCTAGCTCAATTTTATGAAATCATAGTGTATTCTGATCAGCAGTCCATGGTAAATTCCGTTACTGCCCTTTCACTCTCGTACTTTGAGGTTGTATTCTTGACAATCTCTGGCTTCTGTTTGTGTGTGCAGTATGTTGATCCTATTGTTGATAGATTGGATGAAAAACACTGCATTAGGTATAGGCTATCAAGGGCTGCAACTAGATATCAAGATGGGAAACACTATAGAGTATGTTACATTTTATCTTCTTGTGTTATGTATTATCTTGTATGGTGTGTGTTGAGCAGTATGAACCCTTTTTAGCTAGATTTTCTGTTGACATTAGTAGAGGTGGCAAACTGGGCTGGTTTGTTTCCATTAATGGCTCAGGATGGTCTGAACCTGTGATTTGGCCGTTAAAATACTTACATATGAACCCTTTTAGTGATCATTCTTGACCCATAACCATTCAAGTGCAACAAGTGCAATGTCTGACTTGCACATTATTAATATGACAAACGAGGGCGTCTTAGGAATAGTACCTAAGACACAACCTCTATTTTTATAAGTTTACAATAATGCCATCAACCCATGGTTTTTTTTTTTCTTTTTCTTTTTGTGTATTCAACCCTTCAACTTTTAGCATTGCCACTTACACTCTCTCAGCTTTCTAAAAACTATGTAAAATGTCATTTTGACCCTTTCTAGGTTTAAGTGCTTATTTTTATGTATGTGGGTCAAATATAATACATTTTTGTGCTTTTTTTTTATGTATGTTTTTGGTTTGTCTACGTTTTGTTCGGAAACGAGTCGGGTCAAATATAATACGTTTTCACTAGGCGGTTAAATTCGAGTTACTTTACGTTTTGACCCCGCCACAACGCGTGGTACCATTCTTTAACGTAAAAAACACTAATTTCTTACGCTCTTATATATACAAGTACGTTTCGTTATAAATCCAAGTTGGTTTACATTTCAATGTAAATTTTCTCGGTTATGTATGAGGTCAAATATAATACGTTTTTGTGCTTAGTTTCATGTGCGTTTTCAGTTGGTCTACGTTCTGACGTAAATCTTGTTCCAAAATGAGTTGGGTCAAATATTGAAGGTATAATTTCGAGTTACTTTAAGTTTCGATGCCGCCGCGCGTAGCGGCGGGTCAATATACTAGTTACTTAATATAATAGGTTTGACAATATGTTTCTGCTTGTCTAATCTAGTCTCCACTCATCCATAAATCGTGTTTGGTCTAAAATAAATAATTTTGCGATGATTTTTTTTTCTAGACAATAAATGTTTCAGTTTTTATATGGTGGATGGAGTATATGATGAAGCAGAAAATGTTGCTCCTTTTTGTAGGATTTGTCAAAGCTTAACAGAGATCCCGCAAGGGTTTTGTATGTGAGTGGTAATGCTCTCGAGAGTTGCCTTCAGTCAGAGAATTGTGTAGCAATAAAACCATGGAAATGCGAAGCTGAAGACACGACACTTCTGGATCTTATACCGTTTCTTGAATGTAAGCACTTCGTTTTATATTCAAATAGTTTTATTTTGTTTTTTTAATTGAATTGATGCTAGGATTTATGGTTACCTTTAACTGCAGATGTTGCACGCCATAGCCCTAAGGATATTCGACCTGTACTAGCTTCATATCAAGGGCATGATATAGCCAAAGAGTTCATTGAACGTTCTAAAGAACATCAGAGGTAAATTTGAGCTGTTTTTTTTTTTTACTTTTAAGAAATTGTGGGTTTTTAACTAACCGCTAACGTAAGATACGTGTTGTCATGATTCAGGAGAAGGCAGGAGCAGAAGCAACAAGGTCGTTTGTGGCGCTTTTGATGTGATGATTTTTAGAAAAGGTGCAGATAAGTACATCTGTTACGCAGATTGAGATCGAGAATGATTACAACTATAAAGATTGTTGGTTGGTTTAAACTTTTAGACCTATCATGAGTAGAAAACCATTTAGTTACTGGGATCTTATTTTTTGCCATGACATTTTTGGACCCCTCGAGAATAAAGTCTCAGTACATGGCTCTTAACTTGCATATTCTTTTGCCTATAGTTGATTTTCATTTGTAGCAGAAAATGTCAAAGCACTAGTTTTAAACATTGTTTATTCTGTGAGTTTAATTTTCTTGTGATATTTCTATTTTGGGAGTTCAAATTATTAATCATGATTTGATGTTAGGAATGTCGATTAGGATTGTGGGTCTCAGTTTTTGAAATATTGACAAACAAACAAACAAACGTCCCGGATAAAATACCAGTCATAGCATATAGCTAGTGGTAGGGGTTTTAAGACTATATAGAGTGAGTGTGGAAAACTAGCGTGGAAGCCAGCCCACGCTGAGCACACCACCCCGGACATGGCGTGGAGGGTGGTGTGGGCAGGGTTTTTTCCACCCGCGTGGAGGGCTTTTGTTGCTGATGTGGAGGCTCTTGATTGGTTGATTGGTGGATGTAGTTTGAGTTGGTTTTGATTGGTTGTTTATTTATTTATTTTAATTTTTAATAATGCCACTATAATGACCCTTTCACTCCGTGCTTTTTTACCACGCCCCTCTGCTAACGTGAGCCGTTGCTTTTATCTAGGCCCTTGATTCTAAATAAAACCTCTTTTCTTGACGATTATAGTACAGTATAGTGATCCATATATGTGGATTAGAGAATCAAAGCAACAAATCATATACAAATTACTAACAATTATAGTAAATAAACTATAGTAACAAACACAAAATAACAGAGGGAAAAAGAAACAAATCTATACGCGTTTCTAAGGCCTCAAGGCAAGCCTGACAAGTGACAAATTTTCCCAAAATGAAGCATTAGTCAATCACCCTTCGGATTTCCCCTAACATTTAGATTTTAGTTACTTCAAATAAGCAAAAATCTGGTCTTTTTAATTTCCTTAATTTTGTTTTGGCAGTCAGGGAGTTAAATTAGTTTTGTAGAATATATATTCTTTTAGAGTACTGTAAAATAAAGTTGCAACGTGCGTTACGTTTGATAATGATTGGCGTTACCTTATCTTTTTCTGGACTTACTGTCACACTTGGTATAGTATTTACTTAAGGCTCTAAATCTGGTTATCATCAACAACTTAAGATAAGATACAGTAATTCAAGATGCGTTTAACATGCTGTTGTTGCATGTGGTGACGCGGACCAGCTCCCCAGTCGTCAGCGGTAGGAGAGCTGCCAGCGAAAGCCCAGACATGTTGACTGTTAAGGAGACTATCCTTAATCCTCCCGTTATTGTCTAACAATGAGAGTCGAGTCTAGCTCAGCTTAAGCACTTGTTTAACATCGAGATTTTTTTAATAACATTTTTTTTTTACTTCTAAATATCACCTAATCAACCTGCACTTCTAGGGATATAAACCCACACCATATTTGTGGAGGGCAATCACCAATGCCGCTGAACCACAAGGCTATGGGCGTTTAACAACTAGTAGATGATAACTAAAGCGGAACGACATTAAAATTGTCATGACCAACTAAGGCAACAGCAAAAAAGTGAACTAAACCTACTGGCAAGCAAGATATACAAAAGCCATAAAGGAAACAGAAACAACCATAATTAGCCCAAAAATATATGTATAATCACTTTGAGGATCAGCCAGAAAGAAATTATCACGACACATCTTTACCTTTTTCTTAAAACTGACTTATCTACGCTCTATGTACACTTGCAACTCTTGAACCAGTTAAGGAAAGTATTAATCTTCGCTATCTGAGCTGTCGGAGTCAAAAGTTACAATCAACCCCATTGTATCACCTTCTTCACTAGGCCTTCTCACCGGGCTCATTTGTTGACTTCTCAATGCAAGCAATTCAAGTGCCATATCTCTTGGTGACACCCTCCAAAAGTTGGTCTCTGGCCTCCACTGGAAACAAATACACAAACCACACTGAATAATATTATGAAAAAAATATATGTTATATATACACACACACAAACATACCCTGTTGATATTTGATGGGGGAGGTGCTTTTTCAAGTGCCGTTGGTGTCCAAATTTTGATGTCTTTGTCAATGCCGCAGCTAGCAAGCATATGTGTATGCGGATGAGGCTGAATACAGTTCACAACTTCTCTATCTGCTTCCATAACGCGTACAACTTTAGCATCTTTTTTCTTCCAAATAAACATCCGTCCACAATCAGACCCACTCGCAACATACTCGTTAGCTCCAACGAAGCTAACACCCTTAACCGTCAAACAATTCCGGTGCCCTTTGAAGACTTGCGGGCCTGGTTTGGAATCAGTTTCCATCTTTGAATCAGGATTAACAGTCGAATGATGATCATCTATAACGGAATTTATATCGCTGCCCCATCCCATATCTTTAGAGAAAAGATAAATGAACTCTTCGCAGTATGAAACTAAAAGTTCTCTTTGATCCGAGAAGGCTAATCCTGTAATTCCCAGATTCTTGTCACCTAATAAATGCTCGGGACAGAAATGGTCAACAGGTTTACCAAAAGCAGCTGACGCATCATATCTATATCTTCTAATATCATATAATCTAGTAAATTCATCTGATCCCGCGATCATAAATAAATTAGGGTTTACTGGATCAATAGCTATAGCATTCAGATTAACAACAGGTGTGAAAACTCTACCCCGCACCGGTTGGCAAGTGAAAAGTTCTGTAGCCTCTCCTGTCCTTAAATCAAACTGGAAAAAAAATGTTGGATGGATTAGCACACACACATATATATAGGGTTAGGGTAAAATGAAAACTCCTACGAGTTGTGAGAACTTAGAGAACTCGGCCTTACAAAATATTTTTTCAATTTTTTTACCAAAAATCTTTTAAAAAATCAACTTTTCCAAAAAAAAAAGGTTTTTGTTGATTTACACCACCCGTAAAAAACGCTTACAGGTGGTGTAAATGCTGATTCGTGCCAATGTCAGCAGCGTAAAAAGGCTGAAAACGCCACTTCAAATTATTATTATTATTATTATTATTATTATTATTATTATTATTATTGTTACAGTTGTGTTTGTAACATTTTAATATACGTGTGTGCAAAATATGGGGGCAAAACTCGCACGGGAAGTTGGAGTTCTCTAAGTTCTCACAACTCAAGGGGTTTTCTGTTGATCTTGATCCTATGACATATAAGTGAATATGGCATTTAATATATAGTAATTATATGATGACTAACATGTTGAACCAATCCATCTTCACCACATGTATAGAAGACATGTGGACTCGCAGGTTCATTGGCTAGTTTATGAGCTCTTCCTTGATGTCTTCCAAGCAATTTCGTCTCCACTTTTCCACATTCTAAGATAGTTGCATGCCTCACCTAGAATCAAAACATTAAGTACATCCAATTATATTAACTGAAAAATAGCATTATCATAAAGATGACTATTAGGGTATTAGCAATAAATATTATGAAGTTAAATCCATACCTCTCCATCAGCAGCACAAGTAACAACGCTTCGGTCATCTGTTTCTGGCATGATTTTTGCTTGGAAGATATTCCTAGTGTGGCCAGAATCGAAACAAAGTTTAATAGATCCAGATTCCCAATCCCAAAGTACAACTCTCCTGTCGTCTGAACCAGAGACCAAAATATCCCCATGTGCATTAAAGCTTACTGTGTTCACACATCCTGAATGTTTTTCCAGCTTCCTTGCAAGATCAAGTCTCAGGACTAGATCCTTCAACATGAAAACGATTATGAAAGTGTTGTAAGAAAATTAGATGCTGCAATGTGCGTAACTGTAAGGCATTATACAACACGATATCCTTCTTTGTCAATCTAATAAAGCAAGGGAATAAATACAACAAATTTGTGAATCAGTCAAAATAAGTAATCAAGCATAGACAATACTGCAATAGCGGCGACAAAGGTCACCGCTATTGCTGCGTTTTCTTGTAGTGCTCATACATAGATGAACCACTCGAATACAGTCGAAAAGTCCATATAAGGAATATGAATGTGGTGGGTATTACTATCAAAACCGAGCAATATGCATAACGTACCCAGAATAATATTTAAGAAGGAAAGTTCTTGAAAACAGATATACGTTACGCCTTACGCGGATACATACACTGAAACTTCAACGAATACTAGGTCCATATCGATTTCTCTAGGCGCAACAGAAGTTCAAAACAAGCAACAACTACCAACATAAATATTTGCAAATCCATATCAGTTCTCACTCAGATATGATCTCATCTATTAGCATAAACAGAAACTTCAAATGAACTGTAATTATCAAACAAATCAATATTATTGCCACTAAAACATTAAAATCACTATAACACTATGTATAATCGATATTTGCACATCTAAAAGGCAATGGGCCTAATAACTGTGCCCTATAACAGAATCAGATCAATTTAATCAAACACACATTTACACATCTGCATATCGAACAATTGATTCATCAACCTGCCTGTAAACACACACACACACACAAGCAAATACACACATTGATGACCTAATTAACTGAAACATCAGTACGAAGCACACAGCAAAACTAAAACGATTTATATACCTCGGAAGCAGCGAGACGGTGTGCGAATTTTCTGGTGGAAAGATGACCGACTTCACGGCCGCAGATATCACTCAGCACCGTGTGGCCGATCGCTTTGTCCTTTTTCTCCGTCATCCTGTAAATTTAATAATAACAATATGATCGCTGGTGAATTTGAATAGATTTATGTATGGATTGAGGTTGAATTTGATTGGTGAAATTAGCATTGTTTGTTGAAAAGAATACGTGTGAGTGAATAGAAGAATACCTAGAAGACGAATTCATGTCTGAAGTTGCAGGCCGAAATGATCGTGAAGATGTGTCAATGGGAAGGAAGTGAAGGCCTGAATTTATAATTGTTTCAGTCTCTCTCCTACGCTCGCATGGACACATGGATACTTTTATGGGGTTGGCTAAAAGCCAAAAACATTAAATATTTTTATTTATATGTTATTTAAAGGTGTTACTATCGGTATACCCTCTAAGGGCCGAGGGTATAATCGTCGGGGACATATGTGGTGAGTGGGGGTCACTGATCAGTGACCACCCCTACTTAATTTAGTTGTGCGGTGATTTGGAGAGAGGCATCCAAAATCGGTGAACTCTCACCGAACATGATTGAGTGTGATTGAGAGGAGAGAGGAGAGAGAGAGAGATGATGGACCAATCATGTTTTTTTTTTAATTGAGGGGTGTTTGACTATACCTAGTGATTGAGTGTAAAATGAGGAGTAGAATGGAGAGTTGACATGACATAATACTATTGGGTAGAATTTCACTCAAACACCTTAAGTTGTTTGACTATACCCTCCACCCTAAGGCGCTCTTTGTTTGTTTTTTTAAGAGGTAAAATGTTGCAGACATTTGTAAAAGAAGAGATGGAGCAAAGCTCGGCAGTCTGTAAGAAAAATGCTATTTTTTTAACGTATGCAGACTTCTAAAATAACTGGTGAATGGTCGACGGTAATTACACTACTTATAACTAGAGTATTTATCATCAACCTTATAACTAGAGTAACTACGATAATTACCCTTGTTATACAAAGTTGACAATATTTACAGTTTTGCCATCACATGGAATTGGGTAAATTATTCACGTTTCATGCTTAGTACGTTATTTGTATAGGAACACTACTCTTTTTAATAGAGAAAATTGGCTGGATGATCTCTGTGGCTTGTGATTTTTTCACCTTCAGTCTCTCACCTTTTTAAAATAGCATGTTTGTTTCATGTGGTTTGCTTGCTTGTTTTGTTACTCGAGTAGTCCCTAAAGTGAATGAAGTTAATTAGTCCAGCTAAATCTATGTAAAATAACTAAAATAGCGTTGTATATTATTAAAAAAAATAAAGGATTTGTTTAATTAAGTAGCCCCACTATTTTATTAAATTAAACTGTAAAACTTTAACCCCTCAACCAACCCCAATCCCTGTCTCCCTCTCATTCTAGCAGCAACCCCTTCCACCCGTAATTTCCGGCTACCTCGTTTCGTCAACTCCACCCACTCAATCTAAAAACAAAGCTTGAAACTTTTAAGACAATGGTGGTAGAAGGCAAGCAAAATGCGGAGGCATGGGGCCGTGGCGGCAGCATGTTAGTCACCATGGTTCCGTCGGTTCAATCACCGGGATCCGTTGTTGTCACGAGTGAGTTGTTTAAATTAGAGAAATTGTAAACCCTAGGTTGTTTGAGTGTTGGTGAAACAGATCTTGATACAGATTGGAGAAAAGAGGACGAAGATGATAAGAATTGAGAGGTGGGTGGTGGGTGGTGGAGTGAAGCGGAGATTGTGGTTGCAGGTGGGTGGTGGTACGATTGTGGGAGGTGAAAAATGACGGTCGTGGTAATGATGATTGCAACGGTCGGAGGAGGTAAAAAAGGGTTTAACGTCAGTGATGGAGAATGGATTGTTATGGGTGGTGGTGGTTAGATGATGACGGTGGGTTTATGATTTCGTTATGACGGTTTAATGATACGATGGTTTAATGATTTCGTAATGGATTATTGTTCACCATCCTTCACCCACCACCGTAACAACCATCCAACACCGTCGTGCACCCCAACGCTCACCTTCGTCCAAACCCATAACTGTCGCTACCCCGTCACCTTAACTACCATCGGTGTAATTAGATGTTCACCGTAACATACAACCAACATGAAGATGATGCTACAAACAGTGGTGGATGACTGATTTTTCTCTCGTAGTGTTCATTTTACCGAAAATTTCAGAAGTTTTTTTTTAGTGTAAAATATTAGATTTTTAAAAGTCCGGCCCCACTTGTTTGGATCTTGAGAGTCAGGCCCAGCTTTGCCATTGGCTTTAAAAATATAAAGCTTTGGCTATATTCAAATAGAGATAAGACTACTTAGAGACCTCACGGTAGCCATACACGAAATGATTCATGACCGTACTAGCACATCAGGACTTACTGATGTGAAGAATATATGGAAGCACCATCCGAATTTAGAAAAAAAAAGGAAGAAGTATGTATACTAAATAAAGGATTACATGGTCTTAAAAAGTCAGAAAGAGCATATTATGATTTGACATGCTTACTATAGAAATGAAGAAACAGAAAGAAAATGATATAACACACTCTTTCTAGTTCTATAAAGGAGGGGGATAAATGATAATATACAAAAGAAACATTCTTAGCATTTGAGGTAAAAGGTTTGAAAGTGTTGATGTATTTCCTTAGTATTGAAGTCATACCTCTAATACAAGGCTTCTGGATTGTAAAGCAATTGGATGGTGAATTCTGATCCTCACATCTACACTACAACTGACAAATAATGATATAAACATATGTAACTCGCACATACGAGACTTAATATTCAGGTCATTACATAGCCTGAGTGGAAACATATGTAACTCGCACATATGAGGACTAAACTCAACAATTATTGATCACATATATGCAACCCTAAACGTATGGAAATTCTTGTGTTCGGTATTCTTTAACCGCGATGGACCTCTTGTAGACATATGCATATGCATATTGAGGTGCAAAACAACAGACACTTCGCATTTGTAAGAGGAAACCTAGTAACTTGGAGGAGTAAAAACAAAAGATGGATTGATGTTTCATTAAAAAAACTTGACGAGTGTATTACTTTCCTGTCATTCGTCCGATCAGAAGATCTATGGCTGATGTACTAACCAAAACATCACACGACATGTTTTGTGATTGTATCGAAAAGTTAAATATGTGAAATGCCACTACCAACCTCAAGGGAAGTGTTGGAGAACACTATAACAACCATAATAAACAATTGCAGCAGCTGCAATCAAGGATACACATAATCAAAAGGAATTAATTAGAAATCAATCAGACTTAATTAATTGTTTAAATTCTTACCTTTCTTAGATGATCAAGAACCTTGTATGCATAACACATGTATCCATTTTCTTTTTATCTTAATATGAAGATGTGAAAAACAATTTATTTGGTTGACCTCATGGTTTCAAGTGTCAAACTAAAGTGAACCAAACAATTATTCCAAAACTATTAATTTTCTCTTCAACACATTCCAACCCATTTCTGCACACTATCGCATCCTGCATTTACCCAAGGCTCAGATTCTTGTTTGTGCGCTCAAGGATCACCGTGTTTAACAACTTCGTAAACCGTTCCTGTTTTCATACTCATTTAGGAGCTTCCCATGCCGGGGGAATCCGAGAAGAGCTAACTTGTGGAGGCATGTTTCGGATATTGATATCAAGTGGGTACAATCTGTATTCGACGTCATGTTCTTTAAAGAGTCGAACCAATTCATCAATAACCACACCTCTTCTTATGTACCTCTCTCCCATATCTTGAAAGTTTATTTTATGCCTCCACCAAAAATGTATCCGAATCTTGCTTATGTCCTCGAACCTCAATGAAACCATTGTTATATCATTTGGATAATAATGATCCTTCTTGCTCTCTACGAAGCTGCCAAAACCCAAAATCATTTTGATTTTAATGTCATAATGATTATGATTTTAAGCCTTAGAAACATATAAATGTAAAATTACTTCTGTTTAATCAATTCTATACAAGCATAGAGGAGATTTGTTACTTGGTTATTCTTTGTCTCATGACAGCTATCGTTTCGGGAGGAGTAGTGACATGGATAAAGAAATCGACTGAATCCCACATATCAGGACTACGGTAGTGATTGCTGATGGCTCGTGTCGAGAGAGTACTGTTTGGAAAGTAAACCTTTTCGTTGTCCCATTTCAGGAAGACAGTAGTCAAAATATTCATCTCTTCTACGATCAGCTGAAAATCATTAAAGATTCAGATATAAACGAATGTATGTTACCATCAAATGTACATGTCATGCAGGTTTTACAAAACTTTTTTTATATACCTGAACACCATCAATCTCGCAACGGTCGCCTACATCAAAAGGGTGCATGACAAACAAGAAGATGATGGCCTCAAATACGGTTTTGCAAGTATTGCCAAAGACAAACGCCACCACCACAATCTGGGAACTTATAAACACTAGAAATTTGCCCGTTGCGATGTTCAGTATCAGAAGGCAAATTACCAAGATGATGATGCCAACCAAGACATTCACCATTTGGTGCAATTTGTTGACGGCTGTTTTGGTATCGTTTAGTGTCAAGGCGAGTGCTTTTCTTTCTCTGAATGCATAAACCTGTACATTCGCATCAAATGAGCTACAAAAACTAAGTAAAGATTTGAGGTTCTCTGATTTAAGTTCTTAGTTCTTACCACCCAAGTCTTCAAAGCTGCCTTGCTAACTTTTTCATCGCCAGGTGTTCCTACCAAGAGAGCCATGGTTTTCACAGCCTGATCTTCTCTCAAAAACCGCATCAGATCGTCAAGATAGATGGACCTGCAAACAGCATACTTCCCATCCTAGAATCTCAATCATGTGACATGAACTTTAAATCATGATAAATGTGTTAATTATGGGTTTAAGAACATACTTGGAGCCAGCTTTAGCCACATTAAAGAAAATCTTGCGTGCAGCACGCTTGGCTTCGATTTCACTTCTGATTTGTGTCACTGATTCATCCTCTTGTGAATTCATATCATTTAACTGTTCATCCAATGTGTTCAATGTCCCAAGACGAACGATTCTCATCAATCTTTTCATATTCCAAGCGGATATATTCTTTGGATTAAGCCTATGCAAATGATCAATTGTTATTCCCTCTTCTTTCTCATCAATCTTGATGGCAGCAGGAGGTGCTTTTTGTGATCTTCCACTCCCAATCAACCTCTCGCTCCTCGTTGAAAATACTTTCTCCCCAAGTTCTGGTGGTATGTTAGCACCGGCATTCTGAAGCATATTAACTTCCGCCTTTGTTTTCTCTTCTTGTATTTGATTGTTTTGGATCTCAACCAACGGTGGCCCCGATAAAGTTTCAATAACATATTGGTTAAACAAAGCCTCTTGAATCCGATCAAAGAACTTTTTGACATGAAACGAGGACGCGAGTACTTTAACCATCAGCGTTTTAACAAGCCACAACGACGTAGCCACCAGCATACACACCAATAACTTGTTCATGACCCTCAAGAACCGGTTATGACCCTCAACTTTCTCATCAAACATGTAATGCCAAGCAATCAAAACCAAACCCAACCAGATACAATTCTGGACCGGCTTCCTGATTCCATACACGAAATACAAAACTCTTTTACGCAGAAGAAAATTTCTCTCAATAAAGAAAACAATAAACCTTATACCCCAACCGGAAACCAAACGGCCACATATCAAAACAAGCACTAAAACCTCCCATTCCCAAATGTGAAGTCCTCTAACTCTTTTTTCCTTCCAGTTGCGAATCGTAAGCGTGCAGATCAACGCAGACAGGATTAAAATAAGACTAATCCATTGAACAAACGTTAACCCGTCGAGTTTTGCCCTTTTGAAATCATCCGGATTATCTTCTTCAAACAATGAATCATCCTCTTCCTCATTTTCACCTCTAGTTAATACCCCCGACGCGCGTGCTACTCCCGATCTATACTGCCCAGACTTACCAGCTTGGCCTGGACCTGATGAATACAAAGGAACCTCCACCTGGACCACCTCTGGTGGATCTATCAATCTAGATTGTTGTGTTCTAGATTTAACTATTGTAGCTTTTCTTTGAAACGAGGTGCATTTCAACACCTCACCCGCACCTTTATCCTCTACAACATGGCTTAAGCTATTCATATTGCTCGATTTTCGTCTGAGCTGTTGTTGTTCTAGTAATTCATCCTCATCCGATGATTCTGAACGATCCGGTTCAATATCGACTACTTTATAGGATTTAGCAGGTTGTTGAAACGAAACTTTTAAATCTCTAGAATTCAAAACTCTAGTATTTAGATTATGATTTTCAGGATTTATCCTAGGACTATCTGGACGTTTCTGATTAACAGAATTACCAGAACTGTTTACGTCGCGAAGCTCGTCCATATCCATATCCATATCCAACGTCATTTCTCCTACGGAATTCTTCTGTTTTTTTAAAAACTCTCCGATCAGCTTTGAAGGTGGATCCTCCATATCGTCACTGTCGATCTTGACGATGCATTCGCGATGGTCGATTGAGTGAGAAGTCTGGTTGTAGGAGAGAGGAGATCTGAGTGGTTTCTTGGAATCCATTGAAGAAGGTTTCTTCAAGCCATGCAATAACCAATTAATACAATTGTAGTATTAACTGAAATTTTGCATGAATGTGAATTGACAACGATGATGTAATTTTTTTAGCTTTGAAATTGATGTATGTATCAAACTGAAAAAAAAAATATTAATGTTTTGTGTAGCTAAATTTGTTTTGTGACACTTAAACAAACATAATAATATACTAAACTTGATATGCATAAAAACAGGAACCTGATCTATCTACAGCCAGTGAAATTGAGTATCTATAGATCTTAAAGAATCAGCTCTCTTCTTGATTGTTTTTTTAAGGATGAATATATTTAAAAAACTAGTACGATGCTAAAAAAATGAGCTTACCTACCACAAACCAGATCAAGAAATGTGAAAATAAAAAGCAAAATTACAGCAAGAGTCCCATGAAGTTTTTAATTAAAATAATTAGTGCTGGTTGTTCGTGGTTGATGTTTAAGAAATTTGTGTTTTAAATAATAATAAAGGAAATAATATAAAAGTGGTCGGTTTCCAATATTCATTATATTGGAGTCTCCCCTAGTCGGGCTCAAGGACAAGGGCTTTGTCGTAGGGCAAGCGGTGCTCAAGGCAAAGGCGAGCAAAGTGGCAAAACATGAGAAAGTCTGCCGGGAGAATCAACATGTGTTTGTCCCGTTTGCGTTTGATACCTTTGGTGGTCTCGCTCCTGACGCTGTGCGACTCTTGAATCGGGTTCAAAAAGTCGTTAACAGTAATTCTTCGTCGCTAAAGGTTCCAAACTTTGTATTTAGTAGAATTGGTTTTTCTATTCAAAAGGGGGTGGCAGCGCAACTTGTTGCCCGACTACCTGCCATTGCTTTGTAATTGCCCTTTTTCGTGTGGAATGAAATAGAGATTTATCAGCAAAAAAAAATATATATATAAAATGATAATTTATTTTCTAGTTATAATGAGACGTTATTGTAAAATAGTTTTAGTTGAAATTAATTATATTTTGTGGATGTAAAATAGTTTTAGTTGAAATTAATTATATTTTGTGGTAGTTAATCTTCCTTTCATGAAACTCAAAAGGTTATTATTGTTCTTTTAATTTTAATCACTTTCCCTTCCAACAAAACAATAACAATAGGTTACGTTGACTGATTGGCAGATGAATAAGTTTTTTTTTTTTTGAAAGTTGAACTTTATAAAAAACACCAAGAGCTACTTTATTCCTAAGGTAGGAATAAAGCACTCGAAACCCAATTACATAATGTTAAAACTACACCAATCCCTCCATTCTATACACGCACCTTTTTTCCTATTTTTATACCATAAAAATCCCAACGCCTTTGAGTCCGCGACTATCTTCGGCACATTACTCTTCTTATCTTCAAAAATGGACTCACTCCTAGCCTTCCATATTCTCCAACACACTGTTATCACAATACCTCGGAACACCTCCTTCTTTGTAGATGACAATTTCATCGACTTGTACAATTCCAATAAATCCTTTACGTTGAACACATAAATTTGAGGAATACCACACCATTGAGATATCGCATGCCATAAGTGAATTCGAACTCAACTCCTATGTTGATTTATGTTGTGCCATGTGTGGCACGCTTAGATTGTGGTGTTCCAGTGTTTTGGTTAACTTGGTTTATGTTTATTTTGCAAATATAGTACCTTAGTAACAATTTAAACAACCAATGAATCGGCACTAACTAATGATGTCTTCGTGCATTGGCAGCCCCATGACCTTTCAATGTGGTGGTAATGGGTTTGAGTCTCGCCTGAAGCGAAAATTGCTCTGGATTGAGCCAGTGGTTTTATCACAGTAAGCTTTCAGATGATGAGTTTCCTCTAGAATGGTAGTAAATCGGGTCAATCAGATAGAAACGGAGTTTATATTTATTTTATCTGGGTGTGCTTATAATTATTATTTAAGTCATCCAAACAATATTGAAATTTGAAAGTTGAGCCCATGCCAATATATTCTAGTGGCATTTTAGGGGTGATATAAGGCTTAGAGACTATTAGGTGCTTGGTTCGATTCCTATAAGGGAGGAGGCATTATTGCCTAGTAGAGATGGATATGATCGGGTGGTTCCGTTGATGACACGATGATACTCAAGTGATCCGTTCGTGATCCAAATTTTCCGTTCATAAAAAATATTGAAAGTTGAGTTAGCTTTTTTATGAGTTAAATGCCCGGATAGTCCCTGTGGTTTGCTCTTTTTTCACCTTTAGTCCCTAACTTTCTAAAATTACAATTATAGTCCCTAACTTTTCAATTTTCTTTCCCGGATAGTCCCTGTGCCTAACATCAGTTAGTTTTCTCAGTTAAGAGGATGTGAAATGACAAAAATACTCTTTACTTAAAAAGGGCAAACCACAGAGACTATCCAGCCATTTAATAAATAAAAAAAATAAAAATCTAATGAGTCAAATTTTAAGTGGGGCACACAACCTACCCCACTGTACCTCTCCCCACCCAAACTCCACTGTACCCTCCACCCACCGTCTCCACCCTTCCTCCGCCGCAACTTTCCACCGTCGTCCGTACAACCACTACCACCACCCCCACCTAATAATGAATCATCTGTGAAAGAAATCACGTGGCCATCTTCATGATCACCATGTAGTGAATTGCAAATATCACAGATAAGATTTTAAACAAAACCACATTTGTTGAATTGTTTAACAAAACCACATCAAAATTTCCTAATCCTATTACATATTTTTTTGACTTCTACTTCATCGTTCATTTGTTAAATTGCCACAAGAATTCCAGATTTGAATAAGGGACTAATGGCATTTTCAATTGAACTTCAAGAACTCAAGAAAATTGAAGACGAGGCAGACTTCAAAGATAAAATAATTAAAAGGCACCACTTTTTATATTTCCTCTCATTATCTTCATTCTTGCAGGTAATTAGTTTTTGTTACACCTTCCGATTCTTTTCTAGGTGTGGGTTGTTGATTTAGGTTTTAGGGTTAAGGGCAGTGGTTTGGTGTTTCGTTTTTCTGGCGACGGGGTGAGTTGGTGGGTGAGGTGGGTTGTGGTGATGAAGCAGCGGTGGTTTGTTTTTCCGGCGACGGGGTAAGTTGGTGGCGTTTTCTGGCTGGGTAAGGTGGTGATGGCGTCTGACGACGGGGTTGGTGGTGGCGGTCTGATAACGGGGGTGGTAGTGCTGTTGTGGTCCGGTTTTGTGGAGGTGGTGTTAAGGTGTTATGATGATTGTGGTGGTTTGGTGATTATTGGTGCAGACAAGAAGGAGAAGGAGATAAAGGGGAGAGAGGGTCGGGGTGGGTAGGTGAGTAAAGGGTGGCCCCACATGTAAGTTTTAATCTTATAATGTTTTATTTATTAGGTTTTTCAATACAAGGACATTTTAGTGATTTCACACCCACTTAACTGAGAAAACTAACCTCTATCCAAGCTAGGGACTATCTGAGAACGAATTTGCCAAAGTTGGGGACTATAGCTGTAATTTTGAAAATGTAGGGACTAAAGGTGAAATCTGGGCAAACCACAGGGACTATCCAGGCACTTTTCTCTTTTTTTTTATTTTGTTGTGTGTGTTAGTAATAATTAGTACTATAGTACAAGAAATCCTGAAAAAGCAAAAGCCTGAGACAAGGTACGATAATACTTCCCTGACTACACGTAAAGTCATTTTCATGAGAAAGGTTGCAATCCCTGCATTCATTTTCAGAAGACCTTGTTGACTGATAATACTTTCATGTGTATAAATACACCTTTACTTGATACACCCCTTCTTCTTGTGAGAGAAAAGTTGCAGGCCCGACACGTTAGTATGTGAGAGGAGAGGGTGTAACTAGTAAAAGGGGAGGTGTATTTAGTAGCTCCCTTTATGATCAACTTCAACTTCCACCCGACACTATGAAAACCCTAATACAACTCTTTCTACCATTGTCTCGATTAATTATTTGCATTCGTGTTTGATTTATCTTTCTGACAACGGGGTTTTGGTTGAGATCCTAGTTATTCGGATAGATGACTATGAATGATGAACTTGATTTGTTTATCACCTTTGAGGTAACTTTTTTTAATTTCTGGTAAAAGCAGTTTTTATGTATATATCATTTGGATTATATGTTTGTTACTTTTTTTTTTGGATAAGGGGCAGAGCCCGGCAAACAATATAAATAGAAACAAAGAATGACACCATTAAGCCCCCCCCCCGGTATCGTCACCCAAACCAAACTTTGGGGACCAAAAATACGAGACCATACAACCAACTCTAGGACAACAAATAAACCAAGAGCTACTCGGGATAACTTTCCCGCAACAACAACTAACATCGCACCAAACATTACAAGATAACCAACCCGGATAATGAGGCCACCAATCTTTTGATCCACTATCACCTCGTTTACAAGTGGATTTTGAACACCCCCACCCCAAAAAATAATGCCCCATACCACACAAGGAGTTACGACAAATGAAGTAAATAAGGATAACAATGGTTTGCCAAGCCCATTTAGTGCCAGTCCAGTGCAAGTAGAACGTGCAACCCCAAGAGTGGGCCTTTAGTTTTAACAACACCCGATGGGTCTTCTTTAAATCTAAACCGGATTTAAACGAGAGGACATAGGGCTACAGCTCTTTGAAAGTCTCCTGGCCCATGCTGATTTTAATAGGCTCAAGCTTATCCGTAATAACCAAACACTCCACCACATTATAGCAGGCCTTCATGACATGATCCCAGCCTAGCCACACACAACATTCCTCTAGAAATGGTCCAAATCATGTTTTTCGTACGAAAATCTCATATTTTATATCTATGTATATCACCGGACCCCTCTTGACCCCCCTCCCCCATCCCCGGGTCCCCGTGCACATGGAAGTTATGAAGATGGTATTTACTCACATGAAAAAATTGTTTGCATATTATGACTCTATTTAACTTCAGAATTTTGTAGTATTCATTAACAATGCTTCGGTAATGAATTCTGAGTTTTATAATGTGTCGATGTTGATTATGTATTTAGGGCCTACCAAATAATAAAAAAAAAAATGTTGTTTGTGATGACCAACCAAAGGAGCGTGAGATAGTTGAATTCTCTGACATTTACGAGTTAATGAGTTGATGACAATTCATTTTCCAAAGAAATATTCTTGAAAACACTTCCAAAAGTTTTATCGTGTGACATGGTTTGTGTAGATACATAACCGAGTCCGGGCCTCCCTCAAGAGGCCGAACCATAACAAAAGGAACGTACATCTTAAGGTCCGTCCTCCTTACCACAATAATGGACGCACATCCCAAAACCCGTCCGCCGAATGACGTCATCAAAGTCAACTAGTATAAATACCTCCACCAAGTACACCACAAGTATGATTTTCTAAACCTTCGTCCTTACTCTCTCTACTTTATCTCTCTAGCAAATACTTATCCTCACACCGGAGGGTGGTCGCAGAGTGGCCCTCCCACCTATGCGACGAGCCTAACATTTGTTTAGTGTGCAAGTTCAGATCTCCAAGTTGTTCAAAGGTCTAATCGTGGTTACTCAGAGTTCGGCCACTTTTTGGATCTTCAATTGGCGCCATCCGATTTAACGTTCATGGTCTTTCACTAGTTGAACTTCTTGAACAAAATCACCGATCTATAGCGGCTCCAGGTTCTGTAAACCTGGGATCCACTGTTAGCACACAAGCTACAGCTTCTACGGGCACTACGATAATGGTCACAACTCCTTTGAGCTCTGGACCAGACACGTCGTTGCCATTCATATTGATGCCAACTCCACCCGTATCGGAATTTGACGAAGATTTCCTCACTAAAAATGCTAGTCTCCTTAGAAAGCTAAAAGCTCAGCAAACTCGTGATGAACAAATCCTCGGTTTACGAACCAGGTTGTTCACAGAGGATTCACCGGTAAGGACTACGGGTCCTATGGCTTTAGCTATTCCTACTTTCTCCACAATTGTTACTCCGATATAAGAAATTTATAACAATTATTATGTGCAGGGATCCACGGGACCATCTCCAGCAGTCATAACACATACGAGCCCTCATCCGTTAATTGTCAATGATCCGGAGCTTACAAAGCCTTATCACCCGGTGTCAATGACTGCAAAGTCAAAGTGTAGTCCAGGATCGTCCATGCCAAACTCCCCCCGAAGTTAAAAATGTCATCCACAGTTAAAAAATATGATGGTACCACGGATCCAGATGACCACATGTTTGACTTTGACAGTGTCGCACGAGTTAAGCACTGGTCGATGCCGGCATGGTGTTTTAGGTTTGCTCAAACCCTAACCGGGGCAGCCCGAGTGTGGTTTGATGCACTCAACGAAGGAGAAATTAACGACTTCGAATAACTCCGAAGATTATTTCTTCAAAACTTCAGCCAGCAACTGCATTATGCAAAAAAAAAAAAATAACTGAAGTGTATAACATCAGGCGGCAAGATGGAGAGTCCCTTGATAGCTTTATCGATCGTTTTAATCTGGAAAGTATAGTATACTTTCCAGATTAAAACGATCGATAAAGCTATCAAGGGACTCTCCATCTCGCCGCCTGATGTTATACACTTCAGTTATTAGCGGAGTGGTAGACCAGCTGAGGGTCTCCGGATTCCGCCATGGAGTCAGAAACAATTAACTGGTGGAAAAATTACATGAGAATCTTCCCAAAACAATGGAAGTACTTATAGAACGTGCCCGAGCTTTTGTCAGGGGTAAGAATGCTTGCAGCTCAGCTTCCGAATCAGACCATAAGGTGTCTTCCTAGAAAAGAATGGAGAATCTATCTTTGATAAACCTCCGGCCGGAAACCGGGGGCGAACACATCCTTATAATAGGAGTGATCGAGCCCCACGGGGTAGGAGCGTTAATCCTCGATTCTACAACCTATCAGATCTTTCAAAAACTTACAGTGAAATCCTTATCACCGATGGAGTAAATTTCCCGGTGCCACCAAAGCTCCGGTCCACCGGCGATAAAAACTCTAAAAAGTATTGTGACTACCATCGAGCAAAGGGTCATAATACAGACGATTGTTGGTTTCTAAAACAAGAAATTGAAAAGGTTGTTAGGTCAGGTAAGTTGTCGCACCTGATGAAGGAAGTCAAAGAAGGTTTTTTTTTAAGTCTGCTACGGCTCCCATCGAAAATCCCAACAACCAGTCCGTCATTTGCATGATTCAAAAAGCAAATAATCAAGGCATAAAACGTTATAATCGACATTCGACGTCATGGATGCAGCAACCAATTGCTTTTCCTCCCATCACCTCCAGAGATATTAATAACAGTCTAGTCATTGTGTCCGCGATAATTGTGGGACACAAGGTCCGAAAGATTTACGTAGACAGTGGAAGTGCTTCGGAAATCATGTACCAGCAATGTTTCCAACAATTGGCGCCGCAGACTAAAGCAAGGTTAATTCAAGTTTCCATGCCTTTAATAAGTTTTTTTCCGGTGAAGTCATTCAACCCATCGGGCAGATCACCTTGCCCACTACTTTGGGCACAAGGGTTCTAATGCGAACTGTGAACCTAAACTTTTTGGTCGTTGGGGGAAAGATCAGTACACAATGTAATCTTGGGAAGGCCAGGAATGTACGCATTCGGCATCATTAGCTCCACGATTCATAGTTCACTGAAGTTTTCGACCGAAGCCGGGGTAGCTACCCTACCCTCCGAATCGACAATGTGTGTCGCTGAAGTAAGGCAGAATGAAGGAAGCAGCTCCCAACCTCCGGCAATGCTTACAGAGGAATGGGCAATTCACCCAGATTTTTCGGAGCAAAAAGTTACCATTGGTGCACAGCTCCCTGACCGAACCAAACGACGATTGTGGAAATTATTAACTAGTTCTCTGGATGTTTTCGCCTGGCAACATTCAGACATGATCGGAGTTCCGAGGGTACTGGCCGAGCATAAACCGAAAGTTTCACACGCTGTCAAACCAGTATCCCAAAGGAAGAGAAATATGGCTCCTGCAGGATATAAAGCCATTGCCGAAGACGTAGGAATACTGGAAGCAGGTATAATCCGGGAGGAACGGTATCAAACGTGGGTTTCGAACCCAGTGATGGTTACTAAGAAGGATAACAATTGGAGAATGTGTGTAGATATCTCCGATCTCGATAACGCATGCCCAAAAGATTGTTATCCGCTCCCAAAAATCGACCTCAAGACTCGACTCCTTAGCAAGTTTTCGTCTAAAGTGTTTTCTGGATACGTACAAAGGCTACCATCAAATACAGATGGCCATTGAGGATGAAGATAAAACAGCTTTTGTTACGAACGAAGGTTTATTCTGTTACACCAAGATTCCCTTCGGCTTGAAAAATGCAGGGGCTACATACCAGCAATTGATCGATAAAGCCTTCAAAAACCAAATCAATCGTAATTTGGAGATTTACGTGGATGACCTAGTTATTAAAAGTGCGGCTGAAGATGATATGTTAGATGATATTTTTTAAACTTTCACGAGACTTCGTAGCATAAACTTGAAGCTGAACCTCAAAAAGTGTCCATTCGGCCTCGATGAAGGAAAATTCCTGGGAGTGTGGGTGACGCAGTCCGGAATTCAAGCTCACCCAGAAAAGGGTAGGCCGTGGTTAAAATGCAACCACCCCAAACAGTAAAAGAAATTCAGTTGCTAAATGGAAAGTTAGTCGCGTTGCACCGTTTCATCTCCAAAGCTGCAGACCGAACTATACCGTTCATGTACAATTTAAAAAGAAGCACCGGAAAAGGGCAGATCGAATGGAGTTCAGGAGCAAACACGACTTTTCAAGAGCTTAAAATTTGTCTGGGATCTCTTCCCACCTTAACCGCTCTAGTAACGAGTGAAACAGTCACGGTTTATTTGTCTGCTTCTCACTTTGCAATCAGCGCGTTACTCGTAGTCCACCGGAATATGGCTCAAAATCCGGTGTACTATGTCAGTCGCGTCTTAAAAGATTACGAAACAAGGTATCCTATGATTGAAAAGTTGGCCTTGGCCTTGGTCCACGCCTCCCAAAGGCTCCGAAAATATTTTCAGACCTTCATCATAGAAGTACAAACCGATCTCCGGATTCAGCAAGTCTTACCGAAGCCAGAAATCTTTGGCCGACTAACCAAATGTTTCAATGAGCTCAGCGCCTTTGACATAACTTACCGAACGAGAAGTCCGTTAAAAGGCCAAGTGGTGGCTGATTTTTTAACAGAAGTCCCTACTGCGGAAAGAACGAAAGAAAGGTCGGTTATCCCTAAAGTGTGGAATCTGTATACGGATGGAGCTTCTAGTAAGGAGGGCGTCGGGCCGGATTGATTTTGATTGATCCAGAAGGAATTGAATACACATATGCCCTACGTTTTGATTTCAAAACATCAAACAACGAGGCCTAATATGAAGCACTTTTGGCTGGGCTTCAAACCCGTCCAAAGCTGGAGCAAAGTCCGTCCTGGTCCATGTAGACTCACTATTGGTAGCAAACCAAGTCAATGGGGAATACGAAGCCCGTGAAGAAAACACGACTCGATACTTGAACAAGGTGAAAGACCTAGTAACAGCATTTGACGCATGCAAAGTGATTCACATTCCAAGAAATAAAAACAAAAAGGCTGATGTTGTAAGCAAGCTGGCCTCGGTCTCATTCTACCATTTATCCAAAGAAGTTCTCGTAGAAACTCTCCAAGCCCCGGCCATAAGTCAGGAAGAATCCATCATGGCAATATCCGTACAGAATGAATCTTGAATCACCCCGATTTTAGACTATCTGACAACTGGCAAGCTTCCATAAGACAGAGGTCAGGCCAGAAAATTAAAAGTGAAAGCCCTTCAGTATCAAGTGCATGACGAAAAGTTATACAGAAAGACATTTCTGGGCCACTTTTGAGATGCCTAAAACCGGAGGAGGCAAGCTACGTGGTTAGAGAAATTCATTGGGGAATCTGCGACATCCATTCAGGACTGAGAATGGTGATAGCGAAAGCTATGAACGTCGGGTATTATTGGCCGGTTATGCATCAAAGTGCTTTTGCTGAATTACAGGCTTGCGAGAATTGCCAAAGGCATGCTCCAGTCAGCCACCGTGTCAAAAAATCATCTGATTTCGGTGACATCAGCCTGGCCGTTTCAAAAGTGGGGAATAGACATAGTCGGACCTTTTCCCACTTCAACCGGAGGTGTGAGGTTTCTGGTAGTTGCCATAGATTATTTCACGAAGTGTATAGAAGCAAAGCCCCTCCGAACAATCACCGGAAACCAAATTCTGCGCTTTGTCTGGGAGAATATCGTATGCCGATACGGGATGCCGCTATGCCTAGTAAGTGATAATGGAAGACAGTTCGCGGATAAATCATTCAAAACATGGTTTGAAAGAATGCACATAGAACAAAGCTTTGCGTCCGTCACGCATCTTTAGGCGAATGAGCAGGTGGAAAGGGCCAATCGAAGCATAGTTAACGACATTAAAAAACGTCTAGGGAGAGAAGGTGTTTCTTGGGCTGACGAACTGCCACACGCAGTGGCGGACCCAGAAATTATTTGCTGGGGGTGCGGATGAGGTGTTCAACCATATCTTCAAGGGGTGCGGTCGGGTTTTTTGCCTAAAACATACACTAATTTTTTTTTCAAGGGGTGCGGCCGCCCACCCTGGCCAAAGGCTAGGTCTGCCCATGGCCACACGTGCTTTGGGCACATCGTACAATGCCGAAGACTAGCACCAGGGAAACACGCTTCAGTTTAGCCTACGGTACGGAGGCAGTGATTCTGGCCGAGGTTGGCATGTCGACGCGCAAAATGTTACAAAACCAAGATCAAAATGAGCATGATCTCCGCCTGAATCTTGACCTAGCTGAGGAAAAAAGAGAAGTAGCAGCCATCCGGGAGGCCAAGTACAAACGAGAGTTAGAGAAGCACTATAACTTCAAGGTCAAAGAAATCCGTTTCAGGGTAGGCGATTATGTCATGCGGCTAAATGATGCCAGTCATGCTGAAGGTATGGGCAACTTGGCTCCCAGATGGGAGGGTCCATACATAATCAAGACGGCAGGAAAGAATAGAGCCTACAACTTGACCAAGATAGACGGAACTCCCATGCCCAGAAAGATACTGGAATTGGATGCATCTGAAAAAATGCAATCTCTGAGCTCTCCGTAATTCTTTATTTCAAATAAAGTTTTTATTTCCATGTAATGCGCATCTTCTCTGGGATGAGTTTTCCTCGGCGTCTTCTCTTTTCAATAAAAGTTTATCTCAACAAAACTGCAGTTTAATTTTCTTTTCTATCACAAGTAAAAACACGGATTCAACCCCTAAAATATAACAACGGATAGGTGAATGTCCGACATTATTTTCACAATCAAAGAGATACTAAATTATCCTAATTTACAAATAACAAGACGGAATTCCGCATAACAAAAATGAACGTTCTTAAAATAAGAAAAATATTGTTTACATCATTAACACAAGGATAATATTGTATACATTCAGTAATTACAAAAGAGAAGTTTAAGAAACCGCCAACACAAAAGTGCATACCCCAAGAAACCGGGCATGTCCACCTACACTACTTTCCTTCGTTTGGATTTTCTTCTTTAAAGCCTAAGGCTTTTTGGATCCGAGGAAGAGGTTCGTTGACTAAAGCTGCTAAATCATCCACCAGAGGAAACCGGAGAAAGTCGAAGTTCGACACGGCCGCGTCCAACTGAGCATCCGCGTCCCTATTCAACAACGAAACTTTGCCATAAGGAGTTTTCTTTTTCAAAGCATGAACGTAGCTTTCGTGCACCCCGATGTTTACACCAACGGCACTCATAGCATTATTCACTGCGGCTACGGCTTGGGTTATCTCCGGTCTCTTATGAACATACTTTGCCAAACATCTGCCACCTTCGGTCAAAAACCAGGTTTTCATCACCTGCAACTCCTCCCCCTCTTGCTCAAATCTGCAATTTCCAGCTTCAAATTTTCCACTCGGTACCGTGGCTTTTCTCCATAGCTTCTATCTTCTCCTTAAGATCAGCTTCTCCTACTTTATGCAAATCCTTCTCAGTAAAAATAAGTTAGCAAAAAACTTAAACATAAAAGTATGAAGCAACAAAAAAGGAAGGTGTCGAACCTTTAGCCATCCGCTCGCAAGCATCGCGGGCCTGAGACAAGGATTCTTCCATCTTTGCAAGATGGTCTTTATAAGCCTTGTCACTCTCCTTCATGACAGCCGCAAACCTTGTCAATTCAACTGCAACCTTGTCTCTTTCCTCCCCGGCCGAAGCAGTATCAGTTTGGGCCGATTGGTATTGGGCAGATAAAGCTTTGATCTTTTCTTTCTGAGTAACCAGGTCCAGGTTAAGCTGAGAAATTTTCTTCTCGGTATCTGGAGTACGTTGCATCTTATCCTTCATCGATAAAAGATCGTGTTCCAGATTCTCCCTTACTGATTCCGCTTCAACCCATCTACGATACAACTCCACTACATAAACATTTGACTGAGCTTGGTTAGCCAACACCGCAAGCCCTAAATCCTGGCTCTTCATCCTGCGACTCCGGGTGTGGTCAACCGGAGTGTTTATCCCAAACATGAACAATAATGCAGTCAAGGCGTCTATCACAGAATACTTGTTCTTCACCTCCTGTCACACCCTGACATTTCAACATCGCCCGGTGGGCCCGAATGGGGAGTACGTGACGAGATTGATATACAAATGCACAGATAGCACAACGGGAGTCTTGGATTTAAAATATTATTACAAACATAATTGTCCGAGTGTTCAAAATAATAATATAGACTACTTGTAATAAAAGATCCACATGCGGATTAAAAAAAATGTACACAAATGAGATAACAGACTATAAGCTTCTATGCAAAGGAGTTGCAAATTTCTCTTCTAGCATTACCAGGCAACTTCCAACCTATTACGTAACCTTGCAACCTGTCACTTAGTCTTTTGAAGATACGTCAGTTTACACTAGTAAATACAAATAACCGACTCATTTTGAAAACATTTCAAAAATTGTTTTAAGTGCACAAGGCACATGTATTTTCATTAAAAACTTGGAACAATTCAAAATGATCTTGTATACAGTTTTACATGTCTGTCAATACATATGGGGTCCGGTGCAGAAACCGAATAACATGATTAACCGACACGCCACTTTAACCCACAAAAGGGTATCCCCAATATGGGTAAGAGAAACATTTTATAATAACATTAGCATCTGTCAGGTGTATGCCTACACCCCGTGCTTAGCCGTGGCCATTAGTAACTTAAATGAGCCGATGATATCCAGGACACGGTCGCGTTAACCCCCAATGTTTAAGTTATCAGACAAAATAGATTAAAACGGGTTATGAAGATTTTCTAGTCACAATCCGACATATGATCCCATACCCGACCAAGCGGTAATAATTTACCGTATCCCAAGCCCGTATAGGGAAAATAGGCAAAAAGTGTTTACCTGGCTTAATTATATCTTACAATGCAAGAAACAATAAGCACAACCGTTGACAAATAAACTAAGGTTGATTGCAATCTACCGGAATGCCTTAGTCTGGAATGAATGGTATAATAAACAATTAGAATGTTACCGGGTCATATTCAAGTCGTAGACTTGGACCGGTTAACTTAAATTAACAAAAACGGTACGATACGATTGATTAAGCGATGACCGGAATAGAATGTAGTTTAGAACCCACAAGTACTAAGACTTGTATAATTTGGGTAAACAATATACATTCTCGAATTTGAAATAAAATTGAAAAGATTTGACCCGTTTCGGTAAACTTACGTAAACTAGTTACACAATCTCAATCGTACGCGTATAAGCGATATCGGGTAACCGGATGAGTCATAAACAAGTTCTATATGCCAAGGTACTTTAAATATGTTACCAAGTCAGTAGGTAACCAAGGTTTTATAAACAATATGATTTAAAACCAAAATATGCACCATAAGGGCATTTTAGTCATTATGTGACATACTTTGAGAACTTGCATAAAAATCTGAGTTATGAACAAGTTTATTCTTTTAGAACACTTTAATTATGTTAAAATATCAGTAGGCAATAGATTTTATATGATAATTATGTTTTAATACCATATTATGTGTCAAAAGGGAATTTTGGTCATATTATAACTGAATTTACGAACTTGTAAATAAACTCGGGTTATGAACAGGTTTAATAAACTAAAATATGTTAATTATAATAACATATGAGTAGGTAATTTATTTTGCAAGTTTATCATTGTTTAAAACCAAGTTTTATTCAAAAAGGGCAGTTTGGTTATAAATAGGCATAATTTAAGAACTTGTGTAAAAACTCAGAATCTCATTATGATCAAGTAGCATAACCAGAGGGTTATCCTACATTACAATGTGATCATAATACAACTAAAATTCAGTAGCTAACTTTGCTAAATCGGGCCAGAATCGAATATTAATGCAATTTTGCGAACCGACACTAAAACTGGAAATGACGGGCTGAACATGTTCATACATGTTCTAATATTAATTACTAACTGATTCTGTGTCAAAAACACGGGTTATAACATTTATAAGTTCATTTTATAAAGTTTACGAAAATCTGCCCTTTGACTTTTTAATTAACATAACTTTGACCTGTCATTTGACCAAGTTAACGTGATTTCCAGGAGGTGCCCTTTTGAGGGATTAACACCTACCTAATTACGACCACGTAGCCATGTTCGATTTGAACATGGCTAGACCATAATGGTCTAAACCGAAAATCAAAGCAAAAATCGATTTTGCTTGACTTTCGGCTATAAAAGCCTATAAATGGAAAAGAACTGGAAAGCAACACTTACAAGTGAACCTTAGAACGTTTTAAACTCAAAGAGATGCTTCTTTCAAGTCAGGAACTTCCAGAGAAAGTAGAAGTGATTTAAAGAATTGGTGCAAGTGAAATGGTTGCACAACACTCCTATTTATACTTGAATGGAGTTAACCAGATCATTATAGGTGTTATGGGTTACTTTAAGATCATCCCATGTATCCTTAAACGTGTCAAATGCAGCTAGGAAGCTCAGAAATTTGAATAAGTGGCATTCATGCAGATTTGATTGGGCTGCACAAAACTGTCTCTGGCAGTCCTTTACGGACCGTAGGGGATAGTCCTTTGCGGTCCATAAGGACCTTCAGCGCACACAGGTTTCAACTTGCCTACGGATCGTAAGCTAAGATGCTTTGAGGTCCGTAACCGGTCACCAGAACTCAAAATTGATATGTTTGCGGTCCGTAAGCTTAAAACTATACGGTCCGTAAAGGTTACTTAGAGGCAAATAAATTGCATGTTGACACATTTAGTCCCTCCACATTTATATTTTCAATAATTGACAAAAATAGTCTCTCTCGTCCAACATTAGGTACAATTGAGAGTATGGACACGTGTCAGACATGACTCGAAATTTACGAGATGTTACATTCTCACCCCCTTAAAAGAAATCTCGACCTCGAGATTTTATTCAAAAAGATTGGGGTACTTTTGTCGCATAGTGGACTCAACCTCCCATTTATATTCGGGGCCCACCGGGTGTTGTTGAAATATCGGGGTGTGACACCTCCAAATCTGGAACAAACTTATCATCTGCCACTGTCCGATCAACCTCTATTTCGTCCGAGAAAACATCTGCATACCGAAAAAAGGTCATTACCTCAGGCCCGAACCAAGATGAGGGAAGGGAGGAAACTTGATCCTTCTCGTCCCCTAAAAAACAGTCCGAACCCAAGGAAGAACCTAGTACAGTACCTGTAAAACTCACGGACTGCTTTTCCCTTTTGCTCAAAACCCCAGTATCCCCCGTCTCCATCACATTATCATCGTCAGGAACAAATCCGATATAAAGCATCGTAGGACCAGACATGGTTTTGGGAGCTTTGTCCCTAGATGATTTTCTGCTGGATATATGCTCAGACAAGTTTGTCAACACCTGATCAGGGGAAATGGAAAGTGTCGATTTGGCCTTCTTGGTCACCTCCGGAAGATAATGGTGATCCTTCTTAGGATTTACTTGATGAGAGTTGGCTTTCCTCTTCCGAGGAATCAAGTCTTTAACTTCAGAAACAGAGGAAGCAGCGCCCTTGCCCTTGCCCGGAGAGACCACTGTTGATGAAGATGGAAGTTTCAGTTCTCGATCCAAGTCGCGGATCTCCGGATCGCTATCTTCATTAACCTCTGGAACTTCCGCGGTAGCTCGAACACTTCCGGATCCTCCCGTTTCAGCAGCAGACTCGGCTCCACCAGGATTTTCTAAAGGAGCCTTCGGATCACCTGGAGGTCTAATAGCATAAGCAGCCGAAGCAATTTGCTTCAAAAATGGCTCCCCATCTCCTATAATTTCCGCAAAGTCGAAGTTCAAGTTGGAAAAACGAAAAACCTTCAAAGCGTCCATTAGAGAAATAGTACTACCTATTACAAAAAAGAAGAAGGGATGTCAGAGAAGACAAAAAGATAAAGGGGAGCCGAGGATAGAAAGCAGGCCGGATCACTTACCATTGTCCTTCCTGTTAATCACTGGCCACTCTTTAACCCCTCGGTCCCAAACTTGGCTCAATCGGCCTAATAATAAAAAATGCTCCGGAAGGGGACGAATGGGGCTCCGGTTATCAACCGAATCTCGGGCCAACCCTTAATTGAAAATAAAATCCTCCTTAAGCTCAAAGTCCACAGACTGGTCTTTGAACCTCCATGCTATATCAGTAGTAAGGCATAGATCGTCCAACCAGAAAAAGTGATCTTTCCAGTTCTTCAAACTCGACTTCTCCTCTGATGAGGGGCTAGGGCCAGATTTCCTATGGGCAAAGGTATACCAGTCTCTGGCCGTAATGAATTCGTAAAAATACCGAAAGACATTTAGATCCGGCTTACGATTCAAAGCCCTACAAGAAAGCTCGAAGTGGTTTATCCGGCTAAGGCCAAAAGGGTTGACCTGAGAAATGTGGACTCCGAAAAACCAAAGGACTTTTATCAAGAACTTGGTAGATCGAACGCGGTAGTTTGCAAAGTTACAAACACGCGTGTAAAAAGGAAACTTCCTGACCAAGAAAGGATAAACAGCCTTGTTCTGTGCCGGAAGTTTCGGGTTTAGAAAAGTCGTAATCTGGTATTCCCTGTTAAACTTATCCAAGTGCTTCTGCGTTAGAACGCTGAAGTTTGCAGATAAGTGTTCTTTCCCCGGAGCCATGATTTAAAGAAGGAAGAGTACAAAAGCGCACCTTGTATGATAAAGACAAATGAGGAAAGATCATCGAACAGAGAAAAACTACGGTGAAAAGGGGATAAAAATGCAGAGAATCAATAAGAACAAAGTGAAAAAGTAAAAGTTTTTACCCTCTTTATAAAGGGGAGAGTGATGGAAGACAACTGGACAGTCGCCCGTCCAATCAAACGTCACTTCTGGACGTCGTTCACGATTCCCAAGGGGGAACTCTACGGGAACGAGGCGGTGACTGACTCACATGCTCCACGTCACTAATTCAAATCCTACAGACGCCACGTCACTATTACAAGACTTACGGACGCCACGTCATCGGTTCGGAACGGCTAAACAAAAACTTTATCAAGTCCAAACTTGAGCTTGATAAACTGGGGGACTTGTAGATACATAACCAAGTCCGTGTCACACCCCGAAATATCAGAGCTGGCGTGACTGGACCGGTATCTTCATTGCACAGCGGAAGCAAATAAGCTAAGACTTCTAAAAAAATGAACACCGCTAAGTACTCGAATTCCCATGGGTTCTCCTATTCCAACCGTTCCATAGCTTTGTAAATTCAACCTGAGAAAGAACATGCGAAAAAGTCAACATAAAGTTGAGCGAGTTCATAGTTTGTTTTGAAAAGATTTAAAATAAATCTTTTTGATAACCGGTTTTAAAGTTGTTGGGAAAATGTAGTAAAATCATTTTCTTGGCATGATATATGAAAACTGTGAGTCTAGCCCACGAGAGTCTTTGTGCATTGCACGAGAGAGAATGGGCCAAGCCCAAACGAACCTTTGTAAGCAGGATGAGCGCGTCCTCTTACTTAGGTATAATTTGAAAAGCGTTACCAAAGTTCACAACTCCATGTATTTGTGAGTTATCATCAATTGAATCTTAAAAACATTTGAGAATCTGAGTATTAGAACTGGTATGTAAGCGTCTATGAACAGATCATTAATGTTTTGCAAGGACATTAATATGTGTGGCGACATAGGAAGCACTCAACCCTAGCGGATTTCCCCCGGTCCACCCGGTTAGAACAACAAAAGCACTACATGGGCCACACAAGGACCCAAGAGTGGGGCTCGCTACACCCGATAGATCTACCACTTTTGTCCTCGGTCTTATACAAGATTAATGGCACTTAAGAGAGATTACTATTCGCTCACTTGATCTAACAGTTCATTCCCTAGCTTAACCATACCCTAGTTAACGTATAATGTGAGAGTTATTCATGTCCTTGGGCCTCTGCCCATGTCCTTGGGCCTTTGCCCACGTCATTCGTGTTATTAAAACTCATGCATGTTTCGAAAAACACTTATGTTTTTATAAAACCGGTATGTTTAGCATAATCTTTTCGTAAACCATTTGAGTTTGTTGAAATCCTGTCGCAAAATGGTTTATAACTATGCGATATTCATTTATCGAAACCATGTGTGATTTTGCAAAACTTGCATGTCTTTCCACCCCCGAAAACATTTTATAAAAATGTAAAACAGTAAAAAGTGGGGGTTATGAACTCACCTGAATATTCCTGTGCAAAGCTAGCTTAACGTGATTCCGTGATGTCATTCCAAGAATGTGAACTCGCTAGCGTGCATCTATAGTATTCCTAACAGGGAATAACTTATCAGTTTCTAGTTTAAACGTAGCTAAACTACGTGTCCGAGCTCTACCGAATCGTTAACTAAACGATTCTAGTATAGTGTTATCGTCTTGGTTTTGAAATAACCACTTTATGGTTATTTGATCTCATTTAAGCGGGACAGATACTAAGTCTCGAGATCGACTTAGTTTTTGAGTGATTTAGAATATATATATTTATATATAAATATAAATATTTTTACAAAGTCGTGTTAGTTGTCGCGAATAGAAGGCGTAGAAGAGATATTGTGCGTATTCGAAACATCGTATATGATTCGGTGATATACCGTTGTAGTTTTTGTAGAATGGAAGTAGATAAATATATATACATATATATATTCGAAAACTTGGCGTTTGAAGCAAATATAAACAATTATATTCACTTTTAAAGAATTCGGATTCTAAACGTTTGAAAGAAATATAGATAATTATATTTATAATATATGACTCCCGAATATTAAACGTTTGAAAAGTGAATCCCAAATTCCGAAGTTTGGAATAAATATAACATTATATTCATTGTATAAAAGTATTCGGAAATATCGGTGTTCGAAATAAAATAAATGATTATATTTATTTGTAAAAGTGTATCGGGTTTCGATCTTTCTAAACGTCGGAAATAAATATAAAAACTATATTTAGTTCGTAAGAAAGTTTACAGTCGACGTGTAAAATTAATATAAGCGATTATATTCATTTTATAAAATACACGAAGTAAAGATGTTTGAAATAGATATAAACTATATTTATCTAAATAA
Source organism: Helianthus annuus (assembly GCF_002127325.2). Lineage (NCBI taxonomy): Eukaryota > Viridiplantae > Streptophyta > Magnoliopsida > Asterales > Asteraceae > Helianthus > Helianthus annuus. Next base: position 29,846,184 of record NC_035449.2, on the reverse strand, counting down.
GTGTCGGGTTTCGTTAAGTTGTAACTCGCGTGTTGTCGAAATATTATAATTTAAAATTTTAAGCTATAAAACGACACTAAAGTACATATGCTTTCATATTAAGTTTTATAAGAAACTAGAGTTTCGATCGGTGCCGTTTTTAAGATATAAACTCGTTTTGTAATTCGGGTTTTAACGAAAATCGGGCAGAGTTCCCTCTAATTTTTTAATAACCCGACAATAGAAGTTGTCGTATAATTTCAAAATTCAACAATTTTTCAATAATATAAACAGTCTATATAAAGTTTTCGTCAAAGTATATCGAAATGCAAACTAATACTTAGTCGAGTAGGGTCGAGCTCGGTCGCGTAAACTAAATAAAATCTAACGTAGACTAACTCGCTACGCTAACAACTTTACCGGGTCTTTCGTTGACTCCTGTTGACCGCCCGTTGACTGGGGTTTGACCAGTTGACTTTCGTTGACCATCTTTGACTAAACCAAGCATAACCCGAAACACCACCAAATCTGAAGCTGAGCCGAGTTCACCTCTTGAACCGAAACGAGACTTGACCCGACACTTGAATGACCTTGAACTGAAATCCAGTGTGCTCTGACACCGAACCAAAACTCGAACCGGCTGAGCCACGAAATCTGAACCGAAACAGATCATCATCTTCAGCTTAACATCACCGTCATCATCAATCATCTTCAACCCTCGGTAAACAAAACGACATCATCTTCACAAAAAAAAAAAAGAGAGAATAAAAGATATAAACAGAGGGGAGAGGTTTACCGAAAGGATCATCGGAAAACTTGGTCCGAAATTGTCACACCCCGACCACGTAGAACATACAAAACGTGGCGGAAACGTCGGGGAGTGTTGGGACAGAATCATTGTTTCATAACACATGGAAATTTAAATATTGTTTTATTGATTAAATGAACTCGTTGTTCTATTACAATCACATAAGTACAACTATGATCTTCCAAGTTTTAAAGTTGCTAAGGCACGAGTCCATCCTAAATGTAGCATGTATCAACAATCATCTCAAGACAGCACCTGAAACATGTGTAAAAATAGGTACGTCAGCATAAAAATGCCTGTGAGATACATAGGTTTTGTGAAAACGGAGTTCATGACTTGAGTTTGAGAAAATGTTTAGTCATGAACCTCGTATTTTTGCTTTGTCTTGTAATCATTTGAAAAACAATAGGATCAGATGATATGTATAAATAAGAGAATAATGTATGGTTAACTGAATAACCATGTAAAATGAGTTTGTATAAGTTAAGTTTGTTTGAAAAACAATGTTTTAATAAAACGTTTATGGTATATATAAAATATACCTTGGTTTTAAGAAAGTTGAATAAGTAATATATTAAAATATATTTCAGTTCCAATATTGTTAACCCAAGTGTACTAAATAACGCCACGGTATGTAATGCAATGAAAACACTTATATATAAGAAGTACCAGCGGCGTATCTACCATGTTTTCATCACATTACACTCGTTCTGTTATCTAAACACTAACCAAAACCAAATCGTTTGATAGATAGTATATTAAATATACTTTAGTTGTTCAAAATAATAGTTTTCAGTAGTATATTACAGGTATACCTTGGATTTATAAATAACACATTAAACTATGCTTTAGTTTTGTAAGTAACATATCAGAATATGCTTTGGATGTGATAAATAACATATTAAACTATGTCTTGGTTTGTAAATAACATATCAAAATATGCTTTGGATGATTACAAAATATATGTTGGTTCTGTACAATACCACACATGAGAGTATATCAAACTATACTTTTTGGGAGTATATCAAAATATACTTTAAAGGTGCGATTTAAGAATTCATTCAGACCTGGTGCATCAAACTACACCTTTGAGACTATAAGGATACCACAAAGGAAATCCCTATTTGGATGGAGAAACAAATTGGTTTCAGACATTCCATGACAACAGGAATGGGGTGTCTAGTCCTATAGCGCTATATCATACTACCAATCGGTCTGGTGAACAAAATAAGTACTATTCCAACAATTACTTTTTGTAATTTTTGAGAAATCATTGTTTAAACCATAGATAGTCATTTAGTTTGTCAAAAGATAAATATTAACATGTATAATCAATTATACTTTGAAATCATGAAAATAACAGATAGGTACACATGCTTCACCCCAAAACAGTTTGGAAAACAGTAAAAGAGGGGTTCAATGTACTCACCTGAGATTGCTTTGGAGTTCTTGTATAATAACCAGATAATGCTAAAGATCACGGGATATCAAACGGCACCTAATAGGTAGCTATGTTAATATACCGGACCAAATCGAAAGGATCGGACAGTACGCGGGTTCGTAAACCAAACGAGTATGGAGACTCGTGTAATATGGCTTAGCAAAGCCTACATACTAAAATGAAACCTAATCTAAGTGCTTACGGTCCATCACGACCCGTTTAGGTAGCTTATGCTACCCTAACGCGTCGTTTGCGTAGAACGCGTTCGGAACACCTAACATTGCGACCACACGGTATAACCTCGGAAGGTTATAGCTATGGTCACCAAATGTGTTTGGTCGGGTCCTAATGACCGACCAAATGGGTCGGGTTCGAAAGTATAAGCGATGGTTTAAATCGCTTACCTTACGACCCTATATAAGCACTAAACTAAAAGTGACGAGCTAAGCATGTTAGAACATGCTTAACTAAGTTTAGAAACAGGTTTGGCATCAAAACAAACGGCTTTGATGCCCACGAGTAGTTTGGTTACAAAATACGCGAGAATGCGCATTTTGGCAGAAACTACGACTCGTCACTGAGCCTAGATAACGTGGTAATCAGTAGGTATGGTCACTATGGACCATAACCATCGTGATCACGCTCACGTTATGAAGTTCCATGAACTTCACATTGACCAAAAGCTGGTCAATGCAGAAAGTCAACAAAACGTTGACTTTCGGACTCGAAAAGCGAATAAAAGAGCGAAAGAAGACTTACGGAGGGTCCCCGAGTGCTAATCAAGACCAAATAACTCAGGTATGAAACAATGGTTTCAACTTAGAGCTCTAAGATCTGATTTTGTGAATTTTACACTAAAAGGGGGGGGGTATTTATAGGGAAAGTGGAACCGTTAGGATCGTTTTATCGAATATCGTGCCTTGATCTCGTGCGTACATGTGTCCAAGTGGATAAGTTCAGTGAACTTGACCCTTGGCTCTTCGTTGGGTGAAAAGGCATCGCCCCTTGATCGAACGAAAGGCCAGATTCTGCATTAAATGCAAAATCTTCTGTCAGACATGTTCACGCGGCCCGCCTCATGTTTTGGGTAATCTTTACGCGGGCCGCCTGGCCCCTCTGATCTGCACCACTTGTAGAATTTACACTTTTGGTCCCTGTTGCGTGTTTAAGCTATTTCCAGCCCTTCTAAGACCTGTAAAGCCATCTTTAAGGCCCTAAAATGATGCCTAAACATTGTGGACATGAAACATGCCCAAAAATATGTCGGATGTCGGTTCGTTTGGCCGTACGATCGCGATGTTCGCTTAATTACGACGGAATGCGCATAAGCGTGAAAGATGATCCAAATGACGCGACAAATGGATTTTTCTCATGCCAAACACTAAGGCATAATATAAGGATGCTTACATAAATTTTTGGATGTCCGGATGTATTCAGAACGTGAGTTATGCGCGAAAGTGCAAACTTATGCACTTTTTGACACTTTTAGTCCCTGAATGATCCAAAAGTTTGTTTTAGCATACCAAACCCCTCAAAGCCTATTTCTAAGCTATGTAAAGGATATATATGGTATGTTTAACTTATGGACATGTTCCGGAATGTTCGTTACAGTTCAAATTGGCATACTTTCGCAGTTTGTCAAGTTTAGTCCCTGTAAGCGAATTAACTTGTTTTTGCCATACCAAAGCCTTCAAAACTTATTTCTAAGTTATGTAAAGGTTATTTAAGGTATGTTAAGTGTATGATGGTCTCCCGGAGTATTTGTCGCATTAAACTGAGTACGTTTATGCACCAGTTTGCGTATAATTCTCCAGAAAGCGTTGTAGAGTATGAAATTGAACAAGAATTGATATGTGCAAAGCATACACATATTTATACAAATCCTAAGTATGAAATACAATATTTCCTTGGTTTGGGATTTGTTTGATGGTTGAAGTGACACAGGTGTCACAGTCTCCCCTACTTTAGGAAATTTCGTCCCGAAATTTAATTCTAGAGGAAACTTGTGAGGACAGCTGTGAAGGTTTCGCCTTATAATAGATCCATTGAACCCTTAGGTAAAACCCTGGGCCATGTTAGGATTCTTAGCGAATTTGTTAACCCTCAGAGTGAATTCCTTGAAATAGTAAAACATGAAATTTTGAACTACTGATTGACGAACGTTTCTTATGAAGGCTTATCATAGGAAAACTTGGTGTGTGATTGAGATCAGAATTGGGGGAGTGTGAGAATAAATGACATTGGTCGAGGTCCGAGACTTCTCCCGTATCATTATTCTTGTCACTAGGTCTTAACACATGATGAAACTTCCTGTGGTTCCTGTGTACTGAATTCCATAATTATGTAGGCCTCCATAATTACGTAATTCCTTGCACAGTCCGCACAGTCCATTTCATAATCCGTAGGAAAAATTTCTTGAATAAATATGAAGCGATTTGACTAGACCACCAAAGGATCCTTTTAATTCGATCAACGAACGATCTTTTTAACTAGATCAACACATGATCTTATTAACTAGACCGTCGTACGATCTCTTTAAATAGACCGCTTAAGGGATCATTTTTATATCATCACCTGATATTTCTAATCAGATTTTCAAAATCAATCTGTTTAAGCAGACCTTTCAAGAGGTCCAATTATAGAATAATACTTTATAACCCGAGGGACTTAACTACACTGTTGAAATCCATTAAGGGTTTAAGATAGTATCTTTGGATATCCCATTATGAATCTCTCGTATGAAGATATGAAAGATTCTATGAGGATTTGGATGGATCACATACAACCACAAAACATGTAAGAAAATACATAAGCACAAATTTAGTTAACTTGATTCTTTATTTTGTTATCCTTAGGTATGGATATTAAGGCACACTAGGAATCCAACCTATGGATTTCATTTGGCACTTTAACGATTTATGAAGATCTATCTATAAAGATAGAGGGATTCTCAATAAGTGTTTGACTTTGTTTTTTTAAAAGAAACGAGAGTTTAAGGTTCTTGGGGAGATCACAAGTGATCATAATATGATAGAACCATACGAGTAGTTTGTCGTTGGGCTGACATCATAAAGTTGCATCAAGCATTCACACAAACGCATAAATTTTGCAGAAATAAAAACAACAAATCTTTATTTATGTGGCAACGGATTTGTCTTGAAGTGTCAAAAGATAGCAACTAAGAAAATACAAAACACTAATTGTTCACTGCTGCATCATTGTTCATGTTTGCCTCATTGATGTTGAACACTCGTCCACGCGCTGGAGGTATGTTAACAAGCCTTGGGCAATTGTTCCTGTAGTGGGTAAGGTCACCACAGTTATAACATGACCCTGGGGGGAACCGTGCTTGAACAGCAGCAGGGTTTGCAGCAGCTTGATTTGCATAACGACAAACATTGATCAAATGTCCCAACCGCCCACAGTGGGTACATTTGTGACACTGCTCTTGCTCTAGATGATGACGGTTGCATTTGTTGCACAACGGTGCAGTACCAACATAGTTTTGTCTTTTACGAGGTTGTGTTGGCTGGTTTGGTGCAACTTGTTTGTCTTGAGCAGTTACAGCGTAGCTTTGAGAGGCTTTGCGCTTTTTCTTCTTGGGCACCTCAGCACTTTCTTCCTTTGTTTCCACATGAGCAGTCTTGTCAGATGGTCTTAAGTCGCCCTTCCGAAACAGCTTGTGCTTCCTGATTTGGGATTCAGTCAGAGTGGCAGCCAATTCAATGGCTTGTCTGACAGTAGTAGGGTTGCTGCCAGTAACGATGTCCTGAACTACGTCAGGAAGCCCATCAATGTATTTCTCAATCGCCTTATCCAGAGGCGTAACCATAGTAGGGCATAACAAGCTCAATTCCTCATAGCGATCAGTATAGGCTCGATGTTCCCCACTGTCTTGTTTTAAATCATCAAATTCCCTTTCTAGAGCCCTAAGCTCATGACGAGGACAGAACTCCTTCATCATAAGAGCCCTAAGCTCGGCCCAAGTCTGTGCTAATGCAACCTCTGCACCGCGGTCTCTCATAACCCCGTTCCACCACGTAAGAGCCCTCTTCTGAAACACACTTGAAGAAAACTCGACCTTGCGATTTTCAGGACACTGAACGTGACGGAAAGTATTCTCAATGCTCTCGAACCATTGAAGAAGACCAGTTGCTCCCTCAGAACCATTGAACTTGAGCGGTTTAGCTGAGTTAAAAATCTTGAAATTGCATGGAGCATTGTTGTTGTTGATGGCTTGAGTTATTTGAGCATAAAGAATTGGGAAGGCAGTAGCCATTTGTTGCGCGATGATTTCCGCCAGTTCGGCATTCGCCATCTGATTGTCGCGTCGAGGAGGCATTCTAAAAGAGGAAACATGAGAGGAAACGAGTGAGAGAATTAGACGAAAAGAATGAGATGGAACAAATCTGATGAAAGCAAGGATAGTGGCCGTCTGTCTGTTACTACAAAGCAACACACGACCTGGTGATTAATCAAAGCAAATAGGTCAAAAATAATGTATCGCGAAGACATGCTCGCCTATAAGTGGACACTCACCCCAAGAGTTCCCAGGTAAGAGTGACTGGTCTGATTTTGTGGATTTGTACGAACACTCTAGCCTTAGACAGAAAACTCAGGGTACAGGCACCCACTCTTCCAGTTTGCACGTGTTCACACTATTTAGGACCCAAAATTTGACAAGAGTTTTGAAAACTCAAAGGGGTTCAAAACCATATAACAGAGGGTTCAAAACCTTACAATAGAGGGTTCAAAACCTAGTAATCAATCATCCTAGAACAGATGATTAGTTTTCAAAGCGGTTTTGAAATTTATGTTCTTGTTGCGGTCGTCGCCTAAGGATAGGTGACGGTGTTGTTTTATGACTAAACGCAAGTAAACTCGCGTTAGGGTCCTAGGAAGGTTATAGACTAGGTCAAAGCATTACTAATAACCTAATTCCCTATAACCATGGGCTCTGATACCAACTTTTCTGTCACACCCCGACCACGTAGAACATACAAAACGTGGCGGAAACGTCGGGGAGTGTTGGGACAGAATCATTGTTTCATAACACATGGAAATTTAAATATTGTTTTATTGATTAAATGAACTCGTTGTTCTATTACAATCACATAAGTACAACTATGATCTTCCAAGTTTTAAAGTTGCTAAGGCACGAGTCCATCCTAAATGTAGCATGTATCAACAATCATCTCAAGACAGCACCTGAAACATGTGTAAAAATAGGTACGTCAGCATAAAAATGCCTGTGAGATACATAGGTTTTGTGAAAACGGAGTTCATGACTTGAGTTTGAGAAAATGTTTAGTCATGAACCTCGTATTTTTGCTTTGTCTTGTAATCATTTGAAAAACGATAGGATCAGATGATATGTATAAATAAGAGAATAATGTATGGTTAACTGAATAACCATGTAAAATGAGTTTGTATAAGTTAAGTTTGTTTGAAAAACAATGTTTTAATAAAACGTTTATGGTATATATAAAATATACCTTGGTTTTAAGAAAGTTGAATAAGTAATATATTAAAATATATTTCAGTTCCAATATTGTTAACCCAAGTGTACTAAATAACGCCACGGTATGTAATGCAATGAAAACACTTATATATAAGAAGTACCAGCGGTGTATCTACCATGTTTTCATCACATTACACTCGTTCTGTTATCTAAACACTAACCAAAACCAAATCGTTTGATAGATAGTATATTAAATATACTTTAGTTGTTCAAAATAATAGTTTTCAGTAGTATATTACAGGTATACCTTGGATTTATAAATAACACATTAAACTATGCTTTAGTTTTGTAAGTAACATATCAGAATATGCTTTGGATGTGATAAATAACATATTAAACTATGTCTTGGTTTGTAAATAACATATCAAAATATGCTTTGGATGATTACAAAATATATGTTGGTTCTGTACAATACCACACATGAGAGTATATCAAACTATACTTTTTGGGAGTATATCAAAATATACTTTAAAGGTGCGATTTAAGAATTCATTCAGACCTGGTGCATCAAACTACACCTTTGAGACTATAAGGATACCACAAAGGAAATCCCTATTTGGATGGAGAAACAAATTGGTTTCAGACATTCCATGACAACAGGAATGGGGTGTCTAGTCCTATAGCGCTATATCATACTACCAATCGGTCTGGTGAACAAAATAAGTACTATTCCAACAATTACTTTTTTGTAATTTTTGAGAAATCATTGTTTAAACCATAGATAGTCATTTAGTTTGTCAAAAGATAAATATTAACATGTATAATCAATTATACTTTGAAATCATGAAAATAACAGATAGGTACACATGCTTCACCCCAAAACAGTTTGGAAAACAGTAAAAGAGGGGTTCAATGTACTCACCTGAGATTGCTTTGGAGTTCTTGTATAATAACCAGATAATGCTAAAGATCACGGGATATCAAACGGCACCTAATAGGTAGCTATGTTAATATACCGGACCAAATCGGAAGGATCGGACAGTACGCGGGTTCGTAAACCAAACGAGTATGGAGACTCGTGTAATATGGCTTAGCAAAGCCTACATACTAAAATGAAACCTAATCTAAGTGCTTACGGTCCATCACGACCCGTTTAGGTAGCTTATGCTACCCTAACGCGTCGTTTGCGTAGAACGCGTTCGGAACACCTAACATTGCGACCACACGGTATAACCTCGGAAGGTTATAGCTATGGTCACCAAATGTGTTTGGTCGGGTCCTAATGACCGACCAAATGGGTCGGGTTCGAAAGTATAAGCGATGGTTTAAATCGCTTACCTTACGACCCTATATAAGCACTAAACTAAAAGTGACGAGCTAAGCATGTTAGAACATGCTTAACTAAGTTTAGAAACAGGTTTGGCATCAAAACAAACGGCTTTGATGCCCACGAGTAGTTTGGTTACAAAATACGCGAGAATGCGCATTTTGGCCGAAACTACGACTCGTCACTGAGCCTAGATAACGTGGTAATCAGTAGGTATGGTCACTATGGACCATAACCATCGTGATCACGCTCACGTTATGAAGTTCCATGAACTTCACATTGACCAAAAGCTGGTCAATGCAGAAAGTCAACAAAACGTTGACTTTCGGACTCGAAAAGCGAATAAAAGAGCGAAAGAAGACTTACGGAGGGTCCCCGAGTGCTAATCAAGACCAAATAGCTCAGGTATGAAACAATGGTTTCAACTTAGAGCTCTAAGATCTGATTTTGTGAATTTTACACTAAAAGGGGGGGGGTATTTATAGGGAAAGTGGAACCGTTAGGATCGTTTTATCGAATATCGTGCCTTGAGCTCGTGCGTACATGTGTCCAAGTGGATAAGTTCAGTGAACTTGACCCTTGGCTCTTCGTTGGGTGAAAAGGCATCGCCCCTTGATCGAACGAAAGGCCAGATTCTGCATTAAATGCAAAATCTTCTGTCAGACATGTTCACGCGGCCCGCCTCATGTTTTGGGTAATCTTTACGCGGGCCGCCTGGCCCCTCTGATCTGCACCACTTGCAGAATTTACACTTTTGGTCCCTGTTGCGTGTTTAAGCTATTTCCAGCCCTTCTAAGACCTGTAAAGCCATCTTTAAGGCCCTAAAATGATGCCTAAACATTGTGGACATGAAACATGCCCAAAAATATGTCGGATGTCGGTTCGTTTGGCCGTATGATCGCGATGTTCGCTTAATTACGACGGAATGCGCATAAGCGTGAAAGATGATCCAAATGACGCGACAAATGGATTTTTCTCATGCCAAACACTAAGGCATAATATAAGGATGCTTACATAAATTTTTGGATGTCCGGATGTATTCAGAACGTGAGTTATGCGCGAAAGTGCAAACTTATGCACTTTTTGACACTTTTAGTCCCTGAATGATCCAAAAGTTTGTTTTAGCATACCAAACCCCTCAAAGCCTATTTCTAAGCTATGTAAAGGATATATATGGTATGTTTAACTTATGGACATGTTCCGGAATGTTCGTTACAGTTCAAATTGGCATACTTTCGCAGTTTGTCAAGTTTAGTCCCTGTAAGCGAATTAACTTGTTTTTGCCATACCAAAGCCTTCAAAACTTATTTCTAAGTTATGTAAAGGTTATTTAAGGTATGTTAAGTGTATGATGGTCTCCCGGAGTATTTGTCGCATTAAACTGAGTACGTTTATGCACCAGTTTGCGTATAATTCTCCAGAAAGCGTTGTAGAGTATGAAATTGAACAAGAATTGATATGTGCAAAGCATACACATATTTATACAAATCCTAAGTATGAAATACAATATTTCCTTGGTTCGGGATTTGTTTGATGGTTGAAGTGACACAGGTGTCACAGAAATGCTACAACCGCCGCCTCTCACGGCGGCGCCACCACCTCCACCGTCGTTATCATCATCCTCGATCCACATTGCCACCACCGCCGCAGGGGCGTCGACTCTGGTCGTCGAAATCAGAGATCGAGAGAGAGGGAATAGGGGTGTCGGCCATGGGAGGGTGTCGCTGGGTTGTGTTTGCGTGTCGGATAATGGTAACAAGCAGGTGGCCGGAGCTCGACCGGAGCTTTTTCGTTGGTTGGTTCGCAGAAGAGAAGGAACACGAAAAGCAGACATGATATCTATGTTGTGTTTGAGTAGAGGAGTTAGAAAAATTAGGGTTTCTTCAACTTGTAGGAGAAAGAGAGCAGATTGTGTGCGTGTTTTGGTTTTGTGGTTTTCAAATAAAAGATAAGGTTATAACTACAAATATATACTAGGGTTTTTGGGTAGTGGGCTTTGGGCTTGGGCCCAAGGCCCACAAGCCCAATCCCCGTGTTTATGTGACCCGTAATTCCCACGAGACCCGTTATCAAAACCCGAATTCACCGTAACATTGTGACTAAAATTTTAGATTTAAAACATGTAAAATAGTGCCGGTAGATGTCGTTTGCGCGTTCGCTCGTCGTTAACGGTAAAATCACGAAAAATTGCGTCGTTCGCCGTTTCAATCCGTTTTTTGATTCGATTTAAACTACGAACACTAAAATTTAATTACGAAGCTAAATATATCGTAAAACTTCGTTTTTGAAAGTAATACACGCGTCTGATGCTTCCGTTTCATCGTTGATTGCCGGTGCGTTACTGTTTCCGCGTTTTCGTTTACGTTTGCGTTTTGTGACATTCGAAAGCATGAAAATTTAACAAAACGAAATCTATAGGTTTAAATTATATGTATAAATTTCATATTTGTCGATGCTGTCAGTATTTTGTACGGTGTCAGTTCGTTTTCGTTTAACGCTTAGAAGATTTCCCGAAAATCATCATATACGTACTGTAAAGTCAGTTAAGCGTTCATAGGCATTCCAAGAGCCTAATTAAGTTAATTTATGCCTTAAACACTACTTATTATCGCCTTAAACGTTTGTTAATCGTGTAATTAAAAGCCGTTAATTACCGGTTGTCACATTCTCCCCCTGTTGCAGAAATTTCGTCCTCGAAATTTAGTCTATGTTATTTCCTCAAAATTTGTGTCGTTCCTAGGTAAGTCCATATAATACCAAAGTGAATGACCGCATAATCAAATCAAGGTTTATTCAGATTACGAATGTAAGGACATTTTGCATCAAAGAACCCAACGGTTCAACTGAGTTTGTTCTAGAAATCGACGTCAAGTGAACGAAGTGTTGTGATACTATCACCAATGTGACTATGTTTACGGGGTTCAACAAAAGAGGAATTTCGACCAATAGAATTCCAAGTGAACGTTCACAGTATGCAAATCAAATCAATTTTTGAAACAATAGAATTTACTACCAACGGAATCTTGCGTTGGTTTTTGTATTGATGAAACTTGAATTCAACAAACTCAAATCGATAGCATCATGAAATGATTTGTCAACTATTGGACCAATAAATGAATAAGATAAAATCAACGTGTTGACATTGTTGAGTTGCAAGGATACACCGAAATGAAATACAACCGAACCTGGTGTATCATCGTCTTAATACATAGTTGCATTAAGACCATTTAAATGATTAGTCAAACGAAATACATATGTAGTTTTGCATGAAACGATTGACCATGATTAGCCCAAGCAACAAATGTATACCGACACCACAAGGTGTCGTAGTGATTGAAATAGTTCAATAATAGCAGTGATAGAACAAGTATCACCGTGTTTGAAATCAAACGAGGGCTAAGCGAAGTAAATCTGAATGCTTGTTTCAAACAATCTCATAGGATTTTCAATTGAAAATGAAACAAATAAATAATGTTTTTCGATCGAAGTTGGAAAGCAATAAACATTACAAAATGTTCGATCGATGATGAAAGAACCGTTAAGAGGTACACCGAAATATGACATAAATTTATGTACCATTATCTTAACACGCGATTGTGTTAAGATTGATTTAATATGATAAACCAACAAAGTGGATTTAATATAAACAAACAAATAAATAAATAATTAAATCCGTACATGATGTGAGCAACGAGATTAGCGCAAGCTTCAAACTTGTGAAAAACGCCACCACAAGGTGATCGTGATCAGAGAAACGATTCAATAAAGTCAAAGACCAAACAAGCATGTTACAGTTCAAAACAAATGAAGTACTTGTTGGGATTAAGTTGAATATGATGGCCTCAATCCATCATATGAACCTTGAATTGAAGGTATATTACGAGCAAGTTCAAACAATTGAACTTGGTTTAAACACAGTCCAACAATGGATGCATGTATCAACCAGAAGATTTCGACATGGTTACAACGAAAACCATGTATGTGGCTTGAAAAGAAAAGAGTTTCAACGAGTTTCGTTGACTCGATGCCAAAGAGTCAACGCTTTGCAATAATGCAGTGATCCAAATTACAATGCAAAACACGAACATAGCAAAACAATATTGAACGTTAGTAAAGCAACAATTTAGAGTGAAGCCACCGATGGTCTTCACGAATCAATTTAACTGCATGTGTAACAAACAAAACATGCATAACATATGAATTTGTCAAGAAATGAAGCAATTGAGTGTTCGCTATCAAGAAATGAAATCTTCGTGATGCAATGACCGTTAGGGGGAGTAGAAATGCGAAAATCTACTCACTGTATGCAAAAGTCAGAATTTCAACAAAAGAAATTTAAGGACTTTACCTGGAATTTCGTGTAATGACCGGTTGTTACATGACATTACCATGGAATGTCGAACATAGCGTAATCGCCATAACGAAGTAGGGGAAATGCGAAGATGTGTGACTTCTTTTGCAGCGCCAACAATTGTGAGTCTCTTTAGACTAAGCATCGATCGTTATGAAATCTTGTTTAAGCGTACCTCAGTGTGATTCGTGTCGTTTGTATGATCGCATGGCTATTTGCCGCATTTCGACCCGTAGTTCTCTCGCTGACGGGATTAGCATCGTTGTTGTCATGCCCAAGCATGTTTTCCAAAGGCTCTGCCTCGAAAGTCGTGTGTGATATACTTCGACGTCCGCTGACGTATAGTTTAAGTTTCATGTATACTTGTGCACTAGCGCTTCGTTTCGTGTAGAATGTGATGTGCTCCGATATCCGTTGACGTACAGTTTGAGTTTCATGTATCATCGTGCACTAGCGTTTCGTTCCACGTAGATTACCTACTAGGGCAATTAAAATAGCATAGACAATATAGATAATGGTGTTTGCCTGAGTTGTTAGTCACGGTTTCTAAGTGAGGACCTTTAATTAATTTCGACATAAGTTTTCCAAAGGTCCTAAATGCGTGTTATCAAAACTCTCAAAGTTTTGCTTTCTGTGTGTAATTGTTTCGTGCACTGTGTATCAACAAAACACTTGTGTATGTTTAAAATCAAAACAGTTGGCTCATTGTTCTTGGAAACGGTTGGAACCCATATTCGAGTCTTAGGCGTTCTGTATGTGCTCAAGTCTTAATAATCTAAGTCCCCAGAGAAAAGTGAGGTTAAAGCCTAGGTATCTCTACAGAAACCTAATTCGCTGAAACCTATAGCTCTGATACCAATCTGTCACACCCCGAAATATCAGAGCTGGCGTGACTGGACCGGTATCTTCATTGCACAGCGGAAGCAAATAAGCTAAGACTTCTAAAAAAATGAACACCGCTAAGTACTCGAATTCCCATGGGTTCTCCTATTCCAACCGTTCCATATCTTTGAAAATTCAACCTGAGAAAGAACATGCGAAAAAGTCAACATAAAGTTGAGCGAGTTCATAGTTTGTTTTGAAAAGATTTAAAATAAATCTTTTTGATAACCGGTTTTAAAGTTGTTGGGAAAATGTAGTAAAATCATTTTCTTGGCATGATATATGAAAACTGTGAGTCTAGCCCACGAGAGTCTTTGTGCATTGCACGAGAGAGAATGGGCCAAGCCCAAACGAACCTTTGTAAGCAGGATGAGCGCGTCCTCTTACTTAGGTATAATTTGAAAAGCGTTACCAAAGTTCACAACTCCATGTATTTGTGAGTTATCATCAATTGAATCTTAAAAACATTTGAGAATCTGAGTATTAGAACTGGTATGTAAGCGTCTATGAACAGATCATTAATGTTTTGCAAGGACATTAATATGTGTGGCGACATAGGAAGCACTCAACCCTAGCGGATTTCCCCCGGTCCACCCGGTTAGAACAACAAAAGCACTACATGGGCCACACAAGGACCCAAGAGTGGGGCTCGCTACACCCGATAGATCTACCACTTTTGTCCTCGGTCTTATACAAGATTAATGGCACTTAAGAGAGATTACTATTCGCTCACTTGATCTAACAGTTCATTCCCTAGCTTAACCATACCCTAGTTAACGTATAATGTGAGAGTTATTCATGTCCTTGGGCCTCTGCCCATGTCCTTGGGCCTTTGCCCACGTCATTCGTGTTATTAAAACTCATGCATGTTTCGAAAAACACTTATGTTTTTATAAAACCGGTATGTTTAGCATAATCTTTTCGTAAACCATTTGAGTTTGTTGAAATCCTGTCGCAAAATGGTTTATAACTATGCGATATTCATTTATCGAAACCATGTGTGATTTTGCAAAACTTGCATGTCTTTCCACCCCCGAAAACATTTTATAAAAATGTAAAACAGTAAAAAGTGGGGGTTATGAACTCACCTGAATATTCCTGTGCAAAGCTAGCTTAACGTGATTCCGTGATGTCATTCCAAGAATGTGAACTCGCTAGCGTGCATCTATAGTATTCCTAACAGGGAATAACTTATCAGTTTCTAGTTTAAACGTAGCTAAACTACGTGTCCGAGCTCTACCGAATCGTTAACTAAACGATTCTAGTATAGTGTTATCGTCTTGGTTTTGAAATAACCACTTTATGGTTATTTGATCTCATTTAAGCGGGACAGATACTAAGTCTCGAGATCGACTTAGTTTTTGAGTGATTTAGAATATATATATTTATATATAAATATAAATATTTTTACAAAGTCGTGTTAGTTGTCGCGAATAGAAGGCGTAGAAGAGATATTGTGCGTATTCGAAACATCGTATATGATTCGGTGATATACCGTTGTAGTTTTTGTAGAATGGAAGTAGATAAATATATATACATATATATATTCGAAAACTTGGCGTTTGAAGCAAATATAAACAATTATATTCACTTTTAAAGAATTCGGATTCTAAACGTTTGAAAGAAATATAGATAATTATATTTATAATATATGACTCCCGAATATTAAACGTTTGAAAAGTGAATCCCAAATTCCGAAGTTTGGAATAAATATAACATTATATTCATTGTATAAAAGTATTCGGAAATATCGGTGTTCGAAATAAAATAAATGATTATATTTATTTGTAAAAGTGTATCGGGTTTCGATCTTTCTAAACGTCGGAAATAAATATAAAAACTATATTTAGTTCGTAAGAAAGTTTACAGTCGACGTGTAAAATTAATATAAGCGATTATATTCATTTTATAAAATACACGAAGTAAAGATGTTTGAAATAGATATAAACTATATTTATCTAAATAAGTGTCGGGTTTCGTTAAGTTGTAACTCGCGTGTTGTCGAAATATTATAATTTAAAATTTTAAGCTATAAAACGACACTAAAGTACATATGCTTTCATATTAAGTTTTATAAGAAACTAGAGTTTCGATCGGTGCCGTTTTTAAGATATAAACTCGTTTTGTAATTCGGGTTTTAACGAAAATCGGGCAGAGTTCCCTCTAATTTTTTAATAACCCGACAATAGAAGTTGTCGTATAATTTCAAAATTCAACAATTTTTCAATAATATAAACAGTCTGAAGGGGTATGGTCCCAAAAAGTCGCGCAAACCTCAGATCAGGTTGCGCGTGAGACCATACTCCTTAACACAACAACTTGTTAACAACAACCTCGCGCGACCTACATCGCACTACGATTATCCCGCGCGAAGGAATGCACACAACAAACCCAGATATCAGCACTTAGCATAAAACAATGGAAGAAATGAGCCACTCGGTAGGGAAGCGCGCGGCTACCTACAGTGGTACATAAGGTACAAGTGGCAGTAAAAGGAGCCAATTAGCGTCTAGCAGGCTCTGGTCAATCGTGCGCCACGATTGCCTGACGAGAAGTACACAAGGACGCTTACGTGGCACCAATCAGAGGACGGAGACAACTGTCCCACGATCTCCACTCGTCTGCTGATGACAGAAGGACAACAAGGCCGACAATAATGACACGTGGCTCCAATCAAGGTGCGCCAGCACCGACGAGCATCTAGAAGCCACTAAGCGGTCGACGCCAGTGAGACAAAGAGCATATCCGTTTTGTTGTCCGCTTCTGGCCCAAGGCCCATCAGCCCATAACCCCTCACACCTCTCCGGCTATAAATAGAGACCTTATTCCACAGGTTAAACATTCTATTCCCTTGGCTCTCACTCTTTACACTTAATTACTCTCAAAGCAGTCGCTTATTCTCACGCCGGAGCCTGGTTAAGAGGGAAACCCCCACATTCCCCTCTTAACGAGTAACGGTGTTCTGTTTTGCAGGTTAGATCACCAAGTCGGAGCTTAAATATCTTTAAGAAGATTAACCAACATGAAAGGAACATAAACCAATCTAATTAACTCTCTAATTAGATCACTGTTTCTTCATTGGCGCCCACCGATTTTTTCTATAACCACCCTCATCTTCTTTTATTTGAGCTTTTGACATCTTTTCCTTCCTTCGACTATGACTGGTCAAGGAATCATCCCAGAGTTCGGTTTCGGAACCAACTCTAACACGGCGTTGGGTGAAGGAGTCCAAACCTTCCAAGCCCAACAAATCGAAGAAATCGGCGAAGTTGAAATCAACAATACTGGGGGTCCGCGCGGGAGCTTTACCCGCATCACCCAAGTGGTCACCCCAGGGAACAACGGTGAGGGACCGTCGAACACAGCGCCACCTCAAAATGTATCTGCATTACTTGGCTTACCAGAGGGCGAAACCCCAGCCTCATGGTATGCCAAGAACATCGCCACTATCAATGCAGCATACCAATCGCTCATCGCGCAGCAGGTAGTTTTGACGGCAGAACCGTCCTTGGTCACCCCTCAGAGTCAGGGGGTGCGCCAAATGCCACCACCAGCCAATATACAAGGCAGAACCAACAGGCCTCCCCCTACAAGACGTCTAAGCGTACAAGACACGCGCGATACAAGAGGGGAAACGGATAGTTACTATGAATATCCGTCGAACCTTCAACGAGGCCCTGTTCACAGCCGGCTCACGCCGCGCAACATGAACAATGAATGGGAAGAAACCGACCCATACGATCCCACATGGGAAGGTGACGAAGAATCATCAGTCTTTAATCGTTTACCAAAAAACCACGAGTACTACAAGCCAAGGCAACACATTGGCTACACAGAAGAAGCTGAACGAGATTTCCGCCTGGCATACAGACCAGCGGAAGCTGCGGAACACTCCAAGTTTATCCCGAAAATTGCACTCGCACCGCTCTCACGAGAGAAGCTACCCCCAACTGTTGGGAAATTCAATGGGTTGACTGACCCAGACGATCACGTCAGAACATTCACGAGTGTGGGCTGCATGGGAGGTTGGAACATGCCCATGTGGTGCCACCTGTTCATTCAAACTCTTATCGGAGCGGCTCGCGCCTGGTTTGACAGCCTTCCGCCCGGGAAGATTAAGTCATGGACAGATTTCAAGACGCAATTCTTAAGCTACTTTAGCCAACAGCGTCGCTACCAACGTGACACAGCCGAAGTAGAAGATATTTGGAGAAGAGATGGTGAAGGTCTGGAGGACTTCATCACGCGTTTTAACAAAGAGTGTCTGGAAATAGGCGGCGTCAGTGAGCAACTCATGCGCTGTCACTTCAAAAAGGCTATACGATGCGATAGTCTCATTAGAACCATCACAGGCAAAGATGGTATGCCGAAGGAGTGGGATAAACTGATGGAAGCCGCAAAAATCGTCGCGCAAACTGAGGAGTCCCTTGCTGGTGGAAAGGGCTACTACCCAGAAGATCGATTTTCAGGAGGATGTACGCGCGACAACAACAACAAGCGCAACAAATACAAGAGTCATGACTGGAAGTCTGAGAGACCAAGAGGCCGTGACGACAGGCCATGTTACAGAGAAGATGCGCGAGAAACGATTGACCGAATCGGTTACAAGAAGGCAGTCAGAGACGACAATCGTGACAAACACTGGACTCCGCTCACAAAAACTCCAAAGGAGGTATTGATGACGGAGAATGTCGATTTCAAGGCGCCAAGGCCAATGACAAACAAGAAAGGGCAAGACCCTAACTTGTACTGCGATTTTCACAAATATTCAGGGCACCTGACCGACGACTGTTACAGCTTGCGCCAAGAAATCGAGAGAGCGCTCAAAAGCGGCAAGCTAAGCCATTTAGTGAAGAATGTACGCAAGGAAACCCGTCAACTCCAGCGCCATGATGAAGGGAACCACAAAAAGGTCCGACGACTAGAGACTCACATGGTCAACGGACCCAGGTACAGCGCGAAAGAGAAAGGCAAACGCCCTTATGAACCTTCTTGGCAAGAGCAGCAAGTCATATTTCCAGTAGTGCGCGGCGGACCTCGCGCCACACGTCCTGTGGTCATCACCGGCATAATCGGGCATTATGAAACTGACTACATATTCATAGACCCGGGAAGTACTGCCGACATTATTTACGAACAGTGTTTCAATCAGTTGGATGAGGAGGATAAAGCGCGACTCGAACCTGTCGATTATCCTTTGTCTGGATTTTGCAACGAGATGGTTTTTCCTCTCGGACAGATCAGTTTCCCCGTCACGCTCTCTGACGGGAAACACTCAAGAACAACAAATGTGAACTTTATGGTAATGCCAGTGAAATCGAGGCATGATGTGCTTCTTGGGAGGGAAACACAAGGCGAGATAAACATGGTGACGTCAACGCCTCATTCTGCGATAGGTTTCCCAACCAAAACAGGAGTAGCAATCATATACGCCAGGAAAGAAGTAATGTCAACTGAAGAGCTGCGCCCAACAAAGGCGGCGAAGGTCTCCACGACCGAGCCGGAGAAATGGGTTTTAAACCGAAAATACCCTGAGCAGACTGTGACAATTGGCCACGCCATTTCGTCAGACATCAGAACACGTCTAAAGCAACTGCTGTTTCGAAACATGGATATATTTGCCTGGACACCGGCAGACATGACCGGTGTCCCGCGCAACATCACCGAGCATTGCTTAAACACGTACCCATCTGTCGAGCCAAAGGTCCAAAGAAGGCGCAGCCTAGGGGCAGACAAGACAAAAGCAATGAACGAGCAGGTATGTGAGCTGCTCAAAGCCGGGATCCTGCGAGAGGTAAGATATCAGAGTTGGGTGGCGAACCCCGTGATGGTCGAAAAATCAAATGGCGGATGGCGCATGTGCGTAGACTACACTGATCTCAACAAGGCGTGCCCAAAGGATTGCTATTCCTTGCCTGAGATCGATAAAAAAATAGATTCTCTCGCGCCATACCGATGGAAGTGCTTTTTGGATTGCTATAAAGGATACCATCAAGTGCAGATGAAGCTAGAAGATGAAGACAAGACAGCATTCAGAACAGATCTTGGAATCTTCTGCTACACAAAGATGCCTTTTGGTCTGAAGAACGCAGGCGCGACATATCAACGCTTGATGGACAAAACCTTCGCAGGTGACATCGGAAAGCATATTGAGGTTTATATCGATGATCTAGTGGTGAAAAGTCCCGAGGAGGACCAAATGTTAAAAGACATTGAAAAAACGTTCAACTCATTGCGCAGCGTAAATATGAAGCTAAATCCAGCCAAGTGTTCCTTTGGCATGGAAGAAGGGAAGTTTCTGGGCTTCATTGTCACAAACGGCGGTTTCAAGGTGAATCCAGAGAAGGTACAAGCTATAGAACGAATGCCCTCACCGAGAAACATCAAGGAAATGCAACGACTAGCCGGCCGGCTGGCCGCGCTAAATCGTTTTCTCTCCAATCACGCCGCAAAGTCGTATCCCTTCATTAGCACGTTGCGCAATTGCGTAAAGAAGCAAGAGTTCAAATGGACCCCGGAAGCCGAAACAGCTTTTCAACAAATGAAAGCGTGTCTGATCGAACTCCCTACCCTGACGGCACCATTTGAAAAAGAGCCCCTTGTGCTGTACTTGTCCTCCTCGGATAAGGCAGTAGGGTCAGTATTGTTGGTAGACAGGAACGGAGTGCAAACCCCGATCTATTACGTCAGCAGGGTACTCACAGACCCAGAAACAAGATATTCCACAATGGAAAAGCTGGTTCTTGCGCTATTACACGCCTCCCGAAGGCTGCGCCGATACTTCACAGGCCATGTGATAACTGTGCTTACAAATTTCCACATTGGCACTATACTACAGAAGCCTGAGACATCAGGCAGGTTGGCGAAATGGGCCATTGAACTGGGCGGCCATAACATCTTGTACAGGCCGCGCCCGGCCATTAAGGGGCAGGTCCTCGCCGACTTCATCACAGAAGTGCCGGCCGATAAAATCAAGGAGTGCGAGCTGGTAGAGACTCCCGAGGAAGATACAACAGATGAAACTTGGATGCTTTACACCGACGGGGCATCAAATGAAGATGGCGCTGGAGCGGGATTGCGCCTGGTGAGCCCAGAGAATCACGAGTTTACTTACGCCATTAAGTTGGACTTCAAAAACACCAACAACGAGGCTGAGTACGAAGCATTTCTGGCAGGCTTACGCCTCGCCATCAAGATGGGAGCAAAAAACTTGCGCGCACATGTTGACTCACTCCTGATCGCCAGTCAAGTAAATGGCATATACGACGCGAAGGGAGAAGTCATGGCTTTATATCTGGAACAAGCGAAAGAATTGCTCCAACAATTCAAATCCCACAAAGTTATACATATCAATCGCTCAGAAAACAAGCCCGCAGATGCCCTGAGCAAACTCGCCTCGACTTCCTTTCAACATCTCGCCAAGGATGTGAGGATAGAGGTACTCAAGAACCCGTCAGTATTGCTACGACAGGTGAATGTGATCGAAACAGGGCAAACATCGTGGATGACCCCGATCATCCAATACCTGCAAGAGGGGCTGCTCCCCGAAAACAAAGCGGAAGCAAGGAAGATCCAAAACAAAGCCCTGCAATACGAAATGAACGGCGGTATCTTGTACCGAAAATCCTTCCTAGGGCCACTACTGCGCTGTGTGGACCCCCAGGATGCGAATTATCTGATAAGGGAAATCCACGAAGGGATTTGCGGCATCCACTCCGGACCACGGATGGTTGTCGCGAAGATCATGAGCGCCGGTTACTACTGGCCTGGTATGCATGTTGACGCAATGAAGGAGATCCGCAAATGCGACTCTCGCCAGAGGCACTCTCCAAAAACGCTGCGCCCTAAAAATGATCTTATCCCCGTATCCACCGCATGGCCCTTTCAGCAATGGAGAATTGACATGGTGGGACCCTTCCCGGATGCTCCCGGCGCCGTAAAGTTCATCATAGTAGCGGTCGACTACTTCACAAAGTGGGTAGAAGCCAAAGCCCTTGCATCCACCACAGCTATGATTGTGCGCAAATTCATATGGGAGCACATCATATGCAGATTTGGCCTCCCGCTCAAGATCGTGACTGACAATGGCACCAACTTTGCTTCGGACGATCTTAAGAAATGGATGAAGGAGATGAACATCGAACACACTTTCACATCCGTTGCGCACCCACAAGGCAACGGACAAGTGGAAAGTGTGAACAAATGCATCGTCGAAGGGATAAAGGCCAGATTAGGAACAAGGCGGCGCGGATGGGTTGATGAGCTCCCAAGCATTTTATGGGCTCATCGGACCATGCCAAAGACGAGTACCGGCGAGACCCCTTTCAGCCTGGTCTATGGCTCAGAAGCGGTCATTCCGGCAGAGATTGGCCTGCCCTCGCCACGCATGACAACGATCAACGCAGTTGACAATGAAGCGGAAAGGCGCCTAGACTTGGACCTGTTAGAAGAAAGACGCGAAATCGCGAGAATCAGAGAGGCCAAATACAAAACCCAGCTGGAAAGGTACTATAACACAAGGGTTCGCATTTGTACCTTCAACCCAGGGGAATACGTCTTTCGCGACAATGAAGCATCAAATGCGGAACGACCAGGGAAATTGGCACCTAAATGGGAAGGCCCATATCTGATTCATGAGGTCCTGGGCAAAGGGGCCTACAGATTGCGCACCCTAGATGGTCACTTCTTACCAAGAACTTGGAATGCGCAACAATTGCGCAAATGTTACATGTAATCTATTTCGGCCTTGCGCCATCTTTCAATTCAATACGCCGGCTACAAGCCATTAGCAATTATGTACGAAGGCCTAAGCGCCCTTTTCTGACTTGAATGACAACATACGACATGTTTCTCTATTACATTTTTTCGTTACAAATGCATGCTAAACTTTTGATTAGCGCGAAAACACTCCAGCATTTCAGGGTTGTTCAAACCACCTCCAAGGTCCTCCGCGAACAAAGCGCGAGACCGGGTGGATACCTTAGATACTTAAAAAACGCTTCCATTTATTCGAGCTAATTTAACATAAAGTTTTTATAGCAATGCAATAATTGCAACGGAAAAAACCAAAATGTTTCATTTCATTTAAAACTTGCGCAAATGCGCAGCATTGTACATAGTGTGAAGAAATTACAAAGGCACAAATGCCTATCAACCACCTATTCAACAAACTATCATCATCGTTGCCGTCATCTTCACCATCATCATCGTTGCCATCATCATCACCATCACCGCCATCATCACCAGCTGGCTCTTCGTCGGACAACTCAACGGTAACTGGTGGATCGAGGACCGCCTTAAGACGCTGGCACCAGTCGTCTTTCTTCAACGATTCGACAACCAACTCCATAATAGGCAAGGAAAGGTTGTCATAGGAGTTTTCAGCACTTGCCAGTGCAGCATCAGCATGTTCCGTCACTGAGCAATGACTTATGTCAAATTCCTGCCCAAGCATTTGCTCAACGTGATCGGCACACTCCAGATAGCCTCCCCGATGACCCACCGCACGCGCCGCATCTGTCAGAGCCGCTACGGCGCGGTCTAGCTCGCTCGCATTCAGGATGGAGTTGGCAACCTTCAACAAAAGAAAAAACGTTAAATATAACCCTTAACAAGATCAAAGCTTAAAAAGTACTCACCAGCACTACGCCGCGCGTGCGCATCCATTCAGCCTCCGAGACAAGCGTATCAACGATGCCTTGGGCCTCGGAGTAGTTTGTCTGGGCCACATTAAGCGCAGCAGTGCTGACAGCACGCGCCTCCTCAGCATCAGCAGCCTTGACCTTCTCAGCCTCAAGGTCAATCTCCAAAGACTCGCATCTGTCGATTTGCTCATTCAAGCGACGTTTGAGTTCCGCAATCTCAACGTCCTTGGCTTGGAGATCGTTGTCCTTGCTGGACAATTGCACCTTGGCTTCAGTCAGATCAACCTGAAAATTGGCAAATGCCTTGAGAATTGACTTAAGAAATTTCATAAACAACAAAGGGAAGAGCGAAAGTCAATAGAACTAACCTCCATCTGCTGCTTGGCAGCTTTTTCACCCTGCGCTTCCTCCACCTTTGAGGTCAAGTCTGCAACTTTAGCCTCAAGATCAACGATCTTCTGTCGTAGCGCATAAGCACGATCGTTGTCTTGGGCGCATATACGCTTAAACTCGGCCTTCTCCTTGGCCAGTTGCTCCTCAACATTGTGGAGTTTTTTCTGCAGCCCCTCGCGGCCCCACTCTTCAGCCTTCTTGTCAGCCTCAAACTTGGCTCTCTCCTCACCAAACGCGGTTTTAGATTTTTCGAATTCAGCAATACGTTTCAGCATACGCTCGCGATAAGCCTCCCAGTCGGCGCGCTCCCTAACCATCGTTCGCCATTCGCGAACTATTTGATGGTTGGAAGCACGAGCGTTGGCCTCACCAAGGATATAAGTACGATACAACATTTCGTGAGGTTTCGCCCTTTGCCGATGGACTTCAGCAGGTGTAAAGGAGTTCAGGAACCACTCGCGCGCAGGGCTGAACTCGATGAAAGTATCTTTCTGTTTTAAACTCCAGGGGGCTTGATGAGGAGCGTCCCCACGCTCTTCTTCAGTGTAAGTCTTGTAGTAAATATCCCCAACGGTGTCCTTCGCACCTATCACATTGGGGTTATAACCCCCAGCTCCACCAGAGCTCGCGCCGCTTGAGGAGAAGCGGCTGGAACCCTTGGAAGTAATAACAGGACCGGTGTTGGTTGGTTTGGTGACCTCAGGACCTGGAGATTTAAGAGGCTGATCCATAGCCTTTTTCGCCGATAGCTCCTTCTCCAAGGCCTGCTTCCTCGCCACTTCAGCCAACCTATCCTGCTCCGCCCTCTGCTTCCTCTCCTCCTCCTCTTTTTTCTTTCTCTCCTCCTCTATCTTCTTCCTCTCTTCTTCTTTCTTTCTCTTCTCCTCCGCAACTCTCTTCTTCTCCTCCTCTCTCTTCCGGTCCTCCTCCACCTTTCGCTGCGCCTCAGCAGCCTTCGCGGCATCCTGAGCCGCAGTGTCAGTGGACTTGACGGTAATCTTGGGCCTCTTTACCCCAGCCTCACTGAACGTGACACCCTTCTCAGGGGTCTTCTTCTTGATTTCTGAAAAATAAAGCAAGTGCATTTGAGTAAAGAGAAAAGTATTAAGAAGAGCAGCGAAGAACTTACCAGGAGAAAATTTGTATAACGAGCGCAGCTTGCTCGTTTTCCCAACAACGGGAATCACAGCAGATGTAGGGGCGGAAGCCACACCAGTCGTGGCTTCGCTCCTACCCCTCTTTCGCCCAATAAGCTGGGCACCAGCATCTTCTTCTTCAGCTTCCTCATCTTCAGGGAAAGATGGAGTCGCGCCAGCTTCAGGGTTACGAGAACCCGCGCTCCCAGAACTCTTCGACCCACCAGCAACAGTCTTCCCCTTAGCTGCATGTGATAAACCTTCATATGAGTCACTGATTATCACATAGTCGTCTAAATCACGTTGACGAAGGCGAAGAGTACCTTTGACAGCAGCAGATGTTGCGCGACTAGGGCCAGTGCCCTTACTGGTCACCTCAGGCTCCACCTTCTTTTTCTTCTTCACCGGTTTCTTCTTCTTCTCCTCGGGGTCAATCCCCAGGTCGCGCAACACACCTGCAAAGATTTCAGACCAAGAGCTTAGCTCGCCGTTGGAAGAACCTACGGACTCCTCGCTGGAAAGATAGAAAGTCTCTTTCCCAGCGAGAGTCACAGAGCGCAATGGTCGAGGTTTAGGGTATTGCGCACCTTCAGTAGCAGTCGGCGGTGAAGCGAAAGCATCAGCAGCAGGAAACATGAAGTTTCCTTTAATCTGGTCATACCAGCTCTCCTCGTCATCGCGCAATGGGCGACCGCCCATGGAACCACCAAAGGTAGAGAAGGCAGCTTGGTAGAGTTGCGCTTCTACAAACGGAGATAAGTAAGTGACAATTACAGAAATCCTACTCAGAAAAAGAATAAAGAAGACACTAACCTTGATCGCCGATCTTCAAAACCGGAACCTCCCTGCTGCTAGGTGACCACTGGTCACTCATCTTAGCAGCAACCAACACATTTTCTCCAAACACCCGATTCGGGGTTGGGGTTAGCTGCTGGTACCACCGAGCAGTTTTTGGGATGGGAAGATCTTCCTTCGGTATGACCTCGGTCCAGTCCCTAAAGGGCATGGCAATCGGCAAGATTTCTTCCCTGATGAAGAAGAACTTGGGCTTCCAGTCGTGGAAACTCTTAGGGGGATTCAACAAGATCTTCTTTGCCGAACCCCGGCTTGCAAACGAGAAGAACCCCATCGTTCTCTGCAACTGGTAGAAAGCACGAAACTTATCTACAGATGGCTCAATGCCATGAGAATGGCACAAGAACTCGAAGTGCCTCACCCTCACCATCCCGGGTGGGCTCATCTGCGATATATGAAAGTTGTAGTGGTGAAGGATACTGCCCATGAAGTTGGTCGCCGGCAGTCGGAAATTGCCCTGAAGGAAGAAGTCTTCGTATAAAGTGATGTAACCGGGTGGTGCATCAGCCGCGGTCTGGCCCTGAGCCGGATACCGGGCATCCCACTCCGGTGGGAATCGGAAACTACGAACGATTTGTTCAAAAAGCCCTAAATCCCATCTGAGGACAGGAACTGGTCCTTCCTCACTAACAGGAGCCTCTTGGTGTTCTTCACTCATCTTTGAAGAAGGATCTGGAAAAAAGGCTTGAAGAAAGTTTGAAGATTTAAAGAAATCTTGAAGAGACGAAGAACACTTCGAAGATTCAAAGAGTTTTTGAGAGAAAAGTGGAGAAGCAACGAAGAGAAGTGAGAATCTCTCACCTTCTCTTCGGATATATATACCCATCGCATTTAATGCGATGGGTAACCGTGTCGCATTCGCCGCTAGGCTAACCAACAGGAGGTTGCCACGTCAAGCGGAAAACCAGGGGTGACGGTTACCACGCGCGCGTGGGCCTCACTCTCCTGACATGAAGTGCAACCGCCGCAGGCGGCATGATGACACCCGTGCCAGGGGTCAACTCAAACGTCGCCCTCAGCGACTTATCTCACCAACCTGTCAGAAGTTCAAATTTCGAAGTTTCCCGCCATAAAACGTGCAAGTAACTTCATGCAGAAGTCACATGAGTCGCGCCAGATATACGTAAACTACTATAACCTCGCGCGCCTAAAAGGCCAAACAAGAAATCACTCGACACCTGCCTAGTACCTGCGCATTGAAAACGACAGTTTTCAACGCCCGCCATACAAGTCAGGATCAAAAGAACCATTTCCCCTTCTCTTATTTTTTATTAAGTCCAGAGCTCCAACCACTTGCGTTGCGCATGGTGCAGCACTGGACTGGGGGGACTTGAAGGGGTATGGTCCCAAAAAGTCGCGCAAACCTCAGATCAGGTTGCGCGTGAGACCATACTCCTTAACACAACAACTTGTTAACAACAACCTCGCGCGACCTACATCGCACTACGATTATCCCGCGCGAAGGAATGCACACAACAAACCCAGATATCAGCACTTAGCATAAAACAATGGAAGAAATGAGCCACTCGGTAGGGAAGCGCGCGGCTACCTACAGTGGTACATAAGGTACAAGTGGCAGTAAAAGGAGCCAATTAGCGTCTAGCAGGCTCTGGTCAATCGTGCGCCACGATTGCCTGACGAGAAGTACACAAGGACGCTTACGTGGCACCAATCAGAGGACGGAGACAACTGTCCCACGATCTCCACTCGTCTGCTGATGACAGAAGGACAACAAGGCCGACAATAATGACACGTGGCTCCAATCAAGGTGCGCCAGCACCGACGAGCATCTAGAAGCCACTAAGCGGTCAACGCCAGTGAGACAAAGAGCATATCCGTTTTGTTGTCCGCTTCTGGCCCAAGGCCCATCAGCCCATAACCCCTCACACCTCTCCGGCTATAAATAGAGACCTTATTCCACAGGTTAAACATTCTATTCCCTTGGCTCTCACTCTTTACACTTAATTACTCTCAAAGCAGTCGCTTATTCTCACGCCGGAGCCTGGTTAAGAGGGAAACCCCCACATTCCCCTCTTAACGAGTAACGGTGTTCTGTTTTGCAGGTTAGATCACCAAGTCGGAGCTTAAATATCTTTAAGAAGATTAACCAACATGAAAGGAACATAAACCAATCTAATTAACTCTCTAATTAGATCACTGTTTCTTCAC
This sequence comes from Helianthus annuus, assembly GCF_002127325.2. NCBI lineage: Eukaryota > Viridiplantae > Streptophyta > Magnoliopsida > Asterales > Asteraceae > Helianthus > Helianthus annuus. The sequence goes on along the minus strand of NC_035449.2, from coordinate 29,817,738 downwards.
AGTCTATATAAAGTTTTCGTCAAAGTATATCGAAATGCAAACTAATACTTAGTCGAGTAGGGTCGAGCTCGGTCGCGTAAACTAAATAAAATCTAACGTAGACTAACTCGCTACGCTAACAACTTTACCGGGTCTTTCGTTGACTCCTGTTGACCGCCCATTGACTGGGGTTTGACCAGTTGACTTTCGTTGACCATCTTTGACTAAACCAAGCATAACCCGAAACACCACCAAATCTGAAGCTGAGCCGAGTTCACCTCTTGAACCGAAACGAGACTTGACCCGACACTTGAATGACCTTGAACTGAAATCCAGTGTGCTCTGACACCGAACCAAAACTCGAACCGGCTGAGCCACGAAATCTGAACCGAAACAGATCATCATCTTCAGCTTAACATCACCGTCATCATCAATCATCTTCAACCCTCGGTAAACAAAACGACATCATCTTCACAAAAAAAAAAAAAAAAAAAGAGAGAGAGAATAAAAGATATAAACAGAGGGGAGAGGTTTACCGAAAGGATCATCGGAAAACTTGGTCCGAAATGCTACAACCGCCGCCTCTCACGGCGGCGCCACCACCTCCACCGTCGTCATCATCATCCTCGATCCACATTGCCACCACCGCCGCAGGGGCGTCGACTCTGGTCGTCGAAATCAGAGATCGAGAGAGAGGGAATAGGGGTGTCGGCCATGGGAGGGTGTCGCTGGGTTGTGTTTGCGTGTCGGATAATGGTAACAAGCAGGTGGCCGGAGCTCGACCGGAGCTTTTTCGTTGGTTGGTTCGCAGAAGAGAAGGAACACGAAAAGCAGACATGATATCTATGTTGTGTTTGAGTAGAGGAGTTAGAAAAATTAGGGTTTCTTCAACTTGTAGGAGAAAGAGAGCAGATTGTGTGCGTGTTTTGGTTTTGTGGTTTTCAAATAAAAGATAAGGTTATAACTACAAATATATACTAGGGTTTTTGGGTAGTGGGCTTTGGGCTTGGGCCCAAGGCCCACAAGCCCAATCCCCGTGTTTATGTGACCCGTAATTCCCACGAGACCCGTTATCAAAACCCGAATTCACCGTAACATTGTGACTAAAATTTTAGATTTAAAACATGTAAAATAGTGCCGGTAGATGCCGTTTGCGCGTTCGCTCGTCGTTAACGGTAAAATCACGAAAAATTGCGTCGTTCGCCGTTTCAATCCGTTTTTTGATTCGATTTAAACTACGAACACTAAAATTTAATTACGAAGCTAAATATATCGTAAAACTTCGTTTTTGAAAGTAATACACGCGTCTGATGCTTCCGTTTCATCGTTGATTGCCGGTGCGTTACTGTTTCCGCGTTTTCGTTTACGTTTGCGTTTTGTGACATTCGAAAGCATGAAAATTTAACAAAACGAAATCTATAGGTTTAAATTATATGTATAAATTTCATATTTGTCGATGCTGTCAGTATTTTGTACGGTGTCAGTTCGTTTTCGTTTAACGCTTAGAAGATTTCCCGAAAATCATCATATACGTACTGTAAAGTCAGTTAAGCGTTCATAGGCATTCCAAGAGCCTAATTAAGTTAATTTATGCCTTAAACACTACTTATTATCGCCTTAAACGTTTGTTAATCGTGTAATTAAAAGCCGTTAATTACCGGTTGTCACAGTCCGGACCTCACTCAAGAGGCCGGACCATAACAAAAGGAACGTACATCTTAAGGGCCGTCCTCCTTACCACAATAATGGACGCACATCCAAAAGCTACTCTGCCGAATGACGTCATCAAAGTCAACTAGTATAAATACCTCCACCAAGTACACTACAAGTACGATTTTCTGAACCTTCGTCCTTACTCCCTCTCTCTACTTTCTCCCTCTAGCAAATACTTATCCTCACGCCGGGGCCCTTACACCCTCTCTCTACTTTCTCCCTCTAGCAAATACTTATCCTCACGCCGGGAGTGGTCGCAGAGTGGCTCTTTCACCTCTGCGACGAACCTAACGGTTTGTTTAGTGTGCATGTTCAGATCTCCAAGTTGTTCAAAGGCCTAATCGTGGTTACTTAGAGTCCGGCCACTTTTTGAATATTTAGTTTGTATAGTGGTAGAGAGTCGCCTATTATATTTTTGGGTTAGTATGACATCATTCAAGTTTTGACGAGCATATACTAAAAAACTTCTCCCGATATATTTTTATTTTATCTATAATATAGAAACATGAGAGTGCAACTTTAGGCTTCCAACTTTTTTCATTGACAACTACCGAATTGGAGCTTTCAACTTTGGTTGGAACAGTCCTTTAATTTGTATTTTTAAAAGCTCTTTCTATAAAAACATCCATATAATTATTAGGAAAAGAAATTATGATTGACCCGATACAAATATCAATATCAATATCTTGACAAGGCTATCATTAAACATACCAATTAACTAACGAAATAATAACCACAAAAGGTTTTCCCTTGTAAACTAGTTAATGTTGGGATTCTATAAGCGTATGAGTACGGACGAATTCGTTTGATTGTATTTTAGGGCATCTCAAAACTCTACGCATAACCTTTGATTAACATATTGAAGCAAAATTGCTTTAAAGATACAAAGCACACGACTTGAAGAATAGTATTAGACTATGATTTAGACATTAATTTACATCCCAAAAACATCAACTATTTATTTAAAGGGAATATGTCACAGAATAGTAACCAGATTTCAAAAGTGTTCTGATTAGGTCACTCGTATCGTTTTTGTCTCAATTAGATAACTTAACATTCAAATTGAGCCATGTCTTTTTTTCCATGTGTCAAAAGAAAAATGGAGCATAAGATGCTAGGGTCGGATTATTATAATATAAGAAATTATATTTATTAAAAATAAAAACACTTTCATTACATTAAAAATTAAAAAAACAAGTTAAAATCCACGTTATTGCTCGATGTTACCATCAAATAAAAGAGAAAAAAGAAACAAAAATCCACATCACCACGGTTACCTATGAATCGGATGAAAAAACCCTTAATTTTAATAAAAAAATGGATGTTGAGTGACCTGATTGAAACACTTTTGAAACTTGAGTGACCTAATTGGAACACTTTTAAAACTTGGTTACTATTCTACAAAGTTACCCCTTATTTAAATATCTGAAAAGAGCAACGGTAAATATCAACTTATCAAGTTAAATGGCTACATAGGTTTCCAATGCTTATTTTTCAATTAGATCATAAGAACAACCAAGAATGGTAATTTTTCTCAATTGGAGTGTAGGTAAGTTGATCTGAGTTATAATAATGATAGGGTATGATTAAAGTTTGATTGAAAACGAAATGAGCAAAAAAAAAAAAAAAAAAAAAAAAATCACACCGTATTTAGATGGTTCAATCTATAATCATTTTACTACGAAATAAGTTATAATTGCAGTAGTATAGTTTTTACTAATGATAATGGTAATATGTTGTAATTATTTATAAAATAAGAGAATAACTATTAACTGACATTGTTTAACAAGTTCTAGCAAACACAAGATTACAACACAGGTTGACAATTTCCTACATTACACCCTACTTATCATAACACAAACAAGGAAAGAGTTTAAAGATTCTTACCTCATACAAGAAGAAATGGCATTCATTTCTACTCTTCATTTCCAGCTTCCACATCATCATCCACATCGTTATCATTGTCGTTATCATCATCATCATCGTCAGTCATGTTTTCATCTTCTTGAAATATCCATTGCTCGAGTTCATCAACTTCCTCGTAATCATGCATGTAGATATCATCCAAGTTATCCCATTTATCAGTTCCGAGCTCTTCCCCACGAGTCATCAAGTTCAAAAACGGTCTATTTATCGCTAATGAGTCAACTAACTCATGATGTAGAGAAGCTGCTACTCCCAACCACCTCAACCCAGGGAAATACGGTTTCTTTAACCATTGAAAAGCAAGTTTAGAGATCCCACCACAGTTGTATAAATCCAATGATCTCAAACTACTACCATGCCACCTGTCACCATCAGCCATCGTCATTGACGCTAACGCCATCACCGACGTGTCACCGATAAGAGGGCATTGTCTCATTCGAAGATCAACAAGCGGAATTCGATTCTTTGCAAGAAAAAGCACACCGCCATTTGTGAGATTAGGTAGATTAGACAAATCCAATTCTCTTAGTTCTCGATTTGACCCACCGTTAAAAATAGAAGAAACACACTTGCATGTTAACCTCTTACACCCCCTAATGGATAACTTTACAAGACTGCTTTCCGCACCCCTCTGTAAATATGACAAACCCAAATCGGTTACATCGGTTCCATCTAACAGCAAAGTCCTCAGTTTTGGAAGTTTGCTAACAGCTTGAAGTGCTTTATCACCGATATTTCTCGAATCTCTAAAATCAAGCACGGTGAGATCCATATTTAGTGCTAATTGTAGGACAGCGGAGTTTGTTAACAGGTTGCAGCATCTTAAGCTTACAAAAGTTAAAGCAAGTGAAGTAGCATACATGTCATGGAATACGAGATCGGTCATTCGGGTCCCGTTAAAAATGTTCAATTTATATAAGTTAGTGCAGGCATGAAGAAGAGTTTTGAAACCAGTATCTGTGACCTGGCAAAATCCGGCAAGACATATGCTTTCCATATTTGTACATCGGTCAGCCATAAAAAGAATGCCCTGATCCGTAACTCTTCTGAAGAACGTTGGATTAAACTCTTGGCTACGAATAAGGGAAAGGTGTTTTAATCTTCCATGTTGGTTAATCAACTGAAGACCTTCGTCTGTAAGGTCAAATGCAAGCCCGGGTTCAATGACGGGCTGATCTCGAAGGTCTAAATGGGTTAAATGGATGAGTGTGTTTGAGATTATGTTGACCATGGTGTTGGAAATGTAGTCTACTGAAAGGCAAAGTTTGTGAATATTTGGAAATACATGTGGCAGGATGTGATTGGGTGATTGATTTGGTGCTACGGTTGGGCTAAGCAGCTCTATGACCATTAGTTGGGTTATGTACCCGATTTGAAGATAAATGAGTTTAGTAGAAGCCAATGTCCAGACACGAGCAAAATCGGGGCGACGGAATATTGAGGCATCAAACATTAAGACAAGTTCCTGAGTAACAAAATAAGGTTTTAAAAAAATTATTAAATTAAAGGGTAGTGAATAAGTGTCAGTATTCACAAATTCTGATGAACTCGTTAATAATATATAAAACGACAAGTAAAACTCTCTTGTGTTCTCTTCTACTTATAAAATCAAGTACGCATGCATAAATAGATATAGGGAGCCTGTCTGTATATAGTGTGTCCCGATGAAGTAATCCTACATTATATACACCACCAGTATCTGTTGTGACGATGCTAACTTACACGCTATGGGAAACGTTTACCGCATAAAAAGATGAAACGCGAGTTGACTAAACTATCCTTATTATCTACACTTGTTTAGCTTCAATTTTTCCCCTAACAGATAATTTGTGACGTGTCAGTGCTCAACAAAAGGTTTTCTTTCTTTTTTTGAAACATAATTATCATATAGGATTTTTCAAAATTAAAAGCTAGAAATGGTCAATTTAGAATTATTTTTCTGATTCCATTATAAGCAGCAATTACTTAAAAGACAAATCTGCATATGATGCTCTGCAGCTCTACTCTATGCTCTAGTGGTTATGTAGTTGATGTCAGTGTGTGGTGCAACGGAGAGGCCACCACATGGCTTTATCAACACAGATTATCACCTTCTAGTGCTGTGTCACACAAGGTACTAGCAAGTAGTAGTTTAAACACCAAACACTACCTCTAATGAAAAAAAAGAAAAAAGAGACCCCTTATTAACTTAGTAAAAAGCAAACACTTATTAAGGCCCGTTATGTTATCACGAAATGCAACCATTCTAACAAGTAATGAGTAATGAAACCTTACTTCCAATTGAGTGCAACCCCGGAGTAACTCCTCAAGGTCACAGACATCATGTATATGTGCTCGATTATCAGCTACAGAACTCACATAGAGAGACCTGGAGAAATGTAATTAATGCTGCTAATTAATTGTGTATACTTAACAGATTCATCATTACACATGTTCGGATTCTCGAGGATCTAGCATATGGTATAAAAATGAAAGCTTAGAGACTGTGAAACCAAAAGCATAAGAAAACAGGTAATTGTCAGCCTGCCCTGTGCACGAATATAATAGATTAATTTCATTAAAAGGTGCCACAATAAAAGTCAGGCTCGTAAAGAAGCGACATAGCAATTAGCTAGTAACACATCTAATCACCTAACAGCGCAGTTAACCTTATGATAAAAGATATAATTCCATCAGTAACATATTTTTCTCATTTTAAACTCTCTCTCCAGAAACACTTATGGAACCATACTCCAAGTAACAGTAGAGGTGGAAATTACTTTAAAAGCCAAACAGATTAATTTTACAGTTCTAAATTAATTTTGGATTTTTTTACAAACTGATCTATTAAAAATAAATTATACAAAGTTCATTTGTCAACTGAAAAATGAAAACAAGTTTACTGATCCTCCTTAAAAGTTAGAACTTCTCTTTCTGTCATGGATTAACCTCTTTAGGACCCCGTTTTCATATTTAAACTAGAAATCAACAGAAACAAGCCATAATAGAAAGTCAAAATTTCTAACATCAACAAAGTGGAAAACCTAATCACTACCTATTCAGGTTACATGTAAAGGAATCAACCAAAAATGAGAGGACCAATAGTTCAATACCGAACCATTGGCCCGAAAACACGCCTAACCAAATTCTTCTAGAATTTTCACAAAAAATGTCTCAAACAATATTTATCCTCTTCCACAAAGGAAAGATATAACACAATTATAGATACTTGAACATGCCTAAAAACATGTAACCTTGAATGCAAAAACCCTAATTTCTATACAATCAGAATTATCTACACACAAAAGACAAGCCATAATATCATAACAAAATAGACAACAACCTTAGGTCTTTGCACCGTGCTCCAACTTCAGAAAGCAGCTTCCCGCTAAACTTATAACAATTCCGTAGCGTCAGTTCAACCAATCCAGGCTGAAGAATACAATCAATCGAAGATTCATTCAACCTCCTGCAATCAAGCTTCAAACTCCGCAACGAAGCGTTCGGTAACAACAATCGCCGTAACCGATCAATCGGAGCAGCAATTTCCTGTACAGTCACATTAATAACAACATTAATGCTGTAAATTCCTTTTATATAGACGGTTAACAGCAGTTATTTCACAAATTAATGCAACTGAAGATGCATTGAAGTATTGAATCGTCGAAACGTATAAATTGATTACCAGAAGGTGAAAATTAGGGATGAATTTGAAGATGTCTTGAGCGCATATGCGAAAACTTTTGCAAGTTAGAGTTATGGCGCAGATCGAAGAGACATCGAGTTTTGTCATGATTGTGGCGAGGACTTCTGAGGACAGGCGGTCGAGAGTCATTTCTCCGGTGATTTCGTCGGCCGGTGGTGAATTGTGGTTGAATTTGTGCCTCCGATTTGAGGATTCCGCCATTTTCTCCGGCTGGTTCGGCGGAGAATCAGGTGGTTTAGGGCGGTAACTGCATCAATTTGAGATCTGAAAAATGGATTTGTGTAACTTTGAGAAAGGAAGCGGATATGTTGCGTCTTTGTTTGGATTTTGGATCAAAGACTTTGGTTGTTTTCGTTTGTAGTGCATTGATTTCGTGTTAATTTACATCAATTTTTGTTACGAAGTTAAATTGTTTATTATAAGAAAATATCTAGTGTTAATATTATATGATTAAATTTACTAAAGTTTAAATAAATAATATTGTGTGATTATGATTTAGTTGATATATAAATTTAATGGGAAAGAGATGTCGGTCTCCGATATTGTCCAAGAGGTGAAGGTTTTAGGCTTTTTGTGGTATCGAAATAGGTCTAAGAATAGGAACTTAGATTGGAGCGATTGATGCTCTTTCGAAATTCGAAATTATGTAAGTTGTCTCGTTGTGGTTTGTTGTTTCAGCCTCTCTCGTCGTTGAGGGTTGGTTTGTGAATAAAAGTATACTTTCAAAAAAAAAATTGATTTTGTTATGAATTATGAATTATATATTATGTCGCCAGTAGATGAACTCTTTGTCAAACTTATGGATAAATGTATTGTACTCTACTGCTTGTATACCAAATAGTTAAAGTTGTCTACCATAGTTACGTTTTTTGTAGTCTAAATACCACCTTAATGTATATGAGAACATGTATCTTTGTATACACTTTCATATTTATAGATTTCTCTACTTCCTTTTACAATCTTATTTAAGTATTTAAGTTATAACATTCATTTTATCTTTTGTGCATATTTATACATTTCTCTACTTCCTTTAACAATCTCTTTTAAGTATTTAAGTTATAACTTTCATCTTATCTTGTGTTGATTGTTGTTATATTATAGCACGTAAATGTTACTAGTACAAGTGCTCTTATATGTTAATCAGTAAAGCACAAAGACATCCATCATAGTAATATATATCTTGTTATTATTATTTCTAATAATGCTAAACATCATAAAATCGAATTTATAGCTCTTAGCATTCATGAGAAAATATATATCATTGACGATAGATGTCAAAAGGCATCTCAAATCAATGGGTGTTTTAGAAACAATATAAGAGGCGTATGAATGCTCCGAGCAAGAAAAGGCGAAGGCGAAAGTTGATGTCTTCTACACAAACACATCGATGAGATGTATACTCGAATTGTGATGATCCATACATTTTGTGGAAAGATTTACAAAACAGATTTGATCATCAAAGGAAAGTTTGTATAACATCTTACATATATAGTAGTGCATCTGTAAGAAGCATGTTACTTAAGTGTTTGTGGAAGCAAGAACATGCGCATTGAAGATGGTCTTGTAATTCTATATTTTTTTTAGTAAAGACCCACCAATAGTTAGGTCTAGATAAATTTCAATGTGTTAAAGATATCGAACAAAGTATGAGAGCATCACAACCTAAAGGTAACATACTTTACGCCAACTCTTCCAAAAACACTAACGGACACCCCCCCCCCCCACCCCACCCCCAAACATAATTCCTCTTCGCTGTCTAGGAAGGTTCTTGCGCACGAACCTTTTTCTTGAAACCAATGATATTTGTAGTTAAACTACCACAAGAGTGCCACATCAACCCCTCACGAACCACAATTGCACTCTCATCATACATATGGTATATTTCATATTTTATGTAGAATGTTAAAATTTTATGTTTTGTTTTTTCAAATGACAAATTTCTTTTATTCTCTATTGTCTATGAGAATTGAACCCAAGACCTCCCCCTCCCAAACCCAGGTGTTTAAAGGTTTTACTTTTGTCAATAAACCACTATCACATTAGTTGTTAAAATATTATAGGACCTCTTGATCATCTAGGACATACCCCGAGACCTACAAACAAAGGTAGTTATAACAACCTCCATATCATATTACTAAAATCATCCAAATAAAGTTTAGACAAAATGACTTTAAAACCCATTAAATGATTTACGAACTCGAATCAAAGATATAAGGGTGAAGGGGGTGCACACCTAATAGGTGAGTGCCCTCTCTTACGCCAAACCAATCCCCGTGTGCCACGTCAACTCCCCTCTTAAACTCCCCTAACACCCCCATTTGATGGCGCCACTCCCCTCTTAACTCCCCTTATTTTTTTATTCAAAAAAAAAAAACAAAGAAAATCTATGACTGGATGGATCCAAGGCTGGCCCACCAAACTTCCCCCCTCCTCCATCGGTGAGTCCATGCCCATCTTCACCCCCGATTCGGGACCCCGCGGGGATGGCGGCGGTGTTCCCGATCGGGGAAATGGTTCACCGATCACCTCACCGATTGCGCCCCGTTCACCCTAACTTCACAAATGTTTTTCTTTTTGTTTCAAAAGAAAATACAAGAATTTATATCCAAAAGAGGTTTAATAACAATCTGATCTTGTTTTACTTGTTTGTTCATCAGCATTCATTACAATATAATCAAGGGAAATTGGCCTGTAATAATCTCACCTAGACCTTATTGGCCATTAATAATCCCACCTCAGAATATTCCCCCCACCAGTCCCACATTTCACCTATTTTTCCTACAATGGTCCCCCGTTAAAAAACCTTAACGGAGTTAAGTGTTTTTCCAAATTACAAACAGATTTTTTAGGGCTTTTGATTAGAACGACGATACGAGTCCATTGATGTAAAACTTGCCTTGAAACGATGCTCCAAACGATGAAAACGACGCTTCAATTCGGGTGTTTAAATTTCTAATTAACCAAAATCAAGTCAACTGGAGCACCGTTTCGAGGCAAGTTTTATATCAATGGACTCGTATCGTCGTTCTGATCAAAAGCCCTAAAAAATCTGTTTGTAATTTGGAAAAAAGCTTAACTCCGTTAAGTTTTTTTAACGGGGGACCATTGTAGGAAAAATAGGTGAAAGGTGGGACTGGTGGGGGGAATATTCTGAGGTGGGATTATTAATGGCCAATAAGGTCTAGGTGGGATTATTACAGGTCAATTCCCCTATAATCAAACCCCTGGTAAACCATCACAGATTACTTTCATCCAGCATGATGATCAAGAATCCATGGTTCTAGTATTCTTGTAAAATTTCCAGAAATCATTTGAACCTTAAACATCCAAACATTTCCCAGTTTCAACATCATCTTTAGCAAGTTCCATAACTAAATCTACATGCAATAATTCATTGACAAAACTATTTTTCTTTCAGGATAACCTTCTTGAGCTTTTCAACTACACTCAAAAGTGTGGAATTCCCTTCACAGGCTTCACTCAATACTATAAGCCTCCTTGCAATTTCCGAATCCTGTAGTGACCCGTCTTCTGCTTGGTCAAGTTTCTGATAACTTGCTGGCTTCTCATATTGTATAAGTTTCACCATCATCGCCTATCATAACAAGCATATAACATTATAACTTATAAACATGGGTATAAGAAAATGAAGGCTGTAAAAAAAACATGAATGCGATTAACGTGTTCTATAGACCAGACCGATTCTAGTTCAAAACTTTGTGTGCGTGTGTCCATTGTGCATATGATGTATCTTAAAAACTCTGTAAAGCAAAATAAAAGAACTTGGATATAGAAAACATACCTCATGGTCTGCTTTTCGGGAGTAATCACGAAGGATTGATTTGGCCAATTTATTTCGTAATGAATTTTTGTCGCCAGAATGATTACCAAATATGAAATACGATAAATGGTGGATGACCAATGTGAATGCAACTGACTTTCTAGTTGGCGATCTGTCGAGAGAACCAGAAACCCATGATTTTACATATGCTTCCAGAATCATTTCATCATCCTGAAAATTAACAAATCTCCCAATCAGTAAACAGGAACAAGAGTTTTAACTTCTTAGAAATCAACTCAGTAACAAAATTTAAATAGTTTGCTTTCGAACGTTGATTCAAGGGCATGAAATTGAAAATGGACCAAGAATCAGTTAAAAAAGATAAAGGAAAATCAGTTAGATTCCAAACCTCAATTTCCGAATTCGTAAATTAGAGGTAGCCAATTTGGACCCATTTACTTATAAATGGGCAATTCCAGTTATGTTTGTTAATCTTTACCAAGTCAAATGCGTAGAATTATTTTATTAAAAAAAGCCTACAAGAAAATAGGTCAAAATCATATAGGTCCGAATATTTCTTACTTCCAGAGGTTCAAGATATCCTTCCGCTCGAGCTAAGCATTTTTCCAGCGGTGGCAAAAGCTCAAGAGCCCTAATATTTGATAACGCATTCCAAACAGCAAGTCGAACTGGAGCTCCAACGCAACGATGCAAATACATCGAAATTTGCCTACCAAATAACAAATCGCCATACGATGCACCAGCAAAATTCTCCACTAAAGTTTCTACAAATGTGGAGTAACTGTCGTGTATCTCCTTGTCAAACTTCAAAAAGTCAACACTATTATTCCATCCAACTTCCAACAGATTTTTATCAAGAATCTTCCCATAAAACTCCTGTAAATTACTGTAAATATCTCTAGTCTTCTCGTCTTGAAGAATATCCATCCCAGGAAATAAGCTTACAGATAAAGCATGCAGTTTCCAAATGACCGGCACGCGCTGAATTGAGTAGGAATTAGAAGAAACGTGACTGGATATTGCTTCAAGACCTAAAATAAAGAAAAGCCCACTTTTGGGAATTTCCAGGAAGTTAGGTTTGACCGGAAGGTTGACCAATTTGGTATAGTCAACGGTTGAGATTGGACTGAGAAACCAATGATTAGGAAGTGGTAGCCTTTGATGAGCCCATTCTGTTACCAAAGAAGTGTTTGCCGATGTGTCAACGTCTTCTTGAATGGTATTGAGAGAAAACTTGCTCTTTTTTGAGGTTCCATGTTGACCATCTATAGTTTTGACTTTTGATTTCGACATCTTTACATGCAACCATCTGTTCTTAAAATGAGAAATTAGATTCTCACTAAAGTTTACGTACTCTGCTTCTGTATACCGCCACACACATGTAAAAGACCGACGAATTCCAAAATCAAGATACATGAGATTTTGTGGTTGTAACAAGATATCTAGCACTTTTTCCATTAAAAATCCATCCATGGGACCCACAAGTAAACATAACCCAAAAGCACAATTTAATCTTTCCATTGTCACGTTTATTTCTTCATCAGTGGGGTTTTCTTTTTCTTTATCGGGCTCAACCAGAAAGATCTCAAGCAACTGAAGAACCAATCTTGCATCCATTTGGGCCACCAAAACGTTTAACGAACAAAATCCACCACCAGCAGCCCCCCATCCAACACCGACACCTGGTGCGGGACCACCTCTACCAAACATCTCAATAGATTGCACGAGTTGACCTGAAGAAGAAGTCAACTTCATGAAAGTTGTCAGTAACATTGTCATTTCAGATATAGAACACTTGAGTATGCCATCAGTAAGAATCTTATCAGCGTTTTCCAAACTCTGGTGGTCGATCGATGAACTGGCGGCCTCAGTTTTGGCTAGCTTAATCAGTTTATCAACAGTAATAACAGTCTCTAACAACCCGTTAAGGCAACAGACAGAGGCTAATGATGTTTCTTGATCACTATGATGTCTATATTGACACAGAGACTCAAGAAATGAGCCAGCATGATTATTATCATTATCACTTCTGTTAAAGCTCAAAATCCGATTCTTGATTATGTGTAATCCAATCTTTGGGATAATATCAGGTAGCCATGGAAGATTCCCACTTAAAATAGAGTTATCATCTGGAATCACACTTTTGAGAACACCAGAAAGAAAGCGCAAAACTGTGGATATTACCCATAAAACGGAAGTCAAAGTCAATCCTTCGTTTTTTTCTCGTCCGGACAACAACAATAAGCTAGATAAATAAGGATCGGTTTCCAATGATACCCACTTAAGTGCTAGATCTATCATGGGGCCAACATGTGTCCAACGCCAAGTCTCTGTGTCATTCATGGGATCGTCTGTTGACCGATCAACCTTCTGTGAGTAAGCGTAAAAATTTGGGAGTGTTCTGGTCAAAGCCTCGAGGACCAGATATGATTCCTTAGTGATGGCAGTGAATTCTTGAATTATATTATTTTCGATTAATTTTTCAAATGTGGGAATGTCTAACATGACGCAAAGAGCTGGGAACAGGTCTGAAAAGTAAGATACGCAATACCCGTATTGAATGCAGACCTTCCAAAACCGTAACTGTTCGACCAGTAAAGCTGATAAAAGTTTGAACTTTTCTGTTTCAAGATTCATCCAGTGATTAAGAGAAAATGCACAACGGTACAAATGCCACATCAGCTTCTGGAAAACCCCATCGTTTACAAACTGTGTACATCTTTTTCTATCTGATTGAGCCAGTACCTTTTTCAAGATAACACAATTTAAAAACATTGTTGGGTTTATAGCTAGTTCAAATTATTTAGATGAAGATTGTGTAGATGGGTGCATACCTTCATTAAGATAACAGTTTTGATCTTTGAAAAGTCAACTCCGGTTTGGTCTTTCGTAGTGAACCTACGGACGACAACTTGAACTAGCCTCTCACACTTCATGATTGCATCTGCACATGTAGGGGAATGTCTTGCTATTGCAACCAGAATTGAAATTAGACGTTCTTCCAAAGCTGCCGATGGATCAGACTAAGAACATGCAGAGCAATGTGTCAGTCATATAACATTTGACCAAAAAGTCAAACTAGTTAGTATAATCACTTACCTCCAACAGATAACGAATTCTTGGAAGGATTCCCATTCTAACTAAGCCTGCTGCAATATCTTGTGTTGCAACCACCATGTCATCTTTTATTGTGTGTTGTTCATCTTCAGCATCTTCATCTTTGATAATCTTATCAAAAGGAAATATATTCAAGGGTTTAGTGTTGTATTTCCAAAAGCCACCATGAAGAAAACCAACATCAATGTTTGGTCGACTTCTAAATATGGGAGCTGTACAGACTGTCTTCTCAAAGATTCCTGTTTTCTGGGATTAAAAAGTGTATCTTGTGAGTAATTATGACCAAGAAAGACAAAAGATAAGCTGAGTTGAGTAAGCAACTACACCTCAGAGATATCAAATAACCGTTCGTTGAAGTCATAGCTCAGGACACACTGAATGACTCTTACACAAGCGAGAACCACAGAATTATGGTTATCATCAAGACACATCCTATGAGTCAAAAAACATAGGTTAAACATGCAATATATTATTCTCTATGAAAATAAGAAAATGAGAATCTGAAAGTAATAAAAAATGAATTTCACTTTCAATATAATGACAACGAACAATAATCTACTAATTCAAACAAACATATCAATCACCAACTCAAAACTATGAAACGTTCTTTATACAATTATGTTAGACGGTATAACAAATGACAAAAATATCTATTTTTGGATCGAAATATATAAGGTCATGGGTTGAATCCTTCGAAGAAATCTTGAACTTACCTGAGTGATAAAGCAAGTTCAGGTTCTGGGCCTAATGCAAAAGCCCAAAGAGCCTCCCAGTCAACAATTTTGTTATGATTACCAACTTTCAACGTTGACCCTGCCGGGTTTTTGATAATATTATCTTGTGCTTTATGGAGAACAGATGACAGAATATGCAAAGCAAGAGACCTTTGTCCAGGAACCTAATATACAAATCAACACGAGACCAAGTAAGAATATTATGTTGGAAAATCAGTTTTTGATCACACACACAAACACGAGATTGAACGAACTTGTTTGACTCTTTTATTATTTATCAATGAAAGCACACCAAATTACAATAACCCTAGCCATATATTTATACTAAACTAAACCCAAAGTCCCAAACCTACTATGACAGTATGACTCAAACACAAATTAAATAATTATTAAACCCAAACTAGATAAATATATCCCATAAATAAAATACTAATAATTATCTAGATCTAACAACTAAATAATAATATATAAACCAAACTTTATCTTTAACCCTTTTGAATTATCTTTAACCCACTTCAACTCCTATTAGGATTAACCCTTTATATTATGGGTTCATATAAAGCACAAGATAATATTATCAAATAAACAGCTTTTCAAA
The DNA here is from genome assembly GCF_002127325.2 of Helianthus annuus. Taxonomy (NCBI): domain Eukaryota; kingdom Viridiplantae; phylum Streptophyta; class Magnoliopsida; order Asterales; family Asteraceae; genus Helianthus; species Helianthus annuus. Next base: position 29,802,184 of record NC_035449.2, on the reverse strand, counting down.
TACAAATACTGCACAAGTATTTTGCAAGTATTTGAGAAACAACTTATAACTACATTAAAGTTTATTATGGTAGGGCACACAGAAAAACATTAAAAGATAATATAATAGAAATACCCGTATAATTTTATAATTTCAAAAGTAGTCTGCTTGACGGTATCAGTGAAAAGATTGAAACAATTTTTAGTGCGTGTGTTAAAAGAGAGAGTAAAATGAATAAATAACCAACCACACTTCTAGTGAGAGCAAGTGCTTCTTTGATGGTGTAACCGAGAGCACCAGGGTCACCCTCAGTTCGAAGGAAGTCACGTTCAGAAGCATTTTCAACACTATAACTACCCACGGCTGATGAATTACCTGGAACAATCTTAGTTGTATAAATATTAAATATATTTTGACGATAAACAATAACCTCATAAGAAAAAGCGAAAATAGCATAGGTACCCGGCACGTGACCATAATCATTTATAACATCTCCATTTAAAGAAAATCGTAAATCCCTAACAGACTCAACATTTGTGCTCCACGCATCCCACAAACTGGTAGCAGGTGACTTAATTTCTGGCACGTCTTTATTCTCTAACCCTTTCTGTATTTGATCCGGGCTTGTTATTATCATGCTATGAGCATTATCAGTCGTTGATTCTTTCTTATTATCTTCATTAAATGCTTCAGCCATGGAGCCAATAGCAGCAGAGCTGATAAAACTTTTCTTTTTCAATTTATTTTGCCCCCTTTTTTGTAATATCTTTATTAATTCAGGACTCATCTTCTTCATTATCTCAGCCTGAGCCTCTGCAATCTCATCAGTCGACATATTTTCCAACCGAGCACGATTCTCAGCATCAATCTCACTCTCAACACTTGTAGAAGCCTGTTCAATACCTGCAGCCACATGAACAGGCTTGGAAGTTATGTTCTTCGACTTGATGGTTGACGGTACACCATTGCCAAAATCACTTTGAACATCATCAACACCAACATCCCCTATTTTATCCTCATGGCTCTTCACTACTTCCAATTTCATGTTCTTCGATCCTTTTTCGATATCACGCGATTTTGCATTACCACCAGATTTGTGTTCTTTCTTGTTTTGAAAACCAACACTGTCATCATCATCCGCAAGCTCTTTCGACCGCCTAAAATCCAAACCTTTTTTCTGTTTCCTTTTTATAGGCTTAGCCTCAGCTGCAACCGAAACAAAGTTCGTAAAATCCTCATCTTCTCCATCATCTTCTTCATCATCTTTATCACGGGTGCTCAAACCACTATTTCTCGGAGCCCAATGCTTTCAAACACCAAACAAACATAAGCATCAGAGAACCATAAGCAATGCTAGTGGCTAAACATCAAAAGATTCCTCAAATTAAAATCGATAAAATAATCGCGTTAACATAGTCTATGTAGTTAATATCCCGATATATCAACCAATATATCAGTGATATATCGGTTATCGGTCTCTTCCCAAGATATCGGTACAAAATATCAGTCAGAATATCGGTACCGGTAATATCAGCGATATTGACCGATATTGGACCAAGATTTGACCAATATATCACTGATTTTCCCGATATCAGTACCTTTCTTCTTAGTTCTACTATCCGTCTTTTTTCTTATTGTTGCTATTAGTGTTTTAAGTCTTAATTGTTAGTTGTTATTGTTAAATGTTAGTGTTTTAAGTCTTAGTAAGTTCCTACTTACTACAATTGTTAATGTTTTGCAAGTTGCAAAAGGTTAATTTGTTAATGGTAGGAGAGTATACTGAATTGTTAGTGTTAAATTGCTATATATATAAATTTAGCATGATATTAAAATTACCGATATCCCACCTATATCCTACCGCGATAACCGATATCTTAAATATTGGTCCTTGACCGATATCCGATATATTACCGCATTAACTACTTAGAACATAGTGTTCATTGCAAGTCTATACACAGTCAATAACACATCAAAATTACTTTAATTGCTTATAAACATAAATTCAAAAACAAAACATTTTTTTTATCAATTTCAACTTAAATATCAAAATAGATATTACAAAATTAACTGTGAGAATAAAAGCGAGAAGCAATAATAATCTTACGGGTCCGTGAGAGCGGTGTCGAGCAACCGGAAACGGAACAACAGTGACCTGAGGCTGTGAAACCGGCTGATTGAAACTTTTTTCAACTATAGCACCCAATACGCTTGACGCAACGTCGAGTTGCGGGCCAAAGGTCGTTTTCTTCGGTCTAGAAGACGAATTGTCACCGTTTCTGTCTGCTTTCTTCATGTTTTTGTTAGAACAGAGTGGTTATGATGTGTTATTGGGGGTAGGTTTGAGGTTTTAGTAGGTGATTGTGGAGAAGATGATCGGCGGGGGCGAAGAGGAGGACTGAAGTTGGGGTCGAGGGTTTTGACTAAAGAGAGAATACAAGGTTCTTTTATACCTTTTCTTTTAGTTAATTACAGATATTGTACCTATACTTGTTTCTAGCTTACACTTTTTTCCCTTGAGTAAATATTTTTGCCTTGTTCCTTCTAAATCACCGTTAGACTCGTCATCAGAAGAAGTGGTTGGCAGTTTTTCTTATAACCACCCTCCAACACTAGAATAAGTTATCTCTTTTAGAAATATAAGTGAGAGTAATGAGAATGGAATGAATTTATAGTTGGGATGGTGAGTAAGAACTGGACGAGACGTTACTTTCAAAGTATCCCTTTTGTCCCTACTCTGTTGACCATAGGTGACAGCAGAAGAGAGTGTGCATTTGTGGAAAGTCATTGACTAGACATCGATGTTGGGACGTCCTTGTGGTCTCTTATGCGATGACTGTTAGTGGAGGTCAGGAGGACCAGGAATCAACGAAACGTCATTGGTTAGATGTCGCTATCGACTATCCTTTTTGTCACTCCTACGATAGCTGCTAGTGTAGATCAAGGAGGCAGTGATCCACAAAACCTCGTTGGTCAGACGTCACTTTTAGGATGTCATTTTTCTCTCCTCTATTCTGGTGTATCTAACGTGACGGGTGGTTCCTGCAGGTCATTTGTCTTTGGCAGTTACTTGGATTGTGGGTCGAGTTCGGGTTGTTCCGGACCCGTAGAGGATCAATTGAGCTATTTTTTATTACTCTAACACAACTTGAGCTTCTTTTTAGGATGGTTTTCTGTAAACTTTTTTAATAACCTATTATATATCGGATGTTTAGCGTTTTTTTATTCTTGTGTTAACTCTATATAATTTTTTAGTTCTGTTTTTAATTTTAATTTTAGTGCAAGCTAAAAATAAGATAGATACGTTCAAACTTATTCAATAAAGAACAAATTGCCAGTTTTGGTTCCTATTTAACACATAAAGTCACACACCAACCCAACACCATTGAAATATTATTGAACCTAATACAAATTGTTTAAAGACATGTGAAGTCATAATCAACCAACATCAACATACAATTGAAAAGAAAATACAAGACGAACCGAGCTGGCTAGTTTAACTTCGAACCTGAGCCCGACTTGAAACTGGCCCGGCATGCTCAATAAGCAACCCTAATATCCACCAAACACAAAACTTCATCAGCCCTCCTAATCTCCACCAATCAACCTTCAGCAATGTCTTTCTAAATCTAGTCATTTACCATTACAGACCCAGCCGGTACCACGGAGACATAGAACTCCCCATTGCAGAATACAAACTTCATCTTAAGGTTACTTAGTAGTATCGAACTGTCAATTAACTTACCCTACAAGAACATACCCTTAATAAAAGTACGCCGTTAATCTACTACTCTTAATACTAACAAGATAGCATATGATGAGAACATCAAATAGTGGTGCAAAGTAAACCAACATGCACAGACACTAAAAAAACACTTGTCTTATATGTCATTAATTTAATGACGCTCTGGAGCATTAGCGGATACTTTCCCGGCAGCATATGTCCACGGCATACCCAGGTCAGCAGCCTTAAAATGACTGTCATTCTTTATGAGGCCCGGTGGAGATAAACAGCGTGTTGGAGTGGCAAATGGAGATGAAAAGGGTGAATGTTGGATTGAAAACGGACTAGGGGCCATCCGCTTTTGAATGGGAAGGCCGCCTCTGTTGAAAATTGACACGGATTCTGAAGCAACACACCGTTTGGTAGCATCATCTACAAAGATGACATCATCAATTCTTGCCATTATGTTAAACGCCAAGCTCTCCATCACCCTTGAGTAGCTTTCAAGAATCGCCTGCCCAACATCCTACAACCAACATCATCAAAAGAGAGAAATTGCATCAGGGATATGTCAACCAACTCAATACAGGTGGCATAATTGGGTGCAGAAAATGCATTTAAATATAAATAGTCTAGTTAGGCCTGTAAACGAACCGAACGTTCATGAACTGTTCGTAATCTTGGCGGGAAGTTCGTTTACGTTCGTTCATTTGTGTACATTTATGTTCGTGAACGTCCGTTAATTAAACGAACGAACATGACCACACGTGTTGTTCGTTCATTTATGTTCGTGAACGTCCGTTTATGTCCGTTCATTTGTGTACATTTATTTCTGTTCGTTTATGTTTGTTAATATTTTAATTTAATAAATACATATGTGGTTATATTTATATTTATATAAATATATAAACATAGAAGTGGTTTTTTAACTACTTATATACTACATATAACTAATCGATAATTGGGCTTTCCAGTAATAAAAATTGGCTTTCCAATATAACTTATCGTAATTAATCAATAACTTATATAAAAGAGCTACTTTATGTCCATTTGTGTTGTTTTATGTTTGTTAAATTATGTATGTTTCTTTATGTTTGCTTACGTTCATCAGCTGTTCGTTTAGGTTTTAAATGCACGAACATACCCATTTTAATGAACGAACACGAACAAAAAAAAATGTGTTCGATTATATGTTCGTGTTTGTGTTCAGTTAAAGTTAAATGAACAAACACGAACATGCATCTGTTCGTGTTCGTTCGGTTCGTTTACAGGCCTAAGTCTAGTAAACATACCTTGTTATGTTGAATTTTGCTCATATCCAATGAAGTTTGTGGAAGACCAGGAAAACGAAGTCTCAAGCTACATAACAAGGTCTCTGCTCTTTGTGATAAGCAACTGTTCTTATCACCATCAGAGACTAAGCCTTTGACCTTGGAACTCAACGATGAATGCTTACTTTTTGGATGCTTTTTATGCTCTTTTATCCTCCATGCATGGACTGCTGCTTCAATCCTATTGACTACTTCCAGAGTACGGTGTTCTGATGACAAATCTAGGCAATCGAGAAGACATTCTGGGGAGAACTTTTCTGCAGTTATGTAACGGTACATGATTTCACCTAAACACTCTTTTCCATTCTGCATTAGTATTGGATGAAGGATTAGAAAAGGATGGCAAATCCAGTTCTCGCACTACATAGATGTAATGAACAATATGGAAAAATATTTACTCAAAACAGTTTTGACTTGTACTAATATTTAATCTAACTTATAATAAACGATTCCAATTAATGTCACGTGTCACTCCTTCAACCTCACAATTTATACTTTTATTTTAAATTTTTTTTTAATCCTTATCCCTGCTATTATAATAAATTTAATTTAAATATGTTAATAACCAGATTAGGATGCACTATTTGTTTAATATTATTAGATAAATACAATGTATTTTATTAAATATCATCGTACAATACAAAAATACAATAATTGTTCTTTTACTAAACCATCCTTATATTAACACTAATCAGAAAAAAACAATAATTAGATAATAATGTTATTACACTTTTTATTATATTATTACACTTTTTAACCGTGGATAAGGATTATATAGGAACTTTATGATTTATAGCTTTTTCGATCTTTAACGCGTGTAATACACGGGTTTGTAACACCTATAAATTAAAATATTATCCGATCTAAGTTTTTTTTATATTTAACCTGTGTAATATATGGGTTTGTAAGCTAGTATTAGACAGAATTATATATTATGTTATATTAGAGGGTTTTATGTGTAAAATTATTATCTATTTATAGTCTTGTTATCTTTCATTGTAAACACATATTTATTCAATACAATCACAAGTTTTATAGCTAGTGACCAGAATATAAATATCTTTTACAGCCTCACAGCACTAATTTTCAGAATTTTAACCAATAGGTATCTAAGAAATCTACTATCTTGATATTGTATACCCATTCAAACAGATCTGTATGACTTATAAGTTATAACTCACTAGAAGGCAAAATTTGGGAAAAAATTAACAACTTGAAACCATACCTTGGGCAATGTTTCCAAGTAAGCGTTTGGAATCTCCATTTCAGCAAGTACGTTGCTATTTATCGCTAATGCTGCCTTGAGTATCTGATTGGTGCAGTCTCTGTACTGCTGCAGCTTCTTTCTATCATCCTCTGATAACCCTTTTGTAGGAACCTTAGGATAAGGTAACCACCACTTGTCTTCCTGCCTAACTGAAGGTCTTCCAGATGAAACATTTGATGAATACGCATCACAACTCTCACCTTGAGCTAAAACGATCCCACGATCAACATAACAGAACTCCTTATCGCAAAATCCATCTAGCATACTAATTAACATAGCGTCAAGCTTCTTCAAAGCAGGAAGATTCATCTGCATATCTGACCGTGGATGCGGGACCATTACTTCATAAGTGCCTCCACCTGGAAACTGTTGTATGGAAGGCACAAGATCTACGATGGAATCACCTACGGATAAAAGCCATTCCATTTCCCTTTGCCACATTACCTTCTTCTGCAGCGCCAACGGCTCCAACCTCCACAGTTCTCCAAACACAGAGGCTAACATTTTTCAATCACAAACAAATTCCGATCAGAAAAAGATAGCATGTTAGCACAGCATGCATTTGACCATATACATGTAGGTAACAAAACGTTTTAGCACGGTAGAACCGAAAATTTACGAACCGGATAAATTTGTTATCGCGTTTGAGATCGCTAGGGCTGAACAAACTCCTTTCCCTCCTCCAGACATGTCTTCACCAAGAAGAAGCTTAGCAAATCGTTCCTTCATCATGTCAATCTCTGCAAATGAACACAACATTCACATAGTTTTCGAGTCTAATCATGCCCTAAATAGGAGTAAATACGAATAATTGATGTAGAAATTCATCTCAAGCTATACATAACCCCTAATCACTAATTAAACCAATGTATATTAATCAGTGTTCAATTTAATTGTCCCGAAAAGGCATAGAACATCAACACATTTATTCATTTCTATATATACACAAAAACTAGCATCATGTATTCATATAAACATACAGAAAGAGATAAATACAAACCAGATATATCAGCATCAGGTTGTTTTTTATTCTGCTTCTTTTCCCAAACCATCACGTCATCATCCTTCCCGCCAAACAGCGGGAAGGTGAACGGAAACACGCAACCGGTGACGGAAACAGAACGGCGACCGGAGATACTGGTGGAGCTTTCAGACTCGCTGACGTCAGCACTGAGACTGTAGCTCTGATCGCAACATCTGTCACTACTACTACTCCTGCTGTCGTTTTCTCCTTTTGAAGAAGATTCACTCTCAGCCATATCATAGATTCCAGATCGATTGATTGAGTAATAGATCGTGTAACTTAATTGGAGCACATTTTCCGGAAAATTAGGGATGTGAGTTGTAAATCATGTGATTTGAGATTGGTTAATTTGAAACAGGTGAAAGATTTGTGAGATTATAGATCGGAGTTGGTGGTTTGATGTGTTGTTGGTGGTAGATGTGGATGCAGTGGTGGTGGTTGTGGCGGAGAATGGTGAAGGTGAAAGTTGTAAAGATGATGTGAAGTGGAAAGCTGTAAAAGTAGAAAGAACGGGTGGTAACGCTGACAGCAACATGTTATGTTCAGAATTACCATTACTGAAAGCTTCATGTGGTGCCCCTGGGTTATGTATGAACGACGTAATAGACCTCAATGTTACATTATAAGCATGTTTACCTCTAGAGTTAAATATTTGGTTGGTCCTGTAGTTTGTAAATATTGCAGATTTGGTTCTAGTGGTTCAATAATTACACAGTTGCTCCCGATTGTTTGAAAAATGTTACACGATGTAAGACCCTTTACTTAATTTATACGATTTTCATAAAGATTTCGTCTATAATAGTGTATTTACGATTATACATACACTTGAAAATACGAGTTTGTTAAAACCTTTTTAAGATTTACAACTTCTCAATATCATATAGTGATATCGTCATTTAAAACGTGACGAAGAAACATAACGCGGAAGCTTGATTCTTAATCGTGTTCGATTCTTCCTTGAGCTTGATCGTCATCCGGTACTGTATCGTATACCTACATTTCATAAAGACATGAAATGAGTTAGTCATCTGGCGTTAAAACATGTCCAAACAAGTTCGCGAGTCGAAACGAGCAACAACTATAAGCTTTATCAGCCTTTGTTGACTTTAACACCCGTCGCGTGCCGCGACGGGATTTGATGTAAATGGTCGCGTGGCGCGACGCCTGTTGCGGGCCGCGACACCAATTGGGGTTCTCCGTCACGTGACGCAAGGACCCTATTTCGACAGAAAGTTTTGTTTTCAAACCTGCACATTCCCAGCCAAGTTAATCTTTACAGTAACGAACATAACTCGCTCATTTTTAATCTGTTTTATGTCACGTTTCTTCCTACGTGATCGTAATTTGATTCTCCATTACATGGAGTTAAAATCCGACATTCGGATTAATAAAATTCTTGATTTTTAAGCCCCCGGCTTATTATTTTTCTACAAAATAAAGACCCGTTCATGATTTTTATCAAACAAACTTGTTTGTCGCATTCAATTTCTCAAGAACATATTATTATAATTGTTTCCTATTATACAAGGTTCAATTCACGGGTTTTTACACATCCTTAACCCGTTTTTGCTTATAATCTTATTTTGACCCGTTAAGGGTAATTAAGCACTTTTAAGCTTAAATTGCGCTCATTCCTTGTTTGCATCATAATTCCACATTTCCATATTGATTAGTCTTCCACCACAACTATAATTGTGGTGGATTTAATATGATAGACTATTTATTCCGAGTTCTACCCCTCGGATATGTCATTTACGACAAAGACGCATTTTAAAACATTTGACTCACAAGGATCATGCCTTTCACTTTTATACTTATCGTAAGGATTTACTTGATCGGAATGCTTATTTCTAAACAACCCGTAAGGGTCGCTTGTTTGATTTATCGATCAAGGGCGTTTTGGTCCATTTTAGCCTTTCATTTACGATGAAGGACTTTTAAAGGCATGTTTGACTAAAATCCCACTTTTTAACTATGATCATGTTTGAAAAGTCATTATGTTTTCATAACACAATGACTATAATTTGAATCATTCGGTTTACCTAGTAAAGTAACCAAATGTCTATTTTTGACTTTGTCTAACTCTCATAGAACCTCAGGTTCTAAATGAGGAGTTGACCTATTATACATACCTGGCTTGGATCAACATATTAACCCGTTTAGTATTTCCTCAATTAAGTTGCTAGTTAATAACAACGCATATTCCACATGCTATTTATTCCTGTAATCATTATACTTGACAAACAATGATTAGTCGTTATCGTCAAATGGTGACATCTTCACCTTTTGACCCGTTTGGTCTAAATGACCATTTTATCCTTGTGAGATGATATTAATTGTCATCTCATCTATGTAACCCGTTCTGGTTTAGACCGTACGGTCACATTACTTATAACTCGTTTCTTAAATCTTTTGACCTATCATGGCTTACGCCGTGAAGTGTTTTTCGAAAACTAACGTTTATCGTCAACGCGTGCCCAAATTACTGTTTTGCCCTTATTATTCATTTTGGCTTACTCTATAAGGTAACCATTAAAATTCGTTTTTGTATTCGTCATAGTATGACCGAATAATCAATTTACTCCTTTTTAACCATCGATATGGCTTCTTATCATTTTCGCTTATCTTGTTCCGTACGACTACACGTTGAAACATCACTTTTCAAATGTTTAATTATCCTTTTCATAATCAATACGATAAAGGAATATTTTACACATTTAAAAGGAGTGTAGGCTTTACTTACCTAGCATCCAAATATGGCTTTTCCTTCATACTCGATTTGTTTGATCTGCTTCCTTCACAAGCTTCCACCTAGCTTGTCAAACGTCAAACTATCATTGTAATTTGTAAGATGGTTAGATTAGTCATAATCAATCACGACTATTCCATCTTACGGTTTTTATGTCGAAATTATCGTTCGATCATATCATTGGTCAATTTGACTTTTTAAAGTCAACTGCCTATTAACGTAAGTAATTACACGATGTAGCTTAACTACTCGTTTAATTACTTGGTCAATTATCCGATAAGCATCATTCTTATGCTATCGTTTTAACCACTTACTAACTAAGTTCTTGTAATCGTAATTCATTCAATTAACACATGATGATATCAAACATCCTTTCAATATGAATATATCATCATTTTCATTTTTATCATACAAACCCCATTTTATAGCAAGTATGATCATGTACTCAAACACACAATTTATTCAAGTATTTCCTTATTACTATCATGTATGATGATTCTAAACATAATTATATCATTAATTTCATCATATGATTAAAACCCACTTATCCTAGTGTGGTAAATCATCTAAACATTCAATTCATAGCATCATATGTATAATTTTCACTAAGGGTTTTGTTCCTAAGCAAGTATACATCACTAATTCAGCCATAGCTTCTATAATTCATACATAATTCGCGATTATGATGTTCCTTCAAATTTCACAACTTCACAAATCATCAAAATTTTACATACCTTATGATCCCCTAGCTTGGGTGATCATTAATTCATGTTCAGTTGTGAATTTGAGCTTTGTTTAGACCTTCAATTTAATGATTTTTTATAGAACTAGGGTTTTGCTCCATGGGAGCTTCCCCTTAAACGTCCAGACATACACACACTTAATGTGTGTGTGTGTTATTTTGTTTAAAGTTTTTATAATTAAACTTTCAAGTTATCCAACTTTGGCCCCTTTTGTTTGGTTAGTTATTAAGTAGGCCACAACCTATTTATTTCTAACAATATTCTCACTTATTAACTAGGTTAAACATTCCTAGTTAATTTATGAGTTCGGGGAGATTACGACTAAGTTTATTTTAAGTCCCGTTAACTGAGCCTTTTATAAACTTTATTTCCTCAAAAGTATTTATTCACTTTTTATTTCATATTAGGTTTATGTATTTAAATCCTAATGTTTACTGGGTTAATTTTACCACTAACGGTACTTCACCCGTCTTTTAGTATTAACGTGGTTTGATTACCAAACCCGTTTTTGGGGTGTTACACACGAGTGGCCCGATGTTTGCATTTTCGTAACATGGATGGTCCTTAGTAGCTAACCTTGTTAAAATTTTCAATTAAATTCATATAAAATGTCCATTTTACCCTTATATTATAAATAATAATAACTAAAAATACATATTTCATTCTGTAATTAAAAACAGAAATAACACCTTCTTCTCCTTATACCCAACGCCACCACCAGAACACCATTAACCATCGCTACCACCTCCACACTCCAAAACACCATTAACCACTGCTGCCACCTCCAAACTCCATTCCTCCGCATCGTCGTCCTAGATTCTCTAATACCAATCGCCGCCAACGATCTCAACCCCAAAATTGCCGCTATGATTGTCTCGGAGCACAAGGAAACCGACCGGAACTTCTGCACCAAAAGCGACCATTTTCAACTATTATACAACTTCTCTAATATCTTTGGATTAGTTATTGCTTTGCATCCGAAATTGTGTTTTAAACAAATGGTGTGCCGAAAACCCTATTTTGACGTATGAAGATAACGTGTTGCTACGTATAGTTGTAAAAAGATTGGCTAGTCCTTTTGTTGGTGAGTTTCTTGTTGAAGATGTTCCACTGGAAAGTAAAGAGTTTAGATGTAGGGTGAGGTTTTAAAGAATGCCTAATTTTAATTCAATCACAGGTGTGGGTGTGCGGTGGTTGAGGGGAGACGGTGGTGGTTGAGGGGAGACGGTGGTGGTCTGTGGATGATGGTGGAGGGAAGACGGCGGTGGTTGGTGTATGGTGGTGGAGGGGAGACAGTGGTGATGGGTGTATGATGGTGGAGGGGAGATAGTGGTTGGTGTTCAGTGGTGGTTTGGGGTAGAAGAAGAAGTGGTGGTTATGGGTGGTGGAGTGGGGAAGAAGAAGGGTAGGATGGGACCACTTATTTTTATTTGTTTTTTTTTTTAATTTTCAGGGCTAAACTAGACATTTCACACATACTTAACTGAGATATTTAACTTAGGTTAGTGATAAGGATCACCCGTGTTTAAAAATTGCAACTACTAGGACTAAGTCTGCAAAATGGCAAACCAGAGGGACCAACCAGGCATTTAACTCTTACCTCTATAAAAATAACTTATTATCTCAAAAATCTTTTAGACCCTCTCTAGCTAGTCTCTTATTTTCTATAAAAAAAATGGACCCAAATAACCCGAAAAACTACAGGTCGTGGTCATGTTGTCTCTGTCTCCATAGGATCCAAACCAACAATACTATCACAACCATAAATGTCACCGTAAGGTTTTTGGAACTACCAAGCTCAGTCGCAACCCGACACCAAACTACACCCCAAACCCGAGACACAACCCAAACCGTCCAAACTCAACCGTAAACGCATAAAGAAAGTCGGATTAGTTAAAAAAGTAGTATTATATAATGTTCTTAATTATTATCATGCGATGTTATAACTATAATAATGTATTTTTTTATTTTGTTTACAGACCGTTAAAATAAAATTACTATTTGTATTTAAAAATAATATAACGTGGCTATAAAAACTGTATATGTGTTTAGGAAATTGTATAGGTATTGAGACAGTGGTTACTGGTTAGTGCTTCTTTTTCCATCTCTTTGCTATTTTATCTATAGCTATTATAGTTAACTTATCACTGTATATTAGCGATAGTTTGCAACTTTCATATTGGTATTTGTGTATGCTTGTTTGCTCTGATTCTCATGGTTGTAAAAGTCTCGCCTAGGCTTCGAGTACTGTTCGCCCAGGCCAATTACTCCCCGAGTAATTTTCGTCTAGGCGAAGTACTCCCGAATTCGACTAGGGAGCGCCTAACGACTTTTGCAACAGTGCTAATTCGTAGTTAAATTTTATGTTTACAGTACACGCAAAAACAAGGGTTTGGAAATAGGGCCTTTACCGGATAAGCTCTCTATCCCATTTAGATAAAGTTAAGGTTTGCCTAATTACACCTTCCTCATACCATATCGATAGCTCATGATATGAGTGAGATTATATTGGTGAAGTTTGTTATACTTAATTGGCATCACATGTAAACTTACATGGGTTAATTCATGATTCAACTTTGAAGGATGAAACCCAATAAATTGTGTCACCGTCCCAAAAGATATATCATGCATGTAACACCCTGCGTTTTGAATCTTTTATTAATTGACAAGTCTAGTCCCTGTAATACTTAATGTTGCCAATTTGAGCCTTAAACTATGTGAAACTTTGCTCGATGTGATACTTTGTGAAACTTGACTCTTGATACTTGACTCTTATGATATTTGAATCTTGTGATACTTTGAATCTTGACTCTTTTAATACTTGGAAACCTGACTCTTGAAACTTAACACTTATTAAACTTTGATACTTAGTTGAACTAGAAACTTGATACTTATTGAACGAGAAACTTTGATTCTTTACTTGAACGAGAGACTTTGATACTTTATTAGTACTTGTTAGACGAGAAAACTTGATACTTAGTAAACGCGAAACTAGCTTAGACGCAGACTCGAAACTTGGAAACTTTTGTGTTAATTATATAGTTATGCCATTGTAGTGGATACTCACAATAATACGCAACGCAACGCTTAATCTAGCTCGCAAAACGAACCAAAGTCGGAAAACTAGCAAATGGTCTCGGCTGTCCGAATGGACATCCGATCGGATGACCATCCGAGTGGATGACCATTCGACCGAATAGCCATCTGATCCCCTTGCACACTGCATCGCCTTACTTGTCACTGTCACCTATAAATACCACACTTGTGCGCTCATTTCACACTCTTGCCTCTGTCATCCGACAACACACACTCCCAAGTCCTTTCAAGCACATTTCACTCGATTCAAGGCAAACTTGTAAGTATTTCTCCTAGATTCTCGTACAACCTCCATAATTTAACACTTCTATACATGATTCTTCATCAAAATCACCGAACACTTTGACATTTTCATGAAAACCAACTGATTTGGGGTTTCTTGAAGGGTTTCCGCTCAGTTGTTGTACGAAATGTTGAGGAACAACATTTAATCAAGAACGACCCTAGATCTCAGACACTTTTACTCGATTTTCGCACCGTTCAACACACTGTTCCCCCCCGCGTCAGCTCTTAGAGGACTTATGCTCTGTTCCCCGCACGCAGGCTGATCCAGCGCTCCCTTCGATCCAATCTATTCAATGTTTGGTTATTAGCACCCGCTATGAGTATACTCGATCCCTTTTTGTTTTAAAAACCTTTGGGATGCAACATGTATTCTATAAACAAGACACTTGACACTTGAAACTTATTTGAAACATACTCTATCCTCGTTAAACATGAAACTTGAAACTTGATACTTGAGACTTTTATGTTATGTGAACGTTTAATCCTTGTGTGTAGTTCCGCCTTAACAGTGGTAGTGCTATAGGGGTAATGCACCTCCCCGTTAGTCTTTGGGGTATTGTTAGGAGGAGACATTTAACCTCCTGTTAGTCTTTGGGAAAGACATTTAACGCATTGGAAACTTGGGCTATCACTTGGACTGCGTAAACTAGCATGGTGAAACTTGTTGTATGTTTATATGATGGATATGAGTTTTTGTAAACTATTATGCTACGTATTCAAACTTGTATGCTCGCCAACATTTTTGTTGATAGTATTTTAATACATGTTGCAGGTTGATAGTAGCTGGGATTCGAGGAAACAAGCTAGGATGATGCTTAGAAACTCATCTAGTTAAATCATATGAATTTTGAACGATATTTGAATCTGGATGTAATTTGATACTTTATGTGGTCGTTGATCGTGTTGACTTTTAGACAATGTTATAAATTTAAATAAATATATATTGAAACTATTAGTGTTATGGAAACTCTTGAGCAATCTGATTCGCTTAGTGCCGCGCCCCGATGTTTCCGCCATCGGTTGAGGTGTGACAATGCAATCCCCAAAAAATGTTAAATAGAGAATTGCATACACATAGTATTACAAATACATAACCCTTAAACCATAATGCATTTGGATCAAAGCAACAATATACTCACGACATAAGAGAATAGAGATGATGATAAATGAACACAATTAAATAGAATACACATACTCACTACTGATTGATGACGAACACGACAATGACCCCAACCAAAGAATACACACTCAAAACGACGACGGTGATGTTCAATATTTTGTAATAACGATTTTTGATGAACATGACTAAAGAATTGGCGATGCTGATATCAGGTGCACTCACACGTACACTAACACCTAAGGGTATCAGGTGAGCCATCACTTTTTCATATGTGAAAATTGTCACCTTAGCGCCACATTAATTTTCATACCTCATTGATGTGCATGAAGTGTGTTATATTTTAGATGTATATTTTAAGCCCTTTTTACACTTTTTAGCCAAGTTTTAAATTTATAAACACGATATTCACTAACACTAAACACACATATGGGCAAGTGCACCCATCGTGGACGTAGCATAGTGTTGGTAAGATACCGAGGTCGTCCAAGGACACAAGAGCTTTTAGTACCGGTTTATCCTCAACGTCTAATCAAATCAAAAAGTTAGAAAAAGATTTTTAAACTAGAAAAATAAAACTAACTAAAATGCTGAAAAGTAAAATAAAAGTAAAAGCAGATAGATAAGATGAATCACTTGGATCCGACTCGTGTGTAGTGTAACCTTTGATTATTTTCGCACTTTTGCACTTGTTTAAGAGATTATCTTAGTTATTGTATTAGGCCCCTCTTTTGAAGGCGACGTTACCCTCAACCCAGTAATTTGAGTCAGCAAGGATACAATCCTAAAGGGTCGGATTATTGAAAGATAATTAATTAAGTTATTAATGCATAATGTGGTAGGCCCCTCTTTTGAAGGCGACGTTACCATCGGCTAAGTAGTCTGAGTCAGCAGAAATACAGTCCTAAGTAGCGGGTTCAAGTTTTAATAGTAGTTTAACTTATGAGAGGGTCAAAGAGTTTGGACCCCCGCCATCCAATACCGTTGGGTATTGAAGGAGGTCCTACTAAATTTGACCCAAGTCTTTTGCAGGATCTATACACTGAACAATGGCAAGACTTTTACCAAACCGTTCCCTTAACCCCTGACCAGGTAGCCAACATACCTCCATATAGACCGTGGAGATATGAATGGCGAAAATCTTTTATTTTATATAGACAGTAAAATAATGCCAAGACACCACGAACAAACGATAAGGAAGAATCACCTTCAACATAAGAAACTAGTTATCAAAGTCATTAATACATAACCAAATAAAAAGTGCAAAAGATTAAAAATAAAAAGTATTAAACTAAACACTTGTCTTCACCAAGTGATGTAAGAGACTTAGGCAAACATGGCCATTGATTGTCAAGAACTCTTACGATCAATCTTGGATCCCGAGACGACTCACACACTCTATGATGGACAATGGATGATTGTGGTGGATGATCGTGTTGTGATGGTGGTGGGTGGTGGGTGAAGTGTGTGAGAGGTGGTGTGCCAAGGGATGAGTTGCAAGAGCTCCATGCACTCCTATTTATAGGCTGAACAGAAGCTCGGGCATGGCTCCGTGTCCATTGGGCACGACCCCGTGTCCATCCTCCCCTCTTTCTTCATTAAATTCAGTTTGTCTGCATTAGTTGACCACGCCCCCGTGTCCGCTGAGCACGACCCCGTGTACAGAAGCACATCTGTACTATCAAGATTTGCCTGGATTTCGCGAATCTTATAGTTGACCACGGCCCCGTGTCCGCTGAGCACGGCCCCGTGGTGGGCGATGGAAGCTTCTACCACTTTGTCTTTTCTGTTGACACCTGGGCACGCCCCCGTGCTCATTGAGCACAGGGCGTGTTCAGCCATCTGTTTCCTTGTTTTGCTTGGGAAGATGCTGTCGGGGGGTCGGGCATGCCACATTTGTTCCTTTTCTTGTATTTGTGTTAGATTTAGTTGCCCTTTTGCTTCTTTTGTTCATTTGAGCTCATTTAATCCTGAAAATACAAAAGGAAGACAAAAGCACACTTTTTCCAACATTAGTACTAAAAAAGGGTTAATTTTATGCCACAATTGATGTAATTTATATGTTGCATTTTATGCACATCACTCATCACACAGTGAAGGAAATGGTTTAACACTTCTTTTTTTCCCTAATCCACCTCCTCCATTGTTTCACACGGTTTTCACACCGTGTGAGAAAAGCAACGACATTGACGAACGCCCAAATGGCATGGTGTTCCACGCATGGAAACTGGTCAACCTCGGCATCACACTCGAGAAATCATGGGCGGGCTAGATGGTAAAATAACATTGAGTTGATTTTTCTTTTTCAATGAAATATTGGATTTTTGTTGTTCTTATCGTGTTTTGACTTGTTTGGATATAACTGGTCCGAAACCTATTATATAAAAATTATAGGATCAAGAATTGTACCGATTGAGGTCTATCGGGTAGATCCAGGTTAATTCCCCTAGTCATAGAATGAGATTTCTTTTCACAACACATAATATGAGATTTCTTTTCACTACACATAACTCAAAAAGGAACTCATCGACAAAAACATATCTAGTACCGATTTATCCTCAATCACATCCTTTGTATTCACACAGTCATTTTCCTAAATTATACAACTTTCTTGTGAAAACCAAAAGCACACTTACATCAAGTGAGAAAACTTACTTCATTGGCACATCAAGTGACAAAACTTACTTCATTGGCATGTTCTAAATGAAAAATTTATATGATACTAACAACCAAGCTATCCTTTACATATACTTTTGTTATTTATCATTAAACTTAAATATCCAATGGATATCTGTCTTATATAATAATAACGTATACCAAAAACACGCACCCCGTATTCTTTCCCATAAAACGTTACAGGCACGACCACCAAAACCCCATTGAAGCAAAAGTTCCGCGTCTCGTACAATTCAAACACCCCTTTCCAACACCACCAGACAGACACCCTTCCTTAACAATGCATGCGAAATCCGACTCCGATTTAACTAGCGTCGAAGCTCTAACCCCACCCCGCTCACCCCGCCGGCCACTCTACTACGTCCAGAGCCCATCTAACCACGATGCCAACGACAAAATGTCCTACGGCTCCAGCCCATTCGGCTCACCCATTCACCATTCCCGTGAGTCCTCCACTTCCCGCACTTTTTCAGCTTCCATTAAACACGCCGTTGTTCGGGCTAACGGTGTACGGCCTCTGTCTCCCTGGAAACGCCTTGAGTATGGTACTGATATGGATGATGAGGATGATGAAGTTGACGGTGACGGTGACGGTCGTCTTCCGTTTAAGTTTTACGTTATGTGGTTTGTAGTGTCGTTTATCCTCTTGTTTACCGTTTTCTCTTTGATTTTGTGGGCTGCTAGTGTTCCGTACAAGCCTAAGGTTGTGGTTAAGGTTAGTATCTTCTTAATCTCCTCGAACTACTACATGTTAATGTTTTGATGTTGAACCTCTTGCTTGCTTCAGTTAAAAAAAATAGCAATGGGTTGGGCTGGGTTGGGTTGACTCAGTTATGAAAGGAGTGAACTTTAGAGTCGACTCAGTGATGTGACTCGTGATGGATCATTTACTTTCTGTCAAGAGTTGCAGCTTTAATCAGAATTTTTGAATTTAAAATATATTAATTAATGGTGATGTGCTTTTTTTGAGCAGAGTATGATGTTTGACAACTTTAATGTCCAATCCGGGATGGATGCAACGGGAGTACCAACGGATATGTTGACTTTGAATACAACAGTCAAAATATTTTACAGGAATCCGGCTACGTTTTTTGGTGTTCATGTCACCGTTACTCCTATTCAGATTCATTATTTTCAACTTAAGCTTGCTTCTGGCTACGTAAGTTTATTTATTTATTTAACTCTTCTTGTTATGTTTGTTACTTTACCCAAAAAATCACAAACATAGCCTAAAAAGCGAGAATAATTTCACTGTCAGTCATGAGATTAGTAAATTTTTTTGCTTAGGTAAGATTAGTATCATTTTGGTTAAGTGTCTACTTTTACCCTAAATGTTTTCATTTTATAGTGTCACATATTTTGAATTGTGATTAATGGAAAAGTGTGATACACGAGTGAAGTTGGACACACGATTCTTAGTTACATATCTAATGACTAAATACGCGATTTGTTCCAGGCATGGCTATACACGTGTAATCGTCCAAAAATGTTTTTTTTTTTTTTTTTTTTTTGTGATTTTCTCTAATTTATACGTTCGATGTTGAAAACATTGGGGTAACATTAGGTTATCTGGTTTTAAATGACTGAATACATGTAGTTTTTCTGCTATATCTTAAAAGATTATTATTTTTTTAACAAATTTGATAGGTTTGTATATGCATTGGCACTTGGCAGTTTTAAGTTCTTATAAGAAGTTGTATATAAATAATATATATAATGTAAGAGTTAATTACATAGTTAGTTCCTGTGGTTTGCATAAAATAACATATTTAGGTACTAATAGTTTAAAATCACCTTCTAGGGTATTAACTTTTCATTTTGTAACGTTTGGAGGTATTAACTTCTAGGGTATTAACATAATTAGTCCATGTGGTTTGCACAGAATAACATACTTAGGTACTAATAGAATGTGATTTTAAGCCTACAGATATCGTTAATACCTCCAAACGTTAAAAAATAAAAAGTTAATACCCTAGAATGTGATTTTAAACTATTAGTATCTAAGTATGTTATTTTGTGCAAACTACAGGGACTAACTACGTAATTAACTCTATAATGTAATTGCTATTGAATACAATAATCGGCTAAGTTTACGTGCACCCCACGATTTTATCTATGAAACAAGTGAAGTGCACATCGCATACCCGATTATTGGATGTATAAAATATCAATTTATACCCATTTTCACATCAAATATCTTAATGGTATACCCTGTGTTTATATATTTTGTTTTTTACTATATTACAACTGGAACTTGTACCTTTTTCCAACACTAGAAGCTTTAGTATTAAATTAGTAGTACTTGTTATCTGTGTAACTTTAGTTGTATAATTCTTTTGTATTTGTTTTGATGACACCAACTACTATACAACCTTTAGCTTATTTGTGCATCTTGTTGTTGATGACTCCATATGGAACTTAAGCTTTTACCCTGAACTAGAATCTTGATTACTGTATAAACCCTTGTAAATTTTACTTTTTCGACTGCACGTTCTTCCCTCGTGTGTTCTTGATGACTTTGGTCCCAACTTTAAGCTTATATATGAAGCCAGTTGAATTTGGATAGAAAACAAACATAAAAAAACAAAGTTATATTTGCAATTATAAAAATATTAGTGTTTCATAAAAAGCACAAAAGAGGACAAGAAAAGCGTTCATTTCAATCACATCTATTGTAATGGGTATCCTGTGGTCAACATTGTTGGATTTTTTAAGAATGTATGCTTTGGGATGTGTGTGTAGTACCACTGATTATGGGGCTTAATGTTTTAATGCTTTCTTATATAGCATTGTAATTGCATCAAAGGATAAGGGTGAACGGGGCACTCTCGGTAACCCCTTTCGGTGACCCAAGTCATCTAGCGGGAATACCTCTATCATCAACGAGGGGAGTTACATAGGAGAGTAAGATCGGTGAGAGCTTACCGAATGAAGGAGGGAAAGAGATGGTAGGCCACCCTTTTTTCAACCAATCAAAACATTTTCTTTTTTTTTTTTTTTTGAATAAAAAAACAAGGGGAGTTAAGAGGGGAGTGGCGCCACAAATTGAGGGTGTGAGGGGAGTTTAAGAGGGGAGTTGACGTGGCATAACGTAATTGGATGTGCGTAAGAGAGGGGACTCCCCTAAGAGGGGAGTGCCCCTCTCACCCTAACAAAATATAAGTTTAGATTATTTAATAAAAAATACTATTAAAAAGTTAAGAAACGCTTTTAGGGTACATGGTTTCCTTCACGTCGAGAAAATGCTATTTTGTTATGGGATTGAAGAAAATTGTGTGAAGAACTATGGAGGAAATTGGGATGGAGGGGCTCGAGAGAGCGGGAAATAACGAACATCAGGCCATGTATAGTCGAGCGCTATAAGGGGGTGAAAAGGGGCTATTGTGCCCCATGGTGCCCGGAACACCGCCCCCCACTCGGCGTTAGAGGGTGGGGGGTTATGATTCAAGCCGTGATACATATAGCGGCGCTACACATTGGTTGCTCTCTCTCACACATATATATACATACATATATATCTATAATTTCTCTCTCTCTCACACACACATATATATACATACATATATATCTATAATTTCTCTCTCTCTCACACACACATATATATACATACATGTTATATAACTCCCCTTTTCATTACACACTCAAATTATATAACCCTTATCTTTTACATATTTCACCACTTATCACATAACCCTTTATAGGGCTTGACCACTACATAATAACAACAATAACAAAACATATTTTAAACCATCACTAGTGCTCTAGTGGTGGTCACGGGTATTTAAGTTCCACCTATGATGGGTCCGGGTGAGTTTTCCCTTCCAGGTCTCAAGTTCGAGTCTGGGTGATAGGGGTTTCTCATTGAGGGTTTAAATTGGGGATCTATTATGCGAGGGGGCTCTCTAGCGCGGACCCAGTTAAGACAACGTATGCTAGACCACCCGACATTCGTGAATAATTCACACCTTAATATGTATATATAGGGGATGGTTCAAATGAAAACCACTTTTATTGTGAAAACTCGAAAACTAACTAAAAAAAGCCTAAAAAACACACAATTTTTTTTTCAATTTTTTTTTATAAAAATCGCTAGTTTTTATATATAAAAAAAACTATTTTTCAAAAAAAAAAAAATTTGTGTAGTGCACATGTGTAATAATACACATGTGTAGTACACATACACATGTGCAGTATTACACATGTGCACTACACAAATTTTTTTTTTTTTTGTTTGAAAGTTTTTTTTTATATTAAAAAACCTGCGAAATTTGATTTGCAAAATAAAAATTAAAAAAAAAATTTTTTGTATGTTTTTTTGGCTTTTTTTAATTAATTTTCAAGTTTTCACAATAACTGGTGCTTTTTATTTGAACCTTCCCCTATATATATATATATATATATATATATATATATATATATATATATATATTTTGGTAGAATAAACATACTTTTAGCCCCATGCAAATATAAAAGCTAGCATCGTGTTTAGAATATTAAGGGGCTGTTTGGCAAGCCTCTTAATGAATCATTAAGAGGTTGGACCTCTTATTCGGACAGAGGTTAGCTGTTTGGTTGTGCCTCTTAATGGCAAACCTCTTAATGATTCAGTGCTGAATCATTCAGCAACTAGAACATGCTGAATGAAAAAAAAGACAAGTGTTACCCCCATTCACCCTCCCTCATCCCTTTACCTCTCTCTCGATCAGAATTCCCGGCGACCGGAGCCGTGATTCCGGCTCCCCTTTCTTCTGTCCGGCTAGACACCCACATGTACGGCGACCACCACCATGTACGGCGGCGGTGCGGCGGCGGTGCGGCGGTGCACCCACATGTATCCCCCTTCGATACCAACAAACTTACACAGAGATGATGATGATGATGGCGACAATTGAGGCGATTGACGATGATGGCGGTGGCGGAGAACTCAGCTCTGGCGATTGACGATGATGGCGGTGGCGGAGATGATGTTGATGATGATGATGGCGGTGGCGGAGATGATGTTGATTGACGATGATGGCGGTGGCGGAGAACTCAGATCGGTAGGGAGAGAAAGGGGAAGGGGGTGTGTGTGTGTGGGGGGGGTGGTGATGAATACTGATGAATGATGATGATGATAGGGTTTTATATAAAAAATTCTATAATGGGTTTATTTTGTGGGTAGGGGTAAAAATGTCATTTTACACTGTCATTCAGATATGGAACCAAACAGCACTTTACTGGTTCAGCACTTACCCATTCAGACCCTCTTACCCATTCAGACCTCTTATTCATTCAGCACTTAATCATTCAGAAGTTGCCAAACAGCCCGTAAGTAATGTTCTATTGGGTATGGAAGGAATCTCTTATCCAGAGCAATGATGCTACTGTATGATGGTAACATGTACCTTGTGCTATGAAACAGTACATTGCTCTGGATTTGGAAGTTTGAGCCCTGGAGAAAGAACTAGGCTAGTGACCTGAAAGACATTTTATAGTATTTACACTGTACCTCATGGGCCCCACCTTGAAAGTGAAATGTGAAAAAAGACCCTGTAATCACTTTGTCACATGAATTTCTTGGATGCGCAATTTGGTAATTTCCCATGAAAAATAAAAAAAATCTTTTAAGAGCATTCAGAATGGATCTCTTATTTTATATTTATGTGAGTGTTTATGAGTGAAGGGGAGAGAAAATATATGAGAATGTTACTCTTCCTCTATAAATATATATGAAACACTATTCACCTCTTATAAATTTTTAATATTTTTAAAGGTGGTTGTGAGTGGAAAATAGAGAAAAAGTAATAATATAGGTATAGTGAAAATTTTATGTAATTGAAAGGAGAGAAAAATAGTAATTTTTAATGTAATTATATTATATGTATAAGGAATTCAATGGGAATGCTCTAACATTATTGAATTATGGGATATCTTGTCCCACGATCCACATCACTAGAATAAGTTTTAAACTACTAAAAAGTCAAAATTAATCCATGTTTAAGGCTTTCACGTTGACTTAAAATGTGTTTCTTTATTTGATTATTAATTAAAACAGGTGAAGAAGTTTTACCAATCAAGAAAGAGCCAAAGAGTGATTGTAGCCCAAGTTTTGGGGTATCAAACGCCACTATATGGCGGAGTGTCGCCTTTCAATGCCGCCATAGGCCACCCGAAGAACGTAATAGTTCCTGTTAATCTGACATTCGTGATGAGGTCGAGAGCATACATTTTAGGGAGGCTGGTGAAACCCAAATTCTACAAAAATGTCTTGTGTCAAGTCACATTACGAGGTAACCAAATTGGTAAGCATGTGAACTTGACTGATTCTTGCATCTATCTTGATTAATTTGTAGAAACATTTGTATCTTGTTGTCTTCTAACATTGGTACATAATTGAATTGTCAAGTCATATGACTGGTGATATTTGTCAGAGCTTTCTTAAGAAATTCAAGTTTAATTCTAATTTGTTTAGAGTGTTCTTTGTACTGTGGTTTTTATAGTTAGTTCTCCAATATATATTTTCTTTAAACGGCCAATCAACAAAGAAAATACTCTTTAGTTCTCCACTATCTTGTTAAATTTGAACCCAAAGGATATAGTTAATTGAGGGGCGGGCAATAAATGTTACTCATTACACATAAAATCTACAAGAAAATGAAAATTTGTCCTTTTAACCCTTGTTTGTCCAAATGATCCAAGTTGTCAACAGGAAAATAGCATGCACCGCCTTTTTTCTTTTCTTCGGCCAGCTTTGCTCCTCAAGTGCATTGAATATTTCCCCTAATGTCTCCTGCTGAATAATTGTCGGTGCCTTAACCCATGAGCCGATTTGTTCCCATACTCCTTCAGCCTCTCTACATTTAACAAGAACATGGTCTGGTGATTCTTCTTCACGATCACACATTCTGCATATATCCGATGATATCGGTACCCCTTTTTCTCTTAACTGAGTTGTCGCCGATATCCTCCCTTTTAGAGCTCTCCATACGAACATACTACATTTCTGTGCTGCCCAATTGTTCCAAAAATAATTGTCCGCTACTTCATTTAAGTTTATGTTCCTTTCCAACGTAGTCCGAACACTTTTAACCGAGAAACCTTGATCTTTGGCACCACTCCACACCCACCTATCACTTCCTTCCATCAACCGAAACTGATTTAGTATACCCAATAATTCATCAGCTTGTTGTCTTTCATCTTCTGTTATAGGAATTCTCGACCAAGCCCAATCCCATATAATACCCCCATTAAGTCAGTCGTCTGTAACATTCTTCTATTTTAGCTCTTTTATTTTTTACGATATCATAAAGTAAAGGAAACCTTTCTCTCAATGAAACTTCACCAATCCACACATTAATCCAGAACATCGTTTTATCCCCGACACCTACTTTACTTATGAGATTTTTTTCGATTATCACTCCCCTCTTAAGCATGTCTTTTCTAACTTCCACAATAGTTTTCCAGACTCCCGTGTAATCGGTTTTCAGTGGGACCGCTGTAATTCTTCTCTTGTTTTTATAGATTGTACCTATTACTTTTGCCCATAACTGTTGCGGTTCCATTTTTAACCGCCACCACCATTTAACCAATAACGCTAGGTTTAAGTCCCTAATACTTCCTATGCCCAGGCCCCCAAACTTTTTAGATGCTACATTTTTTTTTTCATTTAATCCATCTCATCTTTCTGTTCGTGTTATTCCCCCACCCCCCCCCCCCCCCCCAGAAATTTCCTCCTTATTCCTTCTAAAACTTTTATTACTGCAACCGGACATTTATACAAAGAAAGATAGTAATTAGGTAGAGTACCGAGTACCGATTTCACCAAAATTGCCCTTCCTGCAAAAGATAACAACTTTGCTCTCCAATTTGATAATCTCCTGTTGAATGTATCTATTACTTCCTTCCAATTTTGCACCCGGTTCATATTTGCTCCTACTTTCAACCCCAGATATATAAATGAAAATTTTCCCGGTTTGAACCCAAAGCTATTCGCCTTAGAGACAATCTTTTCCTCGTCGACCCCTACTCCAAAAATTTGACTTTTCTTTGGATTAACTTTTAAGCCGGACACTAAGTAATAGCATCTTAGTATCCGTCTCAGATTTTTTATGTTTATTCTCCCACGAAAACCTACAGATAAAGGTATTACAATCGTATATTTTGCTTGCAACTTTAGAAATTCAAGAATTTCCAAAACAAAGCCAGGTTGAAAAGCACAAACCTTTCATGCCACTTAGCATGTAATTAATAAGCGAGCCACTTCCACCTTACTTGTTCCTTGCGCTAGAAACTCTTGATGTCATAATGAAGAGGGCTATAGAATGGGGAGAAGAAATTATTAAAAACCTTAACCGGATTCTAGATGTTTCTTTTTGTGTTCCGGGCTTAAGGTAAATTTGGTCAAAAGCTATTTGTTTGGTGTAGGCATCGAAGAAGAAACGGTGAAAACAATGGCGAAGTGCATAAAATGTAGGATTGGTATGTTCCCTGTTCATTTTTTGGGGATGCCAATCGAGGCAAACGTGAACCAAATAAAAAATTGGAAACCAATTATCAATAAGTTTAATTCACATTTATCGGGTGGAAGGCAAGAAATTTGTCATTTGCGGGTAGAATATTACTTGCAAAAATTATTTCTGGGGGCTCTCCCAAACTATTTCATATCCATTTTCAAGGCTCTAAAAAAAGTTATCGGTATGCTCGAATCGATAAGAAGGAATTTTGTTTGGGAAAGTAAAGGGGAAGGAGTAAAATAAAATGGATCGCCTGGAAAAAACTAGTCAAACCAAAGAAGTATGTAAGGATAGGACTAGGAGTGGGAGACATTAGTAGTGCAAACCTATCTATACTAATATAATGGAGATGGAAGTTTAAAACGGATTCAGATACTCTATGAACCAAGATAATAAAAGTTATTCATTGGGGTAAGAGGTCTACACAAAGTGTTCTAGTTAAGAAGTGTTGATTAGTTCTATACAAACATAATGGGAAACATATACAAATACATATAATAGCAGACAAGCTAGCAGAGAATCCAGTCAGAGACGCAGCCATTGACTTCGTCATAGTTGTCAGGATTATCTGGTTCCTCCTTAGGGTGTAAGTTCTTGATGAGTTGATGGTAATACCGAACTCTAGGGTTGGAGTTCGTATGGAGAGAGAGAGATGTTGAGGAGGACGAATTTAGTGATGTTATGGGAGTCCATGTTGTGTAACCTGTAACTTCTCTAATTATCTAATTTTATATACACCCAAGAGGAAACCCAATTAGTTAATAAGGGTAATATAGTCCATCAACAATTACCAACTAATTATATAATAAGTTTAATATATTTTGATCTAGATATTATACAAATGATTATATGGCTACAAAATTAAATACCACATCATTAATATATTTAATCTTAAAAGAAGAAGTGTACATGATTATGGAAGGACATAGTATCGGTGGATAAAGATGTCGAACACCTGGGAATTTCAGTAAATAAAAGTATCATTGGGTAGGTGGGATCCGGTGAAAAGATTATGTTTTCGTTGGACACTTGGCTAGGGAGGGAACCACTTAGAGAGAGATATCGAATACGGTACGATATTGCAAAGAATAAGAGGACCTCGGTAGTAGATAGTATAAGTAAGGAAGGGAGTGAAATACAATGGGTGGGGGCATGGAAGCGAAGTCCGTCAACTCAAGATGAACTGGATCAATGCAACATGTTGATAAAGGAGTTGAGAGAATATAAGCTTGCAAACGGGAAGGACTCGTGCGTATGGGAGGGCGAAAATGAGTTCTCGGTTGCAAACATTATGGAGAAAATAGCTCAAGGTCCAAACAAGACATAGGGGAAGATTAGAAGTTTTGGAGCTAGTGGGTACCGGCCAAGGTTGTACTATTTGGGTGGCGAGCAAGTCTGGAGAGAATCCCGGCTAAAATAACGTTACCTAGAAGAGGCGTAATGGTGGCGGATGATAAATGCACGAGATGCGGGTTAACGCCAGAAACTACAAACCTTATCCTCTCGTCATGTTTATGGTCTAGGGCGATATGGTGGTAGACGTTAGTGCGGTTGAAGCTTCCAAACCCATATCAAGTGGCGACTCCGATTTAGATGCTTGGACAGGTCAATACGATGGCAGGGTCAAAAGAGTGGAAGAAAATTGCCATAGCAATCGTCCTTACTACACTATGGCAGATTTGGAAGGCAAGAAACAAGATGGAATTCAAGCAAAGGATTATTCCGATTCACAAAATGGTAGAAGATATCAAACCGAGTTCGTTTTAATGGATTAGGAGTAGATCGAAGTACAAAATGTTGGAGTGGGATATATGGTGTGATTTTAAAATTAAAGATGTAATATTATAATTTTGTTTCCTTTAAGTAGCC
The DNA here is from genome assembly GCF_002127325.2 of Helianthus annuus. NCBI lineage: Eukaryota > Viridiplantae > Streptophyta > Magnoliopsida > Asterales > Asteraceae > Helianthus > Helianthus annuus. The sequence continues at coordinate 29,773,835 of NC_035449.2, read as the reverse complement.
CACTACATTAATATAGCCTTAAAAACATAGATTGATGGACATTTATCTTTAAAGTGGTTAATTTGGGCTTCCTGGGCCTGTGTAACTTTTCCTTAGCATAGGTTGATGATCAGTTGATGGATAATTTTAGTCTTGCACGGCTGGTTTCTCATCAACAGCCAATGTATTATTATATGCATTTTTGTCTTATAAATAGGATTCTCTTTTGTATGTCTTTTTTGCCTTTTTAACATCCAAATTTCATGATTTCGGCTTTTTAGCACTCTCATAATTTCTGCGATTTCCATTTTTCATGGTGTAATTTTGCCTTGTTTTAATCTTTAACCCATATTTAATGATTTTGCGTTTAGACATCTCTAATTCTTATAAAATTTCATATCCGTAACCTGATTTCTTAGGACCCACTCTCTCGGAGTCACAAAATTTTAATTTTTTATATATACTAGTTAATTTTCCGCCCGTGCGTTGCGGCGGGGACCCAGTGACTGCAAAACACGTGTCAACAACGGCAAGCAAATACCGAATATCAAAACATAAATAAAAATGACGTGATAAGGATAGTCACTCCATCCTAAAAAAAGCGATTTTAAATAACCTAATATATAATAATTGGACCCACACGTCTTACACGTTGGAAATCGGGTTATTTTCAGTTCAGTTATTACGGTGCTAACACGTTAAAATATGGATGAGCACGGTACCGGTAACGGCACCAAAAGTACCGATCCGGAAAATCTTGAAATTAGGTACCGGCACCGAAAATACTTGGTACAATACGGTATGGTATTTGAAGGTAAAGATCAATAAATACAGGTATGGTGCTAGACCGGTGTCGAATCGAAAGTAACGATTCTGAAAACACCAAAAGGTGGATACCAAATTAGTACCGAAAATGATTTGGTATAGTAAATTTGGTACCGATACGATACCGGTTTGATTACAGGATTTGATACGATTTGCTCATCAATAATCTAAATATCCAAAAAATATATATGCTACAATTCATTCATTACAAAAAAGACAAAAAAGAATGCAAACTAAGTTGTTGTGTATATAAAATCTCATTAAAACGAAATACATTTTATTTACTGTATGTATGAAAAGTAAATTAAACGGTGCAATTACTTGCATTGCTACATTGGTACAGGATTTGATGAGTTCTTACCAGCCGGTACCGAAAATACCGTTACCGAAATCCCCAAAAGTGGGTACAGGTACCGAATATACCTGGTACGGTACGGTACGGTTCGTTACCGGTCGATACTGGTACGACACCGATATTTGAGGGTAAAAACCGGTGAATACCGGTGCCGAACCGGTACCGAAAGTACACCCGGTTTGATAAATTTAATACCGGTACCGATACCGATACCCGAAAATATGTTATATTATATGTTACTGTTCATTCAGTTCAACTTTTAATTTTAAATATATAGGGTAATTCTATGTAGGGCAAGGATAAATCGAAAACCCACTCCAGTTGACTAAACCCAAGAAACTCTATAAAATCCATTGATTATCATGGATGGATGGCTAGGATGAGAGATGTGATCTCTGTTACTTTTTTAGATTATTAAACACATATAGTACATCCAAAGGGTATAATGGGAACAATTGTTGTAGTTGTAAACACGTGACCTGCAACAAACCCATCAAATCTATTCTCTTTCTTCATTTTCTCTTCTCTTTCTTCATTTTCTCTCATCTTTCATCATTTTGGATATTAAAAAATACATTGACTGTATGTTACATCTTTTTGGCTATTAAAAAAATTGTAAGAGTCTTTTTCTTGCAATTCCATCAAAAAACGTAAACATAAAAACATGAAAAGTAACATAGAAATGTTATACAAAAAAATATAACATGTAAAACGTTACATAAATATGAAAACATACCATGTGTAACAATAACAAAAACCACTTTATGTAACACATTGTTTCTGTAAACATCTGTAACAAATAACACTATGTTTCTATACAACAAAAGAACCCACTTTTTACATGATCAAAAAATGTAACATGCACAATGTGTAACAACAACAAAACCCACTTTTTACATGATCAAAAAATGTAACATGCACCTTCACCACTATCTTCAACCACCTACAAAAACCCTTTTCTCCTTCACTATGGCGGCAGCGGTTCTGTCAACAAAAAAAACTTCAAATAATAACAATAAAATGTAACAATAAAAACAGAGTATAAAACTTTCATGGATCTGAACCCAGCAAACATGAACTATCAACATGGATGTTACACAAAAATTGTAACACCACCGTGACCAATTTACTTTCTGTTACATAAAAATGTTAAGACCCAGTTGTTACACTCTATGAATTCCCCTGATTTTTGTAAACTAGCATTAGTCGTGACCAATTTACTTTTTGTTACATAAAAATGAAAAGACCCATTTGTTACACTCTATGAATCCCCATCACTTTTGCAAATTAGTATATTTCATGTAACAAAAATTCACTTTATTTTTATTATACACAACCCACCTTGCAAAAATAAAATAAAATAAATCCCCAAGAGCTACACATTACAGGTATTTTATCACATATTTGAACATAAATTACCAAAGATCTATCCAATCAATGGATTTTGAAATAGCAATAGCAGTTCAAACATTTCATTTCCAGAAAAACATTTCATGCCGTAAACTAAATGAAAAATGATGAGAATTATGAGTCATGTCATCTGTACCTTGAGGCGAAGTGCAGTGAAGAGAATCTGAACTCGAACTTCACCGGTTTGAGGCGGCGCAACCTTCACATCTTCAATGACTAGCGGCTTGTTAGGCTCATACGCCACCGCAGCTGCATCGGAAATTACAATCGGATTAAACTTCATGGGGTTTGAAAAGAAACATGATGGATCCAGATCCAGATGACGGGTCCAGATCTAGATCTTGACGGGTTTAAAAGATACATGATGCATCCAGATCTAGATTTAGATGGCGTCTATATGGATCTGATGCTCATTTGTTCCTCCGATTTCATTTGTGATTTTGTTTTATCTATATTGGAACAAGAGAGAGAGATTAGGGAAAGTGTGGTAGAGAGGATAGATGAATGAGGAAGATGAGATCTGGTGAGTTTTTTTATAAATTGGAGAGAGAAAATGTATTCAGTCAATAGGGTAAATGACGAAATTACCATTGGCTTCATCTTTATAATAAAGTGATGTGGCTAAATCCTAGCCACATATGTGGGTTTCTTGGGTTTAGTCAACTGGAGTGGGTTTTATCCTTATAATTAGCCATTCTATGTATATGTATCTGTTTATATAAAACACTATAATTAATCATAAAAGTTCAATTTGGTTGTAATTAACTTTTTATTTAGTTGAGGCCCACTAGACCATTAAAATCCATTTTTAATTAAACCCAAGTACCCAACTATCCTTTAGGCCCAAAAATTTTTATAAACTGAACATTTAAACCCAATTAAATAAAACAAAACCTGGCGGCAAATAAAAGAGAAAAACTAGTTAGGACCCCACCTTTTTTTACTCGCACAAGATTCTCAATTTTTAGGGATTCTATGGGACGACGCTATTTTATATATTAAGTTGCTTTCGAGTCATTTCCCGTTTAATTATGTTTGCTTAAACACATTACAGGGGTAGTTGAACAAAATCTCATGTTTATTGTTTTGTTTGTTATTTTCCGAATAATAATTACATTTGTTTCAACCAAATAAGTAAAACAATAATATTACATTGTCTACATAATCACATAGAATGACAATTGCGTGTTAAATAACCTGACTAAGAAAATGAACCTCTTAGATCTAATGAACACATGAACACTTATCACCAATCACAAAAGCTAATAACGTCTTCTCAAAGTCCTTAGAGAAACCTCGTTCGAAAATATTGACTAAATAATTCATGAGCATCGAGTCGCAAGGTAGAGTGATGGGCCCGTCTCTCGGCAACCCAAACTCGCCTTCCGAGATCCTCAAAAGCTCCAAGAATACAATGTTGTTAAGATAGTGCAATGGCATCACAAAACGAATCTTGTCAGTAGCATAAACAACAAAATGACCTTTGTAAGTCCGCGCTTCATTTATTTTACTAGAACCACTTCTCAAAGCCTCAATGCGCCATTTTTGCACCATTTTCATTATTTTCTTAGGCGTCATAATGAAGAATATTGCTCACGGGTTCTCTATATCTATCAAAGTGTTGAAAACACGCAAACTGCCTACACAAAGATAGGCGTATTAGGTTGCAATATTATATATATTATGGAATTCTAGTATTTATAGTGCCAATGGGTTAAGAGTGGTCTACTTACATAGGTTTGGTAGCAAACATCATGTGATTAGTTATATAACATTCAAATGGCCCTTATACCCCCGAATACAAGGGCATTATTTTATGTTGCACACAAGCCACATAATGTGAAAGCACTTTATTTCCGTTTGAAACTAGTCTTGGGACCATTTTTTAGAACTAGTTGGTTGGGATGCATTTAGTCTCGTTACGCTTCTACAATATGTGAACACTTGTTGATTGAGGAGAATTTTGGTTTGAAACTTGAGTACGTGCAAGAAGAAAGTTTTAGACTATGATATCCATATATTTTTTAATAAAACATTTACTTACTTAAATATACAAAATATAGTTATGAAGCTACAATATCAAACATAAATTTTACTGGCAAATACATCATCTGATAAGAGAAGAAAAACCAAAACATGGATCAAAATCTTCAATACAAAGATTTATATATAAATAGCCCAAAACAAATTTTATTTATTTTATATTCAAAATATCTTTGAAACTATATTTGGGGATTGGTAAAGAACACAAGACAAGATTAAAACATGTTGCTCTATTTCTTTTACAAGAACAATCAAACACCAGTAAATCCCAAAAAAAAGAAATTTTTTAGCATGAGGAGGTGAGATGTATTCCAATTAATATTACAAGGCATTATCTCATTCAGTCTAAAAAATGCTTTTATATATATATATATATATATATATATATATATATATATATCTAATAATCAATACATGGATATCCCTTATCTTTATTTTAATAAACGATTCCAAATAATGTTACTTAACAACGCAAAATCTCTTCTTCCAATTTTTGTTGTTGTTGTTATTATTATTATATATAAATATTTTTCCAATTTGATATTATATATGTGTATATAATAATAATAATAATAATAATAATAATAATAATAATAATAATAATAATAATAAATTTTCACCCCAAAATTGGTTAAACTTCCTAATAACATTAAATGTTAAATATATTAAACTTAATTTTAATCTTTTTTCCAATTTCATAACTTACAATTTATTTTTAAAACACTTACAAGCTTATCATAATTATTTTAATTTTTAGTTGTACTATTTTAGAGTCGTATATAGTACAATGACTCAAAAGAGAAGTGTAAACTTAGGAAATTATATTTGGATGACTGAAAATGTAATTTTGCTTTTGTGTTTCACATTTTATGTACTAAAAGGTTTCACTGATAATGATTATATACAAATTTATGATTTATATTTTCTTAGACATTTAACTCGTGTAATACACAAGTTTATAAGCTAGTTGCTAATAGACACTTACAAAGTTAATTTTACAGTATTTACTAATTCAATATACAAGAACAACGATCAAGATTAAAGAGTTGCAAGAGAAAAACATGACTTTGTGACATTCTATACACTTATAAACATTATCTGTATTGAGGATCATTGTTATTGCGATGTATCGATGATCGCTCTAAAGACTAAAGACTACTATGGAAATATGGTGATCATTATCAAGATTATATAGACGAATGGGCAAGCACTATTCTGTTAGTCAGAAATTGTAACAACAACATCTAGACTCTAGTTAATATTTTTGAACGACTAATAGAATCAATCCTAAGTACTTTCGGGGCACCACTAGACCAAACAGAGTACTTCGAGAGTAATCCGAGTCCATCACCAATTTCAGGGAAAACCCGATAATCCACCCGCCCGTAGATACGACAGTAAAATTACTGTTTGGCTCTAGTTAGTTCCATGTATGTTTTTAGAGTAAAACTCTATATTTGAGTACAACTAGTTTTTTTTTTTTTTTTATCGTCGCGCGTTGCGCGAGTGCAAGGATGGGTTTCTGCCTTTGCCCATTTCAGTATTAAAAGGTGATGCACAACATTCAAAAGGTGCTTAAAGAGTGGCCGCATCACATATGTTGGTATCAAAAGATGTCTTCGCACATGAGGTCTTACATGAAATACTATATTACCAGCGCAACGCTGGGGTGTCACACCCCAACCGATGGCGGAATCATCGGGGCATGGCACTGAGCGAAACAGATTGTCCAGAAGTTTCAACAACAACTATCATTACTATCTAGTTTAAATAATACGTCCCATACCGTATCTTAAATAGTAAAACAAATTATTACAGATAACATCTAGTCAAATATTCCATTCCGACAACTCAGATTCAAATGTAAAAATAAAAATTGTTTATCTATGTCTAGAGACTCGTCCTGCAAGATCTACAGACAACTATGCTCTAGACTCTTATTCTAGCTTCACCTTCCTAGCAGCTAAGCATCTTAAACACCTGTCACATACGTTAAAATAAAGTCAGTACATATAATGCAAAGGTGAGCATACAAGTTTGATATAGCATATAGAGTTCGAAAAAGTTTACGCATAACCAGCACGTACACAGAGGAAAATGAAGCATGTTAATTATCGACATGGATCTATCGATACCAATGACTGCGGGTTGACTGTCCGAGACAGTTCGCAATACATGATTACCACCGTAATTCATGCAAGTAATTGTCCTTAACAACCCCCGTGTGAACGGGAGCTGAGTCCAAACTATAGTACTACGTCGTTAAGGCAGGTAGACAACATTCCACGTGTAAACATAACAACAAGCATTCATTTAGTCACGTAATACATGCAGAACGATTAGCGTTTAAAGTAATTGAGTAGTGTGTTCTTTTGTGATTTAGATAAGTAACGTATGTAACACCCAAAAGTGCTAAAGCAAAAAGGGTTCGAGTATACTCACAGCAATTGATGAATTGAAGGGAGCGCTTGAGAGTAGGGTTAGCCTGAATAGCTTGATAGTACAACGCTGAGTAACGCGTGAAATGGAAACATGTGTTGATGGGTCGAACAGCCTGGTCGATCGGACGGTAGGTTCGATCGGACGAGTTGTTCGTTCGGTTTGACAGTCCGTTCGGACAGCCTGTTCGGTCGGCCGGTAGGTCCGATCGGTTGGGCTGTTCGTGTCACGACCCCCGACCCACCCTGGACGGAATCGGGAGCCGCGAGCAGTCCAGTGGTACCCGTGGTATCTGATTTATGCGGCAGCGGAAGTCTTTTATTACAGGATCTTTTCACCGTAAAATACTCGTTTAATATATTATACAAAGTTTTAGGGATAAATTCCCATAATTTACAATCAGTTGATTTCACACAGAAATCATTATTTTCCAAAACATGTTTTATTTATTTATTCACAATGAGCCACTTCTCTGAGCTTGTAGTGCTTTACTGCACTTTTCCTGGATCACACAGATCACCTGAAACATGTTTGAAAAAGGTTTTGTCAGCGGGGAAATACTGAGTGAATCATTCTGTTTTCTAAAACGACCCGTTAGTTATAAATTACAGTATTAAGGGGAATTACAATGTTTCTGATATCAAACCAACTACCCACAGTATTTGTCACTCGACCAACCATTGACTAGCCCATTTGTCCAATGGTGTCTGTGACTGTGGTCAGATCACCCCTTGGCCACCCGTTTGTCCAAGTGTGACGGGAAATAAGTAATGTATACAAAACCCCACATACCGGCTGTAATATGGTGATTACATAGACTTAATCCCTGTAATTATAACCTTTGAAAATAACTTGGAGTTTTGTAAACTTACTCACAAACTGTGAGAAAACAGTTTAAAAAGAAGAATGACTCACATTGCAGATTAACGAGCAATAGATAAGCCTACTGATTAGCCTCGATTAACCTAAATTAACACAATGCACACACAGGCAGGTTAGTAACTAATACAGCAGTTACGTCAATTCACGAGATTAAACCCTCACAACGATTAATCAGTGCGATACTCGATAATTCAATCGGATTCACAACGAATAGCAGAGCATAGTCCGAATTCGAACAACACTCTAATATTCAAGTCGAAATCACGACGAATAATCAAAGTACAAGCTCAATTGAGCAGCACCCGGATTATTGTTGGATAGTTATAATCGATCGGACGTTGAATCGTAATAGCGATCGAGTTATTACCCTGATTGTGGCAGCACCTCATGATTAGTGTGTGTGTGTTGGATGTTTCTGTAATAACTCAGTCTACGTAACTCGAATTTTCGTCGTTCCAAAGACAGATTTCAAGTTCCAAGGCCTAGTATTTATAGGTGAAATTGGACTCCCCCGCGTGTCGCGGAAGAAGTCGTGACCCCTGTCGCGACTCGCCTGGGGTGCACATCTAGCCTAGAGTAGCCTTGTCGTGGGTATAGGTCTGCTGAGCTGCCAGTTCGTTAATATTCAGTTTGTACACGCGTTTTAGAGATAATTATCAATTTAGGGTTTAATCCCCTTGAGTTTTAGGGGCCCTAATCCTGATTCTGATTATTCTGAAAATATTAGGGTTAGTGCAAAATTACTTGGGTGTCTCAATTAGGGTTTTCTTATTGACTAATTATTGTCCTAATTATTGATTTTAGTGGCAGTTGTTACATCCTCCCCACCTTGAGAAAAATCTCGTCCTCGAGATTTACTGAAATAGATGAGGGTACTTTCGCTTCATTTCCGATTCCAGTTCCCAAGTGTACTCTGGTCCTCTCTTAGATTCCCATTTGACTTTTACTAGCACTAGTCGTTTGTGCTTGAGAAACTTGATCTTCCGGTCTTCTATTTGTAGGGGTTTCTCTACGAATTTCAGCTTTTCATTTACCTCTATATCTTGAAGAGGTACTACTAGGGATTCGTTTGATAAACATTTCTTGAGATTGGATACATGAAATACATCATGTACTCCAGCTAACTCTTCTGGTAGTTGTAAACGATAAGCTACTGGTCCTATTCGTTGAATCACGGGGAATGGTCCAACGTACCTTGGACTTAGCTTTCCTTTCTTTCCGAATCGTACTACTCCTTTCCAAGGAGAGACTTTTAAAAGTACTTTATCTCCTACTTGGAATTCGAGTGGCTTGCGACGATTGTCTGCATAGCTTTTCTGACGATCTCGAGCCGTTTTCAATCTTTCCTTGATCTGAGTTATCTTGTCAGTAGTTTCTTGTACAATTTCAGGTCCTGATAATTGACTTTTCTCCGATTTCTGCCCAACATACTGGAGTTCTGCACTTACGTCTGTACAGTGCTTCGAATGGTGCAGCTTCGATGCTTGAATGATAACTATTGTTATAGGAGAATTCAATTAATGGCAAATGGCTATCCCAATTACCACCAAAGTCAATTACACATGCTCGGAGCATGTCTTCTAGAGTTTGTATTGTCCTTTCACTCTGTCCGTCTGTTTGTGGATGATAAGCAGTACTTAGATTTAGTCGAGTTCCCATTGCTTTCTGAAAACTTGTCCAGAAATGAGAAGTAAAACGACTATCTCTATCTGATATAATAGAGAGTGGGACTCCATGTAGGGATACTACTTCGTCCACGTACAGTTGTGCTAACCTTTCCATGCTAAAGGTTTCTTTCATTGGTAGGAAATGAGCTGACTTGGTTAATCGGTCTACGATTACCCAAATCGCATCATTACCTTTTCTGGTTCTGGGTAACTTGGTAACAAAATCCATTGTTATGAGTTCCCATTTCCATACAGGCATTTCTAACTGTTGTAGTAGTCCTGAAGGTTTCTGGTGTTCAGCTTTAACTTGTGAACAAGTTAAGCACTTGGATACGTATTCGGCTATATCCTTTTTCATTCCTATCCACCAGAAATTCTTCCTTAAATCTTGATACATTTTATTGTTTCCTGGGTGCATGGTATACCTAGATTTATGAGCTTCTTCTAAAATCTTATTTCTTAACTCTCCTCGCTTAGGTACCCAAATTCGTTTCTTATGGAATTTCCAAATTCCATCATTTCCTTGTTCTAGTTCTTTTAGGTAACCTTTCATTCCTTCAGCATTATCTTGGATTGCTGTTTTCTGAACTTCTTTGATTTGTGCCATTAAATCTACTTGTAGATTTATCCTCAGAGCACGGACTCGTTTCTGTTTCTCATGGTACTTACGACTTAAGGCATCTGCAACTACATTTGCCTTTCCTTCGTGATATTGGATATCACAGTCGTAATCGCTTAGCATCTCCATCCATCTTCTTTGCCTCATGTTTAACTCTTTTTGCCCAAATATATATCTTAAACTCTTATGATCTGTATAAACAGTAAACTTACTTCCATACAGATAATGTCTCCATATCTTAAGGGCAAAAATTATGGCTCCTAATTCTAGATCATGAGTCGTATAATTTTCTTCGTGCTTTTTCAATTGTCTAGAAGCATACGCAATTACCTTCTTGCATTGCATTAACACACATCCATAGCCTAATTTTGAAGCATCACAATATACTTCAAAATCTTCTGTTCCTTCTGGTAAAGCTAAGATTGGTGCATTCGTCAATCTATGCTTTAAAATCTTAAAGGCTTCTTCTTGTCTAGGTCCCCATTCAAACTTAGCAGCTTTACAGGTTAACTTAGTTAATGGTACGGCTATCTTAGAAAAATCTTTGATAAATCGTCTATAGTATCCAGCTAAGCCTAGAAAACTTCTTATCTCCATAGCTGTTTGTGGGACTTTCCACTTTGTAATTGCTTCTATCTTAGCAGGATCTACATGGATACCTTCATGATTTACCACATGACCTAAGAATTGTACTTCTTGTAGCCAAAATTCACATTTCGAGAATTTGGCATAAAGCTTTTCTTTTCTTAACAAGGTTAAGAGAACGTGTAAGTGTTCACAATGTTCTTTTTGGCTTTTGGAATAAATAAGTATGTCGTCGATGAAAACGATCACAAATTTATCCAAGTATGGTTTACAGATTCGATTCATCATGTCCATGAATGCTGCTGGGGCATTTGTTAAACCAAAGGGCATGACTGTAAACTCATAATGACCATACCTAGTTCTGAAGGCAGTTTTAGGTATGTCTTCTTCTTGTACCTTCAACTGATGATATCCAGATCTTAAATCTATCTTAGAGAAATACCTAGCTCCTTGCAATTGATCAAAAAAATCATCAATCCTAGGTAGTGGGTATCGATTCTTAATCGTAACCTTATTCAATTCTCTATAATCGATACACATTCTCATCGATCCATCTTTCTTTTTTACAAACAGTACTGGTGCACCCCAAGGGGATGAACTCGGTTGTATGAATCCTTTGCTTAATAATTCATCTAATTGCTTTTTCAATTCTAGCATTTCGGTAGGTGCTAATCTATATGGTGCTTTGGCTATTGGTGCAGTACCTGGAATTAAATGAATTCTAAACTCTACTTCTCTATCAGGTGGTAACCCAGGTAATTCTTCTGGAAAAACGTCTGGGTATTCTGAGACTATTGGAATATCCTGAAGTTCCTTATCTTTAGTGTTAATGTTTACTGAAATCATATACACCATTTCCTGCTTTCTCGAATAGCTTGCCAATTTCATTACTGAGATAAATTTCAGTGGCTTTCGAGGTTTATCTCCAGTGATTAAAATTACTTCTCCTGTAGGGGTTTGAATTTCTACTGCATTTTTGTCACATAGGATTCGTGCATGGTTGGCTATTAACCAATCCATTCCTAATACTACATCGAATCCGGCTAAATTCATTGGTAACAGATTTGCAGAAAACTTATGGCCTAATAGTTCTATTTTTCCTTCTTGCCAGATTTTATCTATGTTTACAGAATTTCCTTCTGCGGTTTCAACTGTGAAAATTTGCCTAAGAGTGGTTAACGGTAACTTAAGAGCTTGACAAAATGAAGTATTAATAAAACTTTGGTTCGCACCAGAGTCAAATAATACTTTTGCAAATACGTCATGTACTAGGAACGTACCAGCTATCACATCTGGAATGAGTTCGGCCTCTTGAGTGGTCAGCTGGAATGCACGCGCATTTTTCTTGGTTGCTCCTTCAGCGGGTTTAGCTTTGTTGTCTACTGGTTTAGCTAGCTTAGGACATTCGGGTTGAAAATGTCCCCTTTCTCTGCAGTTATAACAAATTCTTGTTTTCTTCCTGCAGTCTTCTTCACGATGTCCTTTTGCCTTGCAAAAATTGCAAACTATATTTCATTGTCCATAATGCTTCTTTTTGCAATTTCTGCAGAAAGGAGGTGATGAGGATTGCCCTGTTCCTCTTTTCTTGATATTACCCATACGAAACCCTTGGGTAATCTTCTGAGCTATTTCTTTCTTACGATCTTCCTCTCTTGTGCGTACCAATTCATCCGTTAGGGTGTTAGCTAATTCTACCGCATCGTCAATGGTACGAGGTCTCGCAGCTTTAATGATGTTTCGGATTTCACTAATTAACTCCCAGATGTAACGGGAAATGAGTACCGGTTCTGGCGAAGCCAGTGTTGGCACCACCCTTGCGTATTCAAAGAATGTCGAAGTATAGCCCCGGCAATCTACCCCTGTCATGCGGTGACTTAGGAATTTGTTTGCCATTTGATCTTTTTCATATTCGGGACAAAATTTTCTTTCTACAAGATTCTTAAATTCTTCCCAACTCATTGCATAGGCTATCCTTCTCCCTTTTGCCTGGAGGACCGTGTTCCACCATTCTAGTGCTCCTTCTTTGAACAGATTTGATGCATACATCACTTGATCCTCTTCAGCACATTTGCTTATTGCAATTACTGCCTCGGTTTTCTCTAACCAACGCAGTGTTGCAGTTGCCCCTTCATTACCTGCAAATTCTGCGGGTTTGCAAGCAAGAAATTCTTTGTAAGTGCAACCAGGCGTTGCAGCTTTTATTCTCTTAGGGAGTGGGGCCTGTTGCGGATCATGATCGTCATGATTGCCGCCTCCATTTATGCTGTTACTGCCGTTATCTTCCGGAATACGTTTACTAGGAATTAATTGTGGTTCGGCAGGTTTTTGAATAGCAGCCACAATTTCTGGAATAGCATGGGCTATTCCTTGGGCGATAAAGTGCTCTATATCTTGTCGGGTTATATATTGATCTTCTGGTTCTTGCTCAGATTGATTTACTTCATTAATTGGTTCATTGTTAGCGTTTTCCATCTGCTAATTAGTAGGAATTTATTAGTGTCTAACTTATTAAAAACAATTTAGCACAGATGAATACATAAATTACTACAACATACAAACATAACCAAAATTGTCGATTTCTCGACTTTCATTTTGTTATCGTATATTGTATATGCCTCCGTACACACCATATCTTACAAGGTTTTATTGCCCATTTTACAGAATCAGTTTTACTATATTAGTTATAATACAGAAAACTTTTTCCAGCCCTTCCTATCTTTTGGTCCACTGGCAGTTTCAGTAACGACGCTCCCTCTCGTCGTACTTCCAAGAGATCTGCTCCCCCATTTCCCGGATCCTATTCCCGGTGCCTATCAGTTCTTCACCGAACTGACGTAACTCAACTAAATTTTCATAGCTCATTGGCGGATTAGGGATAGGTTCTGGATCAAACTGTGGGAGAAAACTATAGGGACTATTAACTATATTTTGGAATTGCCAGTCATTAGTCCACCATTCCTCCATTTGGCCTAATGGTCTGGTGTGAACTAGTGGGTCTGGAATAGCCGGTCCTAGGTTTAGTGGGAATTGGGCTGTAGCAGGATAAGAGAAGAGATTATCGTTAATAGGCTCTAAAACATCACAATTATCCAGTAGGCGGTCTATTTCGTCCTGGAACGTGATTTCCTCAGACTGTTTAGAGCTTTCTCCGATCTCTATTCCCTTTTGCTTTAGGTCTATTCCTAATTCCTTTTCTGGTGGTTTTGAACTTTCTCCAGTTTCTATTTCCTTTCCCTTGTTCATGCTCACAGGATTTTCTATTTTAGGAAGTCTCCTAGTGGCTGGTTTCCTACGGCGTACTTTCCTCCACCCTACGTATATTCTTTTCTTTTTAGGTTTGGCTTTTTCCAGCGGTGGAGCTTTGAATTCCACAGGTTATTCTATGTCAGCAATGTAACCAGTAAAGTCGTAAGAGACTTCGATAGGCACTGGATATAAGTTGAGATTCTGGAATGCTTCCGACATCTCATTCATGCTGCATAGTATATATGCAAAATACAAGAATGCAATGTTAAAACTTTGGAACAAAGTTTAACAAACAAACACTGAAGTTTTATTGCATACTAATTTATACAAAGGACAACAAAAATAAACACACTAGGACTTTATTTATTTACTGGATTGTGATTTCTCTTACTAGACCCAACTTATCGGATATTTAGAGATTGGCATTTTCTGCTACAGTAGCTAGCATATAGAGATTTGCCCATTTCTTGTCTATTTTATCTTCCCAAGGTGTACTATTACCCAACTCTTGGACTTCTGGGTTAAACCTAACTCTCTTGGTTCGGGGTTTCTTTTTCTCCTGACTCTTTTTAAGTATCGAATCCCTTTTCTCTGGGGAAAGAGGATTCTCATAGTTTGTCTTGCGGACAAAGATTCCTTCTTCTAGGTTTACTGGGTTTTTTTTAGAAGAAGATGCAATATCTACTTTGTGGTAAATAGCAGACAGCTTTTGTTTACCCATACTGTAATTAACAAATAATCAGTTAATACAACAAATAATCAACGAATGATAACTAGTAGGATTAAGTATTTTGTCAAATACTTAATTCCGTAATAGGCTTAAATCAGTGGCTCGATCAGTGGCTCAATTTAATTATTAATTATTAATTATTAGCTCTGATACCACCTTCTGTCACGACCCCCGACCCACCCTGGACGGAATCGGGAGCCGCGAGCAGTCCAGTGGTACCCGTGGTATCTGATTTATGCGGCAACGGAAGTCTTTTATTACAGGATCTTTTCACCGTAAAATACTTGTTTAATATATTATACAAAGTTTTAGGGATAAATTCCCATAATTTACAATCAGTTGATTTCACACAGAAATCATTATTTTCCAAAACATGTTTTATTTATTTATTCACAATGAGCCACTTCTCTGAGCTTGTAGTGCTTTACTGCACTTTTCCTGGATCACACAGATCACCTGAAACATGTTTGAAAAAGGTTTTGTCAGCGGGGAAATACTGAGTGAATCATTCTTTTTTCTAAAACGACCCGTTAGTTATAAATTACAGTATTAAGGGGAATTACAATGTTTCTGATATCAAACCAACTATCCACAGTATTTGTCACTCGACCAACCATTGACTAGCCCATTTGTCCAATGGTGTCTGTGACTGTGGTCAGATCACCCCTTGGCCACCCGTTTGTCCAAGTGTGACGGGAAATAAGTAATGTATACAAAACCCCACATACCGGCTGTAATATGGTGATTACATAGACTTAATCCCTGTAATTATAACCTTTGAAAATAACTTGGAGTTTTGTAAACTTACTCACAAACTGTGAGAAAACAGTTTAAAAAGAAGAATGACTCACATTGCAGATTAACGAGCAATAGATAAGCCTACTGATTTGCCTCGATTAACCTAAATTAACACAATGCACACAGGCAGGTTAGTAACTAATACAGCAGTTACGTCAATTCACGAGATTAAACCCTCACAACGATTAATCAGTGTGATACTCGATAATTCAATCGGATTCACAACGAATAACAGAGCATAGTCCGAATTCGAACAGCACTCTAATATTCAAGTCGAAATCACGACGAATAATCAAAGTACAAGCTCAATTGAGCAGCACCCGGATTATTGTTGGATAGTTATAATCGATCGGACGTTGAATCGTAATAGTGATCGAGTTATTACCCTGATTGTGGCAGCACCTCGTGATTAGTGTGTGTGTGTTGGATGTTTCTGTAATAACTCAGTCTACGTAACTCGAATTTCCGTCGTTCCAAAGACAGATTTCAAGTTCCAAGGCCTAGTATTTATAGGTGAAATTGGACTCCCCCGCGTGTCGCGGAAGAAGTCGTGACCCCTGTCGCGACTCGCCTGGGGTGCACATCTAGCCTAGAGTAGCCTTGTCGTGGGTATAGGTCTGCTGAGCTGCCAGTTCGTTAATTTTCAGTTTGTACACGCGCTTTAGAGATAATTATCAATTTAGGGTTTAATCCCCTTGAGTTTTAGGGGCCCTAATCCTGATTCTGATTATTCTGAAAATATTAGGGTTAGTGCAAAATTACTTGGGTGTCTCAATTAGGGTTTTCTTATTGACTAATTATTGTCCTAATTATTGATTTTAGTGGCAGTTGTTACAGTTCGAGTGGATTGTTTCTTCCTTTGAGTAGGATGTGTTTGTGTATGATGGTTTGAACTTTTGAAGTTTTTGTTGCAGTATTTGAAAATATTGAAGTATCCTTACCTTTCAGGTCGATCGATCGAACGGATCGTTCGATCGGCCGGCTTAACCGATCGGTCAGGTACTTCAGTAATAAGTCCTCAGTAGGATGTCACCTGATCGGACAACATGTTCGATCGGGTGGCACTCCAATACGTCGAATGAGCTGAAAACCGATTAAGTGTTGAAGCATAGTATCTCATGATCCGAAGAGTAATTCAAATCAAACCGTAGTTCGATCGAACAACACTTCGTTCAATACTAGACTTCATGAAATTGTTAAAGTGTGGGGCCATGTGCTAGCCGATCGGCTGGCCTGGTCGATCGGCTGACATGTCCGATCGGCTGGGCTGTTCGTTCGAACAGCCTGTCCGATCGGTCAGCATCCTGACGTGGTCAGCCTGTTCGTCTAACACTTCACTGTTCTGCTTGTTTGGCGTTATATCGAGGTATTTTGACAACGAGCTGAATCATGGAACCTTCGTTCTTACTTGTTTCCCCCGCTCGGACAGGAATCACCCAAGTCCGGCCGGTGAACGGTTCGGAATGGAGTTTAAAGTTTAACCCGAAATCGGTGAACCTCGTAGATAGAATCTGAATCTTGAACCACACAACTATTAGAAAGATTAGTGAGTTGGCTCAAGCTCTGTTTCTACCGGTTTGAATGCATTGAGTGTAAAAGAGTTGAAAGAAAGTTGGAAAATCCTTCTTTCAATCCTTCACACCGTGTAAATGTTCAGATCTGTGATGGATCTTTGTTTGTTTATGTGGACATCGGCTAGATCCAAGTGATTCTTGGTGGATTGAAGCCAAAACATGAAGTTCTTCAAGAACACCATGATGACATCATCCTAGAACACTTAGATCTTGATGATTTCACAGTTAGAAATCAAGATTTGAAAGATAGAAAGGTGTAGGAGTGTGCATAGATCAAGAAAGTACAAGATTTAGGATGAAATCTTACCGGGATTGAGAGAAATCTGAGAAATAGTGAAGAACACGAGCTGGTCGGTCAGAGAGTTTCCAAAAGTGGAAAGAATGACAATGACAGGGCTATTTATAGTCTTTCCAAAGAGGAAAGGGCTGGCCGATCGACCAGGCATCCCGATCGGACAGCCTGTTCGATTGGACGGTCTGTCCGATCGTTTGGGCCGTTCGATCGGCTGAAGCCTGATCGATCAACAGCCTGTTTCGAGTGTTCGGTGGCGACGATTTCTGGTATTTCGATATCGATTGAGGATGATACGATAGAGTTTCCTATTCAAATTATTTTTAATCCCAACCACTATATCTACATACAAGCATCTATATTTCACACTATCTTTTCGCCACCATTTATCCTATTTCGATTTCGATTGAGTTCGATTAGGTTTCGGTTTCGATTCGATTCGATTGGTCACCACACACATAGCATAAAGTAAACATGCACAAATAACACATAAGGCACACACACACACACGTATAATAACACCAAGGTCGCAAAATTCGAGTTTCGAGTTCGATGATGATTTGATTAGCTTGATTACTGATTAATTGGCTTTATCACATTGTTACTTCCTGCTATTCAAGGTTGCTTAACGTTCGCAGTGATAAACATTCGATTACTCTGATTATACAACACTTACTCCACATAATACAAAACATAAAATAGACTAATTACAGTCAACGAAGTCAATCTTGACTTTGACTTTGAGTTTTGAAAACACGGGGTGTTACATGGGGATTCCCGATGTTACGCTTTCGACTTAGCGCGATGCGATCAGGTAGACGACGAAACAACATTTGAGTATTTAACTAAACCAATTCAAGCAGATCAAGGCCATCAAAAACATGATACATCAATATAAAATCAAAACGATATTTTACCATTTCCTTACAAAATGACATTTGAAGATAAATGGAGATTACTGATTAGTGCAAAAGAAAAAATAGTCTTTTGGTACCAATGTAAACCTTGCTCGATCTTTTTGGCTGTTCACCCCATTCCTTGTCTCACTCCAAATTTTTAAAGTTCTGATGGGATGTGCATGTCTTTATATAAAGGAAGAATATGACTTCACATGCTGCTGGTCGTTCCCTTTAGTTGAATTCACTGTTGTCATGTATATGGTTTATAAATTCACACATGTTGCATCTCTTCTATTTGATGCTTAAGTATGAACAATCATGATACCTAGTCAACTGAATCCACTTGAATGATAAACGTAAAGACTTCATTGTCCCACATCTTGCTTCCAAAAAAGTTATTGACTTCATCTCAAGAAACCTACTACACAACACTAATGGTTTTTTTTCTTTCTGCATAAAAGAACCTATTTATTATATCTTAAATAAGTAAAGAAAAAAAAAACTCATTTATTTTTAAACAGGTCATTAGATGAAAACAAATGGAGAAAAAAACTTCAACCTTTTTGTCAACATTTGTACAGTAGAGTGTCCTTGCAAAAGGTCCAACATATCGAGGCGCTAGTTTCCCTTTCTTGCCGAATCTGACCACACCCTTCCAAGGTGATACCTTTAGGAGTACGTAGTCGCCAACGTTAAATTCAAGGGGCTTGCGTCTTCTATCGGCATAACTTTTCTGTCTACTTCGAGCTTTCAACAAGTTGTCTCGAATCTGGAGGATTTTAACAGTCGTTTCTTGTAGTAAGTCTGGACCGGTTAGTTGTGAATGACCGATCTCGTGCCATACAATCGGCGATCGACATCTTCTTCCATATAAAGCCTCGAATGGTTCCATTTGGATGCTGGCATGATAACTGTTGTTGTACGAGAATTCGACTAACGACAGGTATTTATTCCAATTACCACCGAAGTCTATGACACACGCACGGAGCATGTCTTCAAGAGTACGGATTGTTCTCTCAGTCTGTCAGTCGGTTTGAGGATGGAATGCGGTACTTAAGTTAAGCGACGTACCAAGAGCTGCTTGAAACGTTTCCCACAATCGCGAGGTAAACCGAGCATCACGGTCAGAAATGATGTCGCGAGGCGTACCATGATTACAAATGATCTCGTCGGTGTAGATTCGGGCTAATCGTTCTACCTTGTAGTCTTCCCGTATTGGCAAAAAGTGGGCTGATTTGGTCAGACGATCGACTATAACCCAAATACTGTCGTGACCTGATGGCGTGGGCGGAAGTTTGGTTATGAAATCCATAGCTATACTCTCCCACTTCCATATAGGAATCGGCGGTTGTTCGAGTAAGCCAAAAGGTCTTTGGTGTTCAGCCTTAACTCTTGCACAAGTCAGACAACTTCCAACATAGAGAGCGATATCCCGTTTCATGCCCGGCCACCGGTACTTGTAGCGAAGGTCCTGGTACATTTTATCGGCACCGGGGTGAATAGAATATCGGGATTTATGGGCTTCATCCATTAGAATCTTTCGCAAATCGGTCCACTTAGGGATCCAAATTCGATCTAGATAATAGAAGATCCCATTCGATTTGCTTACTAGCCGAGCTCCATCGTGATAGATCCTCTCTTTCTTCAGAGTACGCTCGTTAAAGCAAGCATGTTGGGCTTCGCGGATAAGGGTTTTGAGGTCATGCTGGGCTTGGGTATTGCGAATACTGAGCATATAACTCCGTCTGCTGAGCGCGTCGGCAACAACATTTGCTTTGCCTGGGTGATAACGAATCTCACAGTCGTAATCGTTAAGAAGTTCTACCCATCGGCGTTGACGCATGTTAAGTTCCCTCTGATTAAAGATGTGTTGTAAACTCCTGTGATCGGTAAAGATCATACACTTGGTACCATACAGGTAGTGTCGCCAAATCTTCAATGCAAAGACGACCACGCCTAGCTCGAGGTCATGGGTTGTATAGTTCTTCTCGTGGATTTTGAGCTGACGAGATGCATAAGCTATAACCTTATCCCGTTGCATGAGAACGCAACCAAGACCAAGGTTGGAAGCATCACAATAGACAATGAAATCGTTGTTTCCGTCGGGCAATGTGAGAACAAGAGCATTGCAAAGCATGTGCTTGAGGGTTTGAAAAGCAGACTCTTGTTCAGTTCCCCAAACAAAAGGCTTGTCTTTATGGGTAAGAGCGGTAAGCGGCACAACGATCTTAGAGAATCCTTCGATAAATCGTCGATAATAGCCCGCTAGTCCGAGAAATGAACGAACTTTAGACGGGTTCTTAGGCGTAATCCAACTCTTAACTGCTTCAATCTTCGCGGGGTTGACGTGTATACCTTGACTATTAACGATGTGACCCAGAAACTGAACCTCCTCCAGCCAGAATTCGCACTTGGAAAATTTGGCATAGAGTTGATTTCCCTGGAGTAGCTCGAGAACCAAACATAGATGTTGCGCGTGTTCGGCTTTCGACTTGGAATAGATCAAGACATCGTCGATGAACACGATGACGAAACGGTCTAGAAATGGCTTACACACACGATTCATCAGATCCATGAAAACCGCGGGTGCGTTAGTTAAACCAAAAGGCATAACAACGAACTCATAGTGGCTGTATCGAGTGCGAAAAGCGGTTTTGGGCATGTCTTCCTCTTGAATCCGCAATTGATGATAGCCTGAACATAGATCGATCTCCAAGAAACACGTAGCACCTTGTAGCTGATCAAATAAGTCATCGATTCGAGGCAGAGGATAACGGTTCTTGATGGTTAGCTTATTCAACTCCCGATAGTCGATGCACATCCTGAACGAACCATCCTTCTTTTTGACGAAAAGGACTGGCGCGCCCCATGGAGAGGTGCTCGGGCGAATAAAGCCTTTTTCAAACAATTCCTGGAGTTGGTTCGAGAGTTCCCGCATTTCGGATGGCGCGAGTCGATAAGGGGCTTTGGCAACAGGGTTAGCTCCAGGAATGAGGTCAATACGAAAGTCGATATCACGACTTGGCGGTAGTCCAGGAAGATCATCAGGGAACACCTGAGGAAATTCTCGGAGCACTGGAACGTCTTTGACTCCGGCCTTCTTTTTCTTTTCCTTCTCCGCTACTACAATGTTGGCCAAGAAAGCTCTGTATTCCTTGCGGAGATACTTGCTGGCTTGGACACATGACATGAGCTTGAGACCTTTCGAAGCAGTTTCACCGTACACACATAGCAGATCACCATTTGCAAGCGAAAATCGAATCATTCTATCAAAGCACACAACTTCAGCATGGTTTTCGCGAAGAAAGTCCATGCCTACTATGACGTCGAAGCTTCCGAGTTGCATCGGAATAAGGTCGATTGGGAAGATGTGATTATTGAGCTCGAGAGTACAATTACGGAGAACAGAGTTGACAACGACAATTCTTCCAGTAGCGACTTCGACTTCGAATGACGAGGGGAGATAAGAGCGCTTACGACTAAGGAGCTTCTCGAATTCAAACGACACAAAGCAGTTATCGGCTCCAGTAACAAACAAACACGATGCATAAATACCATTCACAAGGAACTTACCATTAACCACGTTGTTGTCAGCCTGGGCTTGACGAGCATTGATGTTGAAGGTTCTGGCGCGTGCTGCTTGGTGCTGCTGCTGAGGCTGCTGCTGCTGTTGAGGCTCTTGCTTCACAACCCGATTCGAGCACATGTTCGCAAAGTGGTTAGGATCACCACATGCGAAGCAGACTCGAGCATTGATCGCGGGCGCTTGAGCTGCTTGTTGGCCTTGAGGGGCTGGGAGTAGAGCTTGATGAGCGGCGGCAGGAGCTGCGGTGTTACGGGGACCATAGCGACAATTCGCGGTGAAGTGACCGTACAGGTTACAATGAGCACAGAAACGACAGGCGAGACCCACCGGATGATGATACGAGCATGTCGGGCAGAGCGGGTGGGGACCTGTGTACGCACGCTTTGCTGGCGGTGCTTGAGTAGTCGGCGCTGGTCGGTGATGCAACTGCTGCTGAGCCGGTACGGCTTGCAGTGGGGCAGCAGTGGTAGTGATAGCACAGTTCTTGTTGCTGGAGCTGCTGTTGTTGTGCTTCTTCTTTCGACGTGATGATTTGGAGGGTTGAGCAGAGGTGGTGTCGGCGGTTGCTGCAATGGTGGCTTGGTGTAAAGACTTGGAGGGCTTATCCCAGAAACCAGACTTTACCCGCTTGTCGTTGATCTCGGCGGCAAGCAAGTAAGTCTCCTCGATTGATGATGTCTTGGCGGCGTGAACAAAGTCGGCAACACAATCAGGTAGAGCTCGAATGTACTTCTTGATGGCCATGTCTGGCGTCTTGACTTGATCGGGACAGATAATGCTAAGCTGCTTGAAGCGAGCAGTTAAGGCAGCGTTGTCTCCGTCCTTCTGCTTGATGTTCCAAAACTCGTCCTCCAGCTTTTGGCGTTCATGGGGAGGGCAGAATTCGTCCATCATAATGGCCTTCAGCTCTTCCCAAGTCAGCTCATAAGCTGCATCATTCCCGCGTTTGTTTCGTTCGGCCGTCCACCAGTCTAGAGCTCGGGACTGGAAGACGCCAGTTGCGTTTAGGGTACGGAGATTCTCAGGACAGCCGCTTTGGCGCAGAGTGACTTCGACCGAATCAAACCATTGGAAGATGGCGGTAGGGCCATCTTCCCCGGTAAATTCTTTTGGTCCGCATGCCTTGAACTGTTTGAAGCTGAAGACAATCTTAGTGGCATCTTTAGGAGCTTCGGTTCTGGACTCCTCAGACGATTTGCTGACGTTTTCATACACCTCGCTCACAGCTTTTGCCACTTGCTTGGCGATGATAGCAGCGAGACGCTTTTCTCTCTTTTCTTGGCGAGTAAGAGGGGTTCGGTGTCCAGATGACGACATGGTCTGCAATAGACATCGTCGTAGGTCTTAGACACAACAAATCGAATCTCATCTCACACGTCTACTGCTTACTAAAGCTCAGGAACACGATAAAGCATGAATCACATAAACATATAGACACGAAGATCACATAACCACAGAAGCACATAAGCACGTAGGGCACAGAAGCACAGTAGCACATAAGCACATACGCATTTAATCACAGATGCAGTCAGAATACAGAAACCTATCCTTCCAAGTTCGCGTGCCGTTCGAATATAGCGATCACGAATAGCATATCGAGTAGTATGGCATAGTCGTATAGCATGTCGGGTATAGTATAAGCATATATCATAACATAATATCGTCTAGATTGCAGCGACTTGTTATCGTCTTGAGATAGAATAGCAATGCGAGTCGTGTGTGTCGATCGAAGTGATTGCAAAAATCGAATAATTCTCCAAAATTTAAACACATAAACAAGTAAATACATATAAAACACTTAAAATCAACGAATTATCAGAGTTGGCAGTTGCGGGCTCAGAATCAAAACACATAAAATCAAGAAATAGATTGTCTGCGGCTATTAGACATCGACTACCCAATGCGATTCGACTATTCGTAGTAGACTTGTCGTCACTTTTCGACTTTCGGGATTCGCGTTTCTGCCTCGATTCTTGGGCATTTAGCACGTATTCCCTAGGCCATACTCGTGAGTTCAGGTCGTTGGAGTCCGTCGAGGCTTTGGTGAGATAAGTAAAATCGGAACAAATTGTCAAGGTTAGGGTTTCACCCCTAGCTTAGCAACTTCTTCCTTATTTTAGTAAAATTGAGGAGATTATTCATCAAAATATGGATCTCACTCCTGATTTGGTATAATTCTCCTCGTTCGTTATTGAAAATAATGAGGAAATCATTGATAAATTGATAAAATCAGCATTGACCAAGCAATTTAGTCGAGAGTTTGTGGTTTTCACACCTAATCCGGACTAAATCGCTTGACTCTATTTGAAAATTCGAGTGCAGTGATAGCGAAGAATAGTAGGATATAGCACATAAGCTTGGTCTGTTGGTTCCTAACTATAGTCTAGGTCTCTAAGACAGCGACCCGGACTAGGTCGTGTCTGACCTAATTCCCTATAGTTATAGCTCTGATACCAATCTGTCACACCCCAACCGATGGCGGAATCATCGGGGCATGGCACTGAGCAAAACAGATTGTCCAGAATTTTCCGCAACAACTATCATTACTATCTAGTTTAAATAATACGTCTCATACCGTATCCTAAATAGTAAAACAAATTATTACAGATAACATCTAGTCAAATATTCCATTCCGACAACTCAGATTCAAATGTAAAAATAAATATTGTTTATCTATGTCTAGAGACTCGTCCTGCAAGATCTACAGACAGCTATGCTCTAGACTCTTATTCTAGCTTCGCCTTCCTAGCAGCTAAGCATCTTAAACACCTGTCACATACATTAAAATAAAGTCAATACATATAATGTAAAGGTGAGCATACAAGTTTGATATAGCATATAGAGTTCGAAATAGTTTACGCATAACCAGCACGTACACAGAGGAAAACGAAGCATGTTAATTATCGACATGGATCTATCGATACCAATGACTGCGGGTTGACTGTCCGAGACAGTTCGCAATACATGATTACCACCGTAATCCATGCAAGTAATTGTCCTTAACAACCCCCATGTGAACGGGAGCTGAGTCCAAACTATAGTACTACGTCGTTAAGGCAGGTAGACAACATTCCACGTATAAACATAACAACAAGCATTCATTTAGTCACGTAATACATGCAGAACGGTAGCGTTTAAAGTAATTAAGTAGTGTGTTCGGTTGTGATTTAGATAAGTAACGAATGTAACACCCAAAAGTGCTAAAGCAAAAAAGGGTTCGAGTATACTCACAGCGATTGATGAATTGAAGGGAGCGCTTGAGAGTAGGGTTAGCCTGAATAGTTCGATAGTACAACGATGAGTAACGCGTGAAATGGAAACATGTGTTGATGGGCCGAACAGCCTGGTCGATCAGACGGTAGGTTCGATCGGACGAGTTGTTCGTTCAGTTTGACAGTCCGTTCGGACAGCCTGTTCGGTCGGCCGGTAGGTCCGATCAGTTGGGCTGTTCGAGTGGATTGTTTCTTCCTTTGAGTAGGATGTGTTTGTGTATGATGGTTTGAACTTTTGAAGTTTTTGTTGCAGTAATTGAAAATATTGAAGTATCCTTACCTTTCAGGTCGATCGATCGAACGGATCGTTCGATCGGCCGGCTTAACCGATCGGTCAGGTACTTCAGTAATAAGTCCTCAGTTGGATGTCACCTGATCGGACAACGTGTTCGATCGGGTGGCACTCCAATACGTCGAATGACCTGAAAATCGATTAAGTGTTGAAGCATAGTATCTCATGATCCGAAGAGTAATTCAAATAAAACCGTAGTTCGATCGAACAACACTTCGTTTAATACTAGACTTCATGAAATTGTTAAAGTGTGGGGCCATGTGCTAGCCGATCGGCTGGCCTGGTCGATCGGCTGACATGTCCGATCGGCTGGGCTGTTCGTTCGAACAGCCTGTCCGATCGGTCAGCATCCTGACGTGGTCAGCCTGTTCGTCTAACACTTGGCTGTTCTGATTGTTTGGCATTATATCGAGGTATTTTGACAACGAGCTGAATCATGGAACCTTCGTTCTTACTTGTTTCCCCCACTCGGACAGGAATCACCCAAGTCCGGCCGGTGAACGGTTCGGAACGGAGTTTAAAGTTTAACCCGAAATCGGTGAACCTCGTAGATAGAATCCGAATCTTGAACCACACAACTATTAGAAAGATTAGTGAGTTGGCTCAAGCTCCGTTTCTACCGGTTTAAAGGCATTGAGTGTAAAAGAGTTGAAAGAAAGTTGGAAAATCCTTTTTTCAATCCTTCACACCGTGTAAATGTTCAGATCTGTAATGGATCTTTGTTTGTTTATGTGGAAATCGGCTAGATCCAAGTGATTCTTAGTGGATTGAAGCCAAAACATGAAGTTCTTCAAGAACACCATGATGACATCATCCTAGAACACTTAGATCTTGATGATTTCACGGTTAGAAATCAAGATTTGAAAGATAGAAAGGTGTAAGAGTGTGCATAGATCAAGAAAGTACAAGATTTAGGATGAAATCTTACCGGGATTGAGAGAAATCTGAGAAATAGTGAAGAACACGAGCTGGTCGGTCAGAGAGTTTCCAAAAGTGGAAAGAATGACAATGACATGGCTATTTATAGGCTTCCCAAAGAGGAAAGGGCTGGCCGATCGGCCAGGCATCCCGATCGGACAGCTTGTTCGATCGAACGATCTGTCCGATCGGTTTGGCCGTTCGATCGGCTGAAGCTTGATCGATCAACAACCTGTTTCGAGTGTTCGGTGCGACGATTTCTGGTATTTCGATTTCGATTGAGGATAATACGGATACGATAGAGTTTCCTATTCAAATTACTTTTAATCCTAACCACTATATCTACATACAAGCATCTATATTTCACACTATCTTTTCGCCACCTTTTATCGTATTTCGATTTCGATTTAGTTCGATTAGGTTTCGGTTTTGATTTTGATTCGATTCGATTGGTCACCACACACATAGCATAAAGTAAACACGCACAAATAACACCTAAGGCACACACACACACGTAGACCTGGCAAACGGGTCGGGTCGGGTCATGGGTCAAAACGGGTTCGGGTCAAAACGGGTTCGGATCAAAATGGGTCAATTATAAAAAGGGTTGTTTTGGTTCGGGTCGAAACGGGTCCGGGTCAGAACGGATTTCGGGTCGGGTCGGGTCGGGTCCGGGTCAGAACGGGTTTCGGGTCGAGTCGGGTCATAGTGGTTTTGAACTTCAGGTACAATCTGTTGCAGACTTAAGTTTATAAATCAATAGAATGAAACATGATTTTATATAACTTTGAACCGATAGAAAATGAATTGTCCTTTATGCCCTTTTCTGCATTGTTGTTTGTGTATACAAAAAATAAGTACGCCGTTGCCGGGGATCGAACCCGGTCACCCGCGTGACAGGCGGGAATTATAAACTGCAGAATCAACAGGTTCATTCGTTCGCTGAAAAGAGTTTATTCGCTGCAGAATCAGTATATAGCCGCTGCAGAATCAGTGTTCCGCATCAGTCCTGCTTACTCAAAAATTAAACATATACTTACTAAAACCTAAGAAAACTCAAGATTAGAAAGTTAAATGGTAGATAATAGAAAGTTAAACACAGTTCAGTTATAACACAAAACATAACAAGATGCTCTAACATCTTGACTAAAACACAAAACACATGAACAGGTATTTAACTCAATATTTTCAAATGTTATTCAATCAGTCAACTTGACTTAATTTGAATTTGTCTAGCAGGACAAGCATACAAACACAAAACAAACATATACAAAACAACACATTCTTCCCTAGTTGTAAATTACGCATTAACACTTGTAACCCACTCTAGACTAGTCAATATCACCTCTATAAAAGATCCCACCATCATCTTTTTGCTAGTACACACTACGCTGGTTTGGGGTTTTGAACATCAAATTCCCCAAATTGAAGAAGATCAAAAATATAAATGTCACTCCAATTTTTAAAATATATAAATAAAAACAAAACCCAGAAATTGAAGAGGATCATACCTTGAGTGGAATTTATGAATTATGATATTGGATTCGTGAAGAACAGTGAAAAAGGTCAACTGAAGAAGATAGAAATTATTGTAGTGATGAATTCCATGGAGATTGGAAGTTGATTTCAGGCAGAGATGGCGGCGACGGTCGTAGATGAAGATCTGAAGATGATGTTCTTCGTTGATGAAGTTCTTCAAGGAATGGGTGTTGACTGATGAAGTGATGAGTGACCCGTGGTTTCTTGTGTTCTAAAACCCTAACCCGTATGACCCGTTGTTCTAATTTATTCAACCCTAAAAGACCCGTAAATATGACTTTTATGTTTTTAAAAGACCCGCTTTGACCCCCTTGTTTAAATTTCTTTACCCAAAACAACTCATTGTCTAAATTTTTAAACCCAAACTGACCCATATGATAGTAATTGGGTCAGAATTGCCCCCTCTACACACACGTATAATGACACCAAGGTCGCATAATTCGAGTTTCGAGTTCGATGATGATTTGATTAGCTTGATTACTGATTAATTGGCTTTATCACATTGTTACTTCCTGCTATTCAAGGTTGCTTAACGTTCGCAGTGATAAACATTCGATTACTTTGATTATACAACACTTACTCCACATAATACAAAACATAAAATAGACTAATTACAGTCAACGAAGTCAATCATGACTTTGACTTTGACTTTTGAAAACACGGGGTGTTACATGGGGATTCCCGGTGTTACGCTTTCGACTTAGTGCGATGCGATCAGGTAGACGACGAAACAACATTTGAGTATTTAACCAAACCAATTCAAGCAGATCAAGGCCATCAAAAACATAATACATCAATATAAAATCAAAACGATATTTTACCATTTCCTTACAAAATGACATTTGAAGATAAATGGAGATTACTGATTAGTGCAAAAGAAAAAATAGTCTTTTGGTACCAATGTAAACCTTGCTCGATCTTTTTGGTTGTTCACCCCATTCCTTGTCTCACTCCAAATTTTTAAAGTTCTGATGGGATGTGCATGTATTTATATAAAGGAAGAATATGACTTCACATGCTGCTGGTCGTTCCCTTTAGTTGAATTCACTGTTGTCATGTATATGGTTTATAAATTCACACATGTTGCATCTCTTCTATTTGATGCTTAAGTATGAACAATCATGATACCTAGTCAACTGAATCCACTTGAATGATAAACGTAAAGACGCCATTGTCCCACATCTTGCTTCCAAAAAAGTTACTGACTTCATCTCAAGAAACCATCTACACAACACTAATGGTTTTTTTTCTTTCTGCATAAAAGAACCTATTTATTATATCTTAAATAAGTAAAGAAAAAAAACTCATTTATTTTTAAACAGGTCATTAGATGAAAACAAATGGAGAAA
This sequence comes from Helianthus annuus, assembly GCF_002127325.2. Lineage (NCBI taxonomy): Eukaryota > Viridiplantae > Streptophyta > Magnoliopsida > Asterales > Asteraceae > Helianthus > Helianthus annuus. Next base: position 29,744,536 of record NC_035449.2, on the reverse strand, counting down.
AAAACTTCAACCTTTTTGTCAATATTTGTACAGTAGAGTGTCCTTGCAAACAACTCCTCATCCTCCAGGATTTAGACATCATTAGAGTGATTTCTGATCTTGCTGCCATCATGAAAAAAAGTCAACCTGGTCAAAGGGGAAGATAACTTTGATTTTCCAAGACAAGAACGCCAACACCTTCTCCTATGCTACATCGAAGACATGTTGAATATTATATATGACTACATTGCATATGTGATAACATGGCATTCCATGTGTACAATGTACTGCAATGCAATATAGACAGCGGTAGTGACATGCATGCCACGTGTACTGCAACCTAGACACCCATGATGACATGGCATATGGCACGGCCTACCATGTGTCAGTGTACTGCCACCTCATCATGCAGAAACCAATAACCTGCCCAAGAAGTACAAACTCAAAAAGTCCTTGTCCTTTTTATATGCCCAATCATCCAAATATACTAAACTCGATAGAAATATAAAACTAATATTTAGTAAAACAATAGTCACTTACAATGCATTAAGCCAGATTGGTACACAGTGACATATGAGAATTTATTGAGATACACATAACAAAAAAAAAAATAGAAGACTCACTTCACCATTATCATCTTCTCCATCAATGTATGTGCTTGGTTAATCATGTCCAATCCACCAACAATAAACGCACATATCAAATTCAAACACATCTCAAGTTAAAAATAGATCAGTTGTTCAAATAACAATTTTTGCTATCTTTAAAAAAAGGCTAGAATAGTCGCAACTCGAAGCCTCAATCCAACCCATTACTGGCTTAAAAATCACCCAACCACCCATTTTGTCACCTAAAGTATCATACTTACATTTTGAATATTGGTAACCTTTAACTTCTGGCTTTATAACCTTTCACTACCTGCATTCTCCATTTTGCTTTGAAGCGCTAACATTTAAACAGTATTTAAGCTTTAAGTCAGTGATATACTTAAACATAGATTTGGCATAATAATGTAATATATATGGCACGATAACAACCTTCTCTTTAAAAGGATATGATTGTTAACTATTTTGAACTTTGTTCCGATTGATCTCTGTTACCCATTTGACCCGTTTAAAAGCAGATGATTGTTCTACCAATTTAAATTATTTTATAAAACTAACTTGCTTGCCCCATTTTATAAAGCTGACCCGCTCTATAAAGATGACTCTCTATAAAAGTGACTCGTTTGATCCACTTATTAGAACGTTATAAATAAATGATAAATAAATGAAAACTCTTGGTATCTAGTTTGACCCATCCGCATGAGATGAATTCTCACTCGGACAAAATGAAGATTTACTTAATAAACCAACTTGTTACAAGAACAGGTTCCAGATTAGCAAGTCGCGGAACAACAACTGAACCATCTAATTTAGGATACTCTTGAGACCCAATACAATCACAACCATTAAAAATGAGTTCTCATGGAAAAAAATATGGATAAATATAAACCATTGTTAAATGCCTACATCAATATTCCATTCAAGTACCATGAGTGCTGCACATTTTGATACAAAACATGTTGATATTTAACAACCAAGTCAACCAAATCCTAAATTGTTTGATTTGGTTTACTCCAGATCTCTAGGTAGTTTGAACGATTTAAATCTAAACCAAAATTCAACCAGTTTCACCTAATCTCAAAAACGCTGAACCCTTGCAACACAATCAGACCATCCAAACTCCATAGATATGACAACGATTATACACAATCCTTTTTCGAAACCTCAATCACCAACAAATCGTCGGCGAAGGTCATTCATGGTGTTTAAGTTGCAAAAAATTCGCATTGCGAGGCTCAGATTGTGCATGAAGATGACAACACAATGGCTGCAAGAGAGGTTGCATGAACAACTACCATCCTACAACCTTGCCACGCCATGGCGCTATCTTCATTCAATTTTTACTCAGATCTACAAAATCATCATAGCCTCATCAGAAATGATAAGAAATATACACTTTGCATTGGTATTAGGGTTTAAACCCGTTACGATTCCAGTCAAAAATCACAAATCGGCAACCCCATATGAGACTAACCACATAAACGACGGCAAAACCCAAATCAGAAAACCGAATAGGGCAAGTCGGCAGCCGGGAATTAGAAATCCAACTTACGAAAATACCCCAAAACAAATATGGAAACAAAAAACCCTAAATCAATACTATGTAAACAAAAGTTACCGCTTCCTCGACGGCGGTTGGCGCCGGTTCCTCCATCATTGTCGCTCCGTTCTCTCGACCTCGTCTCTCTCACTCCTCTCTCTATCTCCCTGCTATGTCTTGATACGGCAAAAGAAAATGGAATTGAAAGCTGTGGAGGGCTAAGGAGCCTCCCATGTGTCTGATGTTAAATGCCTTAAATACCCTTTCACATTGTTCATTTCCTTTGGATTATCAACAGATATAAATAGATATAAATGAGTGGACATTTGATTTGTTAAGTTATACCTCTTGATTAAGGGTGTCTTTCTTTACTGTTTTTCAAATCTAAATATTTTTCTTATTTTTTCTATTATTTTTCCCTTTTTTAATCGTGCAATTCTTTTTGTTTAATTTCTTTTTCCCTTTATAATTCAGTTTCACTTTTACGTTTATACGTATTTACTAAACGTTGCTACTTGATTATTTTTCTATCGTCATTTCGATATGAACTTGCTTATTTTTTTTCTCGTCGTTTCGAAATGAACATGCTTATTTTTATTGTTTTTTCGATGTTAATTTTTTTAATGGGATGAATTCTAATGTACAAGTGGTTGAAACCATGTCAGGCGAGCCTTACGTATTTTCCACCGCATCATATTTTATTCTAAATGATACCGATCGAACAAACATCACATCGTGAAAAGAAATTTTGAAAAGACGTTGTCCGTCGCAAAGCGCGGGTTATCATGACCCTAGTTTGAATAAGAAAAACATTCTATATTTATTGAATTCCACTATCAAGTTTTATCGAAACTGGTTTAAAAAAAAGGTGTCGGTGACAATCAATGGAGATTGTTTCCCACTAGCCACCCCCCCTGCTTGTCTCTTTCTTACTCCTTTTAACGTTTTATATATTCAAAATATTCCATTTTTATGAATCCAAATCTTAATTCTTATTTTTACAAAATGATATTAATATTTACATGTTAACTATAAAAGCTATTGAAATGATATTAATCGTTAGGAGCATATGATGGTTGAGTTAGTGTGTTATCAATTTGTTGTCACGATAAAAAAGGTGCAACTACTACGTTTAGCCACCAATTCCATCGTATCTACCCTCTACTCTATTCATATGATGCGATAGTTAATAGACTTTTAAAGCTCTTCGTATGATCTAGTAGTTAATAGACTTTGAAAGCCTTGTAAACCATATTAAACCCGTATGATACCAAGAAGTATGAGAACTAAAATATAAAATGACAGATTTGAACCGTATGTAAAGGAGCACCATGTTGGGTTAAGGCTCCACCTTTCGTCGTGTGTGACGAACAATCTACAACCACAACGAGATGAAAATCGTGCCATGACCTTTAGACAAAGTGAAAATGTTGCAAAACACCACTTGTATTACTGAGAGCATTGAGGATAGATTCTTTATTAATATTCATATAATTACACTTAAAACAACTACTTTTTCTTTCTTATTTTCAATTAAGTAATATTTTTTATACCTTTATCAATACATTTTTTTTTATCTTTTCCACTCACAATCACTAGGCCATGGTGTGTACTCTAACATCTAAAGTGTTAACAATGACATGTCATGTTAACTAACATTGCAAACCACTCCCTCCTTATGTTAAAGTGCATTAAATGAGTTATGTGTTAACATGTTAACCTAATGTTAATAGATTAAATTAACTATTATTTTGTTTTTAGACAAAAACTCAATGTTAAAGTGCATTAAATGAGTTATGTGTTAACATGTTAAACCAATTCCTTAGAGTGAGACAAAATAAAATGAGGAAAAAAAGTTGATGTGTCACTTATGTGGAGTTAAGTTAGGTTAAAATATACCCAAAGGCCTAAAAAATATTAAAAAATTTATAAAGGGTGAACAATGTTTCCTATATATTTACATATGAACATTAATATTCCCATATATTTTCTCTCTCATTCGCTCAAAACCACTAACAATCATTTCTTATAAATATAAGTAACACACTCACATATTTTAGGGGAATCAATGCGAATGCTCTGAGAAGCAACCACACACATTGATTATCTCTTATGAATAAAATATGTTAGATATCTTAGTGTAGTTGGGATTAACACCAATGACTAAAAGGAATTATAATATAGATCGAACAATTTAGAAGGTGCGAAAGTGCACACTTGTTTGAGTTGTTATAATTCCAAGCACTCGGGCAGAGCCCCAAGTGGGGGGTTCCAAGTGGGCAACTCCCCCTTGGCTGGGGTCCGGGGCGGCAGCGCCGCCGGAAGCAGGGTCTAAGGTACGGCAGCTCCTGACGAGGTGGATGACCGCCCAAGGCCCGATTCCCCATGGCCCAAAATCTTAAAAGAAATTATAGGGTCTATATACTTATATAAAAAATGAAAACTAAATGATGAACTCACTCCCTAATGGTGCCCGTATCCACGAGATACGAGTTCGATTCTCTGTATCTCCCTTTACTGGCTTGTTTTTTTTTATTTTTTTATTTTTTTTATTGTGGCCTTCTATCATTTCTTTAAAGAATCAATACGGTGAACAAGGTGGGCTCGTTGTCTGACATATTTTCAAAGAAAGGTAAGATAATTTTATACCATTAAAACACTGTTAAAGTATAAATAATACGCGCCACAAGTACTTAATTTGTTTCCCCAAAACTATTTTATATGTATATTTTTTTCTATTTATATTCAAATAATCATTTATTTTAGACATTAATAATCAAAGTTAATGAAATGAATTTTGTTTACCAAACTATTTATATCTTTCCTTTCCCTCTCTTCAAATTATTATCTTTTTAGACATTATTACAATGAATTTGCTTACCAAATTTTATATATTTCTTTTTTGTATTTATATTCAAATAATCATTTATTTTAGACATTAATAATTAAAGTTAATGAAATGAATTTGTTTCCCAAACTATTTAAATCTTTCCTTTCCCTCTCTTCAAATTATTATCTTTTTAGACATTATTGCAATGAATTTACTTATCAAATAATACTCTATCGACCCAAAACTATTTTATATATTTCGTTTCTCTCTTCGACAAATACTATTGACTTGTGAGACAAACCTGAGTATTAAAAAATCTATATACTTTGTTAAACACTTAATTAAAAACAAATTCATTTTAAATTAAGTCAGTTACTCTTTTACTGACTAATATTTATCAGTAAAGTTTAAACTAATTTAAAATTGGCCCAACAAAATCCACTTTTTCTACTCGGCTAAATCCATTTTTTTCGTGTATTCTCAGAAAATATAAATTAGTATTTCCTTTTATCTAAAAATAATAATCTTTTGATGCATTCCCGACTCCCCAGATGTTCACCGACATTGTCAATAAACAAATATAAAATAAGAAGAAAGTATACTGTCAAATATCTATATAAACCCAATATATAGACACATGTAGTGATCAGTCTTAAAAACGCAACAAAAACAATGGCAATCTTCCTCTACTTTCTCTTTACTCTTTCAATAACTGCATCTGCAAGTGCTTGTGATAGATGTCTGCATCAATCTAAAGCTGTTCTCTTCACCAATGCTTCTGCTCTTTCATGTACCATTTTCATATTTCAAAATTTCAGCCTTTTTTTAGTTTTTGAAAAAATCATTTTTGACATTGACCATCATAATATTTCTTGGATTAATTTAGTGGGTCATAATTATTTTTGAAAAATAATGTAGATGGAGCATGTGGGTATGGTTCATTTGCTCCAAGCTTCTACAATGGCCATCTTGCTGCTGCTGTTCCTAGCATCTTCAAATCTGGGTCGGGTTGTGGAGCTTGTTTCCAGGTATGTATTTACAGATTTGACCTTGTTTGAGTTAGGATCATATACTATGTCTCTTAAAAATAAGAAGTTGCGAGAAGGGTATCAAACAAACTCTGATTGACCTTATTTAAGCGCCATCGGAACCGTCTCTTCGAACTCTACGATGTGAGAATTTAGGTTTTTGGTTTTAGATGTTTAGCTTGTAGATTTTAGACTTTTTGTTTACGTCACTGTGTCTTTTTATTTAGAGTTAATTACTGTCTTCGTCCTTGTGGTTTGTTAAAAATTACTATTTCAGTCTATTAGTTTAAAAATTGAGATTTCAGTCCCTGTGGTTTCACTTTTGTAACCATTTCAGTCCCTGTGTTTTCACTTTCATAACCAATTCAATCCATTATTCTGTTAAGTACAGGGACTGAAATGATTACGAGGTGGACTGAAATGGTTACGAAAGTGAAACCACAGGGACTGAAATCGCAATTTTTAAACTAATGGATTGAAATAGTGATTTTTGACAACACACAGGGACGAAAATAATAATTAACTCTTTTTATTTATTATTGTGTCTTTTCTATATTTGCGTCATTGTGTCATTTTTGTGACTCATTGTGTCTTTTTTCTTCGACATTGTGTTATATTATTCGGCATTGTGTTATATTTTGCGATTCATTATGTCTTTAGAAGATTGAGTTAATTTTAAAATATTATTGAGTTTTAAACTTTATTGATCTTTATCTAAATTTAAATATATAAAAGTTTTAAAACTTTGGTCCTGATGAGATGATCTTGCAGGTGAGATGCATGGATAGTAAGCTGTGTTCCAAGTCTGGAACTCAGGTTATAGTGACGGATTTGAATAACGACACAAAGACAGAATTAGTGTTGAGTAGTAGAGCTTTAATGGCGATGGCCAACAAGGGTATGGAGCAGAAGATATTAAAACTTGCTTCTGCCAACGTAGAATATAAAAGGTACTAGATTCCTTTAACCATGGTTAGTATTTTTTTTTTTTGAACGGCAAAAAAAAAAAAAAAAAAAAAAAATACTTTCGACCCAACACAAGCTAAGATGGTTCTTTTATTAACTGACCCAACACTTTCGACCGACATGAGTCGGTCCTTTTTGTCCACTCCACGTAGGTTTCAAAGTATGATTAACTATGTAATGCACGTACAAAGAGTAAAAGCACAAGCTAAGATGGTTCGTGAACTAGACAGCTAATATAATACTAGACTTGACTATAATAATATTTTTAGAGTTCATCTCACGTAAGTTTCAAGTTTGTTTGACTCGATTGTACCAAAGGAAATGATAGAGCATATTATAAAAGAATATAAAACTAAGTTAAGAGTAATTTAATATAGACTAAAATTATTATTTTATAGTAGCCATTTAACTATCAATAATTAGTATCATTGTATCAAAGGTTATTTGGTCCAGTGGTAGCCTCACGGAGTCATGGTTTTTCTTATGGGGAAGTCGTGAGTTGTAGTCTCATTTAAAGTAATTTAATTTGCTTCGGATAGAGTCCGTGGGTTTTCTTAGTTGTGGGCATAGTTTTAAAATCTGGTTTAAATTGGCTGGTTAAAGCGGATGCCGGAAGCTTGGCCTGCACGAATCATACCAGTAAATTGAGGGAACAAAGAAGTTGTACCGCTGGTAAATTGGGTTATACCGGTAAATCGGTACCAGGTCAAAGGTTAAAATTTGGACTTTTAATCTTTTATGCGCAAAAAAGTGAGATTTAGTGATTTACCCTCTTAGTAAAACATAACGCCCAAAAAGATTACAATAGTGAATTTTTGGATTTTTTTTTTATTATGGATCAACTTTTGGAATATTTTTATTATGGAATGATATAGTTTTGGATTATTTTTTTAGTTGAAATTGTATTTTATAGATTTATAAGGTTAATTAGTCAATCCGGTTGAACCGTCTGGTACAACCCGGTTCAACCGGTTGACAATTTATGAGCCTAACCTGGTGCGATTTAAAAACTGTTTTTAAAACATTAGTTGTGTGTTTCCTTCTAGGCGGGTGGGCCGGGTCACCACATTCTGTTCTTTGAACTGAAGGTTGATTCATTTTCCAGGGTGATCCCGTGTGTTCGGCCTCTTTGCAGTTCAATTAAAAAATATAAATAATTAGCTATTTTGCAGTTTATTTATAAATAGTATATTTATAACCATAAATAAATAATGAAGAAAACGAACAAGTTGATGTATATAAATAAAATAACTTACCATAAATGATCTTGAAGTTCATTTTTTTTAGATCATATTATTAAGCATGGAACTTGAAGTTCAATTTTTTAGATCATATTATTAGGCATGGAAAAAAGTATGCTTGAAAGATACTTTTTTATAATTCCCTAAATAGAGAAATGAAAATGGTCGGCTTCAATCTATAAAGTCCAATAGATGTTACTGCTGGTAGTGGTGGTGGGCTCCATTAATGGGCCTAAGAGAATCGTAAGCAACACTAGGTTTTCAAATTTCATTAGAAGTAGAGGTGACAAAACCGGTTTTTGGGCCGGTTCAGATTGAGTCAAGGAAAGTCAAAACCGGATTGTTCCAAACCGGTTCGATTTGGAAACCGGTTTTAGTGTACAGTTTCAAAACCGTATTCAAAGTTTATAAAAACCGATTTAATTTGGAAACCGGTTTTAGTGTATTAGTTAACTAGCCAGTATCAAAACCGTATTCAAAGTTTCTAAACTCAAACCGATTTAAAACTGTATATATTAAACCTGAAAGAAATTACATCGAAATAGAAGGTAAAAGGGCAACAAGCTGCCCCGCTACCCCTTTGATGTATATATGTATAGAGGAAGGTTCATTGGGGAACACTAAAAAAATGGGGAACAGCGGGGAACCGACTCAAACGAACTCCGATTGGACTCATTCCAGCGGCGTTAGAACCGGCTCGTCGAACCCTAAGTAAGATCTCTTAACCCTAAACCCTAAATCCTAACTCCTAAACTCTAAACCCTAAAGCTAAAAAATAAGGCTAAAACCTAAGCTAAACCGTAAAATCTAAACTATAAACCCTAAAAGTTAAGCCCTAAAGGCTAAACCTAAAGCTAAACCCTAAAGCTAAACCCTAAACCCTAAAGCTAAACCCTAAAAGCCAAACCCTAATATATTTAGGGTTTAAGGGTTATGATTTAGGGTTAAAAGATCCTAGTTAGGGTTCGACGAGACGGTTCCAACGCCGCTGGAATGAGTCCAATCGGAGTTCGTTTGAGTCGGTTCCCCACTGTTCCCTACTTTTTTAGTGTTCCCCAATAAACCTCACACTATATGTATATATACTAGTATATAGTTTTAAACATTTCGAAACTCAAAAGTATATAGTAATGATGCAATATTGAGTATAGAATAATGAATGTATATGTGTAGAGTACCTTGTGATTACAAAGGCAAAAACCTGGGTGTGAGGGTGGAAGAATCAAGCAACAAGTCACATTATCTTGCCATCAAGTTCTTGTATCAGGGTGGCCAGACCGAGATTGTGGCCGTTGATATCGCCCGGGTAAAAATCTATGTTGTTATTTTTAAATATAATACGACGACACATGTACAGTACTCATCGAACGAAACGTTTAACAAACTTATTTGTTTTTAATATAGGTTGGTTCGACAAATTGGAGTTTCTTGACGAGAAAGTCGGGTGCTATATGGGAAACAAGTCGAGTTCCGGTTGGGGCAATGCAATTTCGGTTGGTGGTAACATCCGGATATGATCGAAAGAGGATCTGGGCCAAGAGTGTCCTCCCGGCTAATTGGAATGTTGGAGTGGTGTATGACTCCGGTGTACAAATTGATGACGTTGCTGAAGAAGGTTGTGGTAGTTGTGATTAGATTTAGTGAGTATGATGATGATGACTATTCTCGTTTAGGATAGTCATGTTTGGTGTGAATCAGGTTTTGTATCATTCTCGTTACAGAAAATAAGAATTCAAAGTAGAATGTTTTATTCAATTCTATGATAATGATAATTAATTTTGAAGACAAAAGGTGTGAAAGAAGAAGTCAAGATCTTGACCTGTTGAGTCAAGGTCAATGCAGCCAGTAGTAGTATTCTTGTGAATCACCAATAGTATTTTATTTACACTCAAAACACCGATGTACTGAATTAATTAGTATAAGTACAGATTATTTGAAATATCAAAATTGTTTATCGAGGATGTTAGAGAACATAAAATGGTAAAAAAGAATTTTGAACGGCCAACATAAAATTTTTATCAACTCTAGTTAGTGGCTAGCACCAAAGTTTACATACACCAATTACTAATTTAAAACACATCAAAACTACGCCATTGCTCCCAGGACAAGTCCGAGTTTTTGGATCGATTTTTTATCCAAAAAAAGCTTTTAATCTTGATCTCTTCCACCATGTTACTAACTGATTTTTCTTTTCCAGAAAACATGAGATCATTTCTCATGTTCCAAAGACTCCAAATCGTTACTTGGCATATTGCATGAAAAACCTTCTTTTTTTCCTTTGATCCACCAAACTGATGATGAGCATCGAGTATATCCTTTAGGCTGAAGCGAAGATCGGATGGGACTTACTGTAACACCCCGTGTTTTTGAATGTCAAAGTCAAAGTCAAAGTCAAAGTTCAAGTCCAAGTCAAGTTTGACTTCTTTGACTATAATTAGTCTATTTTATGTTTTATTATTTGTATTATGTGGAGTAAGTGTTGTTTATCAAAGGAATCGAAGTAATGGAATGTTTAGTCGACGCAAAACGCTTTACGACTGTGAATAGTAGGAAGTAACAATGCGATAAAGTCAATCAATCAATAATCAAGCTAATCGAATCATCAATCGAACTCGAAACTCGAATTATGCGAATTTGGTATTATATTACGTGTATGTGTGCCTTACGTGTTACCTGTGCGTGCTTACTTTATGTTATGTGTGGTGCTCAATCGAATCGAAACTCGAAACTCAATCGAACTCAATCGAAATCGAATTATGATAATTGGTGGAGAAGAGATAGTGCAAGATATAGATGCTTGTATGTAGATATAGTGGTTGGGATTAAAAGTAATTTGAATAGGAAACTCTATCGTACTCGTATCGTCTTCAATCGAAATCGGAATATCAGAAATCGTCGCACCAAACACTCGAAGCAAGGTGTTGATCGATCAGGCTCCTAGCCGATCGAACAGCCCAGCCGATCGGACGGACTGTCCGATCCAATAGGTTGTCCGATCGGGATGCCTGGCCGATCGGCCAGCCCTTTCCTCTTTAGGAAGCCTATAAATAGGCTTGTTATTATCATTCTTTCCACTTTTGGAAACCCTCTGACCGACCAGCTCGTGCTCCCCTTCTTTTCTCAGATTTCTCTCAATCTTGGTAAGATTTCATCCTAAATCTTGTACTTTCTTGATCAATACATGCACCTACACCTTTCTATCTTTCAAATCTTGATTTCTAACCGTGAAATCATCAAGATCTAAGTATTCTAGGATGATGTCATCATGGTGTTCTTCATGAACTTCATGTTTTGGCCTCAATCCACCAAGAATCACTTGGATCTAACCGATTTCCACATAAACAAACAAGGATCTATCCTAGATCTAAACATTTACACAATGTAAAGGATTGAAAAATGGATTTTCCAACCTTCTTTCAACTCTTTTACACTCAATGCCTTCAAACCAATAGAAACGGAGCTTGAGCCAACTCACTAATCATTCTAATGGTTGTGTGGTTCAAGATTCGGATTCTATCTACGAGGTTCACCGATTTCGGGTTAAACGTTAAACTACCGTTCCGAAACGTTCACCGACCGGACTAGGGTGATTCCTGTCCAAGCAGGAGAAACAAGTAAGAACGAAGGTGCCATGGTTCAACTCGTTGTCAAAATACCTCGATATAACGTCAAACCATCAGAACAGCCAAGTGTTAGACGAACAGGCCGACCAAGTCAGGATGCTGACCGATCGAACAGGCTGTTCGAACAAACAGCCCAACCGATCGGACATGTCAGCCGATCGACCAGGCCAGCCGATCGGCTAGTATATGGCCCCACACTTTGACAATTTCATGAAGTATGGTATTGAACGAAGTAATGTTCGATCGAACGAGCTGATTGGTAACATTACTCCTCGGATCATGAGATACTATGCTTCAGCACTTAACCAGTTTTACAACTCGTTCGACGTATTGGAGTGCCACCCGATCGAACATGTTGTCCGATCAGGTGACATCCTGCTGAGGACTTACTAACGAAGTGTCTAACCGATCGGTTAAGCCTGCCGATCGAACAGGGCGTTCGATCGATCGACCTGAAAGGTAAGAACACTTCAATGTTCTCAAATACTACAACGAAAACTTCAAAAGTACAAGCCATCATACACAAACACATCCTACTCAAAGGAAGAAACAATCCACTCGAACAGTCCAACCGATCGAGCCTACCGGCCGATCGAACAGGCTGTCCAAACGGACTGTCTAACCGAACGAACAACCCGTTCGATCGACCAGGTTGTTCGACTCACCAACACTTGTTTCCATTTTACGCGCTACTTGTCGTTATGCTATCGAACTATTCAGGCTAACCCTACTCTCAAGCGCTCTCTTCAATCCATCAATCAATCGCTGTGAGTATACTCGAACCCTTTTTGCTTTAGCACTTTTGGGTGTTACATACGTTACTTATACGAAATCACATCGAACACACTACGCAACATTTTAAACGCTAACCGTTACCGCATGTATTACGTGACTAAATGAATGTTTGTTGTTATGTTTACACGTGGAATGTTGTCTACCTGCCTTAACGACGTAGTACTATAGTTTGGACTCAGCACCCGTTCACACGGGGGTTGTTAAGGACAATTACTTGCATGGATTACGGTGGTAATCATGTATTGCGAACTATCTCGGACAGTCAACCCGCAGTCATTGGTATCGATAGATCCATGTCGATAATTAACATGCTTCGTTTTCCTCTGTGTACGTGTTGGTTATGCGTAAACTATTTCGAACTCTATATGCTATATCAAACTTGTATGCTCACCTTCACATTCTATGTATTGACTTTATTTTAACGTATGTGACAGGCAATTAGGACGCTTATCTGCTAGGAAGGCGAGCTTAGAATAAGCGTCTATAGCATAGTTGTCTGTAGATCTTGCAGATCGAGTCTCTAGAGGCATTTGAACAATTATTATATTTAAATTTGAATCTGAGTTGTCGGAACAGAATATTTGACTAGTTGTTATTTGTAATAATTTATTTTGCTATTTGGGATATGGTATGGGACGTATTATTTAAACTGAATAGTGATAATAGTTGTTGTGGAAACTTCTGGACAATCTGTTTCGCTCAGTGCCATGCCCCGATGATTCCGCCATCGGTTGGGATGTGACAGATTGGTATCAGAGCCATAACTATAGGGAATTAGGCTAGACACAACCTAGTCCGGGTCGCTGTCTTAGAGACCTAGACTATAGTTAGGAACCAACAGACCAAGCTTATGTGATATTCTATTGTTCTTCGCTATCATTGCACTCAAATTTTCAAATAGAATCAAGCGATTTAGTCAGGATTAGGTGTGAAAATCACGAACTCCCGACTAAATTGCTTGATCAACGCTGATTTTATTAATTCATCAATGGTTTCTTCATTAATTTTTCCAAACCAACGAGGAGGATTATGCCAAATCAGGAGTGAAATCCATATTTTGATGAATAATCTCCTCAATTTTGCTAAAACAAGGAAGAAGTTGCTAAGCTAGGGGTGAAACCCTAACCTTGACAACTTGTTCTGATTTTATTTTTCTCACCAAAGCCTCGACGGACTCCAACGACCTAAACTCATGAGTATGACCTAGGGAATGCGTGCTGCATGCCCGAGAAACGAGGCAGAAGCACGATCCCGAAAGTCGAAATGTGACGACAAGTCTATTGAGAATAGTCGACTCGCTTTGGGTAGTCGATGTCTAGTAGCCGCAGACAATCCATTCCTCGATTTTATGTGTTTCAATTCTAAGCTCGTAATTGCTTACTCCGATCATTCGTCGATTTTATATGTTTTATGTGTATATTTCTGTTTATGTGTTTAAATTTTTGGAGAATTATTCGATTTTTGCTATCACTTTGATCAACACACACGACTCGCATTGCTCTCCTACCTCGATACCCTAAAAAGTCGCTGCAATATCTAGACAACATTATGATGTAACATACGATTATACTATACTACTCGACACGCTATATGACTATACAATGCTACTCGAAATGCTAATCGCGACCGAACATACGAACGACACGCGGGCTTTGAATGATAGGTTTCTATATTCTGACTGCATCTGTGATTAAATATGCATGTGCTTCTGTGTTTATATGTCTCTGTGCTCTACGTGTCTACGTGCTTATGTGCTTATGTGCTTCTGTGATTATGTGAATCTGTGGTTATGTGCCTATGTGTTTATGTGATACGTGTTTCGACGTGTTCTAAGCTTTAGTAAGTAGTAGACATGTGAGGTGAGACTCGATTTGTTGTGTCTGAGACCTATGACGTTGTCTGTTGCAGACCATGTCGTCATCTGGACACCGAACCCCTCTTACCCTCCAAGAAAAGAGAGACAGGCGTCTCGCTGCTATCATCGCCAAGCAAGTGGCAAAAGCTGTGAGCGAGGTGTATGAAAACTTCATCAAATCAAATCGTCTGAGGAGTCGCGAACTGAAGCTCCTAAGGACGCTAACAAGACCGTTTTCCGCTTCGAACAGTTTAAGGCATGCGGTGTCACACCCTGGCTTTGCGGAAGCGTGGGTTATTTGGTGTGACTTCTTAATACCATAGCAACAACCATAACAATGCTATATGATAAAAACATGAGATATTCACTCATAAATAAAGTTTAGAAAAATACCATATTATACTTGTCTTAAAACAACAATCGCCAAAATAAGTTACATCCCATGACTTGATTTAATGAGTTCGTAAAAACTTAGCAAAAGACTTTAAACGATACTAGGTTTAGAGATATGTAACCCGTCCAGGAAGAGGTTACACCTTCTAAACCCTGCATGACTTCTTTATTCAAACGCAGCTTGAAAATACGTGCATACCGTGCCAGATCCGTTAGTTTCCTGAAATACATGTAGTTTGAAAAGTCAACATAAAGTTGAGCGAGTTCATGTGTATGTGAGTTTGTATAAATCGTTAGCACGTATCTGTATAATGTATGTTCTTGGTATGTAGCAATAAGGAAAAAGAGATCAATTAATGTGTAGCTAATACATTAATAAGTGATATGGTCTAAGAAGCACTCAAACCTGTAACGCGTATTTCATACCGGTCCTTCCGGCGGAACGACATAGTCACCACATGTAGCCACACGCTGGCCCATGTGTGGGGCTCGCAACACCCGATAGATCTATCACTCATGCCTCTCGGTCCTTATACAAGGATTAATGGTCTTACGATAATAGCCTACCCATTCACGTGATCTAGCAGTGATTTCCTTAGCTAATCATACCATGTTTAAAGCGTTTGTAAACAATATGTAACATGTATTTCACCCCCGAAGTTGTAAAACTGAAAACAGTTAAAAGAAAAGGGGGACATGAACTCACAGTATTGCGTCTTCGTACTCGTAACCCAAATCTCCACGGCAAACACGGCTACCTACAATGGTCTAATGCCTATTAGACGAACGGGTAGTGCCTTGTCTTAGTATGTATGATTTTGAGTTACGATTCTGTTATTATTCCAAGTTATAATAATTGTATTTAGTTCTGGAATAATAGTTAGACAACTAATTTATAGTTATACTTCTCAAGTATTGTATATGCGTATTTCCTTCCCAAAGATGGGGGTTTTTAATACATGTATGCCTTATAATTCCGAAAATATATTTTAAGTCTCACTTGAAAGTACATTTTAAATCACTTGTCTAAAATGTTCTGATTCCGAAATATACATATTTTTCCCAAAAATATTATATTTTGGTTCATACAATTTCCCCAAAATAATACTTTGTCAAAATACACCATTAAGAGTATTTTCCGAAAATACACAAGTTACGTTTTAGAGTTCGCTTTGTAAAACGATACCGATGTGACTTAAATATTTAGTTGTGAGGGCGTTGGTATTATTTTGGAGTCGTATTTTCATGTTATTTCCAAGTAATATTATTTTTACCCTAAAAATAATATATCTCTAGTTCACAAAATAATCACGTAAGCACACAAGCGTCTTATTATGAAATATATATTCTCAATATATATTTAACAAGTTCTATTTACAAAAATCCACCTCCGACACTTGGTTATTTTGTAATAAAAAATCGTGGCGAAATTTATATTTTAGAAAACAAGTTAAAAATATATTTATAACACTTGTCACCGAAAATATTTCTAAGTGTTATATTTCTGGAAAAATTTCGCCAGAGTTTCCTCTGTAACTGGAGGTGGCCACGCTTACAAGCGTATCATTTTCTTTTGTAAAATCATGTTAGCTCGTTCTCAAATAACCATCCCGACATTTAGACATGCTAAATACTACTTATATCGTTACAGTTTTAATATACAAAACTGGGCTGTTTTCGGGTATTTTAATAAAATAGTTATCTTATTCCAAAAATTCCTAAATTTTTACAGAATAACTTATACATTCCAAATATTATTGTGTAAAAATATGGTGGTCCAAATCATCACCAATATTTTGTAGAAATTCATTTTCCGGACTGCATTCAGATTTACCTTTTTCTAACTGCAGTTCACGGAATATTTTATTAAAAAATTCACCGAGAGTCCGATTTACGAAATTCCAATTGGAGGATCACGGCGACAACAGTGACCATCTATAGTATAAATTTTATGATCTAACTCTACACAGAAATCGAGTGATGACTGAAAATATGACCCTTATTTACTACTGTAAAAATGCAGCTTTAGCTGCTGTTACAAATCGACGCTTAAAAAATAGTAAACGAAGTCCAAAAATTATGTTTCCGGTACCATTAGAACCGTATTTCAATGTACATAAACCCAGACTTCAGAAAATACATTTTTCGCTAAGTTATGACATGTTTACAGCCAGTTAAAGTCGGCTAAAAGTGTAAATCAGCATGTTGGTTGAAGGTTAAAGGTTACTAAAACACACACATGCGATTACCATTCATTCTAATACGATTAACATCAGATCCTAAGTCATTTACAGCAGATTTTGTTCATTTTATTCAAATTTATCATGTACCATCGTCTCTTATCTTGTGATCTTTATGTGAAGCTTCATGTTTGAGATTTAAGTGTAAGATCTTTTAGTGCTCATAGATTTTTATCATACTTTAACTATTAACCACCTTCATAAGATGTAAAATGAATGGATCTAGAGACTTACCACTAGCTCAAGGCTAGGAGAGTTTGAGTGAAGAAATGTGGTGGTTAAAAGAAAACGAGAGAGGTCCTTGAGCTTCCGAACACACCAAGCTTAGTTGTATGACCTCTTACACCCTTGTATGCTTGTAGATTGGTTGATAGTGATCAAGTGATGGTGATGGTGGTTGTGCTTGTTTGGGCCGTAAGTGGGATAGGAGGGAAGAAGAATGGTTGTTGTTTGATATGTGTTGGATGGAATGAAGTGCATAACTCACATGTAAATTTATAACTCATGTTTCCTCATTGACCATCATGTAATGTGCTTCCTAACAATCCAACATTTAAATAAAAAAAATCAAAAGAATGTGGGGGGGGGGGTGTCCCCACATCTTGTGACCGTCCAATTGAAGGGGGAAATTATGGGGTTGGATTTCAATGGCTCATTACTAATCTAGTTAGGATTTAAAAAGTTAACTTAGTAGTTTATTGTGGGTTGTTATTTCTAAAGGGTGTTAGGGTTTTCGGGGACCCTAACTAGCTCAGAAAAGTATAAACAATGTCATTGACAATATTTTTATGTTCCGGGTAAAGTCCGGTTGTTCGGTTGGATATTAATCCGTTAAAGTGCTAAATAAGTATTTAAAGTGTCTTTAATATTATTTTTAGTGACACAATAAATTCCCGACACTTTGGAAAGTGTCTAGTATTATTTTACCAAATTTTTGCACTTTACTAGTTATGTTAAATGCTGAATTTTTGTATAAAGTGCAGAATTTTGTATTCAAAACATGTTTTAGGCACATCCGGTCACTATAAATATCACCTAGTGACGCAGTTCTACAATCCTCACCTCCCCACACTCACCACTAGTGTAGTAATCTATTCCCGGCTCATACTGGCCTTAGAGACAGTGTCTGTCTAGTGCTGGTAATGTCAGCATGTTTACTGGTTATCCGTTCATCGTGCTAACTGTGCTTTGTGCATCAGGTTTGTCACTAAAGTTTGTATATAATGAATGGAGTGACAGTACGAAGGTGATGCATATGTATGTATGTAACAGAAATCAGTAAGTAATTTATTCGTAATTGAAATCAAGCACAGTAATTAAGCACAAATTTAGTATTAATTAACTGTACGGATGCATGCAAATTTGACAGTTGTCACATGCGGACCAAAAGAGTTTACCGGAGAAGATGGCCCTACCGCCATGTTTCAATGGTTTGACTCGGTTGAAGTCACTCTGCGCCAAAGCGGCTGTCCTGAAAATCTCCGTACCCTCAATGCGACCGGTGTCTTCCAGTCCCGAGCTCTAGACTGGTGGACGGCCGAACGAAACAAACACGGGAATGATGCAGCTTATGAGCTGACTTGGGAAGAGCTGAAGGCCATCATGATGGACGAATTCTGCTCTCCCCATGAACGCCAAAAGCTGGAGGACGAGTTTTGGAACATCAAGTAGAAGGACGGAGACAACGCTGCTGCTTCAAGCAGCTTAGCATTATCTGTCCCGATCAAGTCAAGACGCTAGACATGGCCATCAATAAGTACATTCGAGCTCTACCTGATTGTGTTGCCGACTTTGTTCACGTCGCCAAGACATCATCAATTGAGGAAACCTACTTGCTTGCCACCGAGATCAATGACAAGCGGGCAAAGTCTGGTTTCTGGGATAAGCCATCCAAGTCTCTGCATCAAGCTACTACTGCACCAACCACCGACTCCACTGCTCAACCCTCCAAGTCATCACGCCGAAAGAAGAAGCACAACAACAGCAGCTCCAGCAACAAGAACTGTGCTGTCCCAACAACTGCTGCCCCTCTGCAAGCCGTACAGGCTCAGCAGCAGTCTCATCACCGACCAGCCCCAGTGACCAATGCACCGCCAGCAAAGTGTGCTTACACAGGTCCCCACCCGCTCTGCCCGACATGCTCATATCATCACCCAGTGGGAATCGCCTGTCGTTTTTGTGCTCACTGCAACCTCTACGGTCATTTCACTGCGAACTGTCGCTATGGTCCCCGAAACACCGCAGCTCCTGCCGCCGCTCATCAAGCTCTACTCCCAGCCCCTCAAGGCCAACCCGCAGCTCAAGCACCCGCGGTCAATGCTCGAGTCTGCTTTGCATGTGGTGATCCTAACCATTTTGCAAACATGTGCCCGAATAGGGTTGTGAAACAAGAGCCCCAACAGCAGCAGCAACCTCAGCAGCAGCAGCAAGCAGCACGTGCCAGAACCTTCAACATCAACGCCCGTCAGGCCCAGGCCGACAACAACGTGGTTAATGGTATGTTCCTTGTGAATGGTATTTATGCATCATGTTTGTTTGATACTGGAGCCGATAACTGCTTTGTGTCGTTTAAATTCGAGAAGCACCTTAGTCGTAAGCGTTCTTATCTCCCCTCGTCATTCGAAGTTGAAGTCGCTACTGGAAGAACTGTCGTCGTTAACTCTGTTCTCCGTGATTGTACCTTTGAGCTCAACAATCATATCTTCCCTATCGACCTTATTCCGATGCAACTCGGAAGCTTTGACGTCATAATAGGCATGGACTTTCTTCGGGAAAACCATGCTGGAGTTGTGTGCTTTGATAAAATGATTCGATTCTCGCTCGCAAATGGTGATCTTTTATGTGTGTATGGCGAAACTGCTTCGAAAGGTCTCAAGCTCATGTCGTGTGTTCAAGCTACCAAGTATCTCCGCAAGGAATACAGAGCTTTCTTGGCTAACATTGTAGTAGCGGAGAAGGAAAAGAAAGAAATGGCGGTAGACCAGGTACCTGTTGTTTGTGAATTCCCTCACGTGTTTCCTGATGATCTCCCAGGACTCCCGCCAAGTCGTGATGTCGACTTTCGTATCGACCTCATTCCTGGAGCTAACCCCGTTGCCAAAGCCCCTTATCGACTCGCTCCATCCGAGATGCGGGAACTTTCGAACCAACTCCAGGAATTACTTGAAAAAGGCTTTATTCGCCCGAGCACCTCTCCCTGGGGCGCGCCAGTCCTTTTCGTTAAAAAGAAGGATGGGTCGTTCAGGATGTGCATCGACTATCGGGAGTTGAATAAGCTAACCATCAAGAACAGTTACCCTTTGCCTCGAATCGATGACTTATTTGATCAGCTGCAAGGTGCCAAGTGTTTCTCGAAGATCGATCTACGTTCAGGTTATCATCAATTGCGCATTCAAGAGGAAGACATCCCCAAAACCGCTTTTCGAACTTGTTATGGCCATTATGAATTCGTCGTTATGCCTTTTGGTTTAACCAACGCTGTGACAGATTGGTATCAGAGCCATTGGTTATAGTGAACTTGGTTTTAAAAAGGGAAAATCTTTTTGGGAAAAACCAGACTATAACCTGTGACTCGCGACGACACTACACTCCAAGTGCAAGGCTCAACACATTGACCTCATAGCTCGGACCAGTGTTTACTTGTTTGCTTACCTTACGTTTCCTGTTTTACTATACGTACTAGTGTGCCTAATTAGATAGATACACCTCTCACTTCTATCTCGTTCTCGCTACATTACGACCTCACACTCATACTATGTTTTCTGATTATGAAGACAATGAGTGGACGTGGAAGAGGAAACATCAACATGACTCAGGCTCAATTCACTAACCTGCTTAACACGGTGGCTGCAGCTTTCGCAGCTCACCCTGGAGGTAAACTCGTTATCCTAGGATGTTTAGATCCTACCGCCACATCGCCTTTTATCCCTAAATCTGTACGCTTCGCTTCTCACGAACAGGTCAGCATGCACCTGCGCAACCACCCGTGTGTACTTTCAAAACTTTCATGGATTGCAAGCCTCTCCCTTTCAATGGCACTGAGGGTGCCATAGGTCTTCTGCACTGGATAGAGAAAGTTGAAGCTGTCTTTGCTGTCTGTGAGTGTCCCCCTGCAAATTGGGTGAAGTTTGCTACTGCTACGCTTGAAGGAAACGCGCTTTCTTGGTGGAAGGCGCAAATTCAGATGTTTGGATTGGAAACTGCTAATGCTACTGCGTGGGAGGATTTCAAGGACATGATTAAGGAGGAGTACTGTCACCGGGATGACATCCACAAACTTGAGAACGAGTACTATGCGCTTAAGATGGTTGGGTCAGAGATTGAAACCTACACCAAGCTGTCCAATGACTATGCTGCTCTTTGCCCGAACATGTCTCGACCTATGTATCGAAGGATCGAATTGTACGTCAAGGGTTTGGCCCCAGAAATTCGAAGCCATGTAACTTCAGCCAACCTCACTACCATTCAGCCGATCGTTCGACTTGCTCACAAACTTACTGATCAGGCCGTAGAAGAGGGCAGGTTGCCCAAAAGGATCAGTGCTACTGTCGGAACCTCTAGTGACAACAAGCGTAAGTGGGAAGGAAATCAAAGCAAGGATGCTAACCCCACTCAGGCCCCAACACAGCAAAGGAAAACTGAAAACAACAAGGGCACTCAACAACAGGGTGGCTATCGCGGTAACCACCCCAAGTGCAACAAGTGCAATCGACATCACAGTGGGCCTTGTGGGAAGAATCAGTGTCAGCGATGTAACAAGATGGGGATTGAGGCCAAGGACTGTAGGAGCCCACGTCCCGTGGGGCAGAACCAGCAGCAACAACATCACGGGAATGCCAAGGGTTGTTTCCAGTGTGGAGCTGAGGGGCACTTTAAGAAGAATTGCCCTGAACTGAACCAGAACCGCAACAACAATCAGGGAGCTGGAAACAACGATCAGAACAACAATGCTGGGAATGGTGCTAGAGGAAGGGCTTTTGTGATTGGAGCTGGAGAAGCAAGGAATGACCCCAATGTCGTGGCGGGTAAGTTCCTACTCGATGATCGTTATGTTTCTGTATTGTTTGATTCTGGAGCCGATGCTAGTTATGTGTCCCTACGTATTAGTAAGAAGCTTAAGCGTCCGCTTTCGTTACTAAGTTCACATCATATCGTCGAGTTAGCTAATGGTAGAAACATCGAGGCCTCACATGTTATCAAAGGCTGCAAACTAGAGTTGTCTGGTCAGACGTTTAGTATCGATCTTTTCCCTGTTACTCTTGGAAGCTTCGACGTCGTCATCGGTATGGATTGGTTATCCAAGCATCGCGCTGAGATCCTCTGTCAAGAGAAAGCAGTTCGTATTCCCCGCCGTTCTGGCAAACCCCTCATTGTACAAGGTGGCAAAGGTGGAGAAATCTCAGGCGTTATCTCATTCTTGAAAGCCCAGAAGTGTTTACGAAAAGGGCACACCGCTATCTTAGCACTTGTCACCAACACGCAGGAAAAGGAAAAGAGGATTGAAGATTTTCCAGTAGTGCGTGACTACCCCGAGGTATTTCCTGAGGAACTACCTGGACTCCCTCCCCACCGTCAGGTCGAATTCCAAATCGAGCTAGCTCCCGGAGCAGCGCCAATAGCTCGTGCACCTTATCGACTCGCCCCCGCAGAATTGAAGGAACTCTCTTCACAACTACAGGAACTATTGGATAAAGGGTTTATCCGCCCTAGTTCATCACCCTGGGGAGCACCGGTACTCTTTGTTAAGAAGAAGGATGGCACGTTCCGAATGTGCATTGACTATCGTGAGCTGAACAAGGTTACCATCAAGAATCGTTACCCTCTCCCGCGAATCGACGACCTATTCGATCAGTTGCAAGGATCGAGCTACTACTCTAAGATTGACCTGCGATCGGGCTATCATCAGCTAAGGGTCCGTAATGAAGACATCTCCAAAACTGCATTCAGAACTCGTTATGGTCATTATGAATTCCTTGTTATGCCCTTTGGAATGACCAACGCGCCCGCGGTATTCATGGATCTCATGAACCGAGTGTGCAAACCTTACCTCGACAAATTTGTGATCGTGTTTATAGACGACATCCTGATCTACTCGAAAAGTCAAGAAGAGCATGAACAGCACCTACGCCTTATCCTCGAACACCTTCGCAAAGAGCAACTGTATGCCAAGTTCTCGAAATGCGACTTCTGGCTTCGAGAAGTCCATTTCCTTGGGCACGTGGTTAACAAGGATGGAATTCACGTCGACCCGGCTAAGATCGACTCTATAAAGAATTGGCCTACCCCTAAGACTCCGACCGAAGTCCGCCAATTCTTGGGACTAGCGGGATACTATCGAAGATTTATCATGGGATTTTCAAAGATTGCACAGCCTCTCACGGCTCTTACTCAGAAGGGTATGGTTTATAAATGGGGTGAAGCTCAGGAAACCGCATTTCAGAAACTAAAGGATAACCTCTGTAGTGCTCCTATTCTCTCGTTGCCTGAAGGAACTGACGACTTTGTGGTTTACTGCGATGCATCCATCCATGGGCTCGGTTGTGTGTTAATGCAACGCGACAAAGTTATTGCTTACGCCTCTCGACAACTTAAGACGCACGAAAGGAACTACACTACGCACGACTTGGAACTAGGAGCAGTGATCTTTGCGCTTAAGATATGGAGACATTACCTGTACGGTACCAAGTGCACCATTTACACCGATCACAGGAGTCTCGAGCATATCTTCAAGCAAAAGGAATTAAACATGCGACAACGTCGATGGGTCGAACTCCTGAATGATTATGAATGCGCCATCAAGTACCATCCGGGCAAGGCCAATGTCGTGGCAGACGCCCTCAGCCGAAAAGACACTACGCCCAAGCGCGTGCGAGCATTACAACTTACCATCCAGTCTAATCTCCCTACCCAGATTCGAAATGCTCAGACTGAAGCTCTGAAACCGGAAAACATCAGGGCTGAGTCCCTGCGAGGATCAAGACAACGACTAGAGCAAAAAGAAGACGGCGCCTACTATGTGGCAGGACACATTTGGGTCCCACTTTACGGAGATCTACGAGAGCTTGTGATGGACGAAGCCCATAAGTCCCGTTATTCAGTACATCCTGGTTCAGATAAGATGTACCACGACTTAAGGACCACTTACTGGTGGCCTGGCATGAAGGCCCACATAGCAGCATACGTTAGCAAATGTTTGACCTGCGCAAGAGTCAAGACTGAGTATCAGAAACCAGCAGGCCTACTCCAGCAACCCGAAATCCCGAAGTGGAAATGGGAGCAAATTTCCATGGATTTTGTTACGGGGCTACCAAGATCCCAACGCGGGAATGATACTATTTGGGTGATAGTAGATCGATTGACTAAGTCTGCACACTTTCTGGCCATTAAGGAAACGGACAAGTTTTCTACCTTGGCAGAAATCTATTTAAAAGAAGTAGTCTCGAGACACGGGGTGCCAACTTCTATTATTTCCGACCGAGACGCTCGTTTTACTTCCGAGTTGTGGCAAGCTATGCACAAATCCTTTGGCTCACGCTTGGACATGAGCACCGCTTATCACCCACAAACGGATGGGCAGACTGAACGCACCATCCAAACCCTGGAAGACATGCTTAGGGCATGTGTGTTCGATTTTGGCAAGAACTGGGAGAAGCATCTACCGCTGGTGGAATTCTCCTACAATAACAGCTACCACACTAGCATTCAGGCGGCACCTTTTGAGGCATTGTACGGTCGTAAATGCCGATCACCTCTTTGCTGGGCGGAAGTCGGTGACAGTCAACTCACAGGCCCAGAACTGGTGGTAGAAACAACGGAAAAGATTACCCAGATCAGACAACGCATGGCGGCAGCCCGTGACCGTCAGAAAAGCTACGCTGATAAGCGTAGGAAACCGCTAGAATTCTAGGTCGGGGACCGGGTTCTACTTAAAGTCTCACCCTGGAAGGGTGTGGTTCGTTTCGGTAAACGAGGCAAGCTGAATCCGCGATATGTTGGACCATTCAAAATTACCGAGAAAATCGGTAAGGTTGCTTATAGATTGAACCTGCCTGCAGAGCTGAGTGCAGTGCACAATGTCTTTCACGTGTCTAATCTGAAGAAGTGTCTGTCGGATGAAACACTCATAATTCCCTTCAAGGAACTCACTATTGATGAACAGCTACACTTTACTGAGGAACCGATTGAGATCACGGATCGAGAGATCAAAACCCTCAAACGTAGCCAAATACCTCTCGTGTGAGTTCGTTGGAACTCACGGCGTGGCCCAGAGTTTACCTGGGAGCGGGAAGACCAGATGAAGTCCAAGTATCCCCAGTTGTTCCCAAACGAAAACCCCAGCACTGAAGCTACAACTGAATTTCGGGACGAAATTCCAAACTAACGGGGGGATGATGTGACACCCCATTGAAACACGCTAGCTTGGCAGTGGCTGCCTTAACTTTCGGGACGAAAGTTCTTAAAACTTGGGGATAATGTGACACTCTAGGTTTTTCCGAACGAACACCTTGTAATATTTTTGTGTATATATATGTTATTAAATGAAAACGTGATCTTTTTGCATGATATGTGTTGTGTATGTATTATATATATAAGTATACGCGTATAAACTAGTGAGTCGAGACCATGACTCGCAACCACTCGGTTGCGAGTGGGCCACTCGGTCTCGAGTGGGCCTCTTGAGCCGAAACCGTTTGGGCCGAAACCCCCAAGCCCAACTCGAGATCCCTTGTATAAATCCCAACCTCCCCTCATTCTTCATTCTTTAGTTACCACACACACCCACACTCCTTCTATTCTCTCTCACTAGAAAACCCTCAACAACACCACTTTCTCTCCCAACTTTCGGTTCAAGCTCAAGGATCTCGGACAAGAAACTCGGTCAAGACCATCATCACTCGGACACTTCATCTTCTCGGTTTCTTCCTTTTATTCGGTGCCTTTTTCACAAACCGGTTAGTGTTATATTTGTGTACTAGATGTCTTGTATGTTTGATGAATGAAATGTTTATGACTAAGACCTCTTTTACATGATCTTGGCTAACTTAATAAGTAGAAATCATGAGAAATATGAAGATTGTTGTGGTTTGTTTATGAGCATGCTAAACTTGACATTTGAATAAATAGAAGAATGATATTTAGGAGTGTTTAAACCAACCAAGCCTTGTTAAAGTTACTAAATGTATGTTTTCTTGTTCTTGCATGAGGATCTTGTTAAAATATGTGATTTTGGTTCATAAAAATGTATGTTTATGATAAGATGAAAACCCTAGAAATTTATGAATATAGGATGAACTTGTTGAATGATAGTTGAAGATGTGTAAACCCTTATGATTTGATCCATTTTTACTAATAGACAGATTAGGAAAACTTGTTTCTTAAACCTCATTGGTTGTTTCCTGATTTGGGGCCTGATGCTTAGTACCATTAGGCTGACTAAGTCTGAATCTACACGTGAACATGAAAAAGACAGCATTACGACTCGCAACCACACAGTTGCGACTCGCAACCATAGCGTGACAACTCGAAACCACAGCAGTTGCGACTCGCAACCACAGCATGACAACTCGCAACCACAGCGGTTGCGACTCGTAACCATAAGCGTAACAACTCGAGACCACGCAGTTACGACTCGCAACCACAGCGTGACAAGCCGAAACCTCATGGTTGCGACTCGAGACCACCTTGTTGCGACTGGCTGTTCACTTTGGTTATTGGGCCATAATGTGTTTAATTTGGGCTGCCTGTTGACTGGACTATGTGTTACGGTTTGATTGTGTAAATGTTAGGGCCGGCCCAATAACCCACTGTTTACTTGTATGCATGATACGTGGTAGTTATGTGTAAGTTTTTACGTGAATGCTTGTACACCGAACCTGACCTATACCGGTAACCATGCTAGGACGTGGTGACCAACGTGTTTGACAAGAAACCTAATCTGCCGAGCAACCCAAGGTGAGTTCACACACTAAAAGCATGCGTCCCGCGGAGGGACACGGACCAACTACTAAACTTTGGAAAACACTTTTGACCCATTACTCCGGGGGAAAACAGAATGGGCAATTACTATCTCCGGGGGAGATACGTTTGGATATTATTTATAAATCACAACTAGCCATGCTAAACGAAACTCTATCACTTTAAGTCCCTGCTTACAGTACCGATTAATCGCCGGGGGCGAACGGGTTATTAGTTGATAGCGCTATTAGGTTTGACAACCTCACACCGTGACCGGGGGAGATCGGGCGTGAACTAGTAGACCTTGCAACATGGTCAATGACGATAGACATTGACTCGGGGCACAACAACATTCCGTCAACAGTTTCGGTATCTACAGTTTAGTGAGCTTACAGATGGGGTAGCTCCCCACAACGTGATTATAAATGCTTTATCTAAACAACTTAAGTTTTTGGTAAACTAAAACTGGACAACTAGTGAACTCACTCAGCATTATTGTTGACCCCTTACTGCATGCTTTGCAGGTAACCAGTGACTGTGGAGCTGCTGCTTGAGGATGTGTAGTGTTCGTCAAAAACCCGTGTGTTGGGTTTAATTTTCTTGAACTAAGAACTATCTTTAAAACTACTTTGGTTTATGCTTCCGCTGTTTTGTTAAACTAATCATCGAACTTAAACTGCAATGTTGCTAACTACTTTGGATAGTAAATATTTCTAATATTAAATCAATGCTCAGTATGATTAGTGGCTGGATCCTGGTCAGTCACGCCTCCAAGCGGTGGTGTTCCGCATGTGGATTTTGGGGGTGTGACAAACGCACCCGCGGTTTTCATGGATCCGCTGAATCGCGTGTGTAAGCCATTTCTAGACCGTTTCGTCATCATGTTCATCGACGATGTCATGATATATTCCAAGTCGAAAGCCGAACACGCGCAGCATCTACGTTTGGTTCTCGAGCTACTCCAGGGGAATCAAATCTATGCCAAGTTCTCCAAGTGTGAATTCTGGTTGGAGGAGGTTCAGTTTCTGGGTCACGTCGTTAATAGTCAAGGTATTCATGTCGATCCCGCGAAGATTGAAGCAGTTAAGAGCTGGATTACGCCTAAGAACCCGTCTGAAGTCCGTTCTTTTCTCGGATTAGCGGGCTATTATCGACGATTTATCGAAGGATTCTCTAAAATCGCTGTGCCGCTTACTGCCCTTACCCATAAAGACAAGCCTTTTGTTTGGGGAACTGAACAAGAGTCTGCCTTTCAAACCCTCAAGCATATGCTTTGCAATGCTCCTGTTCTCACGTTGCCTGACGGAAACAACGATTTTATTGTCTATTGTGATGCTTCCAACCTTGGTCTCGGCTGTGTTCTCATGCAACGGGACAAGGTAATAGCTTACACATCTCGCCAGCTCAAAATCCACGAGAAGAACTATACAACCCATGATCTCGAGCTAGGTGTAGTTGTTTTTGCATTGAAGATTTGGCGACACTACCTGTATGGTACCAAGTGTACGATCTTCACCGATCACAGGAGTTTACAACACATCTTCAACCAGAAAGAACTTAACATGCGTCAACACCGATGGGTAGAACTTCTCAACGATTACGACTGTGAGATTCGTTATCACCCAGGCAAAGCAAATGTTGTTGCCGACGCGCTCAGCAGACGGAGTTATTTGCTCAGTATTCGCAATACCCAAGCCCAGCATGATCTCAAAACCCTCATCCGCGAAGCCCAGCATGCTTGTTTTAATGAACGCACCTTGAAGAAAGAAAGGATTTATCACGATGGAGCTCAACTTGTAAGCAAAGCAAATGGGATTTTCTATTATCTGGACCGAATTTGGATCCCTAAGCGGACCGATTTGCGAAAGGTCATAATGGACGAAGCCCACAAATCCCGATACTCTATTCATCCCGGTGCCGATAAAATGTACCAGGATCTTCATTACAAGTACTGGTGGCCGGGTATGAAGCAGGATGTCGCTCTTTATGTTGGAAGTTACCTGACTTGTGCGAGAGTTAAGGCTGAATATCAACGACCTTCTGGCTTACTCGAACAACCTCCAATCCCTATATGGAAGTGGGAGAGTATAGCTATGGATTTCATAACCAAACTTCCGCCCACGCCATCAGGTCATGACAACATTTGGGTTATAATTGATCGTCTGACCAAATCAGCCCACTTCTTGCCAATACGGGAAGACTACAAGGTAGAACGACTAGCCCGAATCTACACCGACGAGATCATTTGTAATCATGGTACGCCTCATGACATCATTTCAGACTGTGATGCTCGGTTTACCTCACGATTGTGGGAAACGTTTCAAGCAGCTCTCGGTACGTCGCTTAACCTGAGTACCGCATTCCATCCTCAAACCGACGGACAGACTGAAAGAACGATCCGTACTCTTGAAGACATGCCCCGCGCGTGTGTCATAGACTTCGGTGGTAGTTGGAACAAATACCTACCGTTAGTCGAATTCTTGTACAACAACAGCTATCATGCCAGCATACAAATGGCACCATTCGAGGCCTTATATGGAAGAAGATGTCGTTCGCCTATTGTGTGGCACGAGATCGGTCACTCGCAATTAACCGGTCCCGAGTTACTACAAGAAACGACTGACAAAATCCTCCAGATTCGAGACAACTTATTGAAAGCCAGGGATAGACAGAAAAGTTACGCCGATAGAAGACGCAAGCCCCTTGAATTTGACGTTGGCGACTACGTACTCCTAAAGGTATCACCTTGGAAGGGTGTGGTCAGATTCGGAAAGAAAGGGAAACTAGCGCCTCGATATGTTGGACCTTTTAAGATTCTGGAAAGGATCGGCAAAGTCGCCTACAGACTCGAACTACCGGAGGAACTTAGTAACATCCACCCGACTTTCCATGTGTCGAACCTCCGAAAGTGCCTAGCTGATCATGATCTGATTGTGCCTCTCGACGACCTTCAAGTCAACGAAACGCTGCATTTCGTAGAAAAGCCTGTCGAAATCATGGATCGCCAAACCAAGCAACTCAGACGCTCGCGCATCCCTATCGTGAAAGTCCGATGAGAAGGCAAACGAGGCGCAGAGTTCACTTGGGAACTCGAAAGCGACATGAACGCTTAGTACCCGCAGCCGTTTAAATGAAGATCTGAAGCGAGAAATTGGTAAGATTATTCACGGTGCTGTGCAGCTTTCAGCCTAATTTCGGGACGAAATTCCCTAAACAAGGGGAGGCTGTAACACCCCGTGTTTTCGAATGTCTAAGTCAAAGTCAAAGTCCAAGTCAAGTTTGACTTCTTTGACTATAATTAATCTATTTTATGTTTTATTATTTGTATTATGTGGAGTAAGTGTTGTTTATCAAAGGAATCGAAGTAATCGAATGTTTAATCGATGCAAAACGCTTTACGGCTGTGAATAGTAGGAAGTAACAATGCGATAAAGTCAATCAATCAATAATCAAGCTAATCGAATCATCAATCGAACTCGAAACTTGAATTTTGCGAATTTGGTATTATATTACGTGTGTGTGTGCCTTACGTGTTACCTGTGCGTGGTTACTTTATGTTATGTGTGGTGCTCAATCTAATCGAAACTCGAAACTCAATCGAAATCGAATTATGATAATTGGTGGAGAAGAGATAGTGCAAGATATAGATGCTTGTATGTAGATATAGTGGATGGGATTAAAAGTAATTTGAATAGGAAACTATATCGTACTCGTATCGTCTTCAATCGAAATCGGAATATCAGAAATCGTCACACCAAACACTCGAAGCAGGCTGTTGAACGATAAGGCTCCTAGCCGATCGAACAGCCCAGCCGATCGGACGGACTGTCCGATCGAACAGGCTATCCGATCGGGTTGCCTGGCCGATCGGCCAGCCCTTTCCTCTTTGGGAAACCTATAAATAGGCCTGTCATTATCATTCTTTCCACTTTTGGAAATCCTCTGACCAACCAGCTCGTGCTCCCCTTCTTTTCTCAGATTTCTCTCAATCCTGGTAAGATTTCATCCTAAATCTTGTACTTTCTTGATCAATACATGCTCCTACACTTTTTCTATCTTTCAAATCTTGATTTCTAACCATGAAATCATCAAGATCTAAGTATTCTAGGATGATGTCATCATGGTGTTCTTCAAGAACTTCATGTTTTGGCCTCAATCCACCAAGAATCACTTGGATCTAACCGATTTCCACATAAACAAACAAGGATTTATCCTAGATGTAAACATTTACACAATGTAAAGGATTGAAAAATAGATTTTCCAACCTTCTTTCAACTCTTTTACACTCAATGCCTTCAAACCGGTAGAAACGGAGTTTGAGCCAACTCACTAATCATTCTAATGGTTGTGTGGTTCAAGATTCGGATTCTATCTACGAGGTTCACCGATTTCGGGTTAAACGTTAGACTACCATTCCGAAACGTTCACCGACCGGACTAGGGTGATTCCTGTCCGAGCAGGAGAAACAAGTAAGAATGAAGGTGCCATGGTTCAACTCGTTGTCAAAATACCTCGATATTACGTCAAAGCATCAGAACAGCCAAGTGTTAGACGAACAGGCCGGCCAGGTCAGGATGCTGACCGATCGAACAGTCTGTTCGAACAAACAGCCCAACCGATCGGACATGTCAGTTGATCGACCAGGCCAGTCGATCGGCTAGCATATGGCCCCACTTTGACAATTTCATGAAGTATGGTATTGAACGAAGTAATGTTCGATCGAACGAGCTGATTGGTAACTTTACTCCTCGGATCATGAGATACTATGCTTCAGCACTTAACCGGTTTTACAACTCGTTCGACGTAGTGGAGTGCCACCCGAGCGAACATGCTGTCCGATCAGGTGACATCCTGCTGAGGACTTACTAACAAAGTGTCTAACCGATCGGTTAAGCCGGCCGATCGAACAGGCCGTTCGATCGATCGACCTGAAAGGTAAGAACACTTCAATGTTCTCAAATACTACAACGAAAACTTCAAAAGTACAAGCCATCATACACAAACACATCCTACTCAAAGGAATAAACAATCCACTCGAACAGTCCAACCGATCGAGCCTACCGGCCGATCGAACAGGCCGTCCGAACGGACTGTCTAACCGAACGAACAACCCGTTCGATCAAACCTACAGTTCGATCGACCAGGCTGTTCGACTCACCAACACTTGTTTCCATTTTATGCGCTACTCATCGTTATGCTATCGAACTATTCAGGCTAACCCTACTCTCAAGCGCTCCCTTCAATCCATCAATCAATCGCTGTCAGTATACTCGAACCCTTTTTGCTTTAGCACTTTTGGGTGTTACATACGTTACTTATACGAAATCACATCGAACACACTACGCAACATTTTAAACGCTAACCGTTACCTCCTGTATTACGTGACTAAATGAATGCTTGTTGTTATGTTTACACGTGGAATGCTGTCTACCTGCCTTAACGACGTAGTACTATAGTTTGGACTCAGCACCCGTTCACACGGGGGTTGTTAAGGACAATTACTTGCATGGATTACAGTGGTAATCATGTATTACGAACTGTCTCGGACAGTCAACCGCCAGTCATTGGTATCGATAGATCCATGTCGATAATTAACATGCTTCGTTTTCCTCTGTGTACGTGCTGGTTATGCGTAAACTATTTCGAACTCTATATGCTATATCAAACTTGTATGCTCACCTTTACATTCTATGTATTGACTTTATTTTAACGTATGTGACAGGCAATTACGATACTTATCTGCTAGGAAGGCGAGCTTAGAATAAGCGTCTAGAGCATAGTTGTCTGTAGATCTTGCAGATCGAGTCTCTAGAGGCATTTGAACAATTATTATATTTAAATTTGAATCTGAGTTGTCGGAACAGAATATTTGACTAGTTATTATCTGTAATAATTTATTTTGCTATTTGGGATATGGTATGGGACGTATTATTTAAACTGAATAGTGATAATAGTTGTTGTGGAAACTTCTGGACAATCTGTTTCGCTCAGTGCCATGCCCCGATGATTCCGCCATCGGTTGGGGTGTGACACTTACACCATTGAAACAAAATCTGCCAACGACCTGGGCATATTCGCACGATACGAGGAGGTGTTCACTCGTTTTCGGATATTCTCTGCAAAGGATACAATCCGAAGATTGGACCGCAATACCCCGTTTAGCTAATGCATCCCTGGTTGGAAGCCTTTCCTTTACCGCTCTCCAAGTGACAGTACCAACTTTCTTTGGTAACCAATTATTCCATTCAATGACATATTCCTAGTTGGAATTAATGTGGCATTGGATAGACTTTTTAATGCAAGCGACAGAGAACAAGTGTGAAGGATCCAAGTGCCATTTCCATCTATATCGGCCAACTGTAACCGAGAACCCATTGAGTAGCGAAGATAGTTGTTGTAGTTCTTGTACTTCTTCATTCTCTAACACTTGCCTTTTCCAATCCCAATTCCAATTGCTCCCATTATCCCTGACTTGCAGCCTCTCCGCAACTGTACACTATTTATCTTTTTCTAATTGATAAAGTAATGGAAACCTGGAACGTAGTGGTTCTGACCTGTAACACCACGTAAGAACGTGTCCAATTATGTATAGACACGTGTCCTAAACTCTAAAAATGTGAAAGATTGAGTTTGAAGGACTAAAATTGACAAACAGTGAAAATATGTATGCAAAGGGACTAAAAGTGTCAACATGCCAAACTTGAGCCTCTAAATGACCATACTCGGAGAATATATTCTTAATCGAGTGATTAATTGGATATAAGAAGCCATTTGTGAAAATAATCGGAAGATTATAAACTACAGGGGTTAAATGTGTCAACATGTTAATTCTTACCTCTGAGTGACCTTTTAACGAACCCGAGGCTTCGAAATATTCAAATATACTCTCGAGAATAAGTGGTATAAATTTCAAGTGGTTTCGAGATCGTTAAGCAAGTTTTCAAGACTTTGGGTGAAAAGTGTCAAATTGATGAAACTTGTGTTTATAGTGATGTTTAATGAAACCGAGCCTAACGAAGTTTGATTATACATCCTTGAGCCTCAACAAACTAACTACAAGGGCCATATATGCCAAAAATGAAAGAAATAAAGCTTTAAAAGGTCTAGGGACTGAAACTGCCAACAGCTGAAACCTTTTAAACTTGTGCCACACCCTTACACAGGCCGCGTAGCCCATGATAAACATCTACGCGGGCCGCGTAGAAGTTGCCAGCGTCCAAAACACTGGCAGCTGCATGTTGCAGCCTGTTACACCGACTTTGGAGCCATTTTTTCGAATCCAGGAGCTATTTGATGGTATTAGGAAACCACTAGGACACCTGGGGTGATCCTAGGCCCTTCCAAAACAGCTGCAAACATCTGAGAGCTTGGCAATTTGCTATATAAGAGAGCCTAAGTTCTTGTTCATATGCACTCTTGTTTGCAACAACATTCAAATCACATCTCTGGAGCTAGCAAGAATTAGGAGAAGAATTTCAAGTGTAGAAAAGATAGCAAGGACCATTAGTAAGAGTCTTAATCCCTGCTTAGTCCTTTTAATTAGCTTAAAAATCGAAAAGTAAAACATATCGTAATTAAGCTTTGACTTCCGGTTTAATCATAAATGGTCCAGCCACTGACCGAAACGAAAGTGGTTATGGAACCATATTAAGGTGATTAACCCTTAAAAGGGCACCTCCTAATTATTTCGTTTGTATAGTTAATTGTCGGGTCAAACTTGTTAGTCAAAAAGTCAAACTGGACAGAAAGTTTAAAAATGATTTAAACTAATAAAACAGAGGTTCTAAATTATATTTTAACATTCTAATGACTTGGTAATTAGTATTAGAACATGTTTAATCAGTCCTAACCCGGCAATTATCGGTCTAAGGTCAGTTTATAACCGAAAGTCGCAAAAGCTTGACTTTTGCTTTGACTTTCAGTTCTGACTCATTCAAGCTTAAATCTCCCATGTTTTAAGCTTCCATTAGGACCACATTATTTAGTAGTATAACTCTCTGGAGTTATATTGCTTAGTCCTTAGTAGTTTGAATTATATGCACTCGTTTGTTAATATGCTTATAAATGTCGTAAATGCCCTTTTGACATATAAATGAGATTTTTAGAAATCTGAGAGGACAAAAACCTTTGCTACTGATATATAAGCTTTTCCCGAAAATTTGACATAAGTTTTTGGTCTCAAATAGGAGTTATGCTCGATATCGTAATTAGAAGCTTTTTATTAATTAATTTGCGATATCTTGCATAATACATGTTTAAACTTGGATTTTGAACCAAAACTCATTACCTACTGTTAAGATATTATTTTTAAGGAATTTTAAGATTTTTGGTCAGATTATAATCTGTTTAAATCATAGAGTTCTTGTGTAATTCGGTTAATGACGATAATACCCTTTTTAGGCATAAAATGAGATTAACGAATGATTTGAATGCCAAACCTTTTCCTACTGATTTCATACATTAAATAAATTATTTTGAGCATTTAAAACTGATCAAAATCTCAGATTTACATAAACATCTTGATTATCGTCAATTAGCGAGTTTTACACTAATTAGGTGCATAGTTTGGTTTAAAACCATATTTAACACCTAAGACTTGTTACTTACTGAATTTTTAAACAAATTTAAATATTATTACAGTAGGTATAAGTTATGAACTCAGATTACCAAAAATGTCCTTAAAAGCCTATGTGAAATGACCAAAATGCCCTTTCGGGGCATAGTTTGGCCTTAAATGGTAAACCTCACATATATGTAATATCTTACTGATGTAATGAGATAAATTAAATATTTTTACTGATTACAAAAGACCAGAACTTCAGTTTGTTATAAAATCTCTTTTATAATTATTAAAATGACCAAAATGCCCTTACGGGACTTAAATTGGTTTTAAATACTTTTTGGGCATATATGTTAACATCCTACTGATGTATTAACATATCTTAAGCATAATAACATTTGAGACCTGTATATAATTCATTTGGTTACCCGTTACGCCTTTACGCGTTCGGATTGGTTTATGTGACTCGTTTACGTAAAATAGCCGAAACGGGTTTAACCTTATCATTAAATCCTCAAATTCCAGAATGTGTCAAGTTCACCCATATTATACAAGTATCCAAGCTTGTCGGGTCTGAACCACATTCTATTCCGGTCTCCGCTTAATCTAGCGTTTAGAACCGTAAAGTTTCTTTCTAGCTAGCCGGTCTAAGTCTTTGACTTAATTAAAGACCCGTTAGCATCCTAATAGATTATTAAACCTTCTATACAGATTAAGTCGCATCCAGTAGAAGGTATCATCATAAAGATTTAGGATTATACGGCTGAGTTACCTTTCACATTAGCTCAGGTAAATACTTTTAACTTATTTTCCCTTATACGGGCTTGGGATATGATATTATAATAATACCACTTGGTCGGGTATGAAATTATTTAATCGGATTGTGATTAATAGATTTACATAACCCGTTTTAATCTGTCTTGTTTGATAACATGAACATTTGGGAGTTAATACGACCGTGTCCTGGATATCCTCGGCTCATTTCATTTGAAAATGGTCACGACCTATGCACGGGGTGTAGGCATACACCTGACAGATGCAAATGCTAAAATATAAACCCACATGTTGGGAATAACTCCTTTGTGGGTTCTATAAGTGGTGAGTCGGTTAATCATGACCGACTTCCAACCGGCCCCAATTGTAAGACAAACATGTAAATCTGTATACAAGATTATCTTTAAATAGTTGTCCAAGTTATAAATGATTTGTACCTTGTGCACACAAATCAATTTTCATAAATGTTTTCAAAAGAGTCAGTTAATTGCATTTACCAGTGTAAACTGACGTATTTTCTAAAGACTGATTGACAGGTACCTCTCGTAAATAGACTGGAGTTATTAGGTGTCGTATAAGAGGATCTTGCAAATCCCTAGATACCAGAAGTCTGTTATTTTGTTTTCTTGTATTTTATTATGATCCGCCTGTGGATCTTATTACAATCCAGTCTGTATATTCTTTCATTCAGACACTCAGACATTATGGTTCGTAATAGTTTATTCACCAAGCCTTCCGCTGTGCTATTATATTGTGTGTATTGACAATGATGATATAAACTACGTCACGATACTCCCCGTCGGGCCCACGGGTAATATGAGGAAATATCGGGGTGTGATTTTCTGTCACACCCCGACCACGTAAAACAACAAATCGTGGCGGAAACGTCGGGGAGTGTCGTAACAGAATCATTGTTTCATAACACATGGATTGAAGTTCTGTTTTATTGAATTAAATGTATTACATTACATTGAAATTAGAAACAAAACATAAACAAATAGACTTTCATTGTTATTAAGTCACTAAGGCCTCGTCCGTTCCTATGTAAGCATGCATCAATATCATCATCAAAAATCACCAACTATGGTACCTGAAACACATGTGAAAATACGTCAGCATAAAAATGCCGGCGAGTACATAGGATTTCATGTGAGTGGCAGATTCATGGTTCGTTTATATTTTGAAAATAACTTAAACACTTTTTGAAAATGGATAATTAGAAAACCAAGTTTTATAAAATGCTTGTAATGTAAATTGAAATAATCATGTCAAAACAGATTTGTTTTATAAAAGCTCGATACCGTGAATCTTACTCAAAACATTTGTTTAAGTAAACCCAAATTGTAAATTGTTTTTGAAATAAAACTCGAATGTTTTATATTGTTAGAAAAACCTTGTAATATAACTTTGTTTTGATAACCTTGCCCAAGTGATCTAGATAACGCAACGATATATAATGTGTTTAAAGCACTTATATATAGGAAGTACCAGCGGCGTATCCACCATGCTTTTAACACATTACACCCGCCCCGTTACCTAATCACTTCCCTATCTCAAGGTTCAAACAGATTTCAAACGGTTCATATCAATCAAACAGTTACAAACGGTTCACATAAATCAAACAGTTATAAACGGTTCACATGAATCAAACAGTTACAAATGGTTCACATAAATCAAACAGTTACAAATGGTTCACATAAGTCAAACAGTTACAAACGGTTCAAAATGTAAAACAATGTGTCCATATGCTGGATGAACATATGCAACAAAATGTAATTATGAAAATCAATGTGCTAGCATGCTAAGTGAACATACATAGCAAAACATAATGAAATCATGTATAACGTGTACTAATGAACATAACAAGAATATGTTATAAAAGCATGAAAA
This sequence comes from Helianthus annuus, assembly GCF_002127325.2. Classification (NCBI taxonomy): domain Eukaryota; kingdom Viridiplantae; phylum Streptophyta; class Magnoliopsida; order Asterales; family Asteraceae; genus Helianthus; species Helianthus annuus. The sequence continues at coordinate 29,706,263 of NC_035449.2, read as the reverse complement.
ACACGAAAGTAACAAGTAGGCACATGTGTATCACCCCAAAACAGTTTAAAACGGTAAAAGAGGGGATTATGTACTCACCTGAGGATGCTTAGAAGTCTTGACTAACAACCAAGCAAAGCTAGAGGGATCACGAAAATCAAACGACACCTAATATAGGTAACTATGTTAATAAATCGGACCTAAATCGGGAGATCGGATAGAATGAGGTTTCGTAAACCAAATGAGTATTGGAACTCATATGATATGGTTCAACAAAGCCTACATACTAAAACGAAACCTATCCTAAGTGCTCACGACCCATTATGACCCGTTTAGATAGCTTACGCTACTTTAACGCGCCGTTCGCGTAAAACGCGTTCGGAACGCCTAACTAGTCCTATGACAAGTATTATATGCCTAAACATGTTTAAATATGTTGCAAAATCAGTTAAGTGACAAAAGTTTAAGTTACATATGCTTAAATACCAATTATGCATAAAAAGGGCATTTTGGTCATTTTACCTAAGGCATATAAACTACCTATCATACAACTAACTAAATGAAGTGACCATAAGGTATAACCTCAGAAGGTTATTCCCTATACAACTATGGTCACAATATATGCTTGGTCGGATCCATGGCTAGTTTACATGTTGCAATACCTAATTAAAAACCTTGTTTTGAAAGTATAGTATTGCGACATAACTAACCAACTCAAATCAAGTCGGTTAGACTTTATAAAATCTCGTAGCCATGGATCCGACCAAGCATATATTGAAGCCTCTCCGCAACGGTACACCATTTATCTTTTTCTAATTGATAAAGTAATGCAAACCTGGAACGTAGTGGTTCTGACCCAACCCAATTATCGACCCAAAAAGCAATGTCCAAGCCTTCATAAACCACTCCTGATAAGCTGCTACCTATGTCAATTCCTTTATTCAGCAAGATTGGAGCTATGTTATAAATTTGTTTCCATGGCCCTGCACTGGATAATTTAACCGGTATAATATTCCAAGCCCTTGAATTACCATGTATGGCCCAAACAACTTTCCTCCACAAGCTATCCGGCTCAGTCTTGAATCTCCACCACCATTTCGCTAGCATTGATAGGTTTGCGTCCCGTAAGGTTCCGAACCCCAAACCACCATATTTAATAGGTGCTACCACATTTTCCCAAGCCATCCAACTCATTTTGGAGTCTTCTTCTGTCCCTCCCCAGAAAAAAATACGCCGCAACCTTTCTAATTGTTTCAAAACCTGTACCGGTGCTTTATAAATAGAGAAGAAGTACGTGGGAAGCGAACTTAATACCGATTTCAGCAAAGTAATCCTCCCTCCATACGACAACTTTTTTGCTTTCCAGATTGACAACCTATTCCTGAATAGATCAATAACTGGCCTCCAATTCCTTACTAGGTTCATGTTGGCTCCGACGTATAACCCGAGGTATTTGAAGGGGAAGGATCCTTCTCTACATCGAAGAGTATTTGTCAAACCCGTCAACTCCGCATTCGACACACCGATCCCATATAACCGGCTCTTGGAGAAATTAACTTGAAGGCCAGACGAGAGATAAAAGCATCTTAAAATTAGTCAAAGATTTGTTGCATTGGTCTCTGACCATTCTCCAAGGAAAACCACGTCGTCCGCATATAGGAAGTGAGAAAAGACCATACCTGAATTTTTACATCTAACACCGTGGAAAAGTCCATCCCCCGAAACCTTCTTCATGATCCCGGAGAGTGCTTCCATGGCGATTAAGAAAAGGAATGGGGATAGCATGTCTCCTTGTCTTAGCCCCCGAGAGCACTCAAACTCCATTGCAGGTGATCCATTTACGAGGACGGAAGCACGAGCTGATTTAAGCATTGCCATAATCCAATCCCGCCATCTAGAGGGAAATCCCATTTGTTCCATAATCGTGTTCAAGAAATTCCAGCAAAGAGAGTCATAGGCTTTGTGAATGTCGACCTTAAAAATCATTGCGGTTTTCCTTGAGTATTTCAACCAAGCACATATTTCATTCAGGATTAGCGGGCCGTCAGTGATATTCCTACCACTAAAAAATGTTGTTTGCTCCTCAGAGATCAGCCGACTAATGATTCGTTTCAGCCTGTTAACAAGTACTTTTAAGATTACCTTATTAATGCAACTGATGAGACTTATAGGGCGGTAGTCATAAGGTTTCATTGGGTCCTTGACTTTGGGAATAAGTGCGATAAAGGAGGATGAGTAGCTTCTGTTTATATGCGGATTGACGTAGAATTCCTCAAAAAGCTTTAGGAAATTACCTTGCAATCCGTTCCAACATCTCTTCAAGAATTTGAAGTTAAATCCATCAGGACCCGGTGCCCTATCTCCATCGCATTCCCACACTGCATCTTTAATTTCCGAAAGAGTAAACGGACAGATGAGTGATTCCCCTACTTCCGGAGAGAGAGAGAGTAGACAAGTTCGGACATGTAATAGATGGCCGAGCCGCCAACGATTCCGTTAGGAGATGGGCAAAAAAATCATGGAATCTTTGTTTTATAACCACTGGGTTCGTAACCCACACATCTCCATCCAAAATCCCATTTATGCGATTAGAGCTTAGATTGGAATTCACCAAACAGTGGAAGAAGCTAGAATTTTCATCGCCTTCTATTGCCCACCTGGGCCGGGATTTCTGTCTGGAATCCTCTATTTTTTGTTTTTCTACCTCTGCCATAAGTTGCTTTAATTCTAGTCTCTGGTCTAATTCCGATTGCTGAAGTGTTCTTTCTTCCGCCAACAATTCTAATTCTGCTACCCTTGCTTTCCAATTACCATAAAGCCCATCAGATTTCCTTTTCTCCGCTGCTACCCATTCTTTTATCCAGTTTTTTAACCACCGTAGCTTGGTAGCAAGCCCAAGATCAGCCGACCCATCGAATGCAAATTGGCCAAATTTACTTAATACAAACGACACAAATCCGTTCATATCCAGCCACGAATTATAAAATCTGAAAGGTACAAGGCCGAAATCCGAAGGTGTAGTAGCTAAAAGTATAGGTCTGTGGTCTGAGTAACGCCTATCCATGGCCGTGACGGCTGCTCCAGGCCAGTTTTCAAGGAACCCAATACAAACAAGGAAACGATCTAGTTTACTCAATTTTACACCGTTGTCCGACACATATGTGAATTTTGCTCCTCCCATGTCATATTCATGTAAAGCGACAGAAAGAATAAAGTTGTTAAAAGCCTCTGCATTTGAGGCCACAAACTCCGAATTTAACCGTTCCTCTGGATTCCTTACATCGTTAAAATCCCCCATAAAAACCCACAACCCCTGTCTTGAGTTCCTTAGATTAACCAATTCCCACCACAATACTTTCCTCAATGCTACGTCATTCGGAACGTAGACATTAACCAAATTTTTTCTAATACCCGAGGGGATAATAAACCCACAAACACAAAGAAAGTACCTATGTTTAATGGATTCAGATTTGGAGAAGACAGTAGGATCCCATATTGACACCAGACCCCCGGACCTCCCTTACACTTGGGGATTTAGATTTGGAGAAGACGGTAGGATCCCATACTGAGGATCCCATATTGACACCAGGTCAAATATAATACGTTTTCGTTTAAAAAAACATTTTTACGTGTATATTTTTATGTACGTTTTCGTATAAATTCGGGTTGGTCTATGTTTCGAGGTAAATTTCTTTAGGAAACGAGTCAGGTCAAATATAATATGTTTTCGTGTGTTTATTTAATGTATCTTTCGTAAATTTATTTTGAACTGAGTGGAGTCAAATTGTGGTTTCATTTTTCCCCTCTTTTCAAAATATCTAATTCATCCCTTATGATTACACATGTAAGTTTTTCCTTTATACGAGTTATGTTTTCTATGTATAAGTCGGATCATATATAATACGTTATGATTGTACAGTATAAACTCGATTTACTTTACGTTCTGATCTAATCCAATGTTTTTATATTGAGTTCAATCGGATACGTCGAAACGACCGTTTTTATATGGTTAAACCATTACATGACGTTTGGACTAATCCATTCGATGTTTGCGATATACCCGTATTTTTTGCTAGTTACTAATGAAAAATCACCTCATGTTCAACAAGTCAAATGGTAAGTTGTAGTGAAAAAAAGAGAAAAATGCTTTAGCATGATTTCAAGATTCAAGGTCCGCAAATGACTCATTCAAATTCCAAGCAAACGCAAATGAATTTTTTTTTTATTTCGAATTTTCTAAAATAATGATTTTATATAAAGTTAGTAATTAGTACGTGACTTCGTCCCACGACTTTCTTGTTATCATTTTTGTAAAACCAAACCAGTTAATAAACCAGTCATGCTACTAGTCACCCATCCAACAAAATATCGGATGAAGTAATAATTAAATTTTAAAAAATATTTATATATCACATAAAATTAAAGTAGTGTGTTGTTATGTTATTTATCATTGAAATAAAACAAAAGATATGTTGTTTTAAGAACACTTTCATTATTTATAAGTTATCCAGATCTTATAATCTAAATAATACAAACAAATTGAATTTTAATAATCCATTTATTGGTTCATATTATAACAAAAATGAAAGTTAAGAGTGACACTAATACGGACTAATACGGGTTATTTTAATTTTATTACTTAAAACCAGTCCAATCACTTAACCGGTTTATCTAGTTCAACAAAAATGTCACACGTAAAAACCAACCGGTCCTTTCAAACATAGCAACTGTATGGGTTATCAACATTCGTCGTAATGAAATATGAAATATGAATGCATGAAATGATGAAGCCTCATAATCTATATTTTCTTCAAATCATGGGCCCATTGCCACTAAATTCCCCCCACTCCATGACAAGTCAGTCGTTTTACCTTTGAAATTCCACAAAGACTTGACTGATGACTCAATCCTGCCTGAATTTCTTAATTTGTAGGCTCCATATAAATAACTAACAAGCTCTATGAATATACTTATGTCTGGTTTCTACATGGAGGTGAATCATTCGGAGCTCGAATTACCCGGCTTCCGGTTCCACCCGACCGAGGAAGAGCTGCTTGAATTTTACCTAAAAAAGATGGTTTTAGGAAATTATACGTTCTTTGAAGTCATTGGGTTTTTGAACATTTACCTCTACGATCCTTGGATCCTACCAGGTAACCTCTTTCCCTAAATTTGTTACTTATTCTTTTGTCTCTAGTTGGAATATTAAGATACTTATTATTATTATTATTATTATTATTATTATTATTATTATTATTATTATTATTATTATTATTATTAACGCTTTATCATTATTATTTCATTTTAAATAGAGATATGACGTCCAGTTATTTAATACACAAAAAATATTATTTATCATACATTTTCAGTTCTTTTGAATTCTTTCAAATATCATTATAAACCATAAATGATGTGTGTTTCAAACGGGTTTATACAATTGGAATGGTTTATAAATTTTAATTTTTGGATTGCAGAAATGTCTAAGATTGGGGAGAGAGAGTGGTACTTTTTCGTGCCAAGGAATAAGAAGAATGGTACCGGAGGGAGACCAACCCGAACCACCAAAAACGGATTCTGGAAGGCAACTGGATCGGATCGTAAAATATTTTCTCTATCTGACAGGAAGAAGCATCTTGGGTTGAAGAAGACTTTAGTGTTCTACAAGGGCCGGGCACCCGGTGGAAGCAAGACGGATTGGGTCATGAGCGAGTACCGATTGCCTGATTCTTGCTCGTTGTCAAAGGTAGTGACAAATTGAAATCAAATCATTAGTTCTATTCGTGCTAGTTGTAGTAGGGGTGGCTAAACATAACCCCCTACTACTAAACGTACCCCGTATGATTATCACAAATTGGCCCACCATTAAAAAATGTTTTTTTTTCTTCACATGGGGTAGTTCAGAAGAGGGGTACGTTTAAACACCCTTATTTTTAATAGGGAGGGTCCACCATGTTTTGTGAGAGGGGTACGTTTATAAGCACCCGTTGTATTATAATTTATGAACTGGTGTATTTAATTGGCAATTGGCAGGATATAGTGCTGTGTAAAATATACAGAAAGGCTACTTCCATGAAGGTGTTGGAGCAGAGGGCAGCAATGGAGGAAGCACAGCCTCAGTCGTCTCCTAGTTCGATTAGTGGTCAACGTCTTGACTTTTTAGCATCTCCGGCAATGAGCTTCAGCCTTGTAGCATCAAATGCCGATGAGAACGAAGACAGTAAGGAAGCAAGTCTGAAATCACCGATGATTGGGACGAAGAAGTTATCGGAGCTCCGATTACCCAAAAGTAACATGGATTGGAGTCAAGATTCACAGTTACGTAGTCCATGGCTACATGATCTTCTTTTCACTCCTCCCCCCTATGCCAATGTACTTAATTTCCTAGATTAATTGTGTAAAACTGTTACAGTGATACTAATTATAATCATCATTATTACTAGCTAATTTTAATAATTATAACCCATTTGGTTTCATACTTCACTTGTGGACCAACACTTTTATTATTCCCAATCAAGGCCGTGGGGTATGGGGCGGGGGTTTGGGCGTGGGTTGGGGTAAAACGCCCAAGTCACCACCCCGGGTGGGCTTGGGTTGGGGCGTGGCCCCTTGGGGCTTGGGTTTCAAGCCGGGCGTGGGGCGGGGGAGCAAGGTGACATGGCGGTTTGTGAATGGCCAAAAGAAAAGAGCCGTTGGCCAACGGCTATATTTAAAAAAAAAATTTCTTCCATTTTTTCACTATAAAAAACTTACATTTTACTTCCATTTTTTACCACATTCAACCACATCTTCTATACATCTTCAATTCTCCGTCTACAAAACGAAAAAATGTATCCTTACAACCGTCCTTTTAACCCGAGCAACCCGTATGGATTCCAAGAAAATAATCATAGCCCACCACCCACTCGTCCAGTAGCTCGTCCATTTTTCATACACTCTCCTATGCCCTACATGGCGGGTTATGCATCTTATATCGGGAATCGTGTATTTACTGACTTCCCACACACCGAAGATTCAATACCTACCCCGTTTTCACAATCGCCCATCGACCTTTCACAAAACGAATCCGTTCTCGAAACTCAACCACCCAAAGAGGGTCCTTCCGCATCGAAACCTATCAAAAAAAGAAGTCATAAGAAAAAAACCGATGAAGATAAAGTAGTTGAAACCGCCAAACAAAACAACAAAAATGGGTCTATACTGAAAAAGTTGCATTGGCGAGGGCTTGGTGTGAACAATCTCGACATTCAACTTTAGGTATTCTTATCCTTTGTTTTTATTAATGAACAATCTCAATATAAGTTTGTAATATATTAATATTTTTTTATTAAAATAGGAAATTCGCAACATCGAACCGCCCTGTGGGAATGGGTTAGTAAAATATTCCATGAAGAAATGGGTAGGGAGACTTATCGTGAAAACGATAGCTTATCCTCAAAGTGGACCGAAATAAGCACCTAACTTACAAAATTTAGTGGGTTTTTAAATAAAGCAAAGCAAAACCCTAAAAGTGGTGAAATCGAAGCCGACATTTTGACAAATGCACTGGTCGCATACAAATCAAATATGAAGACCGACTTCCGTTTCATGCATTGTTGGGAGATTTGTAAATTCCATCCAAAGTGGTCGACTATCCCCATTGGTAGCGAAACTAACTCGTCTTCCAAAAGGTCAAGGGCCTCGTCCCAAGCCCAATCTGATGCACGATATCAAGAGTTTGAGGACCTTTTGGATGATTCGCCAAGCCCAAACCGGCCTGAGCATGGAAGAAATGCCTCAAGAAGGCGTGCTCAAAAACAAACGGCATCGGCTTCAGCTGGGAGTTCTGGTTCGCGTAGGGGAATATGCAGCGATCAGTTGGATGACATTTCATGCAAGTTGGATACATTCAACGTATTCCAACAACAAAGGGCCGAAATACGAAGGAGCAAAGAAGCTAGAGATTCTGCTAGAGATGCCCTGAAACAAAGACGTGATGATTTGAAAATTCTATCCCAGCCGATTGATCACCTACAGAGTGACGAGTTAGAAATAGTCTTGGCGTTGAGAGAAGAGATAAAAAACAATTTTTTTTTTGTAATTTTCTTTTTTTTTTGTAATGATCTTTATTAAAAAATATTAAAAAATTAAATTTGTGTTTATTGGGTCTGCCCAGCGGGTCTGCCCAGCCGGTCAGCCCACAAGCCCACCAAACCCACGCCCCAAACCCCCGCCCCACCATACCGTGTTCAATGTGGGTTTACCCATGTCTGCCACCCCATTCCACGTGTCAACCAATGCCCAACCCAAGCCCCACCATACCCCATGGTCTAATATTCTAATACATGTCTAAAAGACTGTTATCTTTTATAAATATGAGTAAATTACAAGTTTTGTCCTTTATGTTTACATCAAATTTCAGGCGCAAAAGTTGACAGGCGGTGTCCTTTAACTTTCAAAATCTTGCACGTTTTGTCCTTTAGGCCAAACCCAGTTAGATGTTTTGGTTAGATCTAGTCATGTGCAAGGCACATGAGGGTACTATTGTAATTTCACATTCCAAGGACTATTTTGTAAGATAAATTATATCAAGGGGCTATTGTCACACCCCGATTTCCACATGTTTCACCGGTGGGCCCGGTGGGGGATTACCGTGACGTAGTTGGCAACAATATAGTCAAACCACACAATATTTAAATGCACAGCGGAAGCATAAAGATAGATATATTTCAACCATCGAATGTAATATCCAAGTATCACAAATAGTCGAAATAATCCACAGGGGATCAAAAGTAAAATAGGAAATAATGTTCAACAGATAGTGGCGTCCAGGCTTGCGAGACTCTACGATGCTAAGGAGAGGCCAGCCTATTTCGTGTAGAACCTGCATTTAATCTTTTTGAGGAAAATACTTCAGTTTACACTGGTAAATACATTCAACCGACACTTTTAAAAAGTTTAATAAAATTGATTTGAATGCACGAGGCACAAACTTTTATAACTTGGGATAATTAATCAAATTTAATCTTGTAAAAGAATTACATGTTCATTATGCGTTCAGTCGCCCGGTTCGTGCCGGGTTTAAGGTTAATTGACACACCACATAGTACAAGACCGCGGCGTGAAAACCAACGATTATACCTTTATAAGTATGGACACATTGTCGGGTGTACGCCTACACCCGCGTGTCAAGATCGTGGCCATTTCGTAAAATGATGCCAAGGATATCCGGGACATGGTCATTAAGCTCCCAAAGGCGTAAAACAAACAAAACCAATTTTCAAGCGGGTCACATTGATAATACCTAACTACTAATGAGTTAGGGTCAATTGCCCGACCAAACGGTATTTTATATACCGTACCCCAAGCCCGTATAAGGGAAAATAAATTAAAGTATTTACCTGAGCAAGTAATAACCACAACAATCAAATGCAAGTATCTTTTACTGGTCTCCTATTCTGGAACGAAGGTTTAACAACCTATTAGAAACCTAACGGGTCTTTAATTTAGCCTAAGCTTAGACCGGTTAGTTTTCAATGGATAAATACGGTTTAATCGCATGAAAGGCGAAAACCGGGAACGGAATGTGGTTTGGACCCAACAAGTTTGGAGACTTGTATATTATAGGTAAACTAAACACATTCTGGATTTTGAGGTAAAAACGACAAGGTTGGACCCGTTTCGGCTAATTTATGCAAACTAGTTACATAAACCGGACCGAACGCGTAAATGGTGTGACGGGTAACCGAAAGAGTCTTACACAGGTTTCCTAAGTTAATATGCTCAAAAGAGGTTGTGATATCAGTAGGATACCTTCCATTATGCCCATAACGAGTTTAATCCCAATATACGCCCCGTAGGGGTAATTTGGTCATTTTAAAGGTTATAAAAGGGATTCCCGGGTTCTACAGGAAATCTGGGTTTTCCGAACAGGTTATAAAGTTCAAAATACTCTATTATTTACTTAAAATCAGTAGAAACTGGATTCGTGTCAAAATACCATGTAAAACTCCTTTTATGTCCGAAAAGGGTATATTCGGTATCTATCGAATCAAGGCCATAACCGCAGGTTATGAGCAGGTTAAAAATAATTAAAAATCTTAAAAAATCCCAAAATATTATTTTACATCAGGGTGTAAAAGGTTTGGTGTCGAAATTTGGGTTTAGATAGGCTTTACGCTAATTGTGCCGTTTAATTACAAAAGTTTTCTTAATTGCGCTAATTAGCATAACTCTTATTCTAGACCTCAGATTGACATGAAATTTTAGTTAGAAATTAGTAACAAAGATTTTTGTTCTCTCACATTTCTAAAATTCTCGTTTTAAAGTCAAAAGGGCATTATGGTCAACATTTAAGCATATAACGGAAATGTGCAAACGACTCGGACAAACAACGAACCAGCCACAGAGGGTTATACCATCATGTAACCTGGTCCTAAGAGAGTCCTAAGGCATATCTAAAACATACCAAATCGGGTCAGAACTGAAGTCAAAGCAGAAGTCAAAGTTTTGCGACTTTCGGTTCCGAACCGGGTCAAAACAGTAAATGGTCGGATCAACCAAGCTTAGACTAGTTATAATACTTATTATCAAGTTATATGAGTGATACAATAGGTTACATGCCATCTACATTGTTAATTATGCGTTAAATCGAAAATTAGCATTCTGTTGACTTTTTCTAAGCAACTTTGACCCGACATTTGGACTAGTTAGAGTGGGAATCAGAGGGTGCCCTTTTAGGGGTTTAATGCCCACATAATTACCAACAGATAACTACCTTTGATTCGACTAATCACTGGACCATTTGTGATTAATCGTTAAGTCAATCGTCAACTGCGACGGATTGACTTTTAAGCTATAACTAATCAAAAACTTAACTAAGAAGAGTTAAGCAAACTTGCTGAAGTCCTATGCAACTTTGTGAAGCTTAGAGAGAAGTCTTTAGCTCCAGAAATGCTCCAATGTGCAGATGGAAGGTGTGGTTACAATGTGCACAACTCATGGCCTTTTATAGTGAATTTGGATGCATTAGATCATTACAACTAAGGCTACAAGGGTTCCCTGATCATCAACATGTGTCCCTGAGTGCTAGGGGTCGTTTAGGGGGCGCCCATGCTGCTCATAATGGCTCCTAAGGCGGTTAAAACAGCAAACAGTGCTTCTGTCCGCATTTTCTGTATCTGGGAGGCTGACGCGGCCCGCGTAAGAGGTCCTGCAACTCTTACGCAGCCCGTATGAATCTATTTGTCAGAGCCCATATCTACCACTGTCAGCGCGGCCCGCGTAAGGTCCTTTGCAACCTTTACGCGGCCCGCCTGAGACCTGCTGTAAGATTTTCAAATCTTTTTCAATTATTACTGTCGGCTCTTGGTGTTTCGAAGGGGTAACTTTGCGTTTTGGGCCTTTCTTATTTACATATAAGGGCCTCGGGACTTTTACCCAACTTATTAATCCTCGGTAAATTTATTATTACCCGAAAAGTCATATCTTTCAATGTTTGACGCTTTTAACCCTTCTTAAACGAATTTGGTCGTAACCTTCTCATATTATGACGGAACGTGATGAAATTTATATCGCGTATTCTAGTGAGTACAAATTACCATTACAAAGCCTTGGGTGTGCCAAAGGGTCACTCAGAGGTATAACTTAAACATGTTGACACATTTGGTCCCTGTAGTTTGTAATTCCTCACTTTCTTCCACATTTCGTTCCGTATGATCCATGATTCATTCGTTTGAAGGTACAGGCATCATTTAGGGTTACTGTGAAGTATATTTATCCCTTGTTGACATCTTGAACCCTTGGATTCACATACTTTCTATGTTTGTCAACTTTAGTCCCTCTATGGTATTTGTTATCACGTTCACACTTATGACACGTGTCAATACATTATAGGACGCAAATTTTCGAGGTGTTATAGCTATTTTGTAAAAATAAAACAAAATAATTTAAAATATTATTTTTATAACCATATATATATAAATATATTTCTGAAATTAGCAATTAGCAACCACCTATCACCACCATCCTCCACCTCCACCTCCACCACCACCACCCTTCACCGCCACCACTACCACCCTTCATCATCTACAACCATCATCTCCAAATCAATTCATCAACCAAAAACCCCCAAAACTAATAATCCTCAAAACCCAAAAAAATTAAAATGAATCATCACAATTAATAAAATTTATAATATGCAACATCTGGAACTTTGACCAAGTTGTATAAATTTATTGGTTCTGCATCTTCTTCCTCTTTATGTTCAAAAGTAGACATGGTGCTTCTTCTTCCCAAAAATCCAAATCAACACCCCCAAAATCCTCAAATCCAAAAAACCCAAAAAATCTAACAAACTGTTAACAAATTAGGACAATACTTTTTATTTTTTGGTAACAGGTTGTTTTTAATTGGACTGCAACGGTACGGAAAGGGGGACTGGAGGAGCATTTCGCGAAACGTTGTCGTATCGCGAACACCGACCCAAGTGGCAAGTCATGCGCAGAAGTATTTTCTGCGGCAGAATTCGATGAAGAAAGAGCGGAAGAGGTCGAGCATTCATGACATCACGACGACGACTGATACGGTGGTGGTGCCGCCACCGCCGCCAGGGAGTTTCAGTGGTGGAGGAGGGTCAACCGGCCAAATCTATTAACCATAATCTTTCAATTGGATTGAGAGATTGAAAAGATAAGAATGGAGATCCACATTTTTTTTTCTTTTTGAAGGAGAGAGAGAGATAATTTAGAGAGGGAAAGAGTGTTGAGGGAGAGAGAAAGTTACTGGGTTTTATAAAATTTTTATTTTTTTTATTTTTTTAAATTAAATAGGTGAAATTACAATGTACCCTCATGTGCCTTGCACATGACTAGATTTAACCAAAAAATCTAACTGTGTTTGGCCTAAAGGACAAAACGTGCAAGATTTTGAAAGTTAAAGGACACCGCCTGTCAACTTTTGCGCTAAAGGACAGCGCCTGAAATTTGATGTAAATATAAAGGACAAAACTTGTAATTTACTCTGTAAATATATAGCAATGTGTAGCTGTGTACAGGTGATCTTTATTGGGCTCGTGAGAGAAATTTGGGCCCAAAAGGTTAAGTCTCAGTCCAAATTAGTATCTCACGAAGAAAAAATATCTACATTTTAAAAACTTGAGCAAGTCTTTTGTGGTCTTGAAAATTAAAGTGAATAAAATCATTGAATCGAGATATGATTATATCTTCTTCCTCGAAGTGATATTGACCTAGGACTAGCCGCCCGTAAGCTATTTGAGATCAATTCGCTAATACATTGAATCAAGCAGGGGGTAAATGAGCTTGGACTTATACTGGAATTTATTTAATAAATGAGATCGAGTTTGAGATTCACATATCATGCCTGATTGGGATCGCGAGCCTATCTTTATATGGTTTTTACTTAAAATCTTAAATATATATGTACATAATGATTATAGTTGTTGTATACAAAATTATGAAAAAACTATTTGAATAACATACCATACCATATGTTATATATAAAAACTTCTACTATAAGTATAAATAAAATATTTGATAAATAATAAGAGAGTCATGCTCGAACTTCTACAACAGAGCTTTAAATGAATTGTGATCAAGCTTTTAAATTAAACAAGCCGAACTTGGCTCAACTCATATATACCACAACTACATATTAGTATATGCGAATATAGACTTTGTGTAACACATACAAAATCATATGTTACATGACATGACAAACTGATATGCCATGGTTCATGAAACACCGTTGGACTTGATTTCAAGCGTAGTTGATCTTTCTATCGTGTTTCAAAAGGTTAAAAAGAGTTAGCGATGGTTCCATTCTTTCACATTGGGTTCATGCCCATGTCTTTGGCCTTTGGGTCTATCTTTGCCTCGTATTTCCAAAGTATCTATATTACAGTTTTGTAGGCAATCAACAATAGTACTCGTATTCTCCAACCGATTTGGTCCATCTTCCAATATCTTTTTGCATCTTGGTTACGCTAGGTAGCTTAAGGCTCCTTTAACAAGTGCCACCGCCCATTTCGACCTAATGTCTAAGACGTAAAGGTCCAAAACACTCTAGTTGTGGTATCAATGAATGCGTTCCCTAATAACATTATTTAGTACTAGTTTGATTTCAAGCTTCATGTTTACTTCTTCATGTAAAAATAGCTATTAGATTAAAATCTTTAAAAGTTCTACATGACTTGTTTTCAACATCCTTTTTATTTTCAAATAAATCAACTCCCAGAACATAACGTGTTTTCAATTGTCTTTTTGTTATCCGATAAACCAAAGCCTAGATTGATAATGTAAAAAGAAAAGAAGAAAGGAATAAAAGTCTATTAAGAATAACACTAATATTGGCATATTATAATTATAATTATAGATATTAATAATAGTACTATAATATAAATCTATTAATAAGTGATTGCTAGGAATATTGTTTTTTGGCATGTGGCAATGCGCTATATGCTGTCTTTTTCCCCGTTCAATACAAAACTAAATTTTAAATGCAAACTCTAAATTCGCAAAATACACTTATATTTTGTCGATTTAATATGAGAGAGAAGGTATGTGACTACATGAGTGTTTATGAATTACAACTAATGCAAAATATAGTTTATGTGGTCGTGGTAATTCTCTACTTATTTGTAATTTTGTATTTATGAAGGGCGGGAAAAAATAACATGTCTATTGCAATAGGTGGGATTGGGTGGGTAGTATTAGGTATTTTATAACTACTAAATGAAGAAAATGTTTTCGTAACCACTGTTTATTGATTCATAGATGTTCGCTTCTATAAAGGATGCTCTTGGTGAAACGAGTGTCTCCAAGTGACGTGACGATTGATTTAGTGGCCGCCGATCTAGGCTTAGCCAAGCGGAGGGAAAGAATCCCATTTGGTTTCTTACTATGAATGGAGCAATAATATTTGACAGTATAGAACCCGGTTTTATACTAAGAATTTAGTTATGTCACTTCTCAATGACAGAAATCAGTTTATTTTCTACAAACCGGCTCCTATTACTTTCTTCTACACGCCACGATGCTATATAGAACATTTTTCCTTTTCGAAAACTGGATAAATATATACGTGTTTTTAGCAATGTGTCCGTCCCCTACAATAGATATCATGAATGCTTTAATACAAGCTAACTAGTAACATATATCAGACCACCCGTACTCGGGCGTTTTTTTGTCAAAAAAACTGCCCAAACACGCCGGATATCGCCCCTCCTCCGCCCCCTGCGGCGTTTTCGGGCGAGATCTTGGGCGAATTTGTGTTTGGCGTTATTTGAATAACGCTGAACTTGAATTTGACTGACCAATGGGACCTAGTCATGTGTGTAATTAAAAAAAACAAAAGAAATTAGTTTTAATTAGATTTTGCCAATGGTTTTTCTTGAATGTTTAAGTTGCAGGTGGTTGTTGCGGGTGAAAAAGGAAGAAGAGGGTGATTTTTCATTTCAGTCCCTCCACTTTGATTGTATTTAAAAAAAAAGATTTAAACTTCAAAAGTCCTTAAAAAAAGATTTTGCATTTCAGTCCCTAAAGTTTTAATTAGATTTTGGCAATGTAATTTTTTTTTTACTTTTTTCTGGTTTTTTTTTATTTCTAGTATTGTATTATTTTTTTTTAATTTAATGAAGTATTTTAAGTTTTTAATAAAAAAAATAATAATTGTGCAATGATTGGAAGGGGCGTTATTGGGCATTATTCCCACTACGACACTTTTGCAATAACGCCTAATAATGTCCTCATGCTGACTGGACTGCCACATGGCAGAAAATGTCCCAGAATGGAGTATTATTTATCTAACGACTACGCATGGTCTCATGTGGACAAACCTTTGTTAGGACTAGTGTCATGTCACCCACAATGGTCCCTCCAAGGATGGATGGCCTAATGTTAAGTCATATCCCCATGCAGTGGCGGAGCTTGACCAAAAGTTTCGAGGGGGCGTAAAGTAATGGGACCCAAAAAACTTTTTTCCTATCGTTATGTTTCGGTTCGGGTTGGGTTGGCTATTCGATTCAAATCGGGTCAAATAATAATAGTTCCAAATAAAACAAAGTGTATATTTATCAAACTACCCATCATTTATGTACAAAGTTTATAAATATTTAGAATATACAATTTAAGAAAAATAATCTAGGGGGCGATCCTATATAATTTTAAAATTTTCGGACGAAAAATCGGAACTTGTACACTTCTAACCGAAATATTGGGGTGGGCAGGTGCACCCCCGAGCACCCACTATCCTCCGCCTCTGTCCCCATGGTTTGTCTGCATGGAGGAATGACAATGAGTGCCGCCCAATTTAAGTCATATCCTTGAACGATTTTCTAGGGTTTGTCTATATTTCACATCCGTTTATTTTTAACATATACATGCGGATGGTGTAGTCGTTAGAACATGCGTAATAGGCGTGATTTTTTCAGAAAAAAGCCCCCAATAACACCAGATCTCGCCCCATCCCCACCCCCATGGGCGTGTTTGGGCGTGTTTTTTCAACCCCCCCCCCCACCCCGACGTTTTTTAAATCACGTCAAACATGAAATGGTTTGGCCAATCACATGCATTCTTTCCTATGCTTGCCCAATACCATTTTTTGGATGTTTTTTTTTATTTAATTGTTTAACACCCCTTTTAATATAATGCCCACATCCCCACTACACCCATTTTATAAAAACGCCCAACAATGCCCCTTGCTGGCTGTACTGCCACATGGCGGAAAACGCCCAAGGGTAGGGGCTTTATTCACCCAAACCACTACACATAGGGCTGCAAACGAACCGAACGAACACGAACAAGACCTTGTTCATGTTCGTTTGTTAAGAAATATATATGTGTTCGCGAACTGTTCACGAACACTTATCGAACAGGATTTTATGTTCGTGTTTGTTTGTTAAGGAAATGAACTTGTTCCTGTTCGTTTGTGTTTGTTTGTTAATTTTAGGCAACGAACAAAAACGAACGTTGACGAACACAAATGAGCACAAACTAATGTTCATGAAAATAAAATTGAAACAAACGAACACAAATAATCGTTCATGAACAACATATATAATACACTGACACTTATTAGATATTTAGTTTTTCGGAATTTTGAAGTATTTAAATAAATATAAAAACTAAAAACACTAATGAACTATCAAACACAAACGAACATGTTACTGAACGTTCACGAACATAAACGAACGAACACGACCTCTATTCATGTTTGTTCATTTAACTAAACGAACGAAATTTCTTGTTCGTGTTCGTTTGTTTAATAAACGAACGAACACAAACGAACTTTCCACCGAACGATTCACAAACTGTTCGCCAAACGTTTGATTCATTTACAACCCTAACTACACATTATCTTACAAACATTCCAATGACAAGGTGTCTTCCTGATATCCTAGCAGTGGACTCAAATCCTAATAAAAGGAGATTAGGATCTAAAGCGGTTATTAAAAAAACATGCTATGGTTTAAAAAATAAACTAAGAAAGTGGAATTCACGTGGTTGCCTATGTTTGGTCCTCAATAGTAAATTTTCTCATGTTGATGTTACATATATTAGTGATAATAGAAAACTGATATGAGATAATAGAAAACTATAAGGAGAATTACGAGAGCTCTAATAACTTCATTTCAAAGCTGATTTTACAATAATGCTAAAATAAAATATACCCTATTTTCACACCGAAAGAATAAAAAAGAGCACACAAATTTGACATTCCAAAGATATTTTGATCCCTTTTTGCTTGACTATTCCTACCAAACTAGCTTTTCGATGAACTATTTACAAATTTTTCTTTCAATTATTTGATGGGATGGAAGAATAGTTCATATTTTTACTTAAAAATCCAATAAAATATCATTGTGTCATACACATAAATATATCACTTCACTTGAAGATCCAAATGTTGATCATTACTACAATTAACATATAATCCAATAGAAAACCAAGTCATTATGCCATAACTAATACTTTATTTTAGGTGATCTTTAGTATAGATAAGCCTTTGGTACTGGGTACCGACACCGAATTATTTTCGGTATCTATTCGGTACTTACTTATTGGCGCTTTTAGTACCAGTACTTTCAGTTCAGTCTAGTACAGTATAGGTATTTTACCGAATTTTACATAAAATACGGGTACCGAAGATTTTCGGCAGGGTGATCCTTTCGGTACCGATACCGAGCTCACCCCTAATCTTTAGTATTTTTTTAACGTATGTAGCTATTTAGCCTGAATAGTTAATAGATCAAAGATGTTTGTCTACATTTAAAGGTCAAGCTTTACTGTCTATTCTTATCACATTCACTCGCTTTTGATTTAATAATAAATCTTTTGATTTAGTACTAAGTATTACTAGTACTAAGTATTACTATATCATCTTTGTTTTCTAAATTTTATTATATAAGTTTAACAGATTTTAATGATTACTTGGTTAATAGTTCAAATTTATACCTAACTAGTATTAAGTCCCTGCGTTGTAGCGGTTGTCATAAAACTGTGTTAAGTGGTAACAAGACTATACCATTGTCAGCGACCACCAACACCTGAAAAGCTCGTAAAAACAAAATAAATAAAAAACGGGAAAAAAATAATGCCGAGCGAAAAGCAGACGTAAAATCTTTGAATCGCGCACGTCCGTTGCTGAGAAATTAAACCGAAACGTAAAACATAGAAAAAAAATAACTAAGTCCATCCAGGACCCGCGTGTTGGACGAACTTGTCAAACGCAGAAAAATAGATGTAACGCGACGGGCCAGTCAAACGGGAAAAAAATATACGAAAAAATGTTGAACCCCACACGCACGTTGCGGTGCGTGAACTCACAAAATTTAGAATGAAACGAAAAACTTAGGAAAGATGAAAAGTATGGTGGACCAAAATTGAAAATAAAAAAGAGTTGGGATTAAATTGCAAAAGATGAAAAACTTTCGGTTAAAAGTAAAAAACAAAGGGTCTAAATTGCAAAATTGAAGTTATTTATTAATTTTAGATAAAGATAAGGATAAAAATAAGTGATATCTATATACTGGTTATTAATTAATATTAATATTAAAAGAAATTTATTAAACAAATATAAATAAAATTTATGAGGTTGAAGGAGAAAATGTCATTGGACATTATTTGTAGTCTTTTATTATAAGTTAGATTAGATTAGATATATACTTAGTACTAAATTAAATATTTGCTTTTCTAAAAATAAATAAATAAAGAGTTAACTGCCATTTTCGTCCCTGTGGTTTGGTCACTTTGGCCATTTCAGTCCATTTTTCAAAAATGCGCCATTTTCCTCCCCGACGTTCTGGAAAGGTGCCATTTCAGTCCAAAAATCATAACCCAGTTAACTCGGTTTTTAAATAAGGACTGATTGTGTAAATTTGTAACATAAAGGACCATTTAAGTAAAATGTATAAATATTAATATAATTATAAAATATATAATATAACACCACCACCACCACTAGCCCTGCCACCACCACCACTCCGCTGCCACCACCACCACCACCGCCACCATCGCCACCGCCACCACAGCCACCACCGCCACCACAGCCACTGCCACCACCACCACCACCACCGCCACCACAGCCACTGCCACCACTCTCTCTCTACTCTCTCTCTCTATGCTCTACAATCACCACCACCATCACCTTTACCTCTCTACTCCGGTGACCGGAGTAAATCCGGCCATCTTTCCGACACCCCACACCCCCACGAACCAAACTAACCACACACCCCTCCACATCTCACAAATCAGACGAGAGAGGGAGAAAGTCGGAGAGAGAGAGAGATAACGACGAGAGAGATAGAGAGAGAGAGGAGGCGGGAGAGAGAACCGGCGACGGTGGGGGTGCCGTTTTTCTGGTGAGTTGCAGGCAGCGGCAGTGGTGATGAAGGTCTGATGATGATGATGAAGATCGCGATGATGATGATGAAGGTCGATGATGATCGATGATGATGATAACAGATGATGACGATGATGACGTTGATGGTGGTGGCAGTGGCTGTGGTGGCGGTGGTGGCTGTGGTGGCGGTGGTGGCTGTGGTGGCGATGGTGGTGGTGGCGGTGGTAGTGGTGGCAGCGGCTGTGGTGGTGGTGGCAGGGCTAGTGGTGGTGGTGTTTTTATATTATATATTTTATAATTATATTAATATTTATACATTTTACTTAAATGGTACTTTATGTTACAAATTTACACAATCAGTCCTTATTTACAAACCGAGTTAACTGGGTTATGATTTTTGGACTGAAATGGCACCTTTCCAGAACGTCGGGGAGGAAAATGGCGCATTTTTTAAAAATGGACTGAAATGGCCAAAGTGACCAAACCACAGGGACGAAAATGGCAGTTAACTCATAAATAAATAAATAGATATATAATTTATATTTAGGTTTGGGAATTCAAATGTAATATTTCGTATTGATATTCTGTTAATTTAGTATTTAAGATTAATATTTTAACTAGTCTTAAGCCTCCCGCATTGTGGGGCGGGGGTGTAAAACTGTGTTGCCAGCATTGTCGGGCTGGGGGCGTAAACCGTGCTAAGTAACAACTGAAGTACGATCAAAAAGGGGAAAACATAATACGAAAACACTAATTTTTAACAGCAAGTGACATACGTGACGTAAAAACTACCAAACATCGTGCTAAATAGCAACCGAGACCTAAGGAACCAAATATGACCACCAATCATTGTGCTAAGTAGCAATCGAACGACGACCAATCCTAGAAAAAGCGTACAACAAAAACTAATAAAAAACTAAGCTTGTTTAACTTTCTATGACAAAATTATATAAACAAAAATCAAACTTGTAAAACAAAAATAAATAAAAAAAAAACCTTAGAGTTAAAAAAGAAAAAAACAAAACCATAAAAGACAAAACTATGCACTATTCATCATAATCTTATGAATTAATACATACTAGTTCTTTTACCCGCCGCGCTTTGTGGCGACGTCATACGCGAAATGATAACATATAGACTACAATCAACCAGACTCGTTTCCAAACTAAATTTATGTCAAATCATATGATAACTCAGATTTATACCTTCGAATCAAAACGTATTACATTTGACCCGATTTGTGTCCAAATAGAATTTACGTCAAATCGTAGTCCAACTCAAAACATACATAAAAAAACATTTTATAATTGACCTGGCTCATTTTCAGACAAAATTATGCTAAAGCGTAGACGAACTTGAATTTTATACCAACATGTCCATGAAAAAAAAAACATAAGAAATTAGTTTTAGGGTAAGCTTGAAACTTTTGAAACTTGAGGGGTTCAAAATGACATTTTCAAAGTTAAGAGGGTTACCTCTGACATTATAGCAACGTTTGGGGGTAGAATGGGTTACATATCAAAAGTCTGAGGGTTAAAGAGAAGTTAGAATGTATGGGGGCCTTTTTGTCAAGTTAGAAAATAGGAGAGTCATTTTTATCAAGTTAGAAATTTGAGCAGTGAATTTTGTATATTTGGAAAAGTTAAAGGGTGATTTTTGTCAAATCTGAAAGGTGGCTGGCACCGACCTTTCAATTTAAGATTTATTAACCCGTGTCGCGCATTGTAGCGGCAACGTCACATTTGTGACTTTGTTACAGACGTTTTTGACTTTGTTAACGTATAGGGCCCACGCGTGATGTGACACGTTAGTAACATTAACGTGGTTAGGCATTGACAAAAATAGTACAATATCTCGCACATTGCGGTGTAAAGAAGTAAAAGTAATTTAAACCAAGGAATTGAAGTAGTAGTGAAGATGAGGTGTGAAGTTATTTCGTATAGGAGGTCAAAGTTGCTAAATACCAAAAGTTAGGGGTTAATGTGTCGTTTACTAAAAGATTTGGGTTGAATATGTATATCATTTACATTGAAACGTTAAATTATATCGATACGTACACAAAAATAACCATGTGAGAAAATAGATTTTTTTTTTGGTATTTTAAGCTAAAAATGAAAATACATGTGGTAAATTTGAAAAGTTAAAACATAAGGGTTGAAAATGACAATTTATAAAGTTGTAGAAGGTTTCCAAACGTATAAGGGCTGGTTTTGTAAATTTAGAAAGTTCGTTTTTTTTGTCTTATTGTCACTGACTTGTAATTTAAGGATATACATTTTTAAGCTAAAAATAAAAAATACATAAGGTAAATTTGAAAAGTTAAAACTTAAGGGTTGAAATAACAATTTATAAAGTTATTTGAAGGTTTTCAAAAGTATAAGGGCTGGTTTTGTAAATTAGAAAGTTTGTTTGTCTTATTGTCACCGACCTTCATCTTTCATATCTATACATTATAATAAAACAAAACAAACTTTGGCCATTTGTCTTATTCTTACAACACTTAATGCCACGTGTCATGTGATTGTATCCCTAAAAATTGTTTTGAGCGGCAATTAGCGGCAATGAGCGGTCTTTGTTTACATCCCGGTTTTCTCTTTCATTGTGATAATGAAAATTGAAGTTTCCATCTTTCTCTCTAAGGTTATCAAATCTCTCTACCATATATTCGATTTCCATATCTCTTTACAATCATCACCCAAAATATGAACCCTAGATGTATAAACCCTAGATGTATAAATCCATATGTATTCTTCAATTTTCTTCACATCGATTCGGTTGTTAATCGATTTATCAATCATTATCTTTTTGTTCACAACGAATTGGCAGTCAATCGAATTGTGAAGCGTTATTTTAAGGTACGATTGTTTAATATGTATGCATATTTATCTGTTCTTTAATCTGTAGCAAAATTTAGGGGTTTTTGTGAGTATGTTATTGATTGAAGTGCCGATTTTCTATCGATTTGCACTGATTATAATTAGTAAACATATGAATCTTTTCTTAAGTTTCTTTTCTGTAACAATTTTTATGTTTCTGATACTCTTTTTAGTTTTAGGTTTATTTGATGTTCATTAAGATCTGCGAATAAGTGATTAAAAAATTGTAGTGCTTTTTTTAATATGTTTAATGATTCTGTTTTTATGCAACGATTATCTGCAAATTAGAGCTGCATATGTTAGATTATGTTTTTCTGCACGGATTTGTGGTTATAAAGTATGAAATTTATATAGTAAACTTAATTTTAAATATACTTCAGATTGCCTTATGATTTATTGAAACAATAGGGAAACATATATCATACTGATTGAATCATCTACAACTTGAAATTTGTTCGTTATTATTGTTTGTTACATATGCACTTACTACAACTCAAGTTTACATGATAGCTTGAAATTGTAATCGCTAGAAATTATTACTGTTTGCTACATATGCACTTACTAGAACTCAAGTTTAGATGATAGCTTGAAATTGTAATAGCTTTAAATTATTACTGTTTGATACATATGCACTTACTATAACTCAAGTTTACATGAAAGATTGAAATTGTAATAGCTTGAAATTATGAATGTAAACATGTTTGAAATTGCTTTTTATAATGTAACTTGCTTTTACTTGCTCGCTTTGTTTATCACATATCACTGATACTTATTTTTATAATGTAACTTGCTTTTATTTATTCAACAGATTATATCACTGATAGTTATTCTATTGTTTATACAGTCATGGCTCCAGCGTTTGTGAAGATTATTTATGATGCTTCACCGTTATCTCTGGTAAAATTTTCATTTAAATTTATTTGTATTGCTGTTTTTTTCCGACAACTTATTTTTCTTAAATATTACAGCCTTTGCCTGCTTTTTACAATGATGCCGTTCGAAACTTAGGCTTTCCTGTTGGGCATGTCACGTTGAGTACAGGTTCTCAACGCTGGCATGTTTACATCAAAGTGACGACTAACGGATGCTTTATCACTGATGGATGGTCAAACGTTTTTTCGGATCTTGGAATTGAAGAGACAAATTTTATTTTTTTTTGAGGTCCTTTCTGAAAACACATTTCATATCTACCATTTCAAGATTGACCGTGATTTGAATGTGAAAGATAGTTTTTACCATGTAATGATGTTTCCTGAAGCGAAAAATTTGGTATGTTTTTTAAAATCTTACACCACTGTGTTATGTTTATTATATATTTTTTCAAGTTTATGTTACACAAATATTTGACATATTTTATAATTGTTTGCAGTGGTTGCCAAAAAAAATCATGGAACATAATTTCAATGATGATATTCTCGAAAATAATGTCACGATTCGTTATAGTCCTAATCAAGAAAGGACTGTAAGGATTAAAAAGTTATGGGATATTCATTACTACATCCTTGACTTCTCACAGATTTCAACTGATTTGTCTTTGGTTAAGTGGGATTTTCTTGTGTTTCATAGAGTTGAAACTTACACATTTAATCTCATAGTTTTCCGTCTACTCGGTGATGGTTCTTTAGTTGCTGAAATGGGAATTCCACTGCCTGAACAAAACCCGATACCTGAA
The DNA here is from genome assembly GCF_002127325.2 of Helianthus annuus. Lineage (NCBI taxonomy): Eukaryota > Viridiplantae > Streptophyta > Magnoliopsida > Asterales > Asteraceae > Helianthus > Helianthus annuus. The sequence continues at coordinate 29,681,903 of NC_035449.2, read as the reverse complement.
CCAGAATATCAAGCAGAAAATGATATTGAAGTCGGAATTCAACATAGCGAGACTGAGGATCAATTTCCGATTGAAGATATTAATGATGATATTGATGTTAATGTTGACAATCAAGTATTTGATGATGAAGAGCTGCCTGTTCACGGAAACCCGCCTCTACCCGTCAACGATGTATATGAGATTGAGTGGACCCTTACTTATCGATTTGTAAGTCAGTCGTACTCTAACATAAGTTGATTTTACTGATTAACTTTATTTATTGTCACTGATACGTATTTTTTTTAAACGTGATGTAGCGTTTCCCACAGCGTTTTGTTGAGAATGTGCCGTTAGATGATGTTCAAGCGATGAACGTTCAGACTATGAATGGTGTTTCTGTTGTTTTGGAAATGCGCTCCGAGCGTGCACGTGGAGGTCCAAGGTATGCTTTCAGAGGCTGGGAGAGATTTATGCGTGAAGTTGGTCTGGTTAGTGGTCGTGCGTATGTGCTTCGTTATGAAAGGAACAATGGAGTTTTGGTAATTTCGGAGGTCATACCTCACATCTTTTAAAACACTAGATAATCTAAGATGAAGTATCATCCTTTTTATTTACTTCCATATTACTGTGTCTTTTAAGTTATTTTCTTCTACGTACTACGTTTTGATGGATGTTAAATTACTTTTTGAACACTATAACGGTTGTTTGAGTATGAATAGACAATGTTTTATTTTTTTTATTTTCACATGTGTTTGGTTTGAAATCCAATGATTTGTGTTGGCTGTTTACCATATTATAATCACCTTTCATATTGTTGATGTTTACTTATATATGTTTTTTATTTATAATGTATAGATGCTTCCCATATACAATTGTAATATGATATGTTTTTAGTTATTTTCTACTTGGTATTACGTTATAAAGGATGTCTCCTTTGTTATCAGTTGTTTGTGTATAAAATCATAATATTTATATCAAGTTTCATATGTATTGACTATTGCATTTTTTACGGGTAACAAGCTTACATTGAACATACATTTGGTTTGAGAATTTGGTGGATTTTCGTATGTTTTCCTTAGTCTTTTAGTAAATTGATTTACTAAGTAGTATCTTCCACCTGGTTTTGGTTGGTTGGCATATACTGATATTAGCACAAGCGGTGATATCTATCTGATTATTTCAAGAGTTTAATAACTATATGCAACTACAATATGTGTACATTGGGTAAAATTTTACCTTTTTGCTCTAACAGTGCCGTTGCTTGGTGTGGAAAACTGAACGCCATAGCATGTGCGGCAGAAACTTCTGCACGTATACCCAAGTAAGTGGCATTGTTCTTTTTCTATTCAATAATAGTAGCACACATATTTTGTTTATATACGATGACTTGGTTGTGAGACAACATATATTAGCATATTCAAAACAACTTGATGTTGCATTTAACTGCTGTTTTCCATAACCTACTGGACTGCAACAATCATCGTTTTTGAGCAACGGCTTTAAGTTCCTGTAAGTATTGTGATATAACTGCTGTTTTGCGCATATGCTGGACTGCAACAAGCATTGTTTTGAAAGGTAATTTATGGCTAAATCTTATATCCGTGTAACTCTTATAATGACATTATTTTTGAAATTGGTTTTGTTTTCCATTTAGGAACTTAGACCTATTAGATACATATTCTATAATACTTTAATTGTATATATTTTTATAATTACATAAAAATTTTCAAAATAATGTATAATTCTATATATTAATAAATGGAAATCGTTTTTTTACGGATGAGATTTAAAGATTTCAATCAATTTTAATAACGGTATTTTGGTTAATGATTTTTAGTGAAATAGGAAAGGTATTAGTAATTTATATAAATCACTTCCTTAAATATGTAAATCATTTAATTTTTTGTTAACGTTACCACCATTATATTATTTAGTTAGATTTTTTCCAAAATTATATAATAATTTAATGCATTATATATACGTACGTTTTATGTCATTCAAGCATATCGTTTTCCTGTATCAACATCACAAAAGAGATACGTAGGTTTTTCAAATGTCATCGAACTTTGTTCATGTTTTTTAACTGTATATTGGTTGCATTACTTACTTTCGATATGTGTTGTTGTTAATTTTTGTTGTTTATCATACTAACTGTTTTGTTTGACACCATTTAGAAATGGAACAACAACCAATCACACTCCTGAATCATTTGGATTTGAACCAAGATAACTACACTATCAAGGTTCGCATTGTCCGATTATGGTCAAGAGCATCGTTCAACAATCCAAGACAGGTCTACTGCTATGACATGATCATTGTGGACCAAGCTGTAGGTTTTCGAAATAAAAATTTTATTTATTATATTTACCACAATAAAAAAAGATCGTTGATAGTGTTATTATATTTTTTTCATTATTGCTTATGTAACCATTTATTTTTCATTCACAACTGCAGGGTACTAAAATGCAGGCGTTTGTTTTAGCAAAAATGCACGAGAGTATGAACATATGCTTAAGGAAAACCAGTGTTTGGTTATTCGTAATCCATCGTTGGGGGAAAACCGACAAAAAGTTAAGTACGTTTCGTCAGCATTGAAGATTAATCTCAATGATAATACGGTTGTTACTACTTGCAACGAGGCTGTTGGCTCTGAGTGGGGATTTGAGTTTGTTCCGTTTGACAATTTAGTAGAGAATCCTGAAGATGACAGTAATTCATTCAAATCTTCAATTGGTATTTTCTATATTTTCTTAATTCCCAAAAACTACAACTATATAATATATATATGTATATATAATATATTTAAGTTTGAATGTTGTTATGATATGATACACTGTGTATATATTAGCTATAAACCTTTTTTGATTTTAATTTTTTCTATAATTTTTGTTAGACGTAATTGGTTATGTTGTTAGAAGCTTTCCTTTTGAACTTAAAGATAACAATAACAATGGTAAAGAGGAAAAGAAGCTAACGTTTATGCTTGAAGATTTGAGGTAAGTTATATTTAAGGTTTTTATGTGTTTTTTTCTAACAGTGGTTTTAATGTTTATATTAACATATTATGTTAATGAACATAATACAGTCATAAGCAAATCTATGTCACACTATGGGATGAATATGCCGAGCAAATTTTGGAATTTGAAAGGAACAACAAAGATGAAAAGAATGTTGTGATCGTTCTTCAATTTGCAAAGTATAGGTTTTGGCAAGGTATAACATATATGTCTAACTAATATCTTTTGTAATTACTTTAAACTGAGTATGTTAATTTGGTTACATACAGGTTTTGTATACGTATCCAACATGTATACGGTTACTCGTGTTTTCATCAACAAGGATATTGATGAGATTAACCAGTTTAAGAAAAGGTTTTATTTTTTTATTAGCATTTTGAGTCAGAAATGTAGACGTTCTTTTTTTTTTATATTCAATGACCCCTTATTTTGGTTGCAGTTTCATTGCACAACTGTCATCCGAGAAATCGTCCGAGTACTCTGGTCTGAGTTCAACTGTAATGAAGTCTCCTACCGACGAGTTTCTAACAGATATTAACTTCAGTACTATAGGAGCCCTTACCGAAATAACTGAGGTATTATTTTAATTAAATTCAATAGTATGTAATTTCGTAATGTGAAACGGCACATATATTCATTTTTTGTCTTCCTTCTCAGAAAAAATTTGTTGTCGTTCTGGGCACCATAAAGAGTTTTGCTTCGGAAAGTGAATGGTTTTATAATGCATGTAAGAATTGCAATTGCAAGGTCTCCACCAAGACGGTTGAAAAAGATAAAGCTGATGGAACTGATGGTGTTGAGGAGGTTGTTATCCTCGAGTGCAAGAATGCGCCATGTAACAAGAAGACCGTCTATTCCGTTCCCAGGTATTGATAATAGTTTTTATGTTACGAATTTTGTTGTTATTAATTTATTTGTACAATTAGTTATGAACTAATAATTGTTGTTGTTCAGGATAAAGGTTCTAATCCGTGTTCAAGATTGTACGGGCATTGTTACTCTTACCATGTTTGAGCGTGAGGTCGTAAAGCTTCTCAATGTTAACGCCAATCAATTGCTAGACAAGAACTTGGAGGTATTTCATGTTTAAATTAATACTGTATCAATGCTGACATGTTGTGTATATACTATCGCATGTTTTTTATATTAATTTTAACCTTCACATGTATTTCTTTACAGTTGGCTAATGAAGGAAGATTCCCAGAGGAACTTAAAGCTTTACTCGGAAAGAAGTTGGCCTTCAAGATCGCTATAAGTTTGTATAACATCCAAAAGAAGTCTGATGGATACTCTTTTTCCAAATTAACAGATAATCCAACCGTGATCTCGGAGCTGGATAGGAATTTTGATGTATTCCAGGTAGGCTAAGGTTAAGAATTACTTAGTCGTCTATATGTTTTGAAATTTTTATCGTTTATACGTGCTATGTTATGAAACAATCACAGCCTGCTGATGAAGACCGTGAATATGGTGGTTTGCCTGTTATAGAGCCAACAAACAAGGATATCGCCAAGGTATATCCTTTACAATTGTAATCTGTTAAAAAAAACTCTTTTATGTATTAATTGTATATGCATTTAAAATATTTATGTTACTTTGTAGGATTCTGTTTCCCGTACTGGCGATGATGTAACTCCAATATCTAATTTGTCCAGAAGCTTTTTTACAACATACATGTTGGATGGGGACAATACCAGTAATATGCGCATGGAAAAGGAGTTAAAGCGGAATTGGATAGCGTTTATGAGTATGATGGGATCTCTTCGCAATCTTCTTCCAAACCAAAAAAATGCGGCGTTGAGGTAGATGACGGTGTTGATCTTGATGTGACCGTTCGTCGTGTGGATCCGGATGTTGAAGAGTAGTTACTGATAACAAACATATAATGAGCATCTCATTTGGTTTAACTTTTAATGTTTTGGTTTTATCATTCTCATTACAGACATTTTAATGTTTTGGTTTATGTTTAGTGTTTAAACCTATGCTCTTTATTGTTATCAACATTTGACATGAATAAGAGATGTTTTTTTATGTATAGATTGCATGTATATTACCGTCCATTTTTATGGTTTATTTGTATGACATGCCAAAATATTACACTTTGACCTGTTTTCGGATTTGAATGAACATGGTGATTTAGTACCGCTATATAAAACCATCTTTGTTTTTTAGTTTGTATGAAACATTTTAATGTCCATAGACTTTACGTCCATCGTCATTCAAATTTTATGTTTTTTGATATTTTTTCATTTTTGGTTTCTTTGTTATGTTTTTTTTAAAACGTATATTGTGATTTTAACAATTTACAATATTTAGGGATATACGTATCTATATGTAAATATGTGTATAAATTTATGTATATATATCAATATAATTTCGTATAAAAAATAATACATTCTATTTAATAGGTCTATACTAAAAATAATAAAAAATGATGTTGACCTACAATCAAAACATTTATATCATACCAAAAACGTAAAACCATATTTTTGGTAAGATATTTTAATTACAATATTTGTTATGGAGGAATTTAATGTAATAAATCAAATATTATTTCCATAATAGTTAACATACTTTCTTAAAATACTTTTACTACAAAAATTCTTTATAAGTAGTCATATTCTACATAAGTTTGCAAGACAAAAGATCTCAATCATTTCATCTACTACGATATCATATTCATCAACAATTCAATTCGGTTAGTTGATTCTTTGGTTGTGTGTTTTGTTTCTGTTATGTTCGTTTTTTCATTCGTGCTTAAAATACAAAATTCATTACTTTTCATCAATTGGTTTTCTACAGATCTTAGTTACTAAGTTTTTTAGTTTGTATATTATGTTACAACTTTATTGATGTCTTCCAACTACTCAATTAAATCATAAACCTATCCATACGACCTATTTGAATGCTGTCAATATAATTTAAATCTAATTTACGTTTTTTTAATGTAGTTCATGTCATTGAAGGTTTAGGTTTTTAAATAGTAGTTAACGAATTTGTGTCAAGACTCCCAACAAAAGCATTTGGTCGTTTGATATGTGTGTGAAAACATTAGCGTTATGAAATGAGGTCGCATCTATTTGCATTAGCGCATTATCGAGAGATGACTAATTCTCAAAACCGATAACTAATATTGCTGATTATTCTATGAATGATGTTTATTTTGCATATTATTTTATTGATTTGTATAATAAGTAATTATGAAATCTACTTTTTATTCAATGATTCGCACAATGAAAATTGTATAATGACGTTTGTTGTCAATCATACCAACATGTATTTAATGGTTTAATGTATGAATCTATATTTTTTCAATGTGAAAGCCATGTCTAAAAGATCAAAGCATCAACCTTCGTCTTCATGCAATGATCAATGGAATTTAGATACTACAAAAGGTAACAATTTTGGTCAACAAAAGATACTCTTTTATTAAGTAACTTTTAATGTGACGTGTTTACAAAATACTATTTTATGTATGTTTTACTTACAGATGTTCCCTGCCAGATATCAAGGATTCCGTTTTCAGATATTACGAATGGTATTATATTAACCAATTTTTTTTTGTTATAGATTTACAAAAAGTACTTTTTTGTTCAGAATTTACTTAACTGTTTTTGTTCTAACATGCATTCAATGCTTCTTAATGTTTACAGTTTCTACTCCGAACAGCATGCAAAATGAGGCTAAAGATAGACGTATAAAACGAAAATTATACTTGGATACTCGGAAATCTCATAATATGCATGTACATTCAAATTATGCAACGAACATATTGTCAAGTAGTATTCCAACAGGTAACTATATTTATAATTGTAAAGTTACGTCCTATTTGTTAGATGACCATTCAAAATCAAGTAGTGAGGCTGAAGGCTAATTATTTATCCGGGTAACAAACAACAAGACATTATGTATGTCACACCCCAACCGATGGCGGAAACATCGGGATGAGACGAACAAATTGCTCAAAACAACATAACACTTTTTGTGACAATATAAATTTAAATCATTTTATTAATTGTAAATGAGAGGTACATTGTTCCAAATAATCAAACATAAAATCCAACAAATTTCTAGAATGCTAAAATGGGTTTCTAGTTCCATCCTAGCTTGATTTCTTTATTTCTTGAACATCAACCTGCAATATGTATTAAAATACAATCAACAAAAGCATGTTGGCGAGTATACAAGTTTTCATACATAGCATAATACGTGTTTAAAATGTTGCTCATATCCAAATGTGAAATACAATATCATGTCAACAGTATACTCGAAACGATGTTACTATATATGTCCAAACCAAAGTTTAACGCAATTAAAGTGTCCAACCCAAAAGTGTACGGGTGGTTTTTAACATAGTTTAACCTAACAATACCCGTTAATATAACGAGAGGGGCGTTTCTCAACCTATAGCGCTACCATTGTTAGGGGAGGCTTGCAAAGTTAATGAACACATAGTCATGAGAGTTTACAGTAGCATAACATGTCTAACATGATTAAAATGTATCACATAAAGTATGGATAGAGTGTGCATAAAATGTTTGATGTGATGGTGTAGTTTGATAAGTAATACATATTGCACCCAAAAAGTGTAAAACGAAAATGGGTCATGTATACTCACCTTAGTTTGCGTTGCGTTTCTTGGTAAAGAATACGAGAGTGGATTGGATCCAAGTGTTGCAAGAGATTGCAACAAGCACAAGAGATTTACCCTATTGTGTTTGGGAATTCGTTAATTACTGTTGGTGAAATAAACAATGTGATAATGGTAAAATTAGTGGGAATTAATAATAATAGTAATATTTCTAAAATGGAATCATATATGATAATAATAATATTAACCTCATTTTTATAATTCAAATAATATTAATATTTATAGTAATAATGATAATAACTTTGTTATTATTTATCAATATAATAATAATAACATTAATACTGATAATAATAATAATGACAATGATAGCATTTTTGAGAATAACATTAATATTATTATATGTAATATATGTTAATATTAATAATAACAATAATCATAATAATAATAATAATATTAATAATTTTGATTAATAATTGAAATAATAATTCTGATAATAAAAATAATAATTATAATAATATTAATTTAGATAAAATAATGATGATTCTGAAAAATAATAAGAGTAATAATTCTGGTTTTTTTTATAAAAATTCTGATTAATAATATTAATGATTCTGTTTTAAATAATAATTTTGAAATAATAAGTCTGATAATAATAATATAGGTCAATAATATTTAATCTGATTTAACAATTATAATAATATTATTTCGGATTATTAATATTTAAAATGTTAAGATTTATTTCTAATTAAATATAATAATTCTGATTATTACTAGTAATAATAATAATAAAACCGATGATAAGAATAATAATGTTAGTTCAGAATATTTATAAAAATAATTTAGAATATTAAGAATTATTTTGGATCTGATTTTTTTAATAATATTATTGAAAATATTGAATTTACATAATAATAATAATGTTTACTGATTTTAACATATATTTTTCTTTTATATCATAATAACATTATAATAATATTAAAACAATAATATGATAATTTTTGCTTTATTTAATATTATCAGTATTTTATATATCTATATACAACATGCATAATATTCATATATATATATATATATATATATATATATATATATATATATATATATATATATATATATATATATGTTTACGCATGCACAAGTCGGAAAAACAAGAACCGGCGGAACGGAGGCTTACCAGAGACGGTCGCGGAGGGAGTTCCGGCGAGGACTTCGTCTTCTCCGGCGAGTTGTGATTGCAACAGGGAGGTGAGAGGGTCGAGTGGTGAACGTGGGTTTTGGTAAGGAGGTGGTGATCGAATGGAAGGAGGGTCTCGGTATTTATAGTGTTGATTGGTGGTCACGTTTTTTTGGGAAGGATCGACTAAAAAAGGTAACCGGATATGTTTGGTAACCGGCAATCACCAGCTAATTGAAGGTTGGCCGGGATTTCAGCAATCACGAAGAGGAAGGAGATGGAAGGTGATTGACAGGCTATACGCGTATTCGGTTAGGCGGGAAAGCATGGGTTTAAATTCGGAAAGTCAGCATATAATGAATTAATTAACCAGGTTATCAGCTCCTGTACAGGAGGATAAACTGGTTAAGATGTTTGTGTTTGGCGTGAGAGACGCGGGTTCGAATCCAATAGAGGCCGGTTCATACAAGAGAACCCCCTTTTTCTCCTTTTTTTGATACTTAACTGAACTAACTGAGTTTTCTAACTCAGTTAATTATTTCTAACTAGGTTATTTTGAGTGTATCAAAGGATCTACTAACTAGGTTAGGTTTAAACTAACCTTGTTAACCAGAAACTAATTTTTATAATTATAAAGTTATTTTTTTTATATTAAATTATTTAATTAATAATAATAAATATTATAATTATTTGTTTTAACCCAAATTTTGGGTATTTTACCGAATTAACGTATAAATTCCCGATTTTTGTACGATTTAGGGTAATCTCTTGATAATACTTGTTTCGAGAGTCGAGATTAGGATATCTTTCCACTGTTTATAATTTGGAACGAAATAAAGTGCAACGAGAGTACAATTGATTAATTTGGGAAAGTACGATCCGACTTGCTAAAAATAGAAAGTTCAGAAATACGAAATGTTACAATGTAATAGCCCTTACATGTATAATATATTACTTACATATATAGTTTCCGAAACAAACATAAACCAAAAATATTTAAACAGGGTCCTTTATATGAAGGTGCATCTTGATCAACGAAATGTAGTCTTTTATTAAGTAATGTTAATGCGACGTGTTATCAAACTAATGTTTTATGTATTTTTTACTTACAGATGTTTCCGGCTCCATGTCAAGGATTCCTTTTTCAGATATAACCAATGGTATTTTATTAACGATTTTTTTTGGTATAGATGTATAATATATATATATATATATATATATATATATATATATATATATATATATATATATACGTTATACATCTATATGTAAACTAATTTATTTAATTAACCTTTATAGATCTAACATCCATTCAATGGTTCTTAACGTTTACAGTTTCTACTCCGAAAAGCATGCAAAATGAGGCAAAAGATAGACGTAGAAAACGAAAATTATACTTGGATTCTCGGAAATCTCATAATCTTCATGTACATTCAACTTGTGCAACCAACATGTTGTCAAGTAGTATTGCAACAGGTAACAATACCGATAATCGTAAAATGACGTCCTATTTTGTACATGAGTATTCAAATTTAAGAACTATTCTAACAAGTAACATATACCAAAATATTTAAACACTTAACATAAACCAAAATATTGTCAAGTAGTATTCCAACATCTAACATAAACCAAAATATTTAAACAGGTTCCATAAAAACCATTGCTACATACTTATCTACTTATTGCCAAAACCGTTTGTTAGCTAAAATTACCATATAAAATGGTTGAACGGTTTTGATCTATGGTACTAACCCCATTATTCTTTGATTACATCCCTAACAAAGAGTGTAGGCATATCCTCATACCACTCTAAAACGCAAAGATAACCCTTCTTGATGTTGTTTTCACGAACCCATGCTGTCCATCCCAATACACTAAACCTGTTTTTCTTTTTTCCTCTTTTTGGTTCAGCCGTGACGTTCAAAGTGGTTTCGACACCACGCCTATTTTGAATGGTCACCTTTCGGCAGCGATCGATTCCCATGGCTTTTGCGACCTTTACCGCTATCCGCTAAAAATGCCCAAAAAGTATTCAGACTCTAATGATAAAGAGAATAATGACACCATAGAACACCAACAGTTAAGTTAGTATACAAATAATCTTAGTAAATACTTACAAAACGTGAACAAGAGGACGGCATAAAAATGATATTTGGTTCTGGTGCGTCCCAGTCAATTGATTCCGAAGTGAAAGGTTCTTCTGAGTCCGAATCTGTTAGCATGATCACTTCCTTTTCTTTCTTTTGTTTCTTTCGCTCATTTGAAGCACTCGCCATTGACTACATATGATTATTTTCATAAATACTAGATGTTTATTATCACAGAACATTTCGATTTAGGAAAAAACCCCAGTTTGAGATCGCCAATATGTAACACTGATGCAATATTCACAAATCTCAAATTGAATCTGAAGTTCTAAAACCTCTACACTAACACAAATCTTACATTATTCATCAACAACACACACATCCAGTACCAAATCAGGTAGTAACCTCCAAAATAACATAACATTTTAAACAAATTAGGGCTAAAACACACGGAATGAAATATCGTTAAACCTAATCACGCTAATACAAGTTTAACAATGCACATCAGAGCTTCTAATCTATAAAACCATACAAGTTTATCATAACTCTTCTTCATCCACTTTTAATCATAATGCATTATAAACAAAATTCACACATCTCAAAGTGAAATTCAAGTTATAAAACCAATACAATAACACAATTCAGTACAAAATCAGTTAAACAAAGTAAGTGAAGCAATTATACCAAATGAAATTGAAGATTGAGTGCGACCTGAGGACCGACTAAATCTCTGATGCGATGCAAATATACAACTTTATAACACATTAAGTATTAAAGATCTAGGTTATGTGAGAAAATCAGTTGGAATACTACCTGTTATTGATTTCTCTTTGTACGCTCCTACTGTGAATGCCGAATTAGTGAAGGTGTTTGTATCCGTATGAAGTTAGGGCTTATTTATAAAGGGGCAATATAGAAAGTGATAAGAATCACTGTATAGTCAGAGATATCTGATATTGGAAACTGATTGTTAATTTATTTTATTTACAAAAACAATCCCTTTGTTTATAAAACTGTTATAAAGTTATATACTGATGTGCAGTGTGAATCTTGTGCAATAATGTGGATGTAATACGTGTTTTATTATATTTTAAGTGATAATGTGCCTTGAATTGGTTAACTACGAGTGTTCGTGGTTTTACAAGTAAATCACTTAATTCGGTGAAGTTTGGAGCACATGGTGATGGAACAGAAGAAGCACGGATGTTTATCATGAGAGTTTACATTATTCGGGACTTGTTCGGGCCGAGATATAGCTTGCATATTCAAGAAACACGAAATAATGAACTTGAAAGACATTGAATTGAGGGACACACATGTAGCCATACATAGGAAATGGTGTCACGTGAAAAAGCCAGCCAAGAACATAAGCATTATATCATACTGTTTGGAAAAAGGAACAGCAAGATCAACATGTGGCTTACGGAATCGAGTCGTAACTTACGGTTGCATGTGCAGGGTTAACAAAAGAAACAGTGAAGTGAATATGTGGCTTACGGACCATGGTTGAGGCTTACGGATTTAAACAGAAACAACATATAGCTGCACGTGATTTTTGTTAATGGGCTTGGAGGGTTTTAAAACCCTACGTGGGCTTCATCAAATTAGTGGCAGGAACATGGATGGACTTTTGGGGGCTCTTATACTAAAAAAAAAGACAAACATCATCATGGGCATCGAATGAAGGGAAAAAAAAACATTCATTGACTTTTTGGCTTTGATAATCAGGAAGTATTAACATCAAATATACATCATCATATATCAACGAATGATTGGAGCCACTATCTTGGGCTCACAAAAATCATCATCATCCACGAAAGTGGGAGCCCATTATAACACTTCCAAGTCATCGATAATCTTGGCAGCCAGAAAACAACTTTTGGGCCGTAGACTTTTGGGAACATCATCAACATTTATTCCAAGGAAGTGGGGGGCGGCAAGACATCACGATCCTTGGCTCTCATAATCACTCATATTCAACATCACATCTCCGGCGCAATACCGAATCAATCATGATTTCATCATTCTTTCAAGCTATTGAAGATTGTTCGAACGTCATGAGCGGCTAGTCATCCCGTGACCGCCTCCGGGAATAGGGTTTATACGAAACATTAGTTTGCGTATGTTATGACTTTTTGGATTAGGATTCGGTTAAACCTTCGGTTAGTCGTTCCTATTGTTTTTGTTTTGATTAAACAGTATTTGATTATCGTATTCATTCTTGTTCATCAATTATTTGGTTTGTTCATCAACAACCGGGTTTAAATTCTAGGATGTCATTGTTTTAAACCTTTAATCATTGAACTGGTTAATGTTTATGAAATCTAAAATTGGTAATTAATTGGATGACTATTCATTTGCATCACTCTTTCGGTTTCGATCGTGGATCATTGCAATCAAATATATTGTCCGTTAATTATTTATCAAAACAAGTTTACAAATCATGTCTATGTGATTTCCAACTGGTCGTAACTAAGTAACCTGATCTTTTGCATAACCTGAAAACCCGGAGATTGGTCCACTTTCTCACAATTGTTTACAACTCTAATTTACATTTGTTTTCGCAATCATTCTCAAAACTGCAAAAAGCAATTAGTTTAGAATTAGATGATAATTAAAGCAACGAACTTTTACACTTTCCACTGATTCCCCGTGGATTCGACACCCTACTTGCCCTTTACTAGTAAAAGGTGAATAGGACATCTTCAATTTTATTTTTGACCGACCTTACGACATCGATCAAAATGGCGCCGTTGCCGGGGAGTCGGCGCGCTTAGTGTGTAGTAAGTTGTTTTTCTTAAAAAAATTTAAAAAAAAAATTGAAAAAATTAACCAAAAATCCAAAAATATTTCTTGTAGTTTTTTGTTTTTTTCTATATGTTAGTTTCTACGCCGGTATGTTAGTTTGTTTGTGCAGGAAGTGAAATCTTTGGATCATGGATAGTGCTCATCAGTTATGCCCTTGTTGTGGGAAAATTCACACAGATGAAGATTGCCTAGTGTTTTGGACAGACCCGGTGTTTTGGAAAGAAAAACTGATGTCTGGGTACAAGGCACCTTCATATGAGGGACACTATCAGTCAAATGTCAACCAAAGGTATGAGCAAAATTTGGATTACGATGATTACGATTCCGAGTTGGTGCCCTTCTCGAGATATCAAGAAGATTATAATGGTCGTTACCATGACTACTCTGAGTCAACATACAATAATCATGGTAATTACCAAGGGAGTTCAGATCTGCATTATGCAAGTCAAAATGATTGTCAAGGTAAACACCAAAATTCTAAACTTGATGAAATCATGGATATTATGCTGGAGATGGCACAAGAGAGCAAGTCGAGAATTGAGGCTATGGTCCAACGATCGAATCAAATAGACGAACAAATTGAAACATTGAAGGGTGTGAAGGATAATACCACATCCATTCATGCATTTGTTGAAGAAACACAAGAAATACCAGTTTTGGTTGTTGAAGTTGAAGAAGAGGTTGAAAGTCTTCCGGAACTTGAAGTTATATGTTTAAACCCACATGAAGACTTAGCACTTACTGAAGAACTAGAGACTGATGTTGTCCAAGTTTATCCCGAACCGTTGCATACTTTGATTACTCCAACTAACAAAGCTGGGGATGATGGCTCGAGCGGGAATAAAAGAAAGGTGAGCAGAGAAGACCTCGGACAGGGTATATTGAATTGGCTATATAATGATCCAACAGACGTACTCATGATAGGAAAGAAGGTGAAGACTCAACATGTCAACTATCGAACACACGTTGGAAATTCGGTAGGCAAATGTGAATTTCACTTGTTCCGATTCGATTCGATAAATATCGCTGGCAGAAGAGAGCAGATAGGAAGTTCGAATGTCAATTACCGAGCATATGCAGGAAACTCGGTGGGTAAATGTTCAATTCGACCCCCATGAGGGTATATCAGGTATGGTCTGGCTGAAGACCTATAAACTTAGCGCTCTCGGGAGGCAGCCCGAGGATGTAGAGTAGTGTATTTGTTTTGCTTTTGCGTGATTATTTTTGCAGGTTGTCAGGTTATTAATCTCTACGGATGCAATGGTCCAAGTGTGGGGATGTTTGGGGAAGTCCCAATACGTTCTAGTGCAGTGGCAGACAATGCACGGATTAGAGTTCAGTCAGAACTGTCCATACTCAATCTCCATTTGGACGGGGATGATCTGAACACTAATTGTAGAGATTGACCCGAGTACCTGTGGACACGACCGCGAATGAAATGCTATACGGCCGTGGTGGAACATGGCGCATGAGGATTCTACGTTTTAAACCAGGGGAGTCTGTTCCATTTTTATTATCGCATTTTTATTGCATTTTTATTCGTGTTCTTGGTGGTGTTAAACTTTATGTGCTAGGGAATGTGTTTTTGCTTACTGTGTTAGGATTGGTCGCTCATGAGGTTTGGTAGTTGGTATTCCCGTGTTTTGTTTTTAAAAGCACTATACATTGGGGACAATGTCGCCCAAGTGTGGGGATATGGAAACCCGGGAAGGAAAGGTTTGGGACAGAGTTTGAAAAAAATGATTGAAAACGATGAAAAGCGGAAAAATTGAAAAATTTGAAAATTTTAAACAATTTCATCGCCTTAAGTGAACTAAATGGATATGAAAACCGAATGTTTCAATCACTAATGGGTTCCTTGCCGGTAGTAAACTAACGTAGTCCCTTGTCATGGTCGTTCCTTTAAGTTTCATGAGAGTAGGTCCGACAGGTGTTTTTAGAAAAAAAAAAGAATTGAAAAGAGATGTCTATTTAGGGGTAACATGCTTTAGATTGCATATGCTACGTGTCGGCAACCTTTTTACCTTTCTTCGGTGAGAATTTTGAGCCTGTAGAATGATAGAGTGATTTATATTATGACTTCATTTGTTGAGAGCAGGCCGCATGTTATTCTGTGTTAGAACTTGTATGATTTGATACATGCTGAGATTGTGGATTTGACATGTGCACGTAAATGATAAAGGCATTAGGATATACCTTACACCCATTGTGTTTGTTTCATGTCTACTTAACCATTATCCTTAGTAGCCCTGTTGAGCCTATTTACCGTTCGTTTGTCCACCCGATGTGAAATTGTTTGATACCGACCGTGAATGACAAGTTTTGAATTATGAAAAAGGGAAAAAAAAAGAGAAAACAAAGAAAAGAAAAGAAAAAAATAGAAAAAAAAAGAAAAAGAACAAAAATAGAAGTTCGTGAATAATGTTATATTGTTTTGGGTAGAAACCAACCCAAAAGTGTGAGTTGCTATGTGTGTTGCAAATAAGTTGTCACGGTTTGGTCGTTTGTTTGTTCGCCACACAAAAATAAAAATATAAGCAAAAAAATTTCCTACCCTTAGCCTAAGCCCAAAAACCGAAAGTCCTTTTGATGCGTGCCGCGTTATATGATATAGTGGAGGTGTGATTGTCATACAAGCATATGATTGCAGAATTTCATGTTTGGTTTTGAGTGTATAAATACTAGCACATTACACGCTAGTTCATATTTTTAAACTGAGAGGAGAGTTTATTGTGAGGGGCGTGTAGCATGTGTATAATCCTAAGCATGTTAGTTTTGAATAGAGAAGTCTTAAGGTTTTAGAAATTGCACCAATTGCTTGTCGGACTGTCAATCTCGATTGTGTCAGTCTATGGAACGGGTATGACTTAGGACTTAAATTGTTGCATCGGTATAGGGGTTTAGAGGTGTTGTTACTATGGTGAGTAGTTCCATATCGGTTTGCTTGAGGACAATCAAAGTTAAGTGTGGGGATGTGATGTGGAGTGTGAATCTTGTGCAATAATGTGGATGTAATACGTGTTTTATTATATTTTAAGTGATAATGTGCCTTGAATTGGTTAACTACGAGTGTTCGTGGTTTTACAGGTAAATCACTTAATTCGGTGAAGTTTGGAGCACATGGTGATGGAACAGAAGAAGCACGGATGTTTATCATGAGAGTTTACATTATTCGGGACTTGTTCGGGCCGAGATATAGCTTGCATATTCAAGAAACACGAAATAATGAACTTGAAAGACATTGAATTGAGGGACACACATGTAGCCATACATAGGAAATGGTGTCACGTGAAAAAGCCAGCCAAGAACATAAGCATTATATCATACTGTTTGGAAAAAGGAACAGCAAGATCAACATGTGGCTTACGGAATCGAGTCGTAACTTACGGTTGCATGTGCAGGGTTAACAAAAGAAACAGTGAAGTGAATATGTGGCTTACGGACCATGGTTGAGGCTTACGGATTTAAACAGAAACAACATATAGCTGCACGTGATTTTTGTTAATGGGCTTGGAGGGTTTTAAAACCCTACGTGGGCTTCATCAAATTAGTGGCAGGAACATGGATGGACTTTTGGGGGCTCTTATACTAAAAAAAAAAGACAAACATCATCATGGGCATCGAATGAAGGGAAAAAAACATTCATTGACTTTTTGGCTTTGATAATCAGGAAGTATTAACATCAAATATACATCATCATATATCAACGAATGATTGGAGCCACTATCTTGGGCTCACAAAAATCATCATCATCCACGAAAGTGGGAGCCCATTATAACACTTCCAAGTCATCGATAATCTTGGCAGCCAGAAAACAACTTTTGGGCCGTAGACTTTTGGGAACATCATCAACATTTATTCCAGGGAAGTGGGGGGCGGCAATACATCACGATCCTTGGCTCTCATAATCACTCATATTCAACATCACATCTCCGGCGCAACACCGAATCAATCATGATTTCATCATTCTTTCAAGCTATTGAAGATTGTTCGAACGTCATGAGCGGCTAGTCATCCCGTGACCGCCTCCGGGAATAGGGTTTATACGAAACATTAGTTTGCGTATGTTACGACTTTTTGGATTAGGATTCGGTTAAACCTTCGGTTAGTCGTTCCTATTGTTTTTGTTTTGATTAAATAGTATTTGATTATCGTATTCATTCTTGTTCATCAATTATTTGGTTTGTTCATCAACAACCGGGATTAAATTCTAGGATGTCATTGTTTTAAACCTTTAATCATTGAACTGGTTAATGTTTATGAAATCTAAAATTGGTAATTAATTGGATTACTATTCATTTGCATCAATCTTTCGGTTTCGATCGTGGATCATTGCAATCAAATATATTGTCCGTTAATTATTTATCAAAACAAGTTTACAAATCATGTCTATGTGATTTCCAACTGGTCGTAACTAAGTAACCTGATCTTTTGCATAACCTGAAAACCCGGAGATTGGTCCACTTTCTCACAATTGTTTACAACTCTAATTTACATTTGTTTTCGCAATCATTCTCAAAACTGCAAAAAGCAATTAGTTTAGAATTAGATGATAATTAAAGCAACGGACTTTTACACTTTCCACTGATTCCCCGTGGATTCGACACCCTACTTGCCCTTTACTAGTAAAAGGTGAATAGGACATCTTCAATTTTATTTTTGACCGACCTTACGACGTCGATCAAAATGACAAGTTTTGAATATTGTTTGAAAGTGATAAGAATCACTGTATAGTCAGAGATATCTGATATTGGAAACTGATTGTTAATTTATTTTATTTACAAAAACAATCCCTTTGTTTATAAAACTATTATAAAGTTATATATACACAAAAAAAATCTGTTTGTTTAATAAATATAATTACATTCTACATATAAAACCTGTTGTTTTATAATAAAAAATAATAATTAAAACAAAGTATTTTATAATTAAATTAAACAAGTAATTTATAGTATAGCGATTCACTAATCAATTGTTACTTTTAATTTGTATTATCTCAGATCTTTCCTACCCAGCACCGCTTACCAATACTTCAAACGGTATGACTTTTTGGTATCTTATTATTTTAGGAGTTTTTCTTAGCATACATTTAAAGTCATAACATTACTACTTAATGTGAGTTTTTTTAGTATTAGTATTCTTCATTGTATTTGGTTTTTGACAGTTATACCAATTGTTACCCAAGAAGAGTACAAAAGGAGGCGTAAAGTAAGAAAACTATATTTGGATAGTAAACGGTATACTTTGAAACGCGTTGCATCGCAATCCGCAAGTAATTCAACACCAAATACCACTTTGACGTCCACTTCGTATAACACATTCAATGCTACAACTGAGGTGCCGATTACATGCGCAGGTAAACCTAAATAAATGCTTTTAAATTTGCACATACGATTTCGTGTTAAACAGTCAACATTAGCTTATTTATTGTTTTTTGTTCATATTATCCCATTTTTTAATACGACACGTTATGCAAATGACGTTACAGAGAGACGTAGATTAAGGAAGCTATATTTGAGTAATAAAAGATCTATCACACCAAGCGGATCAAGCTCCAAACAAAACTTATCTTCGTCTGCTGATCCTAAATCCATAGACCCCAACATGCACAATGTTACACGTACCCCCTCGGTTTTAGCTACAAGTAAGTTTTTTGCCAATATTTAATCAACTGATGATGTTTAGTACTTTTTTTATTGCTAACATATAAATCACTTTTGTTTTACATTATATTTTTTAGATAATGTTGGTTGTGTTAGAAGTAACTCTGCTCATCATACAAATATTCTTGGCTTTTCTTTATCTTCAAACCTCAAGGCAACGAATAGTATATCACCTATTCTTGAAAATTCTACTTTACCAAGACTATCTCCTGGAAATTGTAAATTAGTACGCAAAGCACGAGTTACCTCTCCTATACCAATGATTGATTTGTCTACAGAAGAAACTACAGTTGAAGATCCATACAAAGGTGTCTCACAAGGTAATTTGGTATTATTTATTTTTCAACTTATTTAACGTTTTTTTTTTCAAGATTCCTTAACGATATAACTAACTTATTTTACTGTTACGCGTAACCAACTAAACAGAATATTTGGACCATGGTGATCAGTGTGTTACATGTGACGTATGTAATGCAAAGTTATGGGATTCAGAAAAAGGCAGGGGTAAACGCCAGGATGGAAAAACGTCCTATTCCTTATGTTGTGGATACAACAAGGTTGAGCTTCCGGATTATAAAGACGCACGGCCAAATTATGAAAAACTTTTTCGGTGCGTTGATAAAGAAAGCAAGCACTTTTTGAAGAACATTCGGCGTTATAACTCTATGTTTGCTTTTACTTCGATGGGTGGTAAGGTTGATCCGACTGTGAATAGAGGTAATGCCCCCTTTTGCTACCGAATCAGTGGTGAAAACTATCATACCATTGGGAGTCTCTTGCCAGAAAACGGATCAAAACCTAAATTTTGTCAGCTCTACATATACGATACTGAGAACGAACTTTCAAATAGGCAATCCATATTTAGGTAAGGAATATAAAATATTATATTTTTTATTATTTATGTTACTTTATATTAAAATTTTTTGTCATTTACATAAATTATTTGTTCACAACAATTTACTAATGTACACAGTTCTTCAAAGGATGCATCTTCGTCGTCTGCTGCTGCCCTTGATCGTCAATTGATTGAACAAATAAAGGATGTTTTAGACACAGACAATCAGCTGGTTAAAAGTTATAGAATGGTCAGAGATTCTTTTCAAGAGAACCCGCAAGTATCTCTAAAGTTACGCCTTATTGGAAGAAGGGAGAAAGATGGTAGGACGTATAACCTACCAACGGCTAGCGAGGTCGCTGCTCTTATAGTTGGAGATCTTGACAACGCAATTGACAGTAGAGATATTGTTGTGGAAACCCAAACAGGTGATCTAAAACGAATAAGTGAATTGCATCCTTCTTATCTTGCTCTTCAATACCCGATTTTGTTCCCTTATGGGGATGATGGTTATAGAATTGACATCCCCCATAGAGGTGTCGTAGATGTTACCAATAAGAAGCGGCCAAATTGTACTATGAGAGAATTCTTTGCGTATCGTGTTCAAGATAGGATTAATCAATTTTCATTGATTCTTAATTCAAGGGGACTATTTCAACAATTCTTGGTTGATGCATACACGATGATTGAAACTGAGAGACTCAACTATATACGTCATCAGCAAAAGAATCTTAGATCAGATACATATGATAGTCTTCAAAAGTTAAAAAACAACGGTCAACAAGATATATCTAAAGCTGGTAAAAGTGTGATATTGCCGTCTTCATTTACCGGCGGTGCTAGATATATGATGCAAAACTATTTAGATGCAATGTCTCTATGCAAGTGCTTTGGTTATCCCGACTTTTTTATAACCATCACATGCAACCCAAAATGGTCGGAGGTAACAAGGTATCTTAGAGACACCACACTTAAACCGGAAGATAGACCAGATATTCTGACAAGATTATTTAAGTTGAAATTGGATGCTATTTGCAAAGACTTAAAGGAACGCGATCTATTGGGAAAAGCTGCCGCAGGTTATTTTATATATATATATATATATATATATATATATATATATTAAATTAAACTATTGGCTATCATTTTTAAACTTATATTATTTTTTTTTCCTTTTTTATGTAGTTGTTTACACCATCGAGTTTCAAAAACGTGGATTGCCTCATGCACACTTATGCTTATTCATGGAGGATGGATATAAACTTCCTACAGTGGACCATGTTGATGCATTTATATGTGCTGAGATTCCAAACAGAAATGAGGACCCGGAGTTATACACACTTGTGAAAGACTATATGATTCATGGTCCATGTGGTCTTGCTAACCTAAGCTGTCCATGTATGGTTGATAGAAAATGTTCGAAAGGCTTTCCAAAAAAGTTTGAAGATCATACGACATTAGGTTCAAATGGATTCCCAGTGTACAGAAGAAGAAACGATGGTGCGACAGTTATGAAGAACCGCATTGAGCTAGACAATAGAAGTGTTGTACCATACAACAAAAAGCTGTTGAAAAGGTATCAGGCGCACATAAATGTTGAGTGGTGCAATCAAGCTGGGTCTATCAAATATTTGTTTAAATACATCAACAAAGGACCTGATAGAGCAACTGTTGTTGTTGTGCAAGGGGATAACCAAAACGAAGAACCATTAAAAGATGAGATAAAAGAGTATTATGATTGTAGGTACATCTCAGCATGTGAGGCATCTTGGAGGATATTCTCTAATGAAGTACACTATAGGTATCCTTCTGTTACAAGGTTACCTTTCCATCTTCCAGGACAACAAAATGTCGTTTTTGGTCCTGACGAAGATATAAATTCCGTCCTTAACAAACCATCTGTGAAAGCGTCAATGTTTTTGTCTTGGATGGAACGTAACAAAGACCCAAATGACACAGTGGCCCGTACCCTTACTTATGTTCAGTTTCCAATTTTTTATGTATGGAAGATTGAAAATCGTTGCTGGGAACCTAGACAAAAGGGAAAAGCGATTGGCAGAGTTCACTCTGTACCCCCTTCTTTTGGTGAAGCATATTTTTTAAGGATTCTTCTTAACAAAGTCAAAGGGCCAAAATCGTTTGAGGAAATTAGAACCGTTAATGGTCATGTACACGATACCTTTAGAGATGCGTGTTACGCACTTGGTCTTTTGGACGATGACAACGAGTACATTGAAGCAATCAAGGAAGCAAATGAAACAGCAACATGTTCATATATTCGTGTTTTGTTTGCAATGATGTTGTTATCAAATACTTTGTCTAGACCTGAGGTGGTATGGGAAAGTACGTGGAAATATATGACAGATGACTTTATGTACAGATTAAGAAAATTTCATCGATCAGAAGGTAACTTTTTTTTTAATTACATTTTCTTACAAATTGGTTATGTTACTGTTACTATAAAGTCATTAGTTATGATACAATAGTTTTTTTTCTGTTTTTATTATTTAATTAATGTTTGTAATTAATTATATTAACTTGATTTCACATTTTTTACAGCTTTGTCAGTTCCCGAGGACCACCTTAAAAACTATGCTCTGGGCGAAATAGAAAAATTTTTACTTCGGAATAACTCATCTCTACGAAGGTTTTTAACAATGCCATATCCTGATGAAGAGTCTTTAGCTGATTCACAAAATCGCCTAATATATGAGGAGCGTTGTTACACCCAATTAGATCGTGGAAACGAGTACGGAAGGCAGATTAGTATGCTAAACGATGAACAACGGTCTGTTTTTGAAGAAATACTGAAAGCCGTTGAAGGTGACGCAGGTGGTGTATTCTTTGTCTATGGATATGGTGGAACCGGTAAAACATTCTTATGGAAGACATTATCTGCGACAATTAGATCTAAGGGTCAAATTGTATTAAATGTCGCATCAAGTGGAATTGCATCGTTGCTACTGACTGGGGGCAGGACTGCACACTCCCGGTTTCATATTCCTTTAAATCTTACTGAGGATTCAGTTTGTCATATAAAACCAGACAGTGACACAGCTAGATTACTACGTGAAACCAAGTTAATTATATGGGATGAAGCCCCAATGGTTCATAAACACGCATTAGAAGCTTTGGATAGAACGATGAATGACATATTCAATATGGACACTTCCATAGGTTCTGAAATTTCATTTGGAGGTAAGGTTATTCTTTTTGGTGGTGATTTTCGACAAATTCTTCCTGTTGTCCCCAATGGTGGAAGACAAGAGATAGTGAATGCCTCGCTTTGTTCGTCATATTTATGGAGTAAATGCAAGTTGCTAAGGCTAACAAAAAACATGAGATTAACCATTGGACGCTCTACATCTGAGATTGAAGATATCAAAAATTTTGCCAAGTGGCTTTTGGATTTGGGTGAGGGAAATGTTGGTTGTCCTAATGACGGGGAAGCATCTATTGAAATACCACCGGATCTTCTAATTAACGACACCTCTGATCCGATTTCATCTTTAATTGATTTCGTTTACCCTTCAAATTTTAGATAACTACAACAATCATAACTACTTTAGCGAGAGGGCTATACTTGCGCCTAAGAACGATTGCATGAGATAAATGACAGGTTGTTAGCGTTATTCCCAGGCGAAGAAAGAGAGTATCTAAGCTCCGATAGTCTTTGTCAGACTGAGAATCCTAATTCAACACAGCAGAAACTATACTCACCAGATGTGTTGAATGGTCTTAAAGTATCAGGTTTGCCTAATCACAGGTTAGTACTCAAAGTTGGTGTGCCAGTAATGCTATTACGTAACATTCATCAACAAAATGGTTTATGCAACGGTACGAGGTTACAGATAAAAAGATTATACAACCGTGTCATAGAAGCCGAAATAATATCTGGAGGAAATATCGGCACTCGCACCTACATACCGAGACTTAATTTGATACCTTCAGACAAAAAGATGCCTTTTGCGTTTCAAAGGAGGCAATTTCCGATAGCTGTGTGTTTTGCGATGACTATCAACAAAAGTCAAGGTCAGTCGCTATCAAGGGTTGGTCTGTACTTGAGACAACCTGTTTTTACGCATGGTCAGTTGTATGTGGCTTTATCAAGGGTAAAATCCAGAAACGGAGTCAAATTGCTTATATTAGACAAGGACGGCAAACCTACCGATAAAACATCAAATGTTGTTTATAAGGAAGTGTTTAACAAATTGTGAACTTTGTCTTCTTTGTTTCTTTTCAATTACGTGTAATGTTGATAAAGATGTTCGTAGTTCAACGTTTATTTAATTAACATGTTTACATAAATCATGTTGAGTAATATTAATTATTGTTGGTCCACCCGTGTATTACACGGGTACTTAGACTAGTTATATAAATATATGAATTTGCAAAAAAAATCCAATTTAAATATGTCAAAAATTGATATTTTGTCATTTAAACTTTCAGTAAAACACTTGTTTTTAATCGAGCAGAACATAGAGCTAAAATAATTATAAAAGGCGTAAATCATGAGGTGTGAATTTCTGAGATGACAAAACCTAACATGAAATTTGCATGTTTGGGTTTAGTTTAAAATGTAAACGGGTTTGGGTGTAAAATCTCGTTTTTTTAGTATAAATAAAATATAGTACTATTTGTTGTTTAGTTATCCATATATTCCAAAGTATTTTTAAGCGATCTATTAACAGGTGAAACGATTGTTTGAGTTAGACGTTTAACTTTATCAAATGTCATTTAAGGATTTAAAACAAATAAATAGCGAGTTTACCTAACCAATAATATATGTATGTTAAGTGGTTTCATATGTATTAACCTCAATTATATCATACTAGGTTACAACCCCGTGTATTACACGGGTTGAATAAATTAATTTTATATATACTAAATAATAAAACAACATATCTTTAAAAACCTTCTTTATTGCATGTTTTGAACAAATTTAATTTTTTATATATTAAATAATAATAAAAAGTTATATCTATAAGAACCATATATATTGTACGGGTTGAATAAATGTAATTTTATGTAAATAAAAAAAGTTATATCTTTAAAACCATGTGTATTACACAGGTTGAATAAATATAATATTGTTTACCAAATAATAAAAAAAGTTATATCTTTAAAAACCCTAATGTATTACACGGGTTGAATAAATGTTATTCTATATGCCAAATAATAATACCAAATAATAAAAAATCTAATTTTATATATAAAGTAATATTAAAAGTTATATACAATTTGTTAAAAATTATGTAATAAAATCAATATAATAATTTTTTTAATAATGAAAATAAAAATAAATAATATATTATCACAAAGCTTGGTTTTGGTGATTAAAGTAAATAATATTTAGTAGGAGAGTTATCTATAATTAATTAGAATACATTAAATAAATAATAATTATCAATAAGAGATTAAACTAAATAATAATTATCCATAACACATGGCCTAATATGATGACAAGTGTCCCGAAAATGATTTCTTTTATTATATAGTAAATATAGATATAGATATAGATTGTATCAACTTAATTGGTAAATAACTATAATATACAATTTTTTTTAATATTTGTAGCTATGTAACGTACAACCAAACCCACGTTTGAAGGATGTTATATGCAACCCAACATTTTCAAGTATCTTACATTGTAAATTACATAGCTATAAATATTATTTAATACAAATATAAAAATTAATACGTATTCATAGTAGATATCTAAATTCTAATAAAGGATTTCAATGATTATCTATAAGGGATGGCCTAATATGATGACAAGTGTCCCGAAAGTGGTTTCTTTTATTATATAGTATAGATGTAGACAATCTAATTAATATAGTTGTTTTTTTACATATATTTAACTAGGTTAGAACCCCGTGTATTACACGGGTTGAGTAAATGTAATTTTATATATTAAATAATAAAAAGTTATATCTTTATGAACCCCATATATTGTACGGGTTAAATAAATATAATTTTATATATCAAATAATAAAAAGTTGTATCTTTAAAAACCATGTGTATTATACAGATTAAATAAATGTAATTTTGTATGCTAAATACTAATAACGTCGTATCTTTAAAAATCCCGTGTATAATCGGGTTGAATAAATCTACCAAATAATAAAAAATTACATCCTTAAAAACCTCGTTTATTACACGTGTTGAATAGATCTAAAAAAGAGTTATATGTTTAAAAACCATGTGTATTACACAAATTAAATAAATGTAATTTTGTATATTAAATTCTAAAAACGTCATACCTTTAAAAAAACCTATGTATAGTCGGGTTGAAAAATCTACCAAATAATAAAAAAATTATATCCTTAAAAAACTCAGTGTATTACACGTGTTGAATAAATCTAATTTTACATAGCAAATGATAAATAGTTATATCTTTAAAAACTTTTTATATTACACGGGTTATATAAATGTAACTTTGAATAGTAAATAATAAAAAAAAAATTAAAGCCCCACGTTTTACACGAGTTGAATAAATATAATTTTGTATACCAAATAATAAAAAAAGTTATATTTTTAATAAATTAGGATAACATTTAATATTAATTTATTATTTATATATTTAATATAAGATAAGTAGGAAAGAGAGGTATGTTTTAAAAATATATTAAATTAACAATTTAGATTTAAGGATAATATTTTATTAAAGTATGATAAAATTTAATATTAATTTATTTATTTAGTTAATATAAGATAAATATAGATTTAAGGATACCCTCAATGAACACGTATCCAAAAGTTAGTTTCTTTTATTATAGTAGATAGATATCAGTGTATATATAATTACTTAATTACTTAAAATATAATATATGTATAATAAATAAGTGTTGTATAATAAACAAGTGTTGTAATATATAATAAACTAGGTGTTGCCCCCGCCCGTGTTGCGGGGCGATGGCCGAATAATTCTTAACTAATTAAAAAACAGTACCAAAGTTTTGCTAGAAAGAAAAAGTAAAAAGAGTGTTAGGCAGCTCCTTGACACAATTTTTAGCTGGGGGCAAAGTCATATTTTTATTTTTACTTGGAGGAAAAATCAAAATTTTTTCCCGAGGGTAAAATCCTAATTTTTAGCTACGGGAAAACCATATTTTTATTTTGCACTGGGGCAAAAAAACGTAATTTTGACTTGAGGGTGATATCGTAATTTTGAACCGAGGGGAAAATCGTAAATTTTAGCTGCGGGCAAAAGCATAATTTTATTTTGAACTGGGGACAAAGACGTAATTTTAAACTGGGGAAAAACCGTAATTTTAAAGTGGGTATAAAATAATAAACTGGTATAAAATCGTAATTTTGAGCATATTTTTTTTTTGAACTGGGAGAAAATCATAATTTTGAACCGAGGGTAAAATCGTAATTTTGAGGTAGGGGAAAACCATAATTTTCTTTTTAGCTGGGGACAAAAAAGTAATTTTAAACTGAGGGTGAAATCGTAATTTTGAACCGAGGGAAAAATCATAATTTTGAGCTGGGGGCAAAAACATAATTTTATTTTGAACTAGGGGCGAAGAGGTAATTTTAAAGTAGGGATAAAACCGTAATTTTAAAGCCGGTATAAAATAAAAAGCTGAGGGTAAAATCGTAATTTTTGAACCAATGGCAAACTCGTACTTCTGAGCTGCTGGCAAAAGGGTTATTATATTTTTTAGTTTGGAGAAAAGCGTAATTTTAAACTGGAGGCAAAACCGTAATTTTAAAGTGGATATAAAATAATAAAATGGTTGGTCCAATAGAAGAGGGGCGGCCACCCATTTCGACCAATGACAGGGAAACACTATTCCCTGCCATGGTGTTTGTATATGTTGAATAACTAGCTTAAGACCCCGTGTGTTACACGGGTTGATTAAAGATAATATCTTATCATCATCATCATCATCATTTACATAAATGTTATGATTGAATACACGTTAAAACACAAACGAATTTCTAAGATTACCACGACAAATTGAAATACATGAATATGCAACGATCACAATTCGTTGAAAATCTCCTTAAAAACACATTAGTTGTTTTATATGTAGTGTTAATGTCCTACGTTAAATACTGCTATATACATCACAAGTCGTTAAAAGACTTCTTTATACACTTATTTAGAACCAACCTTTTTAAAATTCTACATGTTGAAACGGGTCAGGTCAAAACCAATACAATTCAGTGAATTCACTTGCATATTAGTTTTAGTAAAGCTTGACAGTGTAGCGCCCCGTTAGTTTGACTACTCAAGCTCAAGCTGAAAAAAAATGGGCAAAAAATGATAAGCGTTCAGAAAACTACAAAGTGTATCAATTGTCTTTTAAAGAAATGATATTAAGCATACATGGCTTAAGAATCTTTTCGTCATTTTTAAAGAGACGATAATATATTTTCTTTGCAAGGTGTCTTTGTTGGGTTTTTTAAACCATGTTCAGAAACCAAGGAGACTAAACTTTAATGCGGGGCAAGATGTGTGCGGCCGGTAACGGGTCAAAGCTAGACCATGTTGAAATTGACCATCATTTAGTATGGGCCGAAATGGGTTAAGTTGAAATGGCCCGATATATTTTTTTTACCAAACTCAAAACAATGTTATCACACTAACCATATAAATCTATAAATAAAACCGATTTAGAAGATTATATGCTTTAAAAATAGACTTCAGACAACTTTCAAGTATGAACCCATTTGACCCGTACAACATATTTGCTTTTAGGTGCATGATGGTACTGAAATCCTTCCTATAACAAATACAAAAAGCCAAAATCTTTTATTATTTCACTTCAACAACTACTAAAACCTATTTATGACTAAATAAGTTACAAAACTATTAAATCCTAAAAAAGAAGTCTACCAAAAGAATCTTTGATTAAAACAAAAAAAAATCTACTAAAAGAATCTTGATTAAAACAACTGGAGTTCTTAGTGGCCCTCCTAATCACCCGTCATTTTGAAATATCTTTCAAGTCTAACCTGATTCAGCAATAAATGGAATTGTGATTGTAATTAAAAAGAATATAAAATGGGAAAAAGGGTACATTTTAATCGTGTTCCTGATTTACATACCTCATGGAATATTGTAGTGATATGATTTTCCCAATCATTGAGAGTTGCATATTCACCTCGAAGTGGAGCAAGTTTTCCTGCTAGGAACTCCTGTAAGTTATGACAATTAATCTCATAGATAACTTGATTACATAATAAAATTTACTATTAAGGGTAGAGTCAAACCCTCAGCACAACCGATATACTTTTTTTTTTCGGATAGACGAAATCCATAGGTACGTCAAAAGCATATTCAACATGTTGCTCAAATCTGTTGCAATCAACACGGAGGGAGTATTAGTATAAAGTATAAAGTTAACTGGATATATAAATAAAATATTTAGGAGGTAGCATAAAATAACATCCTCATGCTGAGATAACCATCATAGATTCCTTATGTAAGTGGTGAATTATCAAATAATGTTGTAGCTATCTGAATCATTGTACGAAGAATGAGATCAACTTATCTTGACAAATAATATGAATTTTTGAATTAAAAAAATTTAGGAGATCTTATTCATTGAACAAAATTCATCCGTAAAATGCTTGTAATCACCTTAAGACGATAAAAAAATTACAATGGTATCAGATTAAGAACCCGTAAACTTCGCGGGTTGGTAAAAGAAAATATCTTCATTATCACCATTGACATAATTATTATGATTTTACACACGTGAAAATACAAACCAATATATTAGATTACAACGACAATTTGAAATACAAAACCTTCTACATACAGTGTTAGTAAACCAACAGCATTATCTAACGGACGGAATCTCTGAGTTGGTCCACTTAGTTCACAAATTCTCCTACATAGTAATAGTAATTTCCCACGGGTTGTTAGAAGAAAATATCTTCATTAACACAGCTAACATTAAATATTATGATTTTATGCACGTTAAAACACAAACGAATATATTAGAGTACAACAACAAATTAAAATACATGAATATGCAACGATCACAATTCGTTGAAAATCTTTTTATAAACAACATTGGTTGTTAGTACCCAGCCTTCATAAAGTCAAATTTGACTTAAGTTATGCAAACAGAAAAAAAAAAATAAAGTAAGGCTATGTATTTTAGTGCATGATGATTTGGCAGCTACAGTCTTTAATTGCATTCGCTCTACATTTTTCAAACGTATTCTATATATTTAATAAATTACCAATGTAACCAAACAAAAAATGGCTACAACTTGAAAATTTCGGTTAACCAGTGAACAAAAAACAAAACCACCCTTTTAAACCGAATTAACCACAGTGTCCAGTTATGACTTCATAATATCTAGCCTGGAAGAAGTGACGAAAAGGGCTACCTCAGTACTAAACGTTACTAATGACTAAGCAAAGATAGTTACATCTCCACATGATCCTCGTCCAACCTTGTTTAACGAAAACAAAAATAAGTCATCTTTCATTTTCAAAAGTAATTGTTCTCTAGCTTGAAATCGAAGAAAAACCTGCGAATCTTGCTCAAGTTTTAGTACTTGATTCTCCACGTCGACTTCAGGTTCGCCCATGCCCTTTAGATATGTCAACTTCTTGATAAAAGAAAACACAATGTTTAAAGCAAAAGGGTGGCAATACGCCGATTTGATTGGGTAACAGGCATGGTTGCAAAAGTCGCTAGGCGCTCCCTAGTCGGATTTGAAAGTACCCTGGAAGTACTCGGCCTACAAAGAGTTAATTACTACACTCTTCGAAATAAACAACAGATTTAAATCAGCCTACAAAGTCACAGTAAATTACTTTTGTAATCAACAAATAAAAACAAAACTCAGCTTATTAAACGGTAATTGACCCACAAATAAAGTCATAAACACATGCATGCATTACATCCAACATTAGATCTCTTTTCAAGCATGCAGAACAAAGAGGAAAAAGACAGCTACAAATTATAAATTATGTGATGGTTCACAACATTAGCGCTCATAAGTCAAGATAGATTTATACATCCCAAAATAATGGGTTTTGTAAAGTTAATTATTGAGTAAATTGCCATTTCAGTCCCTGAGGTTTTGTCCAAATTGCCATTTTAGTTCAAATAGTTTTTTTCTCCTCCTGGCCCCTGACTTTTCCATTTTCTTGCCATTTTAATCACATTGCCTAACTCAAACTAAAAATCTGGTTATAACCAGTGGTATTTTTGGCATAACTGTTGTGTAGTGATAACCAGGGGTAGTTTACAACATAATTTATAAACCTCATAATAATTTAATGCCAAAAATACCCCTGATTATAACCTAGTTTTTTAGACTAAGTTAGGCAATGTGATAAAAATGGCAAGAAAAAGGAAAAGTCAGGACCCAGAGGAGAAAAAAGCTATTTGGACTAAAATGGCAATTTAGACAAAAACTCACGGACTAAAATGGAAATTTACTCTTAATTATTTCAAACTTATTAGTATGCACTTTAATCTTTCAAAAACCGGACAAATAGTCTTAAATTCTGTCTCTCCAACTTTTTTCCCTTCAAAATTCGTACCAAATTATAAGGTGGACAGTTTTTGGGAAGGAGCATTAAGAAGAGTATTTGTTCCGCTTTACGTTGATATTAAGTTTAGCTTGCAGGTAAACAATTGCATTAACATATCATGAAAGTCATTACCTTTAGACGGCTAATTTCACGTCCTCGGTTCGCACTATGCTAGAAGGCTTCAACCAACCTTAGCTATAGGAGTGAACCATTTGAGATGGAACCTAGGGTTTCTAAATAACTTTTGACAAACTAACCAGCAAGAATATCACATATCGATAATCGATAATCGGAAGGAAAATTATGAAGACGGGATAAAATACTTACCTTAAACGTGTGAGGGCTACTTTTGGCGGTGGGAGGCGGTAGCGGTTGTGAAACCTAAGAAGCGTGACACCCACATTGTCAACACACGCATACATGCATCGTCAACACACACATACACCGTTACAGGTTACATACCAGACATCACCATTGCATTAGTGATTGTCTCATTCATGCATTATTCGTTGTATCGATGGAGGATAAAATAAGTAATATAAACGACATGTTAATTGTTTAAAATTAGGTAGCTAAATTCAAAATTCTTGGTGGTTTCTTACATGAGGTTTGGTACGAAAATAGTAATAAGTAAATCATACCGGAAACGCTTAAAGAGGTAAAGAACTGATTACACTTGTATAAAGCACCTGTTGAGAAAGAAGACCAACAATTTAAATCTTTATTCATTGATTTCATGCTGAGTTTGTCAATTTAGTTTTTCATATTCTCCTTTTTGTCCTTTAATGTTTGGTTATTGGTTACATATATACATGATTTTAATTTATTACCTGGTACATTTTTCCGTAACGTAAAAAGTATTGATAAGAAATATCATGAAAATAGACACTTCATCAATGAAATTACCAAAATAAAGACTGACAATTGCCCATCGATACATATTGTTAGTCTATGTGGGTCTGGTCATTGCACCGTCGAGGGACCCAAACAACATTATGCATAGGTCACACCAATATAGAACCAAATAATAGAATAAATAAAGCAACTAAACAAATGAAAAGTTACCTCTATGCTGGAGAGTCGCCGAAGTGCGCTGGTGTGTGGGAAGAATAGTAGATTGGTATCGCAGATTCATGGGAGTAAACGGAAAACGGCCACTGTGAACGCAAAAACATTAGGCATTGAAGATAATGGTTTTAAACAGTAAATTTGCAATAGTTTTTCGGAACATATACAAAATGAATTGACAAAGAGACCACACAACAAACCTGCATATATCGCTCAACCTTTGTATAAACTATTTTTGCACCCTAGTATATTACACAGATGTAAGAAACTTAAATCAAGTTATGAAACCTTTAAACTCGGTAGTAAACTAATTGAAACTGGTCAAAAACGTTGAAAGTTGCCAAGAGCCGACGTCAAAGATTTGCATTGCCGTAATAAAAATTGTACATGGTAACTATAACTAACGCATTAACTATTTATTAACATAGTTTCAACAAATTAGAAAGAAAAAGTGTTTAAAGGTCAGTTGGACCTGACCAGACCCATTATAGAAAAGACCCGATTCAACCTGAACCCATTTTGACATATCGCCCAGCCAACCCATCTTGACATTAACTTTTACATATTTCTTCCTATTACCTTCATTCATCCCTCGTTCATGGATCTCATCAGCGATAACATGAGTTACGCCTTGCAAGCTGCTATCTTGTCACACTCCGATTTCCACGTGTTTCACTGGTGGGCCCGGTGGGGGATTACCGTAACGTAGTTGGCAACAATATAGTCAAACCACAATATATAAATGCACAGCGGAAGCATAAAGAATAATATAATTCAACCTTTTACTGTAATATCAAATGTATCACAAGTAGTTGAATAGTATCCACAGGAGGGGTCAAAATAAATAAAAATGTTGTTCAACAGATAAGACATCAAGCTTGCGAGACTTCTTAAGATGCTAAGGAGCTATTGCCAGCCGATTATGTGTAGTACCTGCACTTAATCTTTTTGGGAAAATACGTCAGTTTACACTGGTAAATACATTCAACCGACACTTTTGTAAAATGTTTAATAAAATTGATTTGGTTGCACGAGGCACAAATTCTTTTATAACTTGGGAGAATTATTTAAAATTATAATCTTGTGAACGAATTACATGTTCCTTCTATGCGTTCAGTAGCCCGGATCCTGTCCGGGTTAAAGATCAATAGACACACCACATTGCGTAAAACTGAGGTGGGTAAACCATCGGCTACGTCTTTTAATAGTATAGACATCATACCGGGTGTACGCCTACACCCGGGTGTCGAGGTCGTGGCCATTTCGTAAAATGATGCCAAGGATATCCGGGACATGGTCATTAACCCCCCAAAGGCTTTTAAGTAACAAGACTGTTTAAATGAGCCGATCAAATTATTCAATTAACCACCTAAGCGATGGAAGATTTGATGCTCAATCAAGCGGTATTTTATATACCGTAACCCAAGCCCGTATAAGGGAAAATAAGTTAAAAGTATTTACCTTTGCAAGTATTGTCTTTAATTAGTTAAATCACAGATATCTTTTACCGGGGCTCCTTACTCTGGAACGAAGGTTTTAAAATAACCTATTAGAATCCTAATGGGTCTTTATATTAGCCGTAGCCTAGACCGGTTAGTTTCGAGGGATAGATACGGTTTAATCGCGTGAAGGGCGAAAACCGAGAATGGAATGTGATTCTGACCCAACAAGTTCGGAGACTTGTTTTATATGGGTTTAATATTCACATTCTGTATTTTGGGGTCAAAATGATATGGTTTGACCCGTATCGGCTAATTTATGTAAACTAGTAACATAAGCCGAACCGTGCGCGCAATAGGCGCAACGAGTAACCGTAGGAGTCCTACACTGTTTTCCTAAGTCAATATACTTTAAAGAGGTTGTGGTATCAGTAGGATACCTTCCATAATGTCCGTAACGAGTTTTAGTTCATTATACGCCCCGTAGGGGTTTCCCGGTCATTTTTAAGACTTTTAAAGGGATTTCTGAGTTCTACAGGAAACCTGAGGTTCCCGATCAGTTTAATAAGTCTAAAATATCTTATTTTATATTTAAAATCAGTAGCAACTAGAATCGGGTCAAAAGACCTTGTAGAACTCAAGTTTTGGCCGAAAAGGGCATATTCGGTATTTACCGAACCGTAGCCATAACCGCAGGTTATGAGCAGGTTAAAATTAATTAAAAATCTTTAAAAATCCCAAAATATTATTTAACTACAGTGGGTAAAAGTTTTGGTGACGAAATCTTGGTTTATGTAGGCGTTATGCTAATTGCGCCGTTTATTACAAAAGTTTCTTATAAATGCGCTATTTAGCATAACTCCCATTCTAGACCTCGGATTGGCGTGAAACTTTAGGGACATGCTTAGAATTTAGTAAGCAAGGTTATGGTCCCTTCACGTGTCCGAAATACTCGTTTTATTTTAAAAAGGGCGTTACGGTCAACTTTTAAGTAATTAACGGAAGTGCGTAAAAGACTCGGACAAACAACGAACCGGTCACAGAGGGTGATACCATCACGTGACCTGGTCCTAAGAGAGTCCTAAGGCATATCTACATTGCACTAAAACGGGTCAGAACTGAAGTCAAAGCAAAAGTCAAACTTTTGCGACTTTCGGCTCCGAACCGGGTCAATATGGCAAATGACCGAATCAAACGAGCTTAGACAAGTTAATATACTTAATATCATGTTTTATGAGTGTTCAAACAGGTTTCATAACATATACATTACAGATTATGTACGAAATCGCAAAACGGCTTTCTGTTGACTTTTTAAGCATACGTTTGACTCGATATTTGAACTAGTTAGAGTGGTGATCAGGGGAAACCCTTTCAGAGGTTTATTACCCTCATGAATACCAACACATAACTACTTTTGATTCGAGAATTCACTGGACCATTCGTGATTTATCGCAAAGTCAATCGTTAGTTACGACGGATTGACTTTTTGGCTAAACTAAGCAAAAACAAAGCCATAGAAGGTTTGGCATACTTACAGAGACTTGTGCACGACTTAGAATGATAAGAGAAAGCTTTGAGAGCTCCAAGTATGATCAGAAGAGTGTGTTTGAGGTGTGGTGAACATATGCACTTAATAGGCTTATTTATAGTGAAAGTCTTGCCTTTAGATCATCACACATTAGTCTACAAGTGAGCATGGATGATGGGCAGGTGTCCTAAGGTGCTATGGGTCGAGTAAGGGGCGCCCATACCTCTGGGAAACCCATTCTTAATTGTTTTACCGCTTTAAACAGCCAACAGCCAACTTTCTGTCGCTGGGCATCGCTTACGGACCGTATGGCTTGGGCCTTGCGGTCCGTAAGCCTGTGGCGGAGACAAGCTTAATCATTCACCCCTTTACGGTCCGTAAGGCAGGGCCCTTGCGGTCCGTAAAGGTTGTGTTTAAATCTTTTTTCAATCTTTTTGTAATGATTAACAAATCTTGTAATTAATAACGAAATCTTTGGTAATTAATAACCTGACCTTTCGGGTTTGAAGGGGTAACTTTGCGATTTGGCCCTTGATTATTTACAACTAAGGCCTCGTGTTATTTACCCGTACTGTTAAGTCCCCGGTTATCTTTATTAATTATTCGAACAGCCTTAACTTTCATTGTTGACGCTTTTAACCCCTCTCGTACGAACTTGATCATAATTTTCTCGTTTTAAAACGGAACTTCGCGGAATTTATACAGTATATTCAAGTGAGTGTATTTTACTGTTACAAAGCCTCGGGTACGTCAAAGGGTCACTCAGAGGTATAATTAAACATGTCGACACCGTTAACCCCTGTAACTTGTAATCTCTCACTTTCATCTGCGTTTCGCTTCCGTACGATCCATGATTTATTCGTTTGAAGGTACGAGCATCGTTTAGGGTTACTATACAGTATATTTACCCCCGTTTGACATATATAACCCTCGAATTTATATACTTTCAAGGTTTGTCAACATTAGTCCTATATCAAATATAACACGCCACGTGTAAACTTAAGACATGTGTCAATACATTATTGGACACAAAATTTCGAGGTGTTACATCCTCACCCCCTTAAATAAATCTCGACCCGAGATTTACTCAAACAAATAGGGATATTTTTCTTTCATCGTGGATTCAACTTCCCACGTGAATTCGGGACCTCTCCGGGCATCCCATTTAACCTTAACTATCAGCACATGTTTTCTTCGGAGCTTTTTCACCTGTCGGTCTTCAATCGACAAAGGCTTCTCCACAAACTTCAAGCTCTCATCTATATGCACATCTGTGTGTGGGATCACTAATGGTTCATCAGCGAAGCACTTCTTTAGATTGCAGATGTGGAACACATTGTGAATTCCATTGAGCTCTTCTGGTAAGTTTAATTTATAGGCGACCGACCCGACACGTTCGATAACCTCAAAAGGTCCTATGTATCTCGGGCTCAGTTTACCCTTCTTACCAAAACGCATCACCCCCTTCCAGGGCGATACCTTTAATAGCACTTTTTCACCTACCTCGAAGTGAAAATCTTTACGCTTCGGATCAGCGTAACTTTTCTGCCTATCACGGGCAGCTTTGAGACGTTCCCGGATCTGGACAATCTTGTCCGTTGTCTCGAAAACTATCTCTAGTCCTGATAATTGGACCTCTCCTACTTCCGCCCAACAAACAGGCGATCTACACTTCCTACCGTATAATGCCTCGAAAGGCGCAGCCTTTATGCTGGTATGGTAGCTATTGTTGTAGGAGAATTCGATTAGGGGTAAGTTCTTATCCCAACTACCACCTAAATCGATAGCACATGCTCGCAGCATGTCTTCTAACGTTTGAATAGTACGCTCACTCTGACCGTCTGTCTGAGGATGGTAAGCCGTACTAAAGTTCAAACGTGTGCCCAAAGATTGTTGAAAACTCTTCCAGAAGTGAGACGTGTATCTAGTATCTCGATCAGAGATAATAGACACAGGTATGCCATGTAAGGCGACAATCTTATCAACATATAATTGGGCCAATGTATCAGAGCTATAAGTCTCCTTGATGGGTAAGAAATGAGCTGACTTAGTCAGTCGATCGACTATAACCCATATTGTGTCGTTTCCTTTGCTCGTTTTTGGTAACTTGGTGATAAAATCCATAGTTACGCACTCCCACTTCCATTCAGGAAGTTCGGGCTGTTGTAGCAAGCTAGAAGGCTTTTGATGCTCAGCCTTGACTTGCGCACAAGTTAAGCATTTGGCTACATAAGCGGCTGCAGACTTTTTCAAGCCTATCCACCAATAGTTCGCCTTTAAATCTTGATACATTTTATCTGCTTCGGGATGGACAGAATATTTGGAACTATGGGCTTCCTGGAGGATAATATCTCGTAGTCCTCCATAGATAGGAACCCATATTCGCCCATTCAACCTCAAAAGTCCATCCTTGTGAAGAGTTAACTGCTCCTCAGTTACTCCTAATTTTTCCTTATGATAATTAGCTTCCAACACAGCCTCTCGCTGTGCAGCTAATATCCTTTCAATCAAGTTATTCTTTACTTCCATTCTCCTAGCATTGATTCGGATGGGTTTCATCCTTTCTTTCCGGCTCAGGGCATCAGCGACTACATTCGCCTTGCCGGGATGGTACCTGATCTCACAATCATAATCATTCAAGGTCTCCATCCAACGGTGTTGCCTCATGTTCAGCTCCTTCTGATTGAACAAATGTTGAAGGCTTTTGTGATCTGAATAGATCACAAACTTGATTCCATATAGATAATGCCTCCACAGTTTTGGTGCGAATACAACGGCACCCAGCTCCAAGTCATGGGTGGTGTAATTCTTTTCGTGCACCTTCAACTGTCTTGAAGCATAGGCAATCACCTTGCCTTTCTGCATGAGCACACACCCCATGCCAGTGTGTGACGCGTCGCAGTAAACTACGAACTCTTCGGTACCTTCTGGTAGCGTCAACACAGGAGCGTTGCTCAGCCTTTGTTTCAAAATATCAAAGGATTCTTGCTGCTTAGGGCCCCAAATAAACTTTTCCTTCTTCTTGGTTAGAGAAGTTAAGGGCGCAGCAATCCTTGAGAAGTTCTCAATGAATCTCCTGTAGTATCCTGCCAATCCCAGGAAACTACGGATCTCTGTGGGCGTTTTTGGCTCTTGCCAATTCATGACCGCCTCTACCTTAGCGGGATCCACCTGGATAGCACTCTCACTTACGACATGTCCAAGAAATTGGACTTCTCGTAGCCAGAACTCACATTTAGAGAATTTGGCATAGAGTTTCTCGCGATGCAGTAATTCGAGAATACATCGCAGGTGTTTCTCATGGTCGGCTTTATTCCTTGAATAGATAAGAATGTCGTCGATGAATACGATGACAAATTTTTCCAAGTACGGTTTACAGACGCGATTCATGAGATCCATGAACGCAGCCGGTGCATTGGTGAGCCCAAAAGGCATCACTAGGAACTCGTAGTGACCGTAGCGAGTCCTAAATGTTGTTTTATGCACGTCTTCATCTCTGACCTTCAACTGATGGTAGCCCGACCTTAAGTCGATCTTCGAGAAATAGCTAGCCC
Organism: Helianthus annuus; assembly: GCF_002127325.2. Classification (NCBI taxonomy): domain Eukaryota; kingdom Viridiplantae; phylum Streptophyta; class Magnoliopsida; order Asterales; family Asteraceae; genus Helianthus; species Helianthus annuus. The sequence continues at coordinate 29,642,642 of NC_035449.2, read as the reverse complement.
CTTGCAATTGATCAAACAAATCGTCGATCCTTGGCAATGGGTATCTATTCTTTATCGTGACTTTATTAAGTTCACGATAATCGATGCACAGACGCATCGATCCGTCCTTTTTCTTCACAAACAGGACAGGTGCTCCCCAGGGAGACGAACTAGGCTTGATGAAACCTTTTGCTAACAGTTCATCCAGCTGGGTCCTTAATTCCTTCATTTCAGTCGGTGCTAGCCTGTAGGGTGCTCTAGCAATGGGAGCTGCTCCAGGAATGATATCTATTCTGAATTCCACCTGCCTATCTGGTGGCAATCCAGGTAGATCTTCGGGGAAAACTTCTGGATACTCCGAAATGACAGGAATGTCCTCTATCCTTTGTTTGGGCTCTTCGATAATCACTTGTGCCATGTAGATGACACAGCCTCTTTTTAAGCCTCTTGAAGCTTTGAGCATAGATACGTTCTTGGGCAATCCATACTGCGTATCCCCTCGGATGGTGAGCGATTCACCAGTCGGGGTCTTTAGCACAATTTGTTTTCTATTGCAGACGATCTGGGCCTGGTTATGTGATAACCAGTCCATGCCTAGAACGATGTCAAATCCAGCTAGATTAAAGGGAAGTAGGGATAGAGGAAAATAATGGTTCTTAATGGATATCATACATCCCTCTAATATAGTGGAGACGGTTTCTACAGTGCCGTCTGCTAGCTCTACTTCCTATTTCACATTTAGGGTTTTGATAGGCATGTTCAACAGTTTGCAAAATTTTTGGTCTATGAAGGATTTGTCAGCGCCTGAATCGAAAAGTACTCTTGCAAATATATTATTCACGAGAAAAGTACCTGTTATTACGTTGTCGTCCTGCAACGCTTCCTTCACATCCATTTTGAAGACTCTAGCGTTATTCTTTTTGGTTTCCTCAGTCTTCTTGGCGAGCTTGGGGCAGTTGCTCCTGATGTGCCCCTTCTAACTACAGTTGTAGCAGGTTGCGTCTTTAATCTTCTTACAGTCCACAGTCTTGTGGTCTTTGGACTTGCACAGTCCACAAGTATGCGTCTTTGACTGGGACTGTGAGTTCGGCCCAAACCTGCACTTCCCAAAGTGGAATTTTTGGCAGTTTTTGCATTTGGGCTTCTCTCCGGTTTGTTGCCCATCTTTTCTCGCCTATGTTCCTCTCTTGCCATCACCGTTCCCACGGTGCTTCTTTCCCGACCTTCGCGAGGTATCCTCCTCACGCTTCCTCTTTTCGGCCTCTTTGTTCCTCTGCGATCTCAGTCGGACCGCGTCCATCGTGAGGGACAAAGAGAGGTCAGTCACAGACCTGAAGGTCGTTGGCCGAGAGGCCTTCACACTAGCCTTTATCGCGGGTTCTAACCCCCCGATAAAATGAGCAATCCTTCTTGGTTCCGGGGTGACTAGATATGGAACCAATCGAGACATCGTGTTGAAGCTCGTTAAGTAGGCCTGGCAGTCCAGATTTGTCATTACCAATGACACAAAATCGGACTCTATCTTCTCCACCTCATGCTGAGGGCAGTAATTTTCCTTAATGAGAGAAACGAATTCCTCCCACATCATGCTGTAAAGCACAGCTTTTCCCGAGGCCTGAACCAGCGCCCTCCACCAAGCTAGGGCCTCGCCCTTGAACGACTGCGACACAAACTTCACTACATCCCTTTCAGCGCAGCCACTGATGTCCACCACTGTGTCCATCTCATCCAACCATGTCATACATTCGACGGCACCCTTCTCCCCCGTAAAGTCTCGGGGTTTACAAGATACGAAGTACTTGTATGTGCAGCCCCTGGCTCGGGAAGCATCAGTATACTCCCTTTCGTGACGAACACTATTTTCATTTGACGAGTGATTGTCGTCGTCCTTTTTGGGCTTGGACGAGTGGTTATCGTCGTCCTTCTTGGGTTTGGATAGTGGTTTGCTGTGGGTTTTTGAGTGTGTCTTTGGCTTTGATGGTGGTTTGGAAACTGTTCTGCTTCGGGATTCTGTATATTGTCGATCTAGAGCTGCTTGCACAGCGTTGTCGACAAGGGCCTTGAGTTGAGCGCCCGTTAAATTTATTTGAGCATTATCATAATCATCTTCATTTGTATGACTACTTCCTCCATTTGGATTCGCCATAGTAGCTTGTATCTGCTGCAGAAGATAATGAAAATTTTATTTAGGAGTTTATCATTGAATTGTCTTTTATGGCAATTCATTAACCATGGTAACGAAGACCATATCCGGTTAATTTGTTACTCACTTTATATTTAGGATTTGAACGCACTTATCCTAATCACAATTAATATTGCTAGCGGCATAAAAGCCTAGTCACGAGGACGTTATTATAAAATTAGCCGAGATTACAGAGAATCAAGGTATGAAGGTTTGAACCGTAGTCCTTTTACTCCTTCTGACAGGGAGTCCTAAACCACCACTGTCCTTTGCCTTATTATGACAATATGTATGGCCCGTAGGCACTACATCGCTTATGGATGTTTTAACAAGTGATCATCTTTATTGATGATTTAACCCATGATTTATTATATCATTAATTTGGGCTTTGGAATCCTTTAAGGATTATTGTATAAGAATGGCGTGTGTAATTTTAACGAATCACATCTGCCATGATTGTTAACGTGCTTACAGAGGTTAACAGGGGATTTGAATCTTTTAATCAGGTCTTACCATCTTGGCCGGATCTTAAAAGACACCTGGCTAGGTTTCACTCTGAAGATTCTTTATTTAGGCAGATCAAATTAAAAGGAATGATTTTGATTTATTTCATATATAGTAATAACAAAATGAAATTCACAATATAATATTCCTTAATTTTAATACGGTTACATACCGCCCTAAACGGGACTTTTAAATAGTACATACCTACATAGAGGTTAAAATAAGAGACAAGTCCACGCAGGGACTAATACCAGATAAGTGTCCACGCAGGGACTAAAGATTAGTCCACGTAGGGACTGAAATACGATAAACGTCCACGTAGGGACTTATTTAAGATAAACATTACATTAGACATACATAAGGACTAATGGTCACGTTTCTTCTTCTTGCCCTTCAGTAGGTTTGCTAAGCCCTTGAGGAATCCTCGGTGGCTCTTACGTTCTTCCTCGAATTCTCTCTCCACACGGCTCAAACGGTGGAATATTTCTTCTTGTTCGGGAGGAGAGAAACGTGGTTGTGGCGCCTGTTGCGGAACTGGAGGTCTGGGAGGTGCTGGGTACCCATGAGCTGAGTAGTCCGGTACTCCCATGTTCCCATGAGCTCTGTCGGGATAGCGTGCATTATACCTAGCCGATACCACATATGGGTCGCGCTCATAGTTGTAGTTGTAATGTGCTTGTGATGACGGTTCGAACGGGTTGTAAGCCGTTGGACCCATGTACGCATGTATTGGGTGGTCATACCCAAATGGTGGCGAAGTTGGTGCAGCTGGTGCGGAGTTCGCCTCCTGTACAGGACTTGAAGGTCCTTCTTCTTGTAGTGGCGGGTAGTGGCTACTACTAGAATGTCGAGGGGTGCAGAAGTGAAATTCCCCTCCTCGTGTGGACATACGAGCATTTGTCCTCCTACGCCTTGGTGGATCAAGCATTACTGGCTGTACCGGTGGCGGAGGTGGTGGTGTAACTGCCACGAAATGTGGATCCTCGGAGGGATCTCGCGGATGTTGCGGCTGTTGTGATGTCTGTGGCGTGTGGTACCACTCGTGTTGATTAAACAACGCCATGAAGCTATCTGGTCCCTGATAGGGTGTACCATGAAAGGATGACCCATCAGAGATTTCTATTGGATGCGTGGGCGTACCACGAGCAGGTTCTGTCGGATCAGTATCCTCGTCCATATGATCTTCGGAGAAGTGATCTTGTGGCCCTAACGGAACAAAACCTGAAGGTTCCTGGATGTAGTCAGCTGGATTAAACTGACCTCTGAAGTACGGAGTAGGGTCGTCAAAATTTCGGTGTGATACCGAACGCTGTAGAGGTATGAAGGAGGGTTGCGGGTTGTTGGGATCGTTTTCGGAATTTGGCCCAAATGAGTGCCGGTATGATGGCGTTGAGCTATGCGAGGTGGAATGCCTCGCAGGTTCATAAAGGTCTCTTCGCCTTTGCGGTTCTTCACTCCTTGTGGTCGAAGGAGCTCGCGTATTTGAAGGCCCGGCTTCGTGATCGTGATGAGTAACGATCTCTCCTCTGCCTCTTCTTCCCCTTCCTCTTCCTCGGAAAATCACTGGCGGCATATTTCCTGCTTTCAAAACTTTAAATAACAATAATAAAAGAAAAAAGACAAACTTGGAATAACAATTCGAATTTGTCCTATGTTCTTGTCTAGACTTAAGTATGTGCAATTGTGTCACTGAGATTAAACACGTTAGGATAGTGTTTAATTCACTCAATGTTGGCTCTGATACCAACCTGTCACACCCCGATTTCCACGTGTTTCACCGGTGGGCCCGGTGGGGGATTACCGTGACGTAGTTGACAACAATATAGTCAAACCACAATATATAAATGCACAGCGGAAGCATAAGGAATAATATAATTCAACCTTTTACTGTAATATCAAATGTATCATAAGTAGTTGAATAGTATCCACAGGAGGGATCAAAATAAATAAAAATGTTGTTCAACAGATAAGACATCAAGCTTGCGAGACTTCTTAAGATGCTAAGGAGCTATTGCCAGCCGATTACGTGTAGTACCTGCACTTAATCTTTTTGGGAAAATACGTCAGTTTACACTAGTAAATACATTCAACCGACACTTTTGTAAAATGTTTAATAAAATTGATTTGGATGCACGAGGCACAAATTCTTTTATAACTTGGGAGAATTATTTAAAATTATAATCTTGTGAACGAATTACATGTTCCTTCTATGCGTTCAGTAGCCCGGATCCTGTCCGGGTTAAAGATCAATAGACACACCACATTGCGTAAAACCGAGGTGGGTAAACCATCGGCTACGTCTTTTAATAGTATAGACATCATACCGGGTGTACGCCTACACCCGGGTGTCGAGGTCGTGGCCATTTCGTAAAATGATGCCAAGGATATCCGGGACATGGTCATTAACCCCCCAAAGGCTTTTAAGTAACAAGACTGTTTAAATGAGCCGATCAAATTATTCAATTAACCACCTAAGCGATGGAAGATTTGATGCTCAATCAAGCGGTATTTTATATACCGTAACCCAAGCCCGTATAAGGGAAAATAAGTTAAAAGTATTTACCTTTGCAAGTATTGTCCTTAATTAGTTAAATCACAGATATCTTTTACCGGGGCTCCTTACTCTGGAACGAAGGTTTTAAAATAACCTATTAGAATCCTAACGGGTCTTTATATTAGCCGTAGCCTAGACCGGTTAGTTTCGAGGGATAGATACGGTTTAATCGCGTGAAGGGCGAAAACCAAGAATGGAATGTGATTCTGACCCAACAAGTTCGGAGACTTGTTTTATATGGGTTTAATATTCACATTCTGTATTTTGGGGTCAAAATGATATGGTTTGACCCGTATCGGCTAATTTATGTAAACTAGTTACATAAGTCGAACCGTGCGCGCAATAGGCGCAACGGGTAACCGTAGGAGTCCTACACTGTTTTCCTAAGTCAATATACTTTAAAGAGGTTGTGGTATCAGTAGGATACCTTTCATAATGCCCGTAACGAGTTTTAGTTCATTATACGCCCCGTAGGGGTTTCCCGGTCATTTTAAAGACTTTTAAAGGGATTTCTGAGTTCTACAGGAAACCTGAGGTTCCCGATCAGTTTAATAAGTCCAAAATATCTTATTTATTATTTAAAATCAGTAGCAACTAGAATCGGGTCAAAAGACCTTGTAGAACTCAAGTTTTGGCCGAAAAGGGCATATTCGGTATTTACCGAACCGTAGCCATAACCGCAGGTTATGAGCAGGTTAAAATTAATTAAAAATCTTTAAAAATCCCAAAATATTATTTAACTACAGTGGGTAAAAGTTTTGGTGACGAAATCTTGGTTTATGTAGGCGTTATGCTAATTGCGCCGTTTATTACAAAAGTTTCTTATAAATGCGCTATTTAGCATAACTCCCATTCTAGACCTCGGATTGGCGTGAAACTTTAGGGACATGCTTAGAATTTAGTAAGCAAGGTTATGGTCCCTTCACGTGTCCGAAATACTCGTTTTATTTTAAAAAGGGCGTTACGGTCAACTTTTAAGTAATTAACGGAAGTGCGTAAAAGACTCGGACAAACAACGAACCGGTCACAGAGGGTGATACCATCACGTGACCTGGTCCTAAGAGAGTCCTAAGGCATATCTACATTGCACTAAAACGGGTCAGAACTGAAGTCAAAGCAAAAGTCAAACTTTTGCGACTTTCGGCTCCGAACCGGGTCAATATGGCAAATGACCGAATCAAACGAGCTTAGACAAGTTAATATACTTAATATCATGTTTTATGAGTGTTCAAACAGGTTTCATAACATATACATTACAGATTATGTACGAAATCGCAAAACGGCTTTCTGTTGACTTTTTAAGCATACGTTTGACTCGATATTTGAACTAGTTAGAGTGGTGATCAGGGGAAACCCTTTCAGAGGTTTATTACCCTCATGAATACCAACACATAACTACTTTTGATTCGAGAATTCACTGGACTATTCGTGATTTATCGCAAAGTCAATCGTTAGTTACGACGGATTGACTTTTTGGCTAAACTAAGCAAAAACAAAGCCATAGAAGGTTTGGCATACTTACAGAGACTTGTGCACGACTTAGAATGAGAAGAGAAAGCTTTGAGAGCTCCAAGTATGATCAGAAGAGTGTGTTTGAGGTGTGGTGAACATATGCACTTAATAGGCTTATTTATAGTGAAAGTCTTGCCTTTAGATCATCACACATTAGTCTACAAGTGAGCATGGATGATGGGCAGGTGTCCTAAGGTGCTATGGGTCGAGTAGGGGGTGCCCATACCTCTGGGAAACCCATTCTTAATTGTTTTACCGCTTTAAACAGCCAACAGCCAACTTTCTGTCGCTGGGCATCGCTTACGGACCGTATGGCTTGGGCCTTGCGGTCCGTAAGCCTGTGGCGGAGACAAGCTTAATCATTCACCCCTTTACGGTCCGTAAGGCAGGGCCCTTGCGGTCCGTAAAGGTTGTGTTTAAATCTTTTTTCAATCTTTTTGTAATGATTAACAAATCTTGTAATTAATAACGAAATCTTTGGTAATTAATAACCTGACCTTTCGGGTTTGAAGGGGTAACTTTGCGATTTGGCCCTTAATTATTTACAACTAAGGCCTCGTGTTATTTACCCGTACTGTTAAGTCCCCGGTTATCTTTATTAATTATTCGAACAGCCTTAACTTTCATTGTTGACGCTTTTAACCCCTCTCGTACGAACTTGATCATAATTTTCTCGTTTTAAAACGGAACTTCGCGGAATTTATACAGTATATTCTAGTGAGTGTATTTTACTGTTACAAAGCCTCGGGTATGTCAAAGGGTCACTCAGAGGTATAATTAAACATGTCGACACCGTTAACCCCTGTAGCTTGTAATCTCTCCCTTTCATCTGCGTTTCGCTTCCGTACGATCCATGATTTATTCGTTTGAAGGTACGCGCATCGTTTAGGGTTACTATACAGTATATTTACCCCTGTTTGACATATATAACCCTCGAATTTATATACTTTCAAGGTTTGTCAACATTAGTCCTATATCAAATATAACACGCCACGTGTAAACTTAAGACACGTGTCAATACATTATTGGACACAAAATTTCGAGGTGTTACATATCTAGAAGTAATCTTCTAAGAAAAATGACAGTAGTGCAAAATAGAATATGGGTAGCCCTTCCTTTCATTCCTTCAAGCCAAACTTTACATCCAACCTTTGGAAAATAATAGAGCTTTGAAAATAAAAGCATGTTACCAGCTATTACAATATTATTTAAAGCTACAGATTAGAGAAAATCGAAACACAAGTTTAAATTTAGTCAAATTAACAAACCCCATGTCAAAGAAAATAATAACACAGAACAAAAGTATATCCGATCAAATGTAAAACCCGTTATCAACGAACACATCAATGGTAAATATCAAAAACCTATCCATTTTGACCCATTAATCAACCCAACTCGCCAACATCAAAAGAATTATAATAGAGAAAAATAAAAAATGCTTCCATAAGGATATCTAGAAATGTGGTTAAGATGACATTTCAATTCTAACATTGTTCATACGCCTGCATACAAACATATATAGCATATATATTTACTAAAAAGACTATCCTTTACTTAGAATTTATCTTCAAACATAACACACATTGAGATGATATATGATTTCCTAAGACTGATATACACACCTGAACTGGCATAACTTGCATTACTCATAAGAAAAAAATGAACACTTAAAACAGGAAAAAAATTAAGATATCTCAAAACATATAACATAAACAAATAGGTTTTTAGACAATTTGTGATAAAATCCTTGACAGCTTGTTGTTATTAAATATGATCAGTTGTGGTTTTTTTAATCAACCCGTTTAGAAAGGAATCAGTTTTGACCTGACCAAAAATTGAAACAATAATTAGTTAGCCTATTCTGATCCGAACCTATTTGACCCGTTACCCAACAAAACCCGCCAACATCAAAAGAATTATCATACAGAAAAATAAAAAATAAGTTAGCATATAAGTCAGAGATGCATAAAATACATATTGATTTTATAAAGAATACATTAAACTACCATAAGTCTAATTCATTTACAAAACAAAAAAAAAATGAACATGAATTTCTCAAAAATTTCTTATGAAAAACCCTAGTTTGAATCATAACTTTAATGCAACGGAACTCCGATTTCACAATTCTAAATTAGAGTCATAAAAAATATCCATTTCAAATCAAAATCTGAATCCGAATATCAAAGATATGAAACACACGTGTTTCGATTAATGATTGATTCAAATTAAGATTATACACATCTGAAACACTATTCATAAAAACATACATTGATGCAGTTAGAGATCGAAGAACCTTGTAGCGGAGAAGGCTCTGAATGCTCATAGTTGTTTATATTCAGAACAAATCGCCAAGGTTAAACCACGGCTGAACAATCTGGAAGAGCCAAAAGATTCAGTATTAGAAGACAATACCATTTCTACTCGCAATAATCACAAATTGCAAGAACTAAAGAAAATGCAATACCTAAAATACTTAATAGCCTTCCACACATAATCCATATCCGCATCCTTTTCAACTACCAGTTTCACCATACGACCCCTCCTCCACAAAGTCAAGACAACAATCGGTATTACAAATTCAAGATGAATAAATATCATTTGAAGTAGTGTATATTTCTTTTTACACTTTGAAATCGTTAGATTGAATTGAGTGGTGCCGGCCCATTTCAATCCTAATTTTCTGGTCAGTTTTCAAGTTTATAATTAGAATAAATTTGAGTACACCACAATCATAGTGTAGATAACCATGTGTGGTTTCAAATGCCAATAGTTAGGCGAGAACATCAGGAAAAAAACAATCGTAACCTAAGCCATTTGACTATCAATTAGAAACAATTCAGTAAATTATGCCATTTGTTCCTACATCGTCGAATTTAGATGAGGTAAAGAAACAAAACTATTGGTTATATCAATTAAAATTTTACCTCTTAAGCTGGTTGTTGTGTAGGATACCTTGAATAACATCATTAAGGCTAACATTAGTTGTTATAGAAACCTGCATAGACACAATGGTTAGGTTTACCAAAGATTTAATCCATGAAGGGGATAATTTTATGTAACACCTCGTAAAATCACGTCCAATAATGTATTGACACGTGTAATAAACCCTAATAAAGTCAAACCTTGGAATTTAAGGGACTAATTTTTCGAAAAATCGAAAAACTTTAATTATAAACAAATTAGAAGTATTAACAAAACTTAAATAAGTTTTAAATAACCTTTTATGGTTTTATATTCACAAATAAGCCACTTGTTGATCAAGTGTAGCCGTTTGTGTATTTAATTGAAAGTTTGCGCAATAAAGGGTTAAAAGCGTCAACATGTTAATTCTTACCTCTGAGTGACCTTTTAACAAAACGAGAGCTTCCTGATATTTGATTATGCTCTCGAGAATGCCAATCTTTGGCCGTCCAAGGCTTTTGTGCCTTTAAATGACGTTACGCGCAACTTTGTAAGTATAAGGGATAAAAGTGTCAATATGTTTAATTATACCTCTGAATGACCTTTTAAGGAACCCGAAGCATTGTAATATTTAATAATACTCCTAAGAATGTTTAATATGGGTTGGATAAGGCTTCGATACTATTAAACGATGATATACGCAAGTTCGCGCATAAAAAGGGCTATTTGCGTCAAACTGCAAAAGTCAATCGATTCGTGTTGTATCGGACCTTCCGGAATATGACCATGAGTTAAACATACCCCATTTATCCTTTATATAGCTTAGATATGGGCTTAGAGGTGTTCGGTGCGCAAAAAAATAAACTTTTATGTCATGCAGGGACTAAAAGTGTCAAAAAGTGCACAAGTTTGCACTTTTGCGCATATCTCGCATTCTGTATATCCCCGGAAACCCAAAAATTTATTTAAGCACTAAAATATTTTATTTTAGTGATTTGCTTGATAAAATTCCATTCGTCACGTAATTTGGTTCGTTTTTCGCGTTCGTCCGTGTTTCGTCGTAATTAACCGAACAACGTAACCGTACGACCAAACGAACCGACATCCGAGATGTTTTTGAACATATTTTAAGTTCCCTATACTTTAACTTCATTTTAGAGCTTTGAAATGAGGTTAACGGGGCTTAAACGTGTCAAAAAATGCATCGAAAACCAAGTTTGGGGGTACAGGGGCCTGTTTTGCCATTTTTGAAAGTTGCTGACCTGCAAGGTCCTTACGGTCCGTATGGACCTTTGCATACGGTCCGTAAGGCATCCCCAGAACAGCAAAATTGATTTTCAGCTTGTTCCAGTTGTTCCCCATGTTTGCAAATGGTTTTAACAAGTCTGTGGGCTTGTTTAAGGGTGCCCAAGGTATTACAAATCAGGGGGCACACTTGGACGGCTTAGATCGACGCTCGTTTATCGAGGAACGATCTTAACGGTTGTGTGTTTCCTATATAAACCCAACTCATTTCATTTGCAACCCACACCTTGATCTTGAATTCTCTAAGTTGGGGACTTTGCTCCTCATACCTGAGAAATTAGGATCAACCCTCCTTGCTTGGACCCTTTGTAAGTGTCCTTTCGTGCCTAGTTTAAATTTTTAGCGGTTATAGCCGAAAGATCAAGAGTTTCGATAAACGCTTTGACTTTTAATCGGTTGAGCCATGGCTCGTAACGAACATGGCTACGTGACCGTAATTAGGTAGGTGCTTAACCCTCATAAGGGCACCTCCTAATTACCACGTTTACTTAGTTAAATTGTCGGGTCAAATAAAAGTCAAACGGGTTAGTTTTAAATAAAATATATAACTATTAATATTAAAGCCATAAAATCAGTTTTATCACTTTAATAACTTGGTAAATATTAGTTGAACATGCCTAAGCATGATTCAACCCGACAATTCTAAGTATAGGCTCGGTCCGGAACCGAAAGTCGCAAAAGTTGACTTTTGCTTTGACTTTCAGTTCTGACCCGATTTAGCTTAGTTTAGTTATGCCTTAGGATTCCATTAGGACCATATTATAAGTTAGTATAACCCTCCAAGGTTATACAACTTGGTTCCATAGAAATCCTAGTTCATGCATGTTTCCATTAAATGCCTAAATGTTGACCGTTATGCCTTTTGACCCTAAAACGAGAAATTTGAAAATGTGAGAGGACAATAATCTTTACTACTGATTTATAAACCTGTCCTTAAAATGTGAAATCAGTTGGAGGTCTAGATTAGAAGTTATGCTCATTAGCGTAAATGAAAAGCTTTTATGAATTAAACGGCGTAATTAGCATATAGCCTATCTAAACCCAATTTTTATACCAAACTTTATACCTACTGATATAAAATAATATTTTGGGATTTTTGGAGATTTTTATTTATTTTTAGGTTGAGCATAACATAGGGTTCTAAGCTTGATTCGGTAATTGTCGGTTTTGCCCTTTTGGGCTATAAAATGAGTTTTACAAATCTTTTTGACATCAAATCTTTTTCTACTGGTATAATATGATAAATAAATTATTTTGAACCTTCTGGAATAATAAAAATATCAGCTTTCCTTTGAAAACCCGGAAATGGCTCCCAATCGCCCTTTTAAGTGTTTTTAACGCATAGTATGTATTAAAACTATTTTAAACATATAAGGGTTGATATCCACTGATATATTCAGTAAAGTTTTATATATTAACAGTAAGGAAAAGTTATAAACTCAGGTTTCCAGTTTTGACCTTTTAAGCCTATGTGAAATTACCAAAATGCCCCTTCGGTGCATGGTATGGTTATAATTAATAAATTTCACATATATAGGATACCCTACTATTATAACTTATTAAATTAAGTGTATCCCCTGATTTAATCAGACCTGTACTCAGATTTGTATTAAACCTCTTTTATAACCTTTAAAATGACCGAAATACCCCTTCGGGGCATAAATTGGTCTTAAACTCGTTTTGGGCATAACGGAAGGTATCCTACTGATATCACAACATATTTAAGGCATATTAACTTATGGAACATGTTCATGATTCATTTGGCTACTCGTTACGTACTTAACGCGTTCGGATCGGCGTATGTGACTAGTTGCATATATTAGACGAAACGGGTCAAACCATATCGTTTTTATCTCAAATTTCAGAATGTGTTTAAGTTACCCATATTAAACAAGCATGCAAGCTTGTCGGGTCCAAACCACATTCTAAATCGGTCTTCGCTTTATCATGCGTTGAACCGTATTCTTCTGTTATAACTAACTGGTCTGAGCTTAGGCTTAATTAAAGACCCGTTAGAAATCTAATAGGTTATTAAAAACCTTCGTTCCAGATTTAGGAGCCCAGTAAAAGCTATCTGTACTTGCTTGGTGGTATACGGCTGGGATTAAATTTATATTTAGCTCAGGTAAATACGTTTGACTTATTTTCCCTATACGGGCTTGGGGTACGGTATATAAAATACCGCTTGGTCGGGGAATTGACCTTAACCAGTTGATGGTTAAGTGCTGTCAAATTAACTCGTTTGAAAATGCTGTTTTGTTTGTTTAACCCCTTTGGGGGTTTAATGACCATGTCCGGATATCCTTGGCATCATTCCATGAATGGCCACGACCTTAGCACACGTGTGTAGGCGTACACCCGTTGTGCATTTTATTGTATAATCGTCGGTACGGGAGGAGTCTCGCGGCGATTTATATTAAGTGCTGTGTCTATTGAACTTTAACCCGGCACGACCCGGGCCACTGAACGCAGAACGAACATGTAATTCTTTTACAAGATTATTGAGCAAATAATTATCCCAAGTTATGAAAAGTTTTGTGCCGCAGGCATTTAAAACAATTTTTAAAAACCTTTTCAAAATGAGTCAGTTAAATTGTATTTACCAGTGAAAACTGACGTATTTTCCCAAAAAGACTAAGTGCAGGTACTACGCGTAATAGGCTGGTTTCTCCTAGCATCAAATAGAAGTCTTGCAAGCTTAGATGTTAAAGTCTGTTGAACAAGTTTCCTCTTTATTTTTGATCCGCCTGTGGATTTTTTTTACTTTCCGTATTGTAATACTTGGATATTACTTCATATCGGATTGTAATATATTTATCTTTTGCTTCCGCTGTGCATTTAAATTGTGTGGTTTGACTATGATGATATCAACTACGTCACGTACTCCCCACCGGGCCCACCAGTGACACGTGGAAATACCGGGGTGTGACAGGTTGGTATCAGAGCCAACGCTGAGTGAATTAAACACGAGCCCTTTTTATGTTTAATCTCAGTTACACAATTGCACATTTCTTAATTCTTGAGTCTAGACAAGAACTTAGGACTAATTCAAAATCATTTCGTTTTGTCCCTGATTGGTTCCTTTGATTATTTTTCTGATTAGCCTCTGCATGGGCAAGTCATTTCAGTAGAAGTCCCGTTTAGGGCAACCAAGTATATTGTTTAAATTTAAGGGAATGGTTAGACTTAAAATAACATTCCAATTATAAGATCTACCATTATAGTAAAAATGGTAAAATCTAAAAAGGACAAGACCTAGCTCAGGTGTCGTTTTAAGACAGGGCCAAGATGGTAGTTCCTCAATTAGATTCAGATCCTTGTTAACATCTCAATTTAGGATTGCTCTGCGAATAATATTAAAAGAAAAATCTTAGGGGTAAAACCTAGCCACGTGTCATTTTAGACATGGCTAAGATGGTAGAACCTGTCTATATTAAAAGAGGATCTTAGGGGTAAAACCTAGCCACGTGTCATTGTAGACATGGCCAAGATGGTAGAACCTGTCTAAAAGATTCCATAAATTTTGTTAACATCTGTAGGCATGTTAGCATAATTGGGTAAATTATGATGCTGTATAAATCACACAGGCCATCTTTGAAAATTGGGAATTATTTAAAATTCCCTGTAAGTAAATGGGCATCCTTTAAGGATGAAGTGCCTACGGGTAATAAATAACGTCCTCTGGACCAAGAGACAGTAGAAGTCTGCAACTCACTGTCAAGAAAGGGTATTGAACTGTGATTCAGACCCAAATACCTCGATTCTGTGAAAATCCTGGTTATAAAATTAAAACTGTCTTTGAGACTAGGCTTTTGTGTCAATATTAAAACTGTAATATAGGATTGTAATAAAGGTCCTGAATATTTAAATGATTAACAAATTAACCAGAAATGGCTATTTGAAACCATGGTTAATAAATCATAATACTGTAAAACTTTCTAAAATAAACCTTGTCCATTATTTCCTTATGTGGCAATTAAAACTACATGGCAAGGTCAGATAAGGTAAACAGCCGTCCGGTGAAGAACCATGGGCTATAAATTTTAGAAATTTCATAATCCTTGTAAACACCTGAAAACATGTTAACATTCCTGGCATATGTGATTTCATCACATAATTCATCTTTATACTGGATCCCCCGAAATCCTTCTTATTTGGTGAATAAAGCATCCATTAAGGATATAATGCCTACGGGCCATATTCATTGTCATATAAGACAAAAGACAGTGGTAGCATATGACCCCCTGTCAAGAAAAGGCAACGAACAACGTTCAAGGCCTAAGTACCTGATTCTACAAAATCATGGGTTATAATATAAAGTTGCCCTTGTGGCTTGGCCTTTTACGAGATAGTTATATTTTAAAATAAAATTAGGATAATTATAAAGGAAATCCTGAATAAAATAAATATCACTCCTTTTCTGCCAGTAGATATATTAAAAAGAATCTCAAAGGGTATAACCTAGCTTGAATGTCATTAAAAGACCTAGCTATGATGGTAAAACCTGTTTAGAAGAGATTCAATTCCTTGATAAATATGGTAACACTCCTGACAATAGTGATGCGATAAAATCACACTTGTCATCTTTATATTAGGAATTTTTCCGAACCCCTTATTTAGCTTAAAATGATCAGAATAAATCGTGGCTAATAATCGTCGAACATAAGTATATGTCAAAACATCCTTTTAAGATGTATGCCTACGGGCAAAGATGTATTCATGATAAAGATATTTATTCATAACTTCCTGTCAAAAGGTAATGAGTTATGAAATTTTCCGATCCAAAGGAATCATTGATTATGTTTTAGATTGTCCTTGTGACAAGGCTTTGTGCCATCTAAAGAATCCTTTGAAACAAGCCTTTGTGCTGTATAAAGTGTCTGTACGACATTGACAGTTGTGACTTATATCCCCTGTCCAATAAGAAGGATTAGATTTTGTGTGAACGCCAAAGATGGTTTATTTAAAAACCTAGGCAAAACATAATCAAATAAATCTTATACTATCTATTGGCCTATATGGTTTATTTTCACCATGGCTATTTGATCATCAAACTCGACAATTCCCTATATAAGTAAGCCAATTATTACTACTTGGTTAGTAGCCTTCAAAGCTTCACAATGGTTGACCCCTCAGAAGCGCGCAACCATCAAGTCGATCAGAATGATGATACAAGATTGGACTTAGCAGGCTCCGAATTACAGGCTATGATAGATACAACCATAAACAAAGCCGTGGACCGCATATTAAAGGATCATAAGCGGAAGTGCATTAATACCCAAAATAAAGGTTGCAGAAAGGGTAAGACCGGTTCAAACCAGTCCAAGCCAAAGGAGGCGAAACCCAAATGCAGTAACTGTAGAAAGCAACATTTTGGAAAATGCACGATAGACCCACATGCTAAATTATGTGGGATTTGCAAGACCAAGGGCCACAAGACCTTGGATTGCAAAATGTTGAAAGATGCGACCTGTTATGGTTGCAACGAGAAGGGGCATATCAGGACTAATTGCCCAAATAAAACCAAGAAGCCTAGCAGGGCTAAGAAGACCCAAGCTGGAAGCTCTCAAAGGGATGCTCAAGAGGCTACTCAGGATGACAATGTCACATTAGGTATTTTCTTTGTCAATAACGCTCATGCTAGAGTATTATTGATTCAGGTTCAGATAAGTCTGTATAGACAATGGATTTGGTAAATCCTTAAAGCTGCCTGTTAAAAACTCTAAGCGTTAAGAATAAAGTAGAATTGACCAATAGTACCTCAGAGTCTGCTTCGGCAATGTTAGATGGATGCTTTGTATCCATTAGGAACCATTCTTTTCCACTACCCTTGTTTCCGTTGAAATAGAGGGACTCGATATAGTGATAGGAATGGATTGGTCATCTTATAGCTAAGCCCATATTATGGGTGATGAGAAGCAAGTAGTTAACAAGACTCCTTATGGAGAGCCTTTGAAAATTCAAGAAGACATATGGTATGGATTGCCTATGTATCTGCTGAATTCGGTATTTAATACCAAAGCATCGAGTATGGAAAACTCGGAAGAGACAAACAAAAGTCGCGATGTTAGAGATGCTACAAATATTAATGGTGCATCAAATGTGAACCTCGATGTTAATGGAGCTAATCTCCAAAACTGTGACTAACGCAACTGTCGGAAAGGCTATGAGAAAAGTCATAAAAAGGTTCAAGAAGTTGAATGCTGTTTGCTCTAAAACCCATGTCGCTGCTCATGAGAAGAGTTTCATTCATGCTTCAAATACGAAGAATAAACCCAGTGAAAGCAAACATGGCAAGGAGTCCATTATTTTTGGATGTACTTAAAAGTACTTCGTCTCTAGGAAGTCCAGAGACTTCAATAATAAAAAGGGGACCATCGATTGCAGGAAATTAATTAATGAAGTACAATCCATTAGGTGTATCAGTGGTTACGCTGAAAAGAACACTGTGAGGTATGCATCACAGCCTTTCGACGGTAATACCCTTAATTAATGAGGACATTAATGAAGTCCACAAGAAAGATCCTCTTGTACACTATGAGATGGACGAAGTGTTAAGGACCTTATTAGAAAGATCTGTTATTCGCATCGAAAAGCTCTAGGATGTCGACAGTATGTCGCAAATTTTAATTCTTTGACTAAGATAGTACCCTATTCCAATTACCCAAAATCTAAGCTTGAATGCAAGCAATTGATGGTGGTTAGCAGAGGTAACACCTCGAAGATTCGTGTTCAATAAAATAAAGACACATGTCTCATGGGACAAACATGTCAGGGACCCGAATCAAATACGGACGTATGGTAGGATTTAAAAGGGGCGTCATGTTATTTAAATACCTCTGAACGACCCATGGGTGACATGTTATAAAAAAAAACCTCTGAGCGACCCAAGATGTAAATCCCAAAACCATGAATCGATACGATAAATGTTCGATAAATTAGCCGGTTGTTCCTAGATAAATTAATTTCATAGGTCTCAAAGCTTGCTCATTATGAATCCGTTATGGATCTACCTCAGCCGCTCGCATTCTATAGATTAAAAATTAACCAGTCAAAGCTGAGACTGCCCTAAAATTTGTAAGGATTTCGCAGCTAAATTTAAAGGGATTAAGAATGGAGGCGTTGAACCCTCCTGATTATTGATTAAAGGCAGTTCGCATTAATAATGATCCTAGATAAACCCCCTTATTGTGATTTTATTGTTAAAGAATTACGTTTGGTTTCAGGTATTGCTAAGTCTCTCATAAGACCATAAATTTAGAAAACTTTTATGAAATTCTCCCGTAAGAACCCCAAATATTAAGTGTAAGGTAAAAATTACAAGCGAAATCATAAGAACCATTCCTTCTGTTCCTGTCAGAAACTTCCAATTGCAGAATTCTAGAAGTATCCTCTCTCTAGAGGAAGTGCGTCAGCACATATAGTTGATATCTCTTTAATCTCTATCAATTACGAATACCAGACAGTATGATAAAAGCGCCATATGAGGATTGATGTATCTTAATATGTTCCATAGATTGCTTCCATGCCTGATCAGTATGGAGGTTTAATGCATGGGACCACAAAGATATCCCGATGGTCATATGGTACTAAAATCAACTAATGGTATTCAAGGAAGATATCCAGAATGGAATTGTCCAAGTAAATGTTCCCGATTAAGAAATTCGTGGACTTGTAACCTAAATGTGTCGCTTATTTGACACAAGCATTGATGGATGAACTGGAGCCTGAGATATGGAAAATCTCTATAACCTCCTTGTATCTTGATTATCTTCTCCTAAGATTACCCTGTTTACCTCCATAGAGGCAAGTAGAGTTAAGATCAACATCCCGCTTAGGGCTGCATTATTGCGAAATCTCCATGATGACTGGTACCATCATTGGAAGAATCAGAACTCTGATTAAGTGAGTTTTAAAATAGAGGTTCATATAGTCTAACTCGATATTCTGATATTTGATTCGGTTAAGTAAGAAAGACGGTTCAATTGCTTATACATTTGATTACCGCAACCCTATTTAGGCAACGATTAAGAATCGTCGTTAGCTACGCAGGATCGTCGATTTGTTCGATTAACTGTGAGGATTAGCTATTCCTTAAGACTAGTTTTAAGCAATGGTTGGAATAACCATCTCACCATAAAATAAGTTTTTCCATAACAATTATTATGTAAGTATCAAGGCTGCTCCTTTGAGGACCTTGTACAATATGGAATATTGAACATCTATTGTTAGAACAATAGAATGGTAAGTCCAAATATCAGGATCTGAAAGTTGCATTGGAAACAACAAATAAGATCATTCGAATTCGTAATCACCTTAAAGTTGCCAGTAATCGGCATAAAATTTAGGATTTATAAAAGTCGCAACTTTTTTTTAAAAGTCCTTAATAAGGAATAAGGTTCAACCGAAGGTATCGCCCTAAGAAAGGTGTGCTAAATTTTAATTCCTCAGGGTAAGTTAAGCCCTAGATATATAGGAATATTTGAGAAATCGAATGCAACAAAGGTCAATAAGCCTATAAGCTAAAACTTATATAAGGAGCTTAGTGGAGCTCGCAATATGACCCACGCTGATGATTAAAGGATAAGTTTCGCCAGTATGTGGAAACACATTGTCATAATGATAGGCAGATAACAGAAACTTTATGATATAATAAGAAACCTGTATCGATTAGGGATCGTCAGGTTAAGAAGCTCCAAAAAGATACATATACCTATTATAGAGGTCAACTAGGGTGCCTTAGAGGCCCAAATGTATTGGGGAAGATTAAGTCTAATATAAGACAGAAAGTACTTCCTTTACTTTAGCAAATCTCGAGGTCGAGATTTCTTTTAAGGGGGTGAGGATGTAACACCTCGTAAAATCACGTCCAATAATGTATTGACACGTGTAATAAACCCTAATAAAGTCAAACCTTGGAATTTAAGGGACTAATTTTTCGAAAAATCGAAAAACTTTAATTATAAACAAACTAGAAGTATTAACAAAACTTAAATAAGTTTTAGATAACCTTTTATGGTTTTATATTCACAAATAAGCCACTTGTTGATCAAGTGTAGCCGTTTGTGTATTTAATTGAAAGTTTGCGCAATAAAGGGTTAAAAGCGTCAACATGTTAATTCTTACCTCTGAGTGACCTTTTAATAAAACGAGAGCTTCATGATATTTGATTATGCTCTCGAGAATGCCAATCGTTGGCCGTCCAAGGCTTTTGTGCCTTTAAGTGACGTTACGCGCAACTTTGTAAGTATAAGGGATAAAAGTGTCAATATGTTTAATTATACCTCTGAATGATCTTTTAGGGAACCCGAAGCATTGTAATATTTAATAATACTCCTAAGAATGTTTAATATGGGTTGGATAAGGCTTCGATACTATTAAACGATGATATACGCAAGTTCGCGCATAAAAAGGGCTATTTGCGTCAAACTGCAAAAGTCAATCGATTCGTATTGTATCGGACCTTCCGGAATATGACCATGAGTTAAACATACCCCATTTATCCTTTATATAGCTTAGATATGGGCTTAGAGGTGTTCGGTGCGCAAAAAAATAAACTTTTATGTCATGCAGGGACTAAAAATGTCAAAAAGTGCACAAGTTTGCACTTTTGCGCATATCTCGCATTCTGTATATCCTCGGACACCCAAAAATTTATTTAAGCACTAAAATATTTTATTTTAGTGATTTGCTTGATAAAATTCCATTCGTCACGTAATTTGGTTCGTTTTTCGCGTCCGTCCGTGTTTCGTCGTAATTAACCGAACAACGTAACCGTACGACCAAACGAACCGACATCCGAGATGTTTTTGAACATATTTTAAGTTCCCTATACTTTAACTTCATTTTAGAGCTTTGAAATGAGGTTAACGGGGCTTAAACGTGTCAAAAAATGCATCGAAAACCAAGTTTGGGGGTACAGGGGCCTGTTTTGACATTTTTGAAAGTTGCTGACCTGCAAGGTCCTTACGGTCCGTATGGACCTTTGCATACGGTCCGTAAGGCATCCCCAGAACAGCAAAATTGATTTCCAGCTTGTTCCAGCTGTTCCCCATGTTTGCAAATGGTTTTAACAAGTCTGTGGGCTTGTTTAAGGGTGCCCAAGGTATTACAAATCAGGGGGCACACTTGGACGGCTTAGATCGACGCTCGTTTATCGAGGAACGATCTTAACGGTTCTGTGTTTCCTATATAAACCCAACTCATTTCATTTGAAACCCACACCTTGATCTTGAATTCTCTAAGTTGGGGACTTTGCTCCTCATACCTGAGAAATTAGGATCAACCCTCCTTGCTTGGACCCTTTGTAAGTGTCCTTTCGTGCCTAGATTAAATTTTTAGCGGTTATAGCCGAAAGGTCAAGAGTTTCGATAAACGCTTTGACTTTTAATCGGTTGAGCCATGGCTCGTAACGAACATGGCTACGTGACCGTAATTAGGTAGGTGCTTAACCCTCATAAGGGCACCTCCTAATTACCACGTTTACTTAGTTAAATTGTCGGGTCAAATAAAAGTCAAACGGGTTAGTTTTAAATAAAATATATAACTATTAATATTAAAGCCATAAAATCAGTTTTATCACTTTAATAACTTGGTAAATATTAGTTGAACATGCCTAAGCATGATTCAACCCGACAATTCTAAGTATAGGCTCGGTCCGGAACCGAAAGTCGCAAAAGTTGACTTTTGCTTTGACTTTCAGTTCTGACCCGATTTAGCTTAGTTTAGTTATGCCTTAGGATTCCATTAGGACCATATTATAAGTTAGTATAACCCTCCAAGGTTATACAACTTGGTTCCATAGAAATTCTAGTTCATGCATGTTTCCATTAAATGCCTAAATGTTGACCGTTATGCCTTTTGACCCTAAAACGAGAAATTTGAAAATGTGAGAGGACAATAATCTTTACTACTGATTTATAAACCTGTCCTTAAAATTTGAAATCAGTTGGAGGTCTAGATTAGAAGTTATGCTCATTAGCGTAAATGAAAAGCTTTTATGAATTAGACGGCGTAATTAGCATATAGCCTATCTAAACCCAATTTTTATACCAAACTTTATACCTACTGATATAAAATAATATTTTGGGATTTTTGGAGATTTTTATTTATTTTTAGGTTGAGCATAACATAGGGTTCTAAGCTTGATTCGGTAATTGTCGGTTTTGCCCTTTTGGGCTATAAAATGAGTTTTACAAATCTTTTTGATATCAAACCTTTTTCTACTGATATAATATGATAAATAAATTATTTTGAACCTTCTGGAATAATAAAAATATCAGCTTTCCTTTGAAAACCCGGAAATGGCTCCCAATCGCCCTTTTAAGTGTTTTTAACGCATAGTATGTATTAAAACTATTTTAAACATATAAGGGTTGATATCCACTGATATATTCAGTAAAGTTTTATATATTAACAGTAAGGAAAAGTTATAAACTCAGGTTTCCAGTTTTGACCTTTTAAGCCTATGTGAAATTACCAAAATGCCCCTTCGGTGCATGGTATGGTTATAATTAATAAATTTCACATATATAGGATACCCTACTGTTATAACTTATTAAATTAAGTGTATCCCCTGATTTAATCAGACCTGTAACTCAGATTTGTATTAAACCTCTTTTATAACCTTTAAAATGACCGAAATACCCCTTCGGGGCATAAATTGGTCTTAAACTCGTTTTGGGCATAACGGAAGGTATCCTACTGATATCACAACATATTTAAGGCATATTAACTTATGGAACATGTTCATGATTCATTTGGCTACTCGTTACGCACTTAACGCGTTCGGATCGGCGTATGTGACTAGTTGCATATATTAGCCGAAACGGGTCAAACCATATCGTTTTTATCTCAAATTTCAGAATGTGTTTAAGTTACCCATATTAAACAAGCATGCAAGCTTGTCGGGTCCAAACCACATTCTAAATCGGTCTTCGCTTTATCATGCGTTGAACCGTATTCTTCTGTTATAACTAACTGGTCTGAGCTTAGGCTTAATTAAAGACCCGTTAGAAATCTAATAGGTTATTAAAAACCTTCGTTCCAGATTTAGGAGCCCAGTAAAAGCTATCTGTACTTGCTTGGTGGTATACGGCTGGGATTAAATTTATATTTAGCTCAGGTAAATACGTTTAACTTATTTTCCCTATACGGGCTTGGGGTACGGTATATAAAATACCGCTTGGTCGGGGAATT
This sequence comes from Helianthus annuus, assembly GCF_002127325.2. NCBI lineage: Eukaryota > Viridiplantae > Streptophyta > Magnoliopsida > Asterales > Asteraceae > Helianthus > Helianthus annuus. The sequence goes on along the minus strand of NC_035449.2, from coordinate 29,619,507 downwards.
GACCTTAACCAGTTGATGGTTAAGTGCTGTCAAATTAACTCGTTTGAAAATGTTGTTTTGTTTGTTTAACGCCTTTGGGGGTTTAATGACCATGTCCTGGATATCCTTGGCAACATTCCATGAATGGCCACGACCTTAGCACACGGGTGTAGGCGTACACCCGTTGTGCATTTTATTGTATAATCGTCGGCACGGGAGGAGTCTCGCGGCGATTTATATTAAGTGGTGTGTCTATTGAACTTTAACCCGGCACGACCCGGGCCACTGAACGCAGAACGAACATGTAATTCTTTTACAAGATTATTGAGCAAATAATTATCCCAAGTTATAAAAAGTTTTGTGCCGCGGGCATTTAAAACAATTTTTAAAAACCTTTTCAAAATGAGTCAGTTAAATTGTATTTACCAGTGAAAACTGACGTATTTTCCCAAAAAGACTAAGTGCAGGTACTACGCGTAATAGGCTGGTTTCTCCTAGCATCAAATAGAAGTCTCGCAAGCTTAGATGTTAAAGTCTGTTGAACAAGTTTCCTCTTTATTTTTGATCCGCCTGTGGATGTTTTTTACTTTCCGTATTGTAATACTTGGATATTACTTCATATCGGATTGTAATATATTTATCTTTTGCTTCCTCTGTGCATTTAAATTGTGTGGTTTGACTATGATGATATCAACTACGTCACGTACTCCCCACCGGGCCCACCGGTGACACGTGGAAATACCGGGGTGTGACATTTTAATTGTCCACATATTAAAATTTTCAAAGATAACTTGAGAAGCATTGTGTAGAAGCATTTACAGGATACAAACCTGAGTTTTAACTGATGTCAGAATAGAAAAATAACCATTATGAACACAACATTGTAGAAGTACATGAATAAATTGAGGGCCACATGAGATACAAACCCATATACAACTCGTGCTGCCTGTGTATACCAAAATCAGTAGCGTATAACAAAAATCAAAATTGAAGACTTGCCTTTGTAGAAACTGAACCCTAGCCCCTGCCGAAACATCGCTACCGCCGTAGTTCCACATCGTCGGAGCATAGAATGGCGCTGTTAGGGTTCCTGGTAAAACCCTAAACGCGCCGCCGTAGTGCCTACTTCCGTCGTATTCTTGAGCAGCAAGAATCGCCCAAACACACCGTCTCTCAGTCATATGATTTGTTAAGCCAATCTGATGGAGCCCTTGGTTTAAACTTCATCGCCATGATCTGTAAATCGGATTACACGCTTAGATCCCACAAATGATATCTCCATGAAAGAAAACGAAAGAGATTTAGGGAGAGATGTTCAGGAGGATTAAAGAAAAAATAGGCTTTTTGAATGATAAGGATGAAAAGCGTGTCTAAGAAGCCGCGTGAAAGGAAAATAGAGGAAAAGGGTTTGGCGCTCTTCAAGAATTATCTAGCCAAAGAGCATGTCCACATCATCAAAATGATTGGCTAAGAATAGTCCTTGTGGCCTAAGAGAATTCATTTAGTATAATAGATAGACAATAAGTTTATACATATGTGGTAAAGTTGAGTTTAATATATAAAATAATGGGGAATGTTTATTTGAGAAGAAATTTAATATGAGAAGAAATGATATAATGGTAAAACATTAAATAGTTTATAACTCCTCCCATTAATTATGTTATCTCTCATTAATAAAGAAAAAACATATTATATCCTACATATATCTTACGCTTACGAAAGTTACCCTACGCATATCTAAATTTTCATACACATTTAAGAATTTATCCTACACATACTAAAATTTATCCTATACATGTTGAAAATTATCCTTCGTCCTAAACTAGTTTATCTTGAAATAGTATATTTAAAAGTGAGTTACAACTTTTTAATTAGTTAGCTAATTAATTAGACCATCCGTAGTGGGGCGTTATTTAAAAAAAATTGAAAAAAAAGCTCGGAAACGCCCCCACCACCATTACATGTGGCGTTATTTAAAAAAAATAAAAAATTGAAGTTTGGCGTTTTAATAATAACGCTGATATGAGAAGCAAGTGGCCAATGGGAGTGTTTGCTTTTTCTTTTGCATGTGTCCAAGGGTTTGACCAGCCAATCACCAAGTGTTTGCTTTTTTTTTTGTTTGTTTAATAATTGGAAGGGGCATTATTAGGTATTATTCCCACTACGCCACTTTTGCAATAACGCCCCATACTGATTGGGATGACACGTGTCGGATAATGCCCCATGGTGGAGGCATTATTTTTCTTAACCACTACGGGTGATCTTACTATTAAAAATTTACCTATATGCCGTTATTAATAACATAAAATACACATATTAAATGAAATAAAATATAGAATTTCTATTGGTTTAAACCTTATTCTTTTTATTCTTATAATTCTTTTTTTCTCATTTCAACCCTTCACATAAAATAATTTATATGATATATAGAGATAGAGATATATAGAGATACATTGATACATTGAATTAGATGAACTCTACAGAATCAAACCGTGCCACGTATTTACTTTGATTACACCTCACTTGTTGTGGATTAAGATCACTTATTTTGCTGCCATCTGGAATTCATCTAGATTGTTGTTGAAATAATATAATGGTATTGAGGGTAGATTGGTAACAATTTTCTATTTTACTTGGGCGTGAAGGGAACCAATCAATATATATACATATAGCTTGCAGTTCTAGTCCGAAGAAAAATAAAAAGAATAAAATAAATTAGAATTATTTTGTGTAAACTAAGGCGAGAGAATGTGTAGATACCAGTGACGCCAAATTACGGTGGTGGTGTCAATAGAGATATACGTATACGGTAGTCAGTCAGTAGAGGTGAAGCAAGAAAGACTTCGAGATTTACTCGTATCAAAGTGGTGTCCAACGAACAACAAGGTGTTAGAAATTCTAATCTAGCATTAAAACACCATCAACTAATCAGGTGAATACATTTAACTGTTTTATAAGTTTTGAAATGTTTTATATTTTGAAAATAGCATGAGTTTGTGTTAAATATATTTTTGCATATGGACATATGGTATTCTAGGGATATCATTCAGACCATAAGTGCACGTTATAGTTTGATCAAATTATAGATGTGTAACAAATCGTAAAACCGGGCACGAAGTTCGGTAGTAAAACGGGCGGGGAGCTCGCTGAATGTGTGGATTACTAGTATGTTTTAAAACCGGGGTGTGACATTGGGTCAGTTTTGAGTTGAACCCATGAAACCGTTTAGCTAAATAGGTCGGCTTCATGTCAACCTGACATGTCCGTAGGTTTAACCCGTTTTAACCCATATTTTTTTCTTAATCTATACTATATAATAAAAGAAACCAATGAACGGACACTTTTCATTATTCTAGACCATCCTTAATTGTAGATAGTTATTATTTAATTTAAATTATTAAATATTAATTAAATTAATATAAATCTTTTCAACTCTAAATTATTGGCATAAACTTAAATTTCAAATAGTAAATTTTTAACTAAACTAAAACTTTAAATCGTAAAGTTTATCTAAACTAAAAAATATTGTTTTATTTAACAGTAGATAAACATGCATATTATTTGTTGTTAATGTTAATGTTAATTATATTAAACAACTTATTAATCAAACCAATATTATTTGTTGTTAATGTTAATGTTAATTATATTAAACTACTTATTAATCAAACCGAAATTTTAAAATCGTATTAACCTAATTTAGAAAATAATAAAAAAAACATTTTGATTTAGAAATATTTTTTAACAATAGATAAACCCGTGTAATACACAGGGTTTTTAAAGGTATAATATTTTTTTATTATTTGCTATATAAAATTAAATTTATTCAACCCGTACAATACACAGAGTTTTTTTTAATATAACTTTTTTTATTATTTAGTGTATAAAATTACATTTCTTCCACCCGTGAATACACAGGTTTTTTTTTAAATATATATTTTTTTGTTTGGTATATAAAATTACATTTATTCAACCCGCACAATACACGAGGTTCTTAAAGATATATTTTTATTTAATATATAAAATTATATTTACTCAACACGTGTAATAAATGAGGTTTATAAAAATATATTGTTTTTTTTATTTAGTATATAAAATTACATTTATTAAACCCGTGTAATACACGGGGTTCTAACCCAGTATATTTTATATCATAAATTAACATTGGCTACTTCATGATAAAATCTAAAACTTAAAAGAGGAATTAACAAAAAAAAAGTTAACTCTCTTGTTGTGAAAATGTAAATTTAGAGTATTAATATACCAGAAAAAAATTTCAGGTTTAATGGGTCGTGTTCAAGTTAACCACTAATATTTGTGTCGTGTTAGGTTCTTATGTTCCAACACGTTTTTTAGGTTTCGTATCAGGATAGACCCGCGAAGACAACCTGCTTTAACACCCCAAATTGATACATTCCAAAGATATTATTTTCCAACACACAAGTTAAAAACAGAAACGACATTAGCAACCCCACTCCATCATCAACGCGCATAACATTCAATCCACCTTTGTGTGTGCCCATACTATATATTAACTGGAAACCATATTATTGGAGTCGGTGTATAAACAGGTGATATCCGAGACTACATTGGCCTGAAGATCATGGAACCCATATTTGTTGGATCGTAAATATAATATTAATACATTACTAGATAATATATTAATATTAGTCACATGTCCAGTGTGACAATATTTTATATGCATTGCCGCATTGGAATCCATATTATATATTGGATCGTATATATAAACAGGTAAGGTGATATCCGAGATCATGGATAAGAAGCAAGTGGTCATCGTCGGAGCCGGAATCAGCGGCCTGCTCGCCTGCAAATACTGTCTCTCCAAAGGATTGAACCCGACTGTGTTCGATTTAGAATCCGGCATTGGTGGTGTATGGGCTAAAACCATCAAAACCACAAGGCTCCAAGCACCTAAAGATTTGTACCAGTTTTCTGACTTCCCATGGCCGGATTCCGTTGTCGACGTTTTCCCTACCCACCAACAGATGCTAGAATACTTCCACTCATACGCCACACGCTTTGATCTCATGCCCCACATCAAACTCCAATCGCGTGTGAACAGCATCAGCTACGACGGACCATCATCGCAGGCATGGTCTCTCTGGAATGGCATCGGCGAAATGTCTTCAACTAAAGGCAAGTGGAATGTCAGTGTCACGGACACTAGAACTGCCACCACCCGGGTATGATGATGGATGCGTTGGGCATCATACTAGATTGATATCATTTCTAAACGTATCTTTGTATACACTACACTGGTTAAAAACTCATGTATTACACGAGGTAAAGTAATTAAAGAAAATATAAATAGTTAGTAATGATAGGATTATAAAACGATATTTTTGAGATAGTATATAATATTTGACTCATTGAATTGTGTCACATGAAACAATAGTTAAATTATCAAGTAAAAAATCTATTCATATATAATCACCAGGTCTACATTGCCGACTTTGTTATTCTTTGTTTGGGACGGTTCAAAGATGTACCAAACATGCCTAAATTCCCTGTCGGAAAAGGCCCAGAAATATTCCGAGGGGAAGCCATACACTCCATGGAATACGCAGCCATGGATGACGACAAAGCTGAAGCGTTCGTGAAAGGGAAGAAGGTTGTCATCGTGGGGTTCGGGAAAACAGGACTCGACATTGCAAGGGAGTGCGCATCCATCAACGGTTGGTTTTTGGTTGCATATATAGGTAACCTTCCACTCCACTCAGTTATCTTAACTTAATTTCCTATGTTAATTTTCAGGTCCGGAACATCCATGCACGATAGTTTACCGGCGTGATCATTGGAAATTACCGGACTGGGCTCCATGGGGCATCCCATTGACGTATTTATACTTCAATCGCTTCTCAGAGCTTTTAGTTCATAAACCAGGAGAGGGTTTTGTGCTTAATCTGCTGGCTACATTACTTTCACCTCTAGTAAGACTCTCAACAACTTCCAAAATTGTCATTTAAAACTTTACATGTAGTTTATCAAGGGAAAATTACCAAAACAGGCGTTCACGTTTAATGTACTGGCTAAGCCTTCTAAACGCCGGATGAGGCTTAGGTTTCGGCTAAAAAAGCTCTTAGTTTGGCTAAACGCCGGCTGAAGCTTAGGTGACACTTTTTGATTGGTTGAAATAAATATGAACTTTTTTTTTAAAAAGAATGCCTATTATGGTAAATCCTTGGTCAACGATGTCTAGATTGGTAATTTTCACAATTACTAATACATGACAGAATTTAAAGAACTAAAAAACCGTATTGGTATTTATAGTCTTTAATGGAGAAAATAGAATAGAAAATGATAATCATAGAGCTAACCAACTAATGATAATGATAAAACGTTAATAATCATCATAATATTCAAACAGGATTTAGAATAACAACTAACAAACTAACATGAATATAAATGATAAACCAAACAATAATGATAACAGACAATAAACTCGCCAACAATCGTTTTGTTTGACGATCACATCGATCTAACAGCGTTGGGGAGTCTCAAAGTTTGTGGAAAGCTACATAAAAAGCAAGCTTCCTCTCGCCAAGTTTGACATGGTGCCACAACATAGCTTCGAAAAAGACACCCGCTCGTGTTTGATTCTATACATGCCAGAACCCGACAACTTCTTTGATGCAGTTGAAGAAAAAAGCATCCAGTTGAAGAAATCCCAAAGTTTTAGCTTCTATGAAAAGGGGATTTTTATCGACGAGGACAACACACAAATAGAAGCAGAAATCGTTATTTTTGCTACAGGATTCAGAGGTGTCGAAAAGCTCAAAGATATATTTGAATCATCAACATTTGGTGACTTCATCTCAGGATCACCGCGAGTCCCCCTTTACAGGTTAGTCGATACTTTTTCTTTTTGAAGATATATCTAATTTCATAAAAGTGTCAAACCAACAAATTACAAACAAATGGCAGGTAAACAAAGTGTCAATAATCGAATAGATCAAACGTGAAAGATAAAACTAGACTATTGATATGATTATTAATGCTATCAGGGAATGCATTCATCCACAAATACCACAATTAGCAGTAATTGGATTCTCTGAAAGTCTTTCCAATATGTATATTTCGGAAATGAGGGCCAAATGGGTGGTATCACTACTTGAAGGCGCGTTTAAGCTACCGAGTGTTAACGAGATGGAGAAAGATGTTGCAAGATGGGATGAATACATGAAACAATCAATTGAGGAATATCATTATCGGTCGTCGGTTGGTGCTTTAGAAATTTGGTATAATGATCAATTGTGCAAAGACATGGGAATGAGCCGACTCAGAAAAAAGGGACCCTTCGCTAACCTTTTTGAACCGCATGGCCCCTTGGACTATGTAAGCCCCTAAATCATCAACCCATTTTCTATAACTACTATCTAATCTATCAAAATCCAAATAAGTTTTTCAAACATCAGTATGGATTTTGGTAAAATTAAGTGATTCTAGATCCCGTTCTCGTTTAGTATTTATGTTGATGTTTTGAATTGTCTTATTATGTAATATGTAATGTAATTTACCTTTACTTATCACAATAAAGCTTTACCAGTAGTAAATTGCTTAGGCGTAAAGTAGATACATACGTTTATATGTGTCCGGTTCAAATCAAGCTTAAATGAGCGGACCTATTTTTATATAACTGCTATAGTGATAGCATGAAATAAAAAATTGATTTTGCTCAAATAGACTAAGAAGGTATCTTTGTTTTTTATTTTTTGAATCAATAACTAAGATTAATTTGTAGGGAAAAAAAATTGATGTGTAAGACCACCCGCAGTGGTTAAGAAAAATAATGCCCCCACCATGGGCATTATCCGACACGTGTCATCCCAGTCAGCATGAGGCGTTATTGCAAAAGTGGTGTAGTGGGAATAATGCCTAATAATGCCCCTTCCAATTATTAAACAAAAAAAAAAGCAAACACTTGGTGATTGGCTGGTCAAACCCTTGGACACATGCAAAAGAAAAAGCAAACACTCCCATTGGCCACTCGCTTTTCATATCAGCCTTATTATTAAAACACCAAACTTCAATTTTAGATTTTTTTTTTAAATAACGCCTCATGTAATGGTGGTGGGGGCGTTTTCGGGCGTTTTTTTTCAATTTTTTTTTAAAATAACGTCCCACTACGGATGGTCTAAGGAAACTTTTGAAAAGAGCTGCTTATATATTTATTTTCAAATCTCTCCTTAGACTGTAACTCTATAACACGGAAGGCATTAATGTAGTTTCTAGCTCCTTAATTTCCTTATCATATAAAAAAAACCTCGCGGATAAAAAAGAGCGACCAACGCTCATACTGGAACTCTGTCGCAACCCCCGTCCCCTATTACAAACACGGGAACGGGCTGCTGCGGCCAGTTTCGGTGGTATCTTGGTTTTGTCTATTTTGGCAGCGGATTTTACATCAGGACCGTAGTTAGGAAATATTTTATTAGAGTAAAATACTACAGTTTCATCATATTAAACACATGAGATAAAACCCAAGTTTTCAGTACACACATTTTCATAGGGATACACCCTATTTTATTTACTAAAAAACATCTATTTATTTTAGGTAACTTTATTGTCACTTTTGCAAGCCTTCAGTGCTGTTCTGCTAGTTTCTATTTGGCTTTCACATTTTGTTACCTGAAACGCGATTAAAAACATTTTGTCAGTGGGAAATACTGGTGAGTGAATCCCAGTTCAATCAAGTTTTAATAAAAACCATTGTACAGTATTGAGGGCGGTCTCGCAATTACATTTGTTTCCAAGTCATACCAATTACCACCCACGGTACTGTTGAACCCGACTTGTGGAAATGTTACCCCTCGTAAGGCAGTAACAAATTTTGTATACAAAACCCCAACATACCGACGATAATTGTATCCTTACAAATACTCAATAACTGTTTAATATATATTTAACTAGGTTATAACCCCGTGTATTACACGGGTCGAATAAATGAATTTTATATACTAAATAATAAAACAATATATCTTTAACAACCTCTTTTATTGCACGAGTTGAATAAATATAATTTTATATATTAAATAATAAAAAGTTATATCTATAAGAACCATATTGTAAGGGTTGAATAAATATAATTTTATATACCAAATAAAAAAGTTATATCTTTAAAACTGGGGTCCAAAGGGATTAGAAAAAAAGACGTTGACAGCTCAGATGTTAAAAGATTTCTTTTTGGGCTAAAAGGGTAAAAGTGATATAACCACATGAGTCAAAATCGTAATTTACTCTAATATCAAATTAGATAACTAAGTTTGAATTTGAAGTAAATAGATAAATATAAAAATAATAATTAAACTAAATAATATTTAGTAGGAGGATTATCTATAATTAATTAGAAGAGATTAAATTAAAATTATAATTATCCATAAGACATGACCTAATATGATGACAAATGTACTCAAAGTGGTTTCTTTTATTATATGTATAGATTGTGTGAGGTTTTGTAAAAACAATTTACAAAAAGGAGATTACTCACATTGCTGTCTTAGATTATCCTTTAGGGTTTTCTGGGAATAATCTATAAATTACACAAATGCACACATGTTAGTATAATAACCCATTTTAACATTAGCAATACCTTCCCCTAGACGGCATTCCAACGACTACGTCGGGCAGAACCACGACAGCCGTTACGGAACCCTAGATCAATGGGGCAGAGTAACTAATACGTATCCAGGGGTTATGATACTTACAACGGAGCAGAACTTCGCTATTTAGGGGGTATTATACCCGAGATTATGCCTACACTTCAGAAAATTCGAGATTGAGAAAAGAAAGATCCAAGGCCCTCTACTTATAGGGCCTGATTTGGCCTTTTACGCGGCCCGCGTAAACAGGGACAACGGGCTACGCGGCCCGCCTATTAGCCTGGGTAGGGTTTAGGTGATCCGGGTCATCGACTAGCTTCGCCGTGTGTTGGGCCACGTGGCGGCCCAGGGTTTCGCCAGCTTTCACCTTGTCGCGACCCGCGTAAGGGTTGAGGGGTGGCTTACGCGGCCCGCCTCAAACCCAAAATTCCATTTTTTTAATTAATTTTAATAATAATTAAGGTATTCAGGGCCCGTTTTCGCGTATGGGGTGTAATTTAGGACATATTGGGATATTTTAAATATTTTTAGGGTGTCGGAAAATATTACGAGTGTGTCGGTTTAGGGTTGTTATATCCTCCCCACCTTGTTTTAGAGCTCGTCCTCGAGGTCTACTGGAACAGGTGTGGATATTTCCTTTGCATTTCTGATTCAAGCTCCCATGTGTATTCTGGTCCTCTTTTGGAGTCCCACTTTACTTTGACCAGAACTAATCTCTTGTGCTTAAGATTCTTAATCTTCCTGTCTTCAATCTGTAGAGGCCTTTCTACAAATTTAAGTTGTTCATTTACCTCTATGTCCTTAAGAGGCACTACAAGTGATTCATCAGCTAAGCATTTCATGAGATTTGATACATGAAATACATCATGTATTCCTGCCATTTCCTCTGGCAGTTGTAGCTGATAAGCTACAGGTCCTATTCTTCTAATAATCTCAAAAGGTCCAACATATTAGCTTCCCTCGCTTGATAAATCTTACTACTCCTTTCCAAGGAGAGACTTTTAACAATACTTTATCTCCTACTTGAAATTCCAACAGTTTGTGTCGGTTATTAGCATAACACTTTTGTCGATCACGTGCTGATTTTAGTCGTTCCTTGACTTGAATGATCTTGTCAGTTGTTTCCTGCACTATCTCAGGCCCGGATAGTTGCTTTTCCCCAATTTCTGCCTAACAGACTGGGTTTCGCCACTTTCGTCCATAGAGTGCTTCGAAGGGTGCAGCATTGATACTTGTGTGATAACTATTGTTATAAGAAAATTCTATTAAAGGTAAGTGATCGTCCCAATTACCTCCGAAATCAATTACACAAGCTCTAAGCATGTCTTCCATTGTCTGAATTGTCCTTTCGCTTTGTCCGTCTGTTTGAGGATGGTAAGCTGTGCTTAGATTCAACTTGGTTCCCATTGCTTTTTGGAAATTTGCCCAAAAATGAGAGGTAAAATGGCTATCCCTATCAGACACAATTGATAAAGGTATTCCATGTAATGAAACTATTTTATTTACATACAATTTGGCTAACTGTTCCATACTGAAAGTTTCTTTCATTGGTAGAAAATGAGCTGATTTGGTTAGCCTATCTACAATCACCCAGATTTTATCATTACTTTTTTTTGTTTTGGGTAATTTGGTAACAAAATCCACTGTTATCAATTCCCATTTCCAAACTGGCATTTCTAGTTGTTGCAGCAATCCTGAGGGTTTTTGATGTTCAGCTTTAACTTGCGAACAGGTCAAACACTTAGAAACATAAGCTGCTATATCCTTTTTCATTCCTATCCACCAAAAATTCTTTCTTAAATCCTGATACATTTTATCATTTCCTGGATGCATGGTATACTTAGACTTATGGGCTTCTTCTAATATACGATGGCGTAGGTTTCCTAATTTGGGTATCCACATTCTCTTTTTATGGAATCTCCAAATTCCATATGTCCCTTGTTCTAATTCTTTAATCATTCCTTTTAATTTTTCAGTATCATCCTTGATTACTGATTTTTGTGCTTTTCTAATCTGATCATTTAAATCTACTTGTAGATTTAATTTAAGAGAACGTACCCTTTTTGGATTTTCGTGATAATTTCAGCTTAAAGCATCAGCCACCACATTGGCTTTCCCTGCATGATACTGGATATTACAATCAAAATCACTAAGTATCTCCATCCAGCGTCTTTGTCTCATATTCAGTTCTTTTTGTCCGAAAACATACCTTAAACTTTTATGATCAGTGAATATGGTAAACTTACTACCATAAAGGTAATGTCTCCAAATCTTAAGGGCAAAAATTATGGCTCCTAATTCTAGATCATGGGTTGAATAATTCTCTTCATGATTCTTAAGTTGTCTAGAGGCGTAAGCTATAACCTTTTGACGTTGCATTAATACACATCCATAACCTAACTTAGAAGCGTCACAATAAACTACAAAGTCTTCAGTTCCGTCTGGTAACGCTAATATAGGTGCATGGGTTAATCTTTGCTTAAGGATTCTAAAGGCTTCTTCCTGTTTTGGTCCCCATTCAAACATAATGGATTTACAGGTTAACTTGGTTAAGGGAATGGCTATTCTAGAAAAATCTCGAATAAATCTTCTATAATAACCGGCCAATCCTAAGAAACTTCTAACCTCGGTTGGTGACTCAAGGGTTTTCCATTTGGTAATCGCCTCGATCTTTGTTGGATCCACATGAATTCCATCATAGTTAACTATGTGTCTAAGAAACTGTACCTGTTCTAACCAAAACTCGCACTTTGAAAATTTAGCGTAAAGATTTTCATTTCTTAATAGACTTAAAAGTGCATGCAAATGCTTTGCGTGTTCCTCTTTACTCTTAGAGTAAATGAGAATATCATCAATAAAACCAATTATAAATTTATCCAAATATGGCTTACATATTCGGTTCATCATGTCCACAAATGCGGCTGGGGCATTGGTTAAACCAAATGGCATGACAGTAAATTCATAATGGCCATATCTTGTTCTGAATGCAGTTTTAGGAATTTCCTCTTCCTGTACCTTTGATTGATGATATCTTTATATTAGATCGATTTTAGAGAAAAATCGAGCTCCTTGCAGTTGATCGAACAGATCATCGATTCTTGGTAATGGGTACCGGTTCTTAATCGTGACCTTGTTCAATTCACGGTACTCAATGCACATACGCATTGATCCGTCCTTCTTTTTGACGAATAAAATCGGTGCTCCCCATGGCGATGAGCCTGGCTGTATGAATCCTTTCTCCAACAATTCGTCTAATTGTTTCTTCAGTTCCTGCATTTCGGCTGGTGCCAAACGGTAAGGTGATTTGGCAATCGGTGTCGTTCCTGGTAGTTGGTGGATTCTGAATTCGACTTCCCTGTCTGGCGGTATGTCACACCCCAACCGATGGCGGAATCATCGGGGCGCGGCACTGAGCGAAACAGATTGTTCAGAAGTTTCCACAACAACTATTATACAATTTAGTTATATAACACGTCCCATACCGTGCCCCAAACAATAACAAGTTATCATAGAAAGCAACTAAACAATATGGGAACTGTTCCGACAACTCGGATTCTTAATTATTACAAACCAAAAGTAAATATTGTTTTAAGACCCCTAGACGACTACTGTGGATCTTACTGACTACAGGTGCCAGTGCAAGATCTACAGATAATTATGGCCCTGGAACAGGTACGTGGACACTGTCCTAAGGACACAGACTCCTAGAAGTTTATTATTGCCTCGCTTCCCTAGCATGCTAGTAGCTTAAACACCTGTCACATACGTTAAAATAAAAGTCAATACATATAATGTAAAGGTGAGTACACAAGTTTGATATAGCATATAAAGTTCGAATAGTTTACGCATAACCAAGCACGTACACAAGGGAAAACGATGCATGTAAATTATCAACATGGGACCATTGATACCAACGACTGCGGGTTGACTGTCCGAGACAGTTCGCAATACATGATTACCACCGTAATCCTTGCAAGTAATTGTCCTTAGCAACCCCCGTGTGAACGGGTGCTGAGTCCAAACTATAGTACTATGTTGCTAAAGCAGGTAGATAGCACTCCACGTGTAAACATAATAAACAGCAATCATTTAGTCAAGTAGCACATGCAAATCGGTTAGCGTTCAAATAGTTTGTGTTGATTGTGATTTTGATAGTTTACGTATGTAACACCCAAAAGTGCTGAAAGCAAAAAGGGATCGAGTATACTCACAGTGGTTGATTGTGGATTGAAGGGAGCACTGAGAATAGGTTAGCCTGAATAGTTCGATAACATAACGATGAGTAACGCGGAAAAAGTAAACAAAGGAAACTGGATCGGATAGGCCAATCGATCGGACAGCAGTTCGATCGAGTGGGCTGTTCGATTGGTTTGAAAGTCCGTTCGAACATCCATTCGATCGGCTGGCTGGCTTGATCGGCTGGTTCCTTCAAGTGGATTGTTTCTTCCTTTGATGTGAAGGATGTGTTTGTGTATGATGGTTTGTACTACCTTTCAAGTTGGTCGATCAAACTGCTGTTCGACCGGTTAGCCCAACCGATCGGTTAGCACTTTGTTGTTTTCAAGTATGTCACTCGATCGGTTGGTATGTTCGATCGGGTGACATTCCAATGCTTTGAAAAGTCTAAGTGTTTTTAAAGTATAGTATCTCATGATCCGAGCAGTAATGATTACAATCGAGTGGCGTAGTCGATCGAACAGTACCTCGTCAATACTACACTTTGTGAGTTGGTGGGTCTAAGTGCTGGTCGATCGGTTAGCCTAGTCGATCGGCTGGCATAGTCGTTCGGTTGGGCTGTTCGATCGAACAGCCTAGCCGTTCGGCCAGCTTCTTGATTTGGTTAACTTATCACCTAACACTTGGTTATTCCCGTTACTTGGTGTGATTTGGAGATATTTTGACTACGAGTTGAACCACAAGACTGAAATTCTTACTTAGTCTACTGACTCGAGCAGGAATCACCCAAACTCGGTCAGAGACGGTTTGGAACCTAAGTTTAACATTCAACCCGAGATCGGTAAATCTCTTGGTAAAACCCGAATCTTGAACCATGTGTTTGTTTAGGTTGATTTGTAAATCGGTTCGAGTCTCGTTTTCACCTTTCTGAGTGTAAAAGAGTTGAAAGATAGATGAAAACCCATCTTCCAATCTTTTTCCACCGTGAAATGTTAAGATCTTTGGAAGATTTTAAGTTATTGATGCGGAAATCGGTTAGATCTAGCTTATTCATGGTGGAATGATGTCAAAACTTAGTGTTCTTGAAGAACACATGATGACATCACCCAAGAACACCTAGATCTTGGTGATTTCATGGATGAAAATCAGATTTTGAAAGATAGAAAGATGGAGAATCGATTAATGAACAAAACGTACAAAGATTGGAACGAAATACTTACCGGTTTGAGAGAAATCTTGGATTTAGTGAGAAGAAGAGGCTGGTCGGTCAGAGCTTTTCCAAAAGTGGAAAGTTTGACAAGGACAGCCCTATTTATAGGCTTCCAAAAGAGGAAAGGTCAGCTGATCGAACAGCATTCCTGATCGAGCAGCTGTCCGATCGAACAGTCCTGTTCGATCGGCTAGCCTGTTCGATCAGGTTGCCTTGTTCGATCGGCTAGCCTGTTCGATCAGGTGGCCCTGTTCGAACGGCTTGCCTAGTTTTGAGTGTTTCGCGACGATTTGATATTTCGAGTTCGATGAGCGATGATTTGAGAATGATAGAATTCCTAATCAAATTACTTTTAGTCCCAACTACTATATCTAACATACAAGCATCCTTACACCACGTTTTGGATTCGATTTCGATTGAGTTTGATTCACCTTTGAGTCTTGATTGATTCGATTGATTCACCACACACTTTAACATAAAAGTAAGCATGCACAAGTAACACATAAGGCACACACACACGTATAAAAGCATTAAAATTCCCCACACTTGAGTTCGATGATTGATTTGATTATCTGGATTGTTGATTGACTAGCTTTATTGCGTTGTTACTTCCTACCATTCACAGTCGGCCGTTGATTCACAGTTCGATTATCGGTCGATTAGTTTAATTATACAACACTTACTCCAAATAATACGAAAATCAAAATGAAACTAAAATGAAATTAATCTTTATTAATCTTTAATTCCAATAACAGTCAACACTTGACTTTGACTTTGACTTTTGGAAAACACGGGGTGTTACAGTCTCCCCTCCTTTAGGGAATTTCGTCCCGAAATTAGGCCGAGAACCGTACATCGCCGTGTGATTTTACCTATTTGATGCTTCAGATCTATCTGAACAACTGCGGGTACTTGGCCTTCATGTCACTTTCGAGTTCCCAAGTGAACTCCGCGCCTCGTTTGCCTTCCCATCGTACTTTTACAATAGGAATGCGAGAGCGTCTGAGTTGCTTGGTCTGTCGGTCCATGATTTCGACAGGCTTTTCCACGAAGTGTAGAGTCTCATTGACCTGAAGATCGTCGAGTGGTATTATAGAGTCGTGGTCGGCTACACATTTTCGAAGGTTTGATATATGGAAAGTCGGGTGGACATTGCTGAGTTCCTCCGGTAATTCGAGTTTGTAGGCAACTTTACCGACCCTTTCCAGAATCTTAAAAGGTCCAACAAATCGAGGCGCAAGTTTCCCTCTTTTGCCGAATCGGACTACTCCCTTCCAAGGTGATACCTTTAGGAGCACGTAGTCGCCAACTGCAAATTCGCGGGGCCTGCGTCGTTTATCGGCGTACATCTTTTGTCTATCCCGGGCCTTTACCAAATTTTCCCTTATTTGGTGGATCTTGTCAGTCGTTTCTTGTAGAATCTCGGGCCCAGTCAATTGTGAATGACCGACCTCGTGCCATACAATAGGCGAGCGACATCTCCTACCATACAAGGCTTCGAAGGGTGCCATTTCGATGCTGGAGTGATAGCTATTATTGTACGAAAATTCGACCAACGGTAGGTGTTTGCTCCAACTACCACCAAAATCAATAACACACGCACGGAGCATGTCTTCAATAGTACGAATCGTTCTTTCAGTCTGCCCGTCGGTTTGCGGGTGGAATGCGGTACTCAAATTCAGCGTCGTACCTAGAGCTGCTTGAAAAGTTTCCCACAATCTCGATGTAAACCGAGCATCGCGATCCGAAATGATGTCTCGAGGCGTACCATGATTCTTAATGATCTCGTCGGTGTAGATTTGGGCTAGCTTGGCCACCTTGTAGTCTTCTCGTATTGGCAGAAAGTGGGCTGATTTGGTTAGACGGTCGACTATAACCCAAATACTGTCGTGACCTGATGGCGTGGTCGGAAGCTTAGTTATGAAATCCATGGCTATGCTTTCCCACTTCCATACGGGTATCGGCGGTTGTTCGAGTAAGCCTGAAGGTCTTTGGTGTTCAGCCTTGACTCTTGCACAAGTTAAACAGCTACCAACATATAGAGCAATATCCCTTTTCATCCCAGGCCACCAGTACTTGTAGCGAAGGTCCTGGTACATTTTGTCCGCACCGGGATGAATGGAATATCGGGATTTGTGGGCTTCGTTCATGATAATCTTTCGCAAATCTGTCCTCCTCGGAACCCAGATTCGGTCCAGATAATAAAATATCCCGTTGGCTTTGCTCACGAGCTGAGTTCCATCGTGATAGATTCGTTCTTTCTTCAACGTACGCTCGTTGAAGCATGCGTGTTGTGCTTCGCGGATGAGAGCTTCGAGGTTATACTGAGCCTGGATGTTTCGAACACCTATCACGTAATTCTTTCTGCTGAGGGCGTCTGCAACTACATTCGCCTTGCCCGGGTGATAACGGATCTCACAGTCGTAATCGTTGAGGAGTTCTACCCATCGGCGTTGACGCATATTTTGTTCTCTCTGGTTAAAGATATGTTGTAGGCTCTTGTGATCGGTGAAGATCGTACACTTTGTACCATACAGGTAGTGTCGCCAAATCTTTAAGGCAAAGACAACTGCGCCTAGCTCGAGGTCATGGGTTGTATAGTTCTTCTCGTGGATTTTGAGCTGTCGAGATGCGTAAGCTATAACCTTGTCTCGTTGCATGAGAACACAGCCAAGTCCAAGGTTTGAAGCATCACAATAGACAACGAAGTCATCGCTTCCGTCCGGCAGTGTAAGAACTGGTGCATGGCACAGCATGTGTTTGAGGGTTTGGAAAGCAGTCTCCTGTGCGGTTCCCCACACAAAAGGCTTGTCTTTATGAGTAAGGGAGGTAAGCGGTACAGCAATCTTTGAGAATCCTTCGATAAATCGCCGGTAGTAACCAGCTAATCCGAGAAAAGAGCGAACTTCTGACGGATTCTTTGGCGTAACCCATCCCTTGACTGCCTCAATCTTTGCAGGATCAACGTGTATACCCCGACTATTCACAATGTGACCCAGAAATTGAACTTCCTCCAACCAGAATTCACACTTGGAGAACTTGGCGTAGAGTTGGTTTCCCTGAAGCAACTCGAGAACCAATCGCAAATGCTGCGCATGTTCGGCCCTCGATCTGGAATAGATCAGGACATCGTCGATAAATACAATGACAAAACGGTCTAAGAATGGCTTACACACGCGATTCATTAGATCCATAAAGACCGCGGGTGCGTTGGTCAAACCAAAAGGCATGACAACAAATTCGTAGTGGCCGTATCGGGTTCGAAAAGCGGTTTTGGGTATATCTTCCTCTTGAATCCGCAACTGATGGTAGCCTGAACGTAGATCAATCTTGGAGAAACACTGAGCACCTTGTAGTTGGTCAAACAGGTCATCGATTCTTGGTAAGGGGTATCGGTTCTTGATGGTCAGCTTGTTCAATTCCCGGTAATCGATGCACATCCGGAACGACCCGTCCTTCTTTTTGACAAAAAGGACTGGCGCGCCCCATGGAGAAGTGCTCGGGCGAATGAAGCCTTTTTCAAGTAACTCTTGGAGTTGATTTGAAAGTTCTCGCATCTCAGATGGAGCGAGTCGATACGGAGCTTTGGCCACTGGGTTGGCTCCTGGAATAAGGTCGATTCGAAAGTCGATATCACGACTTGGAGGTAATCCAGGAAGATCATCAGGGAACACCTGAGGAAATTCTCGGACAACAGGGACATCTTTGACTTCAACTTTCTTTTTCTTGTCCGTCTCTGCTACAACAATGTTGGCCAAGAAGGCTCGATATTCCTTGCGGAGATATTTGCGAGCTTGAAGACAGGACATGAGTTTGAGATCTTTCGCAGTAGTTTCACCATAAACACATAGAGTATCACCACTAGCTAGCACAAAACGAATCATCTTATCGGAACACACAATTTCAGCACGGTTTTCACGAAGAAAGTCCATGCCTACTATGACATCGAAACTTCCGAGTTGCATTGGAATGAGATTAATCGGGAATATATGATTGTTGAGCTTGAGAGTACAGTCACGGAGCACAGAATTGACAGCAATGGTTCTTCCGGTAGCGACTTCTACTTCGAAGGGTGTCGAAAGATAAGAGCGCTTACGTCTAAGGAGCTTCTCAAATTCAAATGACACAAAGCAGTTATCGGCTCCAGTATCAAACAAACATGATGCATATATACCATTCACAAGGAACGTACCATTGACCACGTTGTTGTCAGCTTGAGCCTGACGTGCGTTGATGTTGAAAGTTCTGGCGTGAGCGGCTTGTTGTTGAGGCTGTTGTTGTTGTTGTTGGGGTTGTTGAGCTTCTTGTTTCACCACCCTGTTCGGGCACCGGTTTGCGAAGTGGTTAGGGTCACCACATGCGAAGCAGGTCCGAACATTGTTTGTTGGGGCCTGTGCAGCTTGAGGAGCTTGAGGAGCAGGGAGTAGAGCCTGGTTAACAGCAGCTTGAGCTTGAGCTTGACGGGGACCATAGCGACAACTCGCAGTGAAATGCCCGTAGACGTTACAGTGGGCGCAGAATCGGCAGGCCACACCCACCGGGTGATGATAAGAACATGTAGCACAGAGTGGGTGGGGGCCGGTGTACGCACGCTTTGCTGGCGGCGCATTGATCACTGGCGCAGTGCGCTGTGGTTGTTGCTGTTGTGGCGGTACTGACTGAAGAGGAGTAGCATTGGTTGCAGCAACACAACTCTTGTTCTTCTTTCTTCTTCTCGAGGACTTGGAAGCTTGAGCAGTAGGGTTGTCGGTTGATGCAGTAGTAACTTGATGCAAGGACTTGGTTTGTTTATCCCAGACACCAGCCTTAACTCGCTTGTCGTTAATCTCGGCAGCGAGTAGGTAGGTTTCCTCGATCGTTGCGGGTTTGGCGGCGTGAACAAAATCTGCGACACAATCCGGAAGAGCACGGATGTATTTCTTGATGGTCATGTCGGAAGTCTTGACCTGGTCGGGACATATGATACTCAATTGCTTGAAACGAGCGGTGAGACCAGCATTGTCTCCCTCCTTCTGCTTGATACTCCAGAACTCATCCTCCAACTTTTGGCGTTCGTGGGGAGGACAGAACTCGTCCATCATGATCGATTTCAACTCCTTCCACGTCAGCTCGTATGCAGCGTCGTTCCCGCGCTTGTTCCTTTCTGCGGTCCACCAGTCCAAAGCTCGCGACTGGAAGACACCGGTCGCATTGAGAGTACGGAGGTGATCTGGGCATCCGCTTTGACGAAGGGTAACTTCCACAGAGTCAAACCAATGAAACAGAGCCGTAGGGCCATCTTCACCGGTAAACTCTTTTGGCCCACATGCCTTGAATTGTTTGAAGCTAAAAGTAGCTTTGTTGGAGTCTTTGGGCGTGAGGGTTCGGGATTCCTCAGATGACTTGCTTGCGTTCTCGAATACTTCACTCACAGCCTTTGCTACTGTTTTAGAGAGGATAGCAGCAAGACGACGATCTCTCTTCTCCCGACGAGTAAGACGTTGACGAGGTCTTGATGATGACGACATGGTCTGCAATAGACATCGCCATAGGGCTCAACACAACGAATTCGAATCTCGCACGTCTTAGTTTACTAAAGCTTAGAATCACGTCGCATCTCACGTCACGTAACACATATAAACACATAAACACATAATCACAGAGACACATAAGCACAGAAGCAATTAGAGCACCTAAGCAATTAAGCAATTAGAGCACTTAATTTCCTAAACACGTACGAAATTTTATCACAGAAGCAGTCAGAAAACAGAAACCTATGTCCACATGTCGAGTGTCGTTTGTTTGCATATCGGATAGTATCACACTGTTTCGTCTAACTTAGTCGTATAGCGTAGCATAGCACACTGGCTTCGCTTTAGATCACATCAACCGGGATTCAAATCGAGATAGGATAACAACAAAGGTCACGCAGATTGATAACAAATGGAGTAACCACAAATCTTAAAACACGTAAACAGGTAAATCATATAAATTCAACAAAACAACACTCAAAATCGGAAAATGGATTGTCTGCGGCTACTAAACTTTGACTAACCATGGCAATTTAACTATTCGCAGTTGACTTGTCGTCACTTTCGACTCTAGGGGACATGTTTCTGCCTCGATTCTTGGGCATTATGCATGCGCATTCTAGGCCATACTCGTGAGTTCAGGTCGTTGGAGTCCGTCAATTGCTTTGGCGAGATAAAATAAAATCGGAAAAACTGCCAAGGTTTGGGTTTCACCCCTAGCTTAGCAATTTCTTCCTTGTTTCAAGAAAATTTAGAGGAAGTTTTTATCAATTTATGGGCTTCAGCCCCAAATTTGGTATAACTTTCCCCCGTTTTGTTAGAAAATCGCACAAAATAATCGACAAAAATTTGCAATTTAGGCAGGAATTGGCGGATTTCACTCCTAATCCCGTCCAAATTACAAAATTTGACTCGGAGTTCGGATGTAATGATAGAATAGAAGGAAACAACATAGAATAAGCACATAAACTTAGTCTCTTGGTTCCTAACTATAGTCTAGGTCTCTAAGACAGCGATCCGGACTAGATCGTGTCTAACCTAATTCCCTATAGTTATGGCTCTGATACCAATCTGTCACACCCCAACCGATGGCGGAATCATCGGGGCGCGGCACTGAGCGAAACAGATTGTTCAGAAGTTTCCACAACAACTATTATACAATTTAGTTATATAACACGTCCCATACCGTGCCCCAAACAATAACAAGTTATCATAGAAAGCAACTAAACAATATGGGAACTGTTCCGACAACTCGGATTCTTAATTATTACAAACCAAAAGTAAATATTGTTTTAAGACCCCTAGACGACTACTGTGGATCTTACTGACTACAGGTGCCAGTGCAAGATCTACAGATAATTATGGCCCTGGAACAGGTACGTGGACACTGTCCTAAGGACACAGACTCCTAGAAGTTTATTATTGCCTCGCTTCCCTAGCATGCTAGTAGCTTAAACACCTGTCACATACGTTAAAATAAAAGTCAATACATATAATGTAAAGGTGAGTACACAAGTTTGATATAGCATATAAAGTTCGAATAGTTTACGCATAACCAAGCACGTACACAAGGGAAAACGATGCATGTAAATTATCAACATGGGACCATTGATACCAACGACTGCGGGTTGACTGTCCGAGACAGTTCGCAATACATGATTACCACCGTAATCCATGCAAGTAATTGTCCTTAGCAACCCCCGTGTGAACGGGTGCTGAGTCCAAACTATAGTACTATGTTGCTAAAGCAGGTAGATAGCACTCCACGTGTAAACATAATAAACAGCAATCATTTAGTCAAGTAGCACATGCAAATCGGTTAGCGTTCAAATAGTTTGTGTTGATTGTGATTTTGATAGTTTACGTATGTAACACCCAAAAGTGCTGAAAGCAAAAAGGGATCGAGTATACTCACAGTGGTTGATTGTGGATTGAAGGGAGCACTGAGAATAGGTTAGCCTGAATAGTTCGATAACATAACGATGAGTAACGCGGAAAAAGTAAACAAAGGAAACTGGATCGGATAGGCCAATCGATCGGACAGCAGTTCGATCGAGTGGGCTGTTCGATTGGTTTGAAAGTCCGTTCGAACATCCATTCGATCGGCTGGCTGGCTTGATCGGCTGGTTCCTTCAAGTGGATTGTTTCTTCCTTTGATGTGAAGGATGTGTTTGTGTATGATGGTTTGTACTACCTTTCAAGTTGGTCGATCAAACTGCTGTTCGACCGGTTAGCCCAACCGATCGGTTAGCACTTTGTTGTTTTCAAGTATGTCACTCGATCGGTTGGTATGTTCGATCGGGTGACATTCCAATGCTTTGAAAAGTCTAAGTGTTTTTAAAGTATAGTATCTCATGATCCGAGCAGTAATGATTACAATCGAGTGGCGTAGTCGATCGAACAGTACCTCGTTAATACTACACTTTGTGAGTTGGTGGGTCTAAGTGCTGGTCGATCGGTTAGCCTAGTCGATCGGCTGGCATAGTCGTTCGGTTGGGCTGTTCGATCGAACAGCCTAGCCGTTCGGCCAGCTTCTTGATTTGGTTAACTTATCACCTAACACTTGGTTATTCCCGTTACTTGGTGTGATTTGGAGATATTTTGACTACGAGTTGAACCACAAGACTGAAATTCTTACTTAGTCTACTGACTCGAGCAGGAATCACCCAAACTCGGTCAGAGACGGTTTGGAACCTAAGTTTAACATTCAACCCGAGATCGGTAAATCTCTTGGTAAAACCCGAATCTTGAACCATGTGTTTGTTTAGGTTGATTTGTAAATCGGTTCGAGTCTCGTTTTCACCTTTCTGAGTGTAAAAGAGTTGAAAGATAGATGAAAACCCATCTTCCAATCTTTTTCCACCGTGAAATGTTAAGATCTTTGGAAGATTTTAAGTTATTGATGCGGAAATCGGTTAGATCTAGCTTATTCATGGTGGAATGATGTCAAAACTTAGTGTTCTTGAAGAACACATGATGACATCACCCAAGAACACCTAGATCTTGGTGATTTCATGGATGAAAATCAGATTTTGAAAGATAGAAAGATGGAGAATCGATTAATGAACAAAACGTACAAAGATTGGAACGAAATACTTACCGGTTTGAGAGAAATCTTGGATTTAGTGAGAAGAAGAGGCTGGTCGGTCAGAGCTTTTCCAAAAGTGGAAAGTTTGACAAGGACAGCCCTATTTATAGGCTTCCAAAAGAGGAAAGGTCAGCTGATCGAACAGCATTCCTGATCGAGCAGCTGTCCGATCGAACAGTCCTGTTCGATCGGCTAGCCTGTTCGATCAGGTTGCCTTGTTCGATCGGCTAGCCTGTTCGATCAGGTGGCCCTGTTCGAACGGCTTGCCTAGTTTTGAGTGTTTCGCGACGATTTGATATTTCGAGTTCGATGAGCGATGATTTGAGAATGATAGAATTCCTAATCAAATTACTTTTAGTCCCAACTACTATATCTAACATACAAGCATCCTTACACCACGTTTTGGATTCGATTTCGATTGAGTTTGATTCACCTTTGAGTCTTGATTGATTCGATTGATTCACCACACACTTTAACATAAAAGTAAGCATGCACAAGTAACACATAAGGCACACACACACGTATAAAAGCATTAAAATTCCCCACACTTGAGTTCGATGATTGATTTGATTATCTGGATTGTTGATTGACTAGCTTTATTGCGTTGTTACTTCCTACCATTCACAGTCGGCCGTTGATTCACAGTTCGATTATCGGTCGATTAGTTTAATTATACAACACTTACTCCAAATAATACGAAAATCAAAATGAAACTAAAATGAAATTAATCTTTATTAATCTTTAATTCCAATAACAGTCAACACTTGACTTTGACTTTGACTTTTGGAAAACACGGGGTGTTACACGGTAGCCCTGGCAACTCTTCTGGAAATGCATCTGAAAACTGAGACACTACTGGGATGTCTTTTAGTTCTTTTCCTTTAGTGTTAGTGATTGTAGAAATCAAATACACTATAGATCCTTTTCTTATAGAACTTGCAGTTTTCATCACAGGGATGAATTTCGTGGATCTAAATGGTTTATCTCCTTTAATTGTGATCTTTTCACCCCTTGGTGAATATACTTGGATTGACTTTTGATCACATAAAATACTGGCTTTATTGGCTATTAACCAATCCATTTCTAATACAACATCAAATCCTGCCAGATTCATTGGGTAAAGGTTTGCAATAAACTTTTGATTTAAAATTTCTATTCTTGCTCCCTGCAAAATTTCAAAAATCCTAACAGTTTCCCCATTTGCTGTCTCTACTAGACATTCTTGTGGGAGTTTAGTTAATGGTTGATTTAGAAGTTTACAAAACGAAGTATTAATAAAACTTTGGTTTGCACCAGAGTCAAATAATACTTTAGCAAAAAACATCATTAACTAAAAACGTACCGGCTATCACGTCCGGAATCATCTTGGCTTCATCTGCAGTCAGAACAAATGCTCTAGCATTTTTAATGTTCTTGTTGTTCGCAGCTGGAGCCAATTTCGGACAATTTAGCTTGATGTGGCCTTTTTCTCCACAATTGAAGCATAGTCCATTAGTAGGTTTTCTTCTGCAGTCTTCTTCCTTGTGCCCTGGTACTTTGCAGAAATTGCAGTAAGTAGAGCATCTTCCTGAATGCTTCTTTTTTGCAGGCTTTGCAGTATGGTGCAGAGGTAGAACCTACATTCCTACGATTGGAATTCCCAAAACGGAATTCTTGGGGAAGTCTTTAGGTTAGGTTTCTCCTCTGGACTTCTTCTCTAGTACGGATTAATTCATCTGTCAAGGTATTTGCTAGTTCTACAGCTTCTTCTATGGTTTGGGGTCTACCTGCCTTGACTACATGCCTAATTTCTCCAATTAATCCCCAGATGTATCGGGAGATTAATACCGGTTCAGGTGATGCAAGGGTTGGCACTATTCTAGCGTATTCAAAGAATGTAGTAGTATAATCCTTACTATCTACCCCGGTCATTCTAAGGTTCAGAAATTTATTTACTATCTGTTTCTTTTCATTGGGAGGGAAGAATTTCCTTTCTACTATATTTTTGAATTCTTCCCATTCCATATTGTATACCCTATCACTTCCTCTTGACTGGAGGATAGTGTTCCACCACTCTAGGGCTGAATTTTTAAATAGATTTGAGGCAAACATTATCTTATCCTCTTCCACACACTTGCTTATTTTCAAAACAGCCTCAGTCTTTTCTATCCAGCGTAGAGCTGCAATGGGTCTTTCATTGCCCGAGAATTCTATTGGTTTGCAGGACCATAATTCTTTATAAGAACAACCATACAACATGGTTCTTCTTCTTTTGAGAATGGGCACTTGAAATACGGGTCCATTGTTTACGCTGTGTTCAGGTTCAGTTGGTCGCTTACTGCTATGCTTACTTCTATTTTCTGCTTCCTTAACAGTTTGGATAACAAATGGCATCGCATCTATGATTCCTTGTGCCACTTTGTGTTGGATGGCATTATTATCCACTTGATTTCCATTGTTACTGTTGTTTGGATTCTCATTATTCAGATTATCGTTATTCGGGTTGTTGTCGTTCTGGATGTTATCATTCTGGTTTTCTTGATTTACTTCGTTGTCCTTCTGAATTTTAGACATTTACCACATATTAATATCACAAGTAATATTTGAATATAGCCAATCACATGTCACGCACTTTGGTCAAAAGCGTCGAGCATTGCGATTTTACTCTATTCATATAATATGCATCTATTACACACCAGTATTAAAATTACAATACCGACTGAAATTTAAAGTTACACTAATAGTAATAGGCATCCATAGTTTTTTTATACACATACACACATATTTTATTATTATATTATATTATTATTATTATAACCTTCTCCCTCCTCACTTCTACGGATACGGATTCATCCAGAAATCCATATTACGCTCGTCGTACTTCCAGACGAGTCGCTCTCCCACCTGTCTCATCCTTTCACTGTTCTCTAAAATTTCCTCATCAAAAGTCCTAAGTTCTTGTACGTTTTCTGCACTCATTGGGGGTGCAGGTTCTAGGACTGGGGTCGGAATCTGGGGTGCGGGTTCCTGGTATGGAGGTGTAGGGGCCTGAAATGGGTAAGGGTTTTCTAGAATCTCCCTAATGAATACATCATTATCGTAATAGGGATCTTGAGGGTCTAACCCTGGGTAAGCTCCTAGGTTTTGCATGGGCATGTCTTCGTGTATCGGGTAACGTTGCACATAATCCCTGTTGTCATCCCACCATGGGTCGTAATTTGGGTCTAAGGGATTTGGTGCGGGTACCCTAGGTATTTCCTCTAGATTGAAGTCATGCATTTCTACTTGGTTTTTAGGGTTTTCTATCTCCATTGGTTGGTCAGGAATTGGTGGTTGTGGTTGGGGTGCTAATATTTGCTCCAGGTTAGGGTCAGCTGCAATAGTTGCTAAGATGTGGATATTGGCTATACCCCTATTAAGCATATCCTGGGCATAAGCATCGGTTTCTCTTTTGGCTGCGGCTAGTGCTCTCTGTTCTTGTAACTTTTTCATACGCTTTCTACGCTCGTGTGCTCCCCTACTAAACCATCCCCTCTTTTTCTGAGGAAATGGTTCTTCAGATTGAGCCTTAAATACGAATATTCCTTCTTCCGTATCAGCAGAGTACCCCGAGAGGGCAGGCTGAAAAGAGGCACCTTCGCTTCTAGGCGAACCAGACAATTGACGGTACGCGTCAGATGGTCCTTGGTCGCTCATAGTGTAAACTAACAAATAGTCAAATAACACATACGGGAATACGTGCATAATTGTATTTTCTTGTTATTTGTTATTTGACTATTTGTTAGTTTACAGTAATAGCGACCAAGGACCATCTGACGCGTACCGTCAATTGTCTGGTTCGCCTAGAAGCGAAGGTGCCTCTTCTCAGCCTGCCCTCTCGGGGTACTTTGCTGATATGGAAGAAGGAATATTCGTATTTAAGGCTCAATCTGAAGAGTCATTTCCTCAGAAAAATAAGGGAGGGTTCAGTAGGGGAGCACACGAGCGTAGAAAGCGTATGAAAAAGTTACAAGAGTAGAGAGCACTAGCCGTAGCCAAAAGAGAAACCGATGCTTATGCCCAGGATATGCTTAATAGGGGTATAGCCAATATCCACATCTTAGCAACTACTGCAGCTGACCCTAACCTGGAGCAAATATTAGCACCCCAACCACAACCACCAATTCCTGACCAACCAATGGAGATAGAAAACCCTGAAAACCAAGTAGAAATGCATGACTTCAATCCAGAGGAAATACCTAGGGTACCCGCACCAAATCCCTTAGACCCAAATTACGACCCATGGTGGGACGACAACAGGGATTATGTGCAACGTTACCCGATACACGAAGACATGCCAATGCAAAACCTAGGAGCCTACCCAGGGTTAGACCCTCTAGATCCCTATTACGATAATGATGTATTCATTAGGTAGATTCTAGAAAACCCTTACCCATTTCAGGCCCCTACACCTCCATACCAGGAACCCGCACCCCAGATTCCGAACCCAGTACTAGAACCTGCACCCCCAATGAGTGAAGAAAACTTACAAGAACTTAGGACTTTTGGTGAGAAAATTTTAGAGAACAGTGAAAGGATGAGACAGGTGGGAGAGCGACTCGTCTGGAAGTACGACGAGCGTAATATGGATTTCTGGATGAATCCATATCCGTAGAAGTGAGGAGGGAGAAGGTTATAATTATAACAATATAATATAATTATAAAATATGTGTGTATGTGTATAAAAAAAACTACGGATGCCTATTACTATTAGTGTAACTTTAAATTTCAGTCGGTATTGTAATTTTAATACTGGTGTGTAATAGATGCATATTATATGAATAGAGTAAAGTCGCAATGCTCGACGCTTTTGACCAAAGTGCATGACATGTGATTGGCTATATTCAAATATTACTTGTGATATTAATGTGGTAAATGTCTAAAATTCAGATGGACAACGAAGTAAATCAAGAAAACCAGAATGATAACATCCAGATCGACAACAACCCGAATAACGATAATCTGAATAATGAGAATCCAAACAACAATAACAATGGAAATCAAGTGGATAATAGTGCCATCCAACACATAGTGGCACAAGGAATCATAGATGCGATGCCATTTATTATCCAAACTGTTAAGAGAGCAGAAAATAAAAGTAAGCATAGCAGTAAGCGACCAACTGAACCTGAACACAGCGTAAACAATGGACCCGTATTTCAAGTGCCCATTCCCAAAAGAAGAAGAACCATGCTGTATGGTTGTTCTTATAAAGAATTCTGGTCCTGCAAACCAATAGAATTCTCGGGCAATGAAGGACCCATTGCAGCTCTACGCTGGATAGAAAAGACTGAGACTGTTTTGAAAATAAGCAAGTGTGCCGAAGAGGATAAGATAATGTTTGCCTCAAATCTGTTTAAAAATTCAGCCCTAGAGTGGTGGAACACTATCCTCCAGTCAAGAGGAAGTGATAGGGTATACAACATGGAATAGGAAGAATTCAAAAATATGGTAGAAAGGAAATTCTGCCCTCCCAATGAAAAGGAACAGATAGCAAATAAATTTCTGAACCTTAGAATGACCGGGTAGATAATAATGATTATACTACTACATTCTTTGAATACGCTAGAATAGTTCCAACCCTTGCATCACCTGAACCGGTATTAATCTCCCGATACATCTGGGGATTAATTGGAGAAATTAGGCATGTAGTCAAGGCAACTAGACCCCAAACTATAGAAGAAGCTGTAGAACTAGCAAATACCTTGACAGATGAATTAATCCGTACTAGAGAAGAAAACCAGAGGAGAAACCTAACCCAAAGACTTACCCAAGAATTCCGTTTTGGGAATTCCAACCGTAGGAATGTAGGTTCTACCTCTGCACCATACTGCAAAGCCTACAAAAAAGAAGCATTCAGGAAGATGCTCCACTTACTGCAATTTCTGCAAAGTACCAGGGCACAAGGAAGAAGACTGCAGAAGAAAACCTACTAATGGATTGTGCTTCAATTGTGGAGAAAAAGGCCACATCAAGCCAAATTGTCCGAAATTGGCTCCAGCTGCGAACAACAAGAACATTAAAAATGCTAGAGCATTTGTTCTGACTGCAGATGAAGCCAAGATGATTCCGAACGTGATAGCCGATATGTTTTTAGTTAATGATGTTTTTGCTAAAGTATTATTTGACTCTGGTGCAAACCAAAGTTTTATTAATACTTCGTTTTGCAAACTTCTAAATCAACCATTAACTAAACTACCACAAGAATGTCTAGTAGAAACAGCAAATGGGGAAACTGTTAGGATTTCTGAAATCTTGCAGGGAGCAAGAATAGAAATTTTAAATCAAAAGTTTATTGCAAACCTTTACCCAATGAATCTGGCAGGATTTGATGTTGTATTAGGAATGGATTGGTTAATAGCCAATAAAGCCAGTATTTTATGTGATCAAAAGTCAATCCAAGTATATTCACCAAGAGGTGAAAAGATCA
The DNA here is from genome assembly GCF_002127325.2 of Helianthus annuus. Classification (NCBI taxonomy): domain Eukaryota; kingdom Viridiplantae; phylum Streptophyta; class Magnoliopsida; order Asterales; family Asteraceae; genus Helianthus; species Helianthus annuus. The sequence goes on along the minus strand of NC_035449.2, from coordinate 29,589,479 downwards.
CAATTAAAGGAGATAAACCATTTAGATCCACGAAATTCGTCCCTGTGATGAAAACTGCAAGTTATATAAGAAAAGGATCTATAGTGTATTTGAGTTCTACAATCACTAACACTAAAGGAAAAGAACTAAAAGACATCCCAGTAGTGTCTCAGTTTTCAGATGTATTTCCAGGGCTACCGCCAGACAAGGAAGTCGAATTCAGAATCCACCTACTACCAGGAACGGCACCGATTGCCAAAGCACCTTACTGTTTGGCGCCAGCCGAAATGCAGGAACTGAAGAAACAATTAGACGAATTGTTGGAGAAAGGATTCATACAGCCAAGCTCATCACCATGGGGAGCACCGATTTTATTCGTCAAAAAGAAGGACGGATCAATGCGTATGTGCATTAACTACCGTGAATTGAACAAGGTCACGATTAAGAACCGGTACCCATTACCAAAAATCGATGATCTGTTCAATCAACTGCAAGGGGCTCGATTTTTCTCTAAAATAGATCTGAGATCAGGATATCATCAATTAAAGGTACATGTAGAGGACATTCCTAAAACTGCATTCAGAACAAGATATGACCATTATGAATTTACTGTCATGCCATTTGGTTTAACCAATGCCCCAGCCGCATTTATGGACATGATGAACCGAATATGTAAGCCATATTTGGATAAATTTATAATTGTTTTTATTGATGATATTCTCATTTACTCTAAGAGTAAAGAGGAACACGCAAAGCATTTGCACGCACTTTTAAGTCTATTAAGAAAGGAAAAGCTTTACGCTAAATTTTCAAAGTGCGAGTTTTGGTTAGAACATGTACAGTTTCTTGGACACATAGTTAACCATGAAGGAATTCATGTGGATCCAACAAAGATCGAGGCGATTACCAAATGGAATACCCCTGAATCACCAACCGAGGTTAGAAGTTTCTTAGGATTGGCCGGCTATTATAGAAGATTTATTCGAGATTTTTCTAGAATAGCTATTCCCTTAACCAAGTTAACCTGTAAATCCATTAAGTTTTAATGGGGACCAAAACAGGAAGAAGCCTTTAGAATCCTTAAGCAAATATTAACCCATGCACCTATATTAGCGTTACCAGACGGAACTGAAGACTTTGTAGTTTATTGTGACGCTTCTAACTTAGGTTATGGATGTGTATTAATGCAACGTCAAAATGTTATAGCTTACGCCTCTAGACAGCTTAAGAAGCATGAAGAGAATTATTCAACCAATGATCTAGAATTAGGAGCCATAATTTTTGCCCTTAAGATTTGGAGACATTACCTTTATGGTAGTAAGTTTACCATATTCACTGATCATAAAAGTTTAAGGTATGTTTCGAACAAAAAGAACTGAATTTGAGACAAAGACGCTGGATGGAGATACTTAGTGATTATGATTGTAATATCCAGTATCATGCAGGGAAAGCCAATGTGGTGGCTGATGCTTTAAGCCAAAAGTATCACGAAAAGCCAAAAAGGGTATGTTCTCTTAAATTAAATCTACAAGTAGATTTAAATGATCAGATTAGAAAAGCACAAAAATCAGTAATCAAGAATGATACTGAAAAATTAAAAGGATTGATTAAAGAATTAGAACAAGGGACAGATGGAATTTGGAGATTCCATAAAAAGAGAATGTGGATACCCAAATTAGGAAACCTACGCCATCGAGCCCATAAGTCTAAGTATACGATGCATCCAGGAAATTGTCACACCCCTTTCTAAGGCGGAAGCACGAGGTGTGATCTTGAAAGGTTCTCATTGCATACGAATGGTAAACATACTACATGCTCGTAAAAAAACTTCAAATGCCAATAACATTATGTAACTGAAAACGTAGGTTAAGTTTGGAGTTTACATCACAGCATAGGTTCTCATTGCACATCCACTTTAGTTACCTGAAATACATGTGAGTTTTTGGAAAATCGTCAACATAATGTTGGTGTGAATTCATGCGGTTTTTGTATTGAACGTTTGTATAATTTGTATGAAAACATGGTATGTAATTTGTATAAATCAAGTATTTTTTTTAAGTATAAGGAAATCGAGATTGCTAATGGTTTGCAAGGTCATTAACATGTGACACGACATAGGAAGCATCCAAACCATAGGCATTTTTAGTAGTCGATTCACGACTGAGACACAAAAGCACTGCGTGGTACTAGTTATCACCAAGAGTGTGGCTGCCTGAAACCCATTAGATCTAACCTTTTTTTCTGCGGTCTTAGTATGTACACGATTAATGGTGCTTCTGGTACCCTATTCGTGACATGATCTAAAGTATCATTCCTTAGTTTTTGTATTCAACATACCATAACACATGTATTTTCCCCAAGCTTAAAAAAAGTATGTAAAAGTTTAAAAGTGGGGACATGAACTCACAACTTTGCGTTTCTTGCGCCGTAAACTTCGCCGGGTTTGCTTATATAGCGTCGTGACCTATACGTGTTTTATTAACGTTAGTCACTAGACTTGTATCGCACAAGTACAAGTCACCATCTTTTATGTATTTGTTCTTTGTTGTTAAAAATAATTTATATTTTTAATTATGTATCTTACTTATATTATTTTCTCAAAAATAAATATAAGTATCTTATATTTTTTTTCACCCGAGTTATGTATTTTTTTGTCCAAAACTTCATTTTAAGTTCATAACTTGTCCAAGTTACGTAATCTTTTAATAAATATATTTTCATAAATATATTCTCTTGTATTTGTTTATGCATGTTGTATGTGTATTTTGTATTTTTACTCCTTAGGAGTATTTAGTGTATTTTCAAGTCCTAATACACTATTACATATAATACATACTACATACACTTAGCACAAAATTTGGTGAGCAATAAATATATATATTTTCCTCAAAAATATACATACTTAATATCTATTTTTATCTTGAAGAATTCTTCATCTCTTAACTTGAAGTTTACATAAAAATTAGGGAAACCTTGGTAAATATTTTTAGGTAAGTTTTTAAGGAATTAGTTTCACCAAAACTTATATTTTTCTAAGTGTCAAAATTTTATAGAAATTTTGACATGGTTTCCCCTAAAAATGGAGGTTTCCCATGTTTCCAAAACATGTGTTTATTTTCTTTTAAAATCATCACAAGCAATCATCAACTCATTCAACACTTATCGAGTGTCAACATCAAGTAAATTACACTACATCGTGAACTTGAAGTTTTTGTAAAAACTTGTAGTAACTTACCATGTTATTTAGTAGGTTGAGTTACCCTTAAAAACATATTTATTTGTTTCTAAATCACATTCTTGAAAGATTTAGTCATTTACAACTTGTAAGATGATTTTTCTAAAAATATTTCTTTTGTATTTTTCTTGTTACAATCATGTTCTTAGTCTTGTTTAAACACTAAAAATATGATTAGTTTACTTAGAAACCATGAATTTGTAAATCTTGTAAATAAACTTGGTTTCTTGGGAAAATTATTTTTGTAATCATCTATTTACAAGATTTGTATTTTGTTTAAATCATCTTTTCATATGAAAATCACTTTCATCATTCAAGTTCATGAAGACATAAAGTATGATGATCTTGGTCTTTCACAAGATCACCACCTCAATTACTAGATCATGTGTTTAATCACAATCTAGTAGGTTTCTTATGGTGTCTAACATCACTAACACAAACCATCAATCATCAAGAAGCAAATCAACATAATCAACATGTATTCTTATCTTATTAAGTTTATGTTAAAGTATCATGATCATGTTCTTTAGTGTTCTTGTGATTAACAATATTCATCATCTTTTAACCAACAAAATATGAAGTAACAACAAGTGATAAGAAGCTTACAACTAGCACAAAGGCTAGGGAAGAGCACAAGAAGTTGAGGATGACAAAAGTGATGGATAAAAGCAATCGGGAGAGGTCCTTCAAGATCCACAAGCTCCAAGCTTCCTTAATCACCTTCTTACACCTTAGGATGGCCTTGAAATGGATGGGATTGAGTTGGAAGTAATGGTGGTGTAGTTCGGCCGAGAATGCAGGGGAGAGAAGGAGAGTGTGTTGTGATGAAGATGAAGTGAGCTAATGATTCTTTTATAACCAATTTTAGCTATGACCCAAAGGTTTATATGTTCCCTAAGTACATGTCTAGATCTTTAAGCAAATCAAGCAAGATCATTAGAGGATTTAGCAAGATCTAGTAAAGATTTTGATGGGGGCCACCTCATGACCGTCCATTTAGAAGGGGGGGGGGGTAAAGTGTAAGTTTGATGGGTAGTTAAGTAATCTAATTGGATTTCAAGAGATTTAGTTAGTGTTTGAGTGTATGATGTGTTATATAGTGTGTTAGGGTGTTAGGGGACCATAACTAGCTCGGAAATAATAGAACAATGCTTCTAGTATAATTTTGGTGTTTCGGGTAGTGTCCGGTTGTTTGGTTAGATACCGGTTTGTTAAAGTGTCAAACTATTCCATTTAGTGACATTTAAGTACCCTTTTGTGACACTTTTAATTCCCGATATACAGGAAACCATTCAGGACTAATTAGTCATATTTTTACATGTTATTGACTTGTTACAATGCTGAATTTTGCTAAAATATATGAACTTCAGCATTTAAAGTGTGTTTCGGGTGCTTTTTAGTGCGTATTTTAGCTTCCGGAAAGTCTATATGTTAACCCTTGTATACATTCTTGGGTTTTAATGTATTTAAGACGTTGGACCTGCTCCTAGGCCCTAATTTCATCATCTGGCTGCTTTCTGTAGAGTAGCTGACACAGTGTGTCTTACCGGTGAGCTTACTAGTCTTTCTGACGCAACGCTAACAGTAATTCATAAAGCAATATTTGAAGTGTAAAACATGCATGAATTCACAAGTATAGCATGAAATCAGACAATGTTGACATTTAAGCACATAATTGCAGATATTGAATATTAATTAAATTGTACGGAAATTATCGGTTTTGTGCCAGTTGTCACAGTCTCCCCCCATTAAAAGAATTTCGTCCCGAAATTCAGGCTGAGCTAACTCTCGCAAGAGTTTTCTTGAACAGGTGGGGCTACTTTTCTTTAAACTGGTCTTCACGTTCCCATGTGTACTCGGGTCCGTGCTTAGAGTTCCAACGTACTTTGACAAGTTTCACACTACTCCTTCGAGTCTTGTTGACTTTCCAGTCTGTAACCTCAACGGGTTGTTCTGTAAATCGGAGGGTGTCGTCAGTATGCACTTCATCCGCAGGGATGATCACTGTTTCTTGGGTTGGACTCTTCTTGAGGTTGGATACATGAAACGTATCATGTACTCCGTTAAGTTCTTCCGGTAATTCCAACTTGTAAGCCACGGTAGCAATTCTTTCCAAAATCTTGAATGGTCCGATGTATCATGGATTCAACTTTCCACGTTTTCCGAATCTTACTACGCCCTTCCATGGTGAGACCTTCAACAAAACTTTGTCTCCCACCTCGAACTCTAATGGTTTTCGTCTTCGATCAACGTAGCTCTTTTGTCGATCTCGAGCCGCCTTAATGCGCTCGCTCTCGGATCTGCATGACTTTGTCGGTCGTCTCTTGAACAAGTTCAGGACCAACCATACGTTTGTCTCCAGCGTCTGCTGTCACAACCCCCGATCCCTAGTTCCCGGGAACGGGCGGCCGTGAGCCAGTTTCGGTGGTATCACATTTATTTATCCAATTTGGCAGCGGAAATTTTCATCAGGACCGTAGTTAGGAAATATTTAATCAGAGTAAACCACCATGTTTTATAACATTAAACATATGGGTAAAACCCAAATTTTCAATACACACATTTCATAGGAATAAATCCTATTTATTTTATAAAAACATCCGTTTTATTTTTAGGTAACTTTATTGCCACTTTTCCAAGCCTCCAGTGTTGTCCAGCTGGCTTCTATTTGGCTTTCACATTTTGTTACCTGAAACGCGTTTTAAAAATATTTTGTCAGTGGGAAATACTGGTGAGTGAATCCAAGTTTAATCAGGTTTAAATAAAATTCACAGTGAACAGTATTGAGGGCGATCCCGCAATTACATTTGTTTCCAAGTTATATCAATTATCACCCGTTGGTACTGTCGACACCCGACTTGTGGAAATGTTACTCCTTAACCAGGTTGTAACCAATTTTGTATACAAAACCCCAACATACCCACGATAATTGTATTCTTACAAATACTCAATAACTGTCATTCGCATGAAAAGGTATTTAAGGTTTTGTAAAAACAGTTAACAAAAAGAGGATTACTCACATTGCTGTTTTAGGTTATTCTTTAGGGTTTCCTGGTGAATATCTATAATTTACACAAATGCACGTGTGTTAGTATAATAACCCATTTTAACATTAGTAATACCCTCCCTGAGACGGCATTCCAACGACTACGTCAGGCAGAACCACGACAGCCGTTACGGAACCCTAGATCAATCGGGCAGCGTATCTAATACGTCTCCAGGGGTTATAATACTTACATCGTAACAGAACCTCGCTATTTTAGGGGGTATAATGCCCGGGTATAGTAACGCCACTACAGAAATTGTGATTTAAGAAGTGAATTGTGAACGAATTGTCGACTGAAGCCGATGGCCTCAATTTATAGGGTCTGATCTTGACTTTCTCGCGGCCCGCGTATGATAAGGCAAGGCTTTACGCGGCCCGCGTCAACATCCCGTCAACGCATAGCTTGGCTGGGTCAGCGTGTAGGTCCGCCACAATGATGACACGTGTCATCACCGGGCTGCGCCACCATTTGAGACACTCGCGGCCCGCATCAACTAACAATAACCTTTACGCGGCCCTCCGAAACTAAAGAAATCAAAGGAATCTGGTTACACCTTCATACGGCCCGCGTAAAAGGTTGGGGTGGGTCTATGCGGCCCGCCTCAACTTGAATAAACTTATTTTATTTTTATTTTATCTATTTTGGGCTCGGTTTTCACATACGGGGTGCATATAAAGACATATTGATACATTTAAAGATATATTAGGGTGTCAAAAATATTATGAGGGTGTCGGTTTTACCGAGGGTTGTTATATCCTCCCCACCTTGTTTTAGAGCTCGTCCTCGAGATCTACTGAAATAAGTGTGGATATTTCTTTTGTATTTCTGATTCAAGTTCCCAGGTGTATTCAGATCCTCTTTTGGAGTCCCACTTTACTTTGACCAGAACTAATCTCTTATGCTTGAGATTTTTAATTTTTCTATCTTCAATCTGTAGAGGCCTCTCTACAAATTTGAGTTGTTCATTAACCTCTATATCTTTGAGAGGTACTACGAGTGATTCATTAGCTAGGCACTTTTTGAGATTAGATACATGAAATACATCATGTATTCCTGCCATTTCCTCTGGCAGTTGTAGTTGATAGGTTACAGGTCCTATTCTTTTAAGAATTTTGAAAGGTCCAATATACATGGGACTAAGCTTTCCTCTCTTGATGAATCTTACCACTCCTTTCCAGGGAGAGACTTTTAATAATACTTTATCTCCTACTTGAAATTCTAATGGTTTGCGTCTGTTATCGGCATAGCTCTTTTGTCGATCACGTGCTGTTTTAAGTCGTTCCTTGACTTGAATGATTTTATCAGTTGTTTCTTGTACTATCTCGGGTCCAGATAATTGTTTTTCCCCAATTTCTGCCCAACAGACTGGGGTTCTGCACTTTCGTCCATAAAGTGCTTCGAATGGTGAAGCATTGATACTTGTGTGATAACTGTTATTATAAGAAAATTCTATTAAAGGTAAGTGTTCGTCCCAATTACCTCCAAAATCAATTACACAAGCTCTAAGCATGTCCTCCATTGTCTGAATTGTCCTTTCGCTTTGCCTGTCTGTTTGAGGATGATAAGCTGTGCTTAGATTTAACCTGGTTCCCATTGCTTTTTGGAAACTTGACCAAAAATGAGAGGTAAAACGGCTATCCCTATCAGAAACAATTGATAAAGGAATTCCGTGTAATGAAACAATTTCATTTACATATAATTTGGCTAATTGTTCCATACTAAAGGTTTCCTTCATTGGTAAGAAATGAGCTGACTTGGTTAACCTATCTACAATCACCCAGATTGTATCATTACCTTTCCTTGTTTTGGGTAATTTGGTAACAAAATCCATTGTTATCAATTCCCATTTCCAGACTGGCAATTCTAATTGTTGTAACAAACCTGAGGGTTTCTGATGTTCAGCTTTAACTTGTGAGCAAGTTAAACATTTAGAAACATAGGCTGCTACATCCATTTTCATTCCTATCCACCAGAAATTTTTCCTTAAATCCTGGTACATTTTATCACTTCCTGGATGCATCGTATATTTAGACTTATGAGCTTCTTCTAATATATGGTGACGTAAATTTTCTAATTTAGGTATCCACATTCTCTTTTTATGGAACCTCCAAATTCCATCTGTTCCTTGTTCTAATTCCTTAATCATTCCTTTTAATTTTTCAGTATCTTCCTTGAGTACCGATTCTTGTGCTTTTCTAATCTGATTGTTTAAATCTACTTGTAGATTTAATTTAAGAGAACGTACCCTTTTTGGCTTTTCGTGATATTTTCGACTTAAAGCATCAGCCACTACATTGGCTTTTCCTGCATGATACTGGATATCACAATCATAATCACTAAGTAACTCCATCCATCGTCTTTGCCTCATATTCAGTTCTTTTTGCCCGAATACATATCTTAAACTCTTATGATCTGTGAATATGGTAAACTTACTACCATAAAGATAATGTCTCCAAATCTTAAGGGCAAAAATTATGGCTCCTAATTCCAAATCATGGGTTGAATAATTTTCTTCATGACTCTTAAGCTGTCTAGAGGCATAAGCTATAACTTTTTGACGTTGCATTAATACGCATCCATAACCTAACTTAGAAGCGTCACAAAAGACTACAAAGTCTTCGGTTCCTTCGGGTAACGCTAGTATGGGTGTATGGGTTAATCTTTGCTTAAGAATTCTAAAGGCTTCTTCTTGTTTTAGTCCCCATTCAAACTTAACAGATTTACAGGTTAACTTAGTTAAAGGAATGGCTATTCTAGAAAAATCTCGGATAAATCTTCTATAATAACCGGCCAATCCTAAGAAACTTCTAACTTCAGTTGGTGACTCTGGGGTTTTCCATTTGGTAATTGCCTCGATCTTTGTTGGATCTACATGAATTCCTTCATGGTTAACTAAATGTCCGAGAAATTGTACTTGTTCTAACCAAAACTCACACTTTGAAAATTTAGCATAAAGCTTTTCCTTTCTCAATAAACTTAAAAGTAAGTGCAAGTGATTTGCATGCTCTTCTTTACTTTTAGAGTAAATTAGAATATCATCTATGAAAACAATTATGAATTTATCCAAATATGGCTTACATATTCGGTTCATCATGTCCATAAATGCGGCTGGGGCATTGGTTAAACCAAATGGCATGACAGTAAATTCATAATGACCATACCTTGCTCTGAATGCGGTTTTAGGAATGTCCTCTTCCTGTACCTTTAGTTGATGATATCCTGATCTTAAATCGATTTTAGAGAAAAATTGAGCTCCTTGAAGTTGATCAAACAAATCATCGATTCTCGGTAATGGATACCGATTCTTAATCGTGACTTTGTTCAATTCACGGTAGTCAATGCACATACGCATTGATCCGCCCTTCTTCTTGACAAATAAAATCGGCGCTCCCCATGGCGATGAGCTTGGCTGTATAAATCCTTTCTCCAACAATTCGTCTAATTGTTTCTTCAGTTCCTGCATTTCAGCGGGTGCCAAACGGTAGGGTGCTTTGGCAATCGGTGCTGTCCCTGGTAACAGGTGAATTATGAATTCAACTTCCCTGTCTGGCGGTAGTCCTGGCAATTCTTCTGGAAAGACATCTGAAAACTGGGACACTACTGGAATGTCTTTTAATTCTTTTCCTTTCGTTTTAGTGATTATAGAAATCAAATACACTATAGATCCTTTCCTTATACAATTTGCAGTTTTCATCACAGAGATGAATTTAGTGGATTTAGATGGCTTATCTCCTTTAATTGTGATCTTTTCACCTCTTGGTGATTTTACCTGAATTGACTTTTGATCACATAGGATATTGGCTTTATTGGTTATTAACCAATCCATACCTAACACAACATCAAATCCAGCCAGATTTATTGGGTAAAGGTTTGCAATAAACGTTTGATTAAAAATTTCTATTCTTGCTCCCTGCAAGATTTCAGAAATTCTAACGGTTTCTCCATTTGCGGTTTCTACTAGACATTCTTGTGGTAGTTTAGTTAATGATTGATTTAGGAGTTTGCAAAATGAAGTATTAATAAAACTTTGGTTTGCACCAGAGTCAAATAATACTTTCGCAAAAATATCATTAACTAAAAACGTACCAGCAATTACGTCTGGAATCATCCTGGCTTCATCTGCAGTTAAAACGAATGCTCTAGCATTTTTAGTATTCTTGTTGTTTGCAGCTGGAGTCAATTTTGGGCAGTTTGTCTTAATATGACCTTTTTCTCCGCAGTTGTAGCACATTCCATTACTGGCTTTTCTTCTGCAATTTTCTTCCTTGTGTCCTGGCACCTTACAGTAATTGCAGTAAGTAGAGCATCTTCCAGAATGCTTCTTCTTGCAGTTCCTGCAGTATGGTGCAGAGGTAGAACCTATATTTCTACGGTTGGAATTCCCAGAACGGAATTCTTGGGTAAGCCTTTGGGTTAGGTTTCTCCTCTGGTCTTCTTCTCTAGTACGGATTAACTCATCTGTCAAGGTATTAGCTAGTTCTACAGCTTCTTCTATAGTTTGGGGTCTAGCTGCCTTGACTACATGTCTAATCTCTCCAATTAATCCCCAGATATAACGGGAGATTAATACCGGTTCAGGTGATGCAAGGGTAGGTACTATCCTAGCATATTCAAAGAATGTGGTAGTGTAACCCTTACTGTCTACCCCGGTCATTCTAAGATTCAGGAACTTATTTGCTATCTGTTCCTTTTCATTGGAAGGGCAGAATTTCCTTTCTACCATATTTTTAAATTCTTCCCATTCCATGTTATAAATCCTATCACTTCCTCTTGACTGGAGGATAGTGTTCCACCATTCTAGGGCTGCGTTTTGAAACAGATTTGAAGCAAACATTATCTTATCTTCTTCAGCACATTTGCTTATTTTTAGAACAGCCTCAGTTTTCTCTATCCAGCGTAAGGCTGCAATGGGTCCTTCATTGCCCGAGAATTCTATTGGTTTACAGGACCAGAATTCCTTGTAAGAACAACCATATGGCATGGTTCTTCTTCTTTTGGGAATGGGCGCTTGAAGTACGGGTCCATTGTTCACGCTGTGTTCCGGTTCACTTAGTCGCTTACTGCTATTCTTACTTTTATTATTCGCTTCTTGAACTGTTTGAATAATAAATGGCATTGCATCTATAATTCCTTGTGCCACTATATGTTGAACAGCACTATTATCCATTTGGTTTCCATTGTTGTTTGGATTCTCATTAACCACGTTATTGTTACTCTGGTTATCGTTATTCAGATTATCTTGATTTCCCTCGTCGGCCATCTGAATTTTAAACAATTACCAAATATTAATATCACAATTAATATTTGAATATAGCCAATCACATGACACGCACTTTTAACCAAAAGCGTCGAGCATTGCGACTTTTACTCTATTTATATAGTATGCATCATTACACACTAGTACTGAAATTTAAATTACAATACTGACTGAAATGTAAAGCTACAATACTAATAGTAGGCATCCGTAGTGTTTTTTTTTAACATATACACACATATATTATTATTATTATTATTATTATTATTATTATTATTATTATTACTATTACTACCGTTCCTGCCATCACCTTCACTGATATGGATTCATCCAAAAATCCATATTACGCTCATCGTATTTCCATACGAGGCGTTCTCCCACCTGTCGCATTCTATCACTGCTTTCTAAAATTTCCTCCCCAAAAGTCCTAAGTTCTTGGACATTTTCTGCACTCATTGGGGGTGCAGGTTCAAGGACTGGGTTTGGAAACTGGGGTACGGGTTCCTGATACGGAGGCATAGGGGCTTGGTACGGGTATGGATTCTCTAACATTTCCCTAACATATGCATCACTAATGTTGTAGGGATCTTGAGGATCTAACCCTAGGTAAGCTCCTAAGTTGGGTATTGGCACATTTTCCTGTATTGGGTTTTGTTGCACGTAGTCCCTAACATCGTCCCACCAGGGGTCGTAGTTGTTTGGGTCTAGGGGATCTGGTGCAGGTACCCTAGGTATCTCCTCCGGGTTGTAATCAGGCATTTCTATCTGGTTTTCTACTTCCATGGGTTGGTCAGGATTTTGCGGTTGGGGTGCTAGCATTTGTTCTAGGTTTGGATCAGCAGCAGTGGTTGCTAAAATATGGATATTAGCGATACCCCTATTGAGCATATCCTGATTATAAGCATCAGTCTCTCTTTTTGCTGCGGCTAACACTCGCTGTTCCTGCAACTTTTTCATTCTTTTCCTACGCTCGTGCGCTCCCCTACTGAACCATCCCCTCTTTTTCTGAGGAAATGGCTCTTCAGACTGAGCCTTAAACACAAAGATTCCTTCTTCCGTGTCAGCAGAATACCCCGAGAGGGCAGGCTGAGAAGAGGAGGTGCCTTCGCTCCTAGGCGAACCAGACAGTTGACGATAGGCGTCAGAAGGTCCTTGGTCGCTCATACTGTAAACTAACAAATAGTCAGAATACACATAGCAAGAAATACAATTATACACGTATTTCCATAATTTATTTCCTAACACTTTGAATTTTTGATGTCAGCAGAACACTTCTGTGGCTGAATCAGTGGCATAGCTCTGATACCACCTTCTGTCACAACCCCCGATCCCTAGTTCCCGAGAACGGGCGGCCGTGAGCCAGTTTCGGTGGTATCACATTTATTTATCCAATTTGGCAGCGAAAATTTTCATCAGGACCGTAGTTAGGAAATATTTAATCAGAGTAAACCACCATGTTTTATAACATTAAACATATGGGTAAAACCCAAATTTTCAATACACACATTTCATAGGAATACATCCTATTTATTTAATAAAAACATCCGTTTTATTTTTAGGTAACTTTATTGCCACTTTTCCAAGCCTCCAGTGCTGTCCAGCTGGCTTCTATTTGGCTTTCACATTTTGTTACCTGAAACGCGTTTTAAAAATATTTTGTCAGTGGGAAATACTGGTGAGTGAATCCCAGTTTAATCAGGTTTAAATAAAATTCACAGTGAACAGTATTGAGGGCGATCCCGCAATTACATTTGTTTCCAAGTTATATCAATTATCTCCCGTTGGTACTGTCGACACCCGACTTGTGGAAATGTTACTCCTTAACCAGGTTGTAACCAATTTTGTATACAAAACCCCAACATACCCACGATAATTGTATTCTTACAAATACTCAATAACTGTCATTCGCATGAAAAGGTATTTAAGGTTTTGTAAAAACAGTTAACAAAAAGAGGATTACTCACATTGCTGTTTTAGGTTATTCTTTAGGGTTTCCTGGTGAATATCTATAATTTACACAAATGCACTTGTGTTAGTATAGTAACCCATTTTAACATTAGTAATACCCTCCCCGAGACGGCATTCCAACGACTACGTCGGGCAAAACCACGACAGCCTTTACGGAACCCTAGATCAATCGGGCAGCGTATCTAATACGTCTCCAGGGGTTATAATACTTACATCGTAACAGAACCTCGCTATTTTAGGGGGTATAATGCCCGGGTATAGTAACGCCACTACAGAAATTGTGATTTAAGAAGTGAATTGTGAACGAATTGTCGACTGAAGCCGATGGCCTCTATTTATAGGGTCTGATCTTGACTTTCTCGCGACCCGCGTAAGATAAGGCAAGGCTTTACGCGGCCCGCGTCAACATCCCGTCAACGCATAGCTTGGCTGGGTCAGCGTGTAGGTCCGCCACGATGATGACACGTGTCATCACCGGGCTGCGCCACCATTTGAGACACTCGCGGCCCGCATCAACTAACAATAACCTTTACGCGGCCCGCCTAAACTAAAGAAATCAAAGGAATCCGGTTACACCTTCATACGGCCCGCGTAAAAGGTTGGGGTGGGTCTATGCGGCCCGCCTCAACTTGAATAAACTTATTTTATTTTTATTTTATCTATTTTGGGCTCGGTTTTCACATACGGGGTGCATATAAAGACATATTGATACATTTAAAGATATATTAGGGTGTCAGAAATATTATGAGGGTGTCGGTTTTACCGAGGGTTGTTATATCTGCCCAACATAAAGGCGAGCGGCACTTGCGGCCATACAGAGCTTCGAACGGTGCGACTTTTATGCTCGTATGATAACTGTTATTGTAGGAAAACTCAACTAAGGGTAGATGAGTATCCCAGCTGCCGCCTAGGTCCATAACACATGCGCGAAGCATATCTTCCAGCGTTTGTATGGTCCGTTCGCTCTGGCCGTCTGTTTGCGGATAGAAGGCCGTGCTTAGAACTAGTTGAGATCCAAAGGCCTCCTGGAAGGATTGCCAGATCCTTGAGATAAAACGTCCATCTCTGTCTAAAATAATTGAGATAGGCACTCCCTGACGTGCCACGATTTCTTTTAAGTACAACTCAGCAAGCTTTCCAGTGCTATCCTTCTCTCGGATCGGTAGGAAATGCACAGACTTCGTTAATCGGTCGACGATCACCCATATCATATCATGCCCTCTAGGGGTCCTGGGTAATTTTGTTATGAAGTCCATTGAGATTTGCTCCCACTTCCACATGGGTATCTCTGGCTGTTGCAGTAGTCCGGACGGTTTCTGATATTCAGCCTTAACCTTAGCACAGGTTAGGCACTTTCCAACGTAAATAGCAACATCGCTCTTGAGTCTCGACCACCAATAATATTCTTTCAAGTCTTGATACATTTTGTCCGATCCTGGATGGATCGAGTATCTCGACTTGTGAGCTTCATTAAGGATGACTTCTCGAATACCGCCATAGAGCGGAACCCAAATGCGCCCCTTAAAGTATAAGGTTCCCTCTTTGTTTGGCACCAAATATTTCAACATACCTCGGAGGTATTCAACTCTACGATTCTCTCCCTTATGGGCTTCTTGTTGTGCGTCATGAATGCGTGTAGTGAGGTTCGTTCGAATAGTCATTTCCAATGCTCGAACCCTTAGGGTCTTAACCCTTTCCTTTCGGCTTAGCGCGTCTGCTACAACGTTCGCCTTTCCAGGATGGTACTTAATCTCACAGTCATAATCGTTCAGCAACTCAACCCATCGTCACTGACGCATGTTTAATTCCTTCTGATTAAATATGTGTTGCAGGCTTTTGTGATCTGTGAAGATTGTACATTGAATACCATATAAATAGTGTCGCCAGATCTTCAAAGCGAATACCACCGCGCCTAGCTCCAAGTCGTTTGTGGTGTAATTTCTTTTGTGCACCTTGAAGCGTAAGCGATGAATTTTTGGCGTTGCATGAGCACGCAACCCAAACCTTGACGCGAAGCGTCGCAATATATCACGAAGTCTTCTGTGCCTTCGGGTAAGGATAGTATCGGTGCATCGCATAGCTTATTTTTGAGCAGTTGGAAGGCTTCTCCCTGCTTGTCACCCAAGTCGTGCTTCTTGTCTTTCTGCGTAAGGGTTGTCAGTGGTTGAGCTATCTTGGAGAAATTCTCGATAAATCGCCGGTAATAGCCTGCTAAGCCCAAAAATTGTCGAACTTTAGTTGGGGTTTGGGGGGCTTCCCAATTCTTTATTGCTTCTATCTTGGCTGGGTCTACATGAATGCCCTTCTCGTTCACAACGTGACCAAGGAACTGTACTTCGCGAATCCAAAATTCGCACTTGGAGAATTTTGCATAAAGTTTCTCTTTCTTCAGTAGTTCCAAAATGGTCCTGAGGTGTTGCTCGTTCTCTTCTCTCGTTCGCGAGTAAATCAGGATATCATCGATAAATACTATTACGAATTTATCAAGATATGGTTTGTATTCGCGGTTCATCAGATCCATAAATACCGCTGGCGCGTTCGTCAGTCCGAATGGCATCACAAGGAACTCGTAATGCCCATAACGCGTTCGGAATGCAGTCTTTGGTACGCTCTCCTCTTGGATTCTTAACTGATGGTATCCAGATCGAAGGTCGATCTTGGAATAGTAGCTTGATCCCTGCAATTGATCGAATAAGTTATCAATTCTCGGTAGTGGGTACCGATTCTTGATGGTGAGCTTATTCAGTTCTCTGTAATCGATACACATCCGCAGAGTTCCATCCTTCTTTTTCACGAACAATACTGGAGCTCCCAAGGCGAGAATCTCGGCCTTATGAATCCTTTATCCAACAACTCCTGGAGTTGTGTAGATAATTCTTGCATCTTGGATGGTGCAAGTCGATAGGGTGCCTTGGCTATAGGAGCGGCTCCTGGAACCAAGTCTATATGGAATTCGACTTGTCGTTGTGGAGGTAGTCCTGGCAGATCTTCGGGAAAAACATCAGGGAATTCCTTCACCACAGGAATGTCTTCGAGTTTTGGCTCCTCAGCCTTCTTAACTACAACGTGCTTCAGGAAAGCAACACATCCTTTCCTTAAACACTTCTGCGCCTTCATGCAACTGATGTTTCGTAAAGGCGCGTCTCGTTTTTCTCCATGCACGATGAGAGTTTCATCATTCGCAAGAGGGATGCGAATGATTTTCTCATGACAAACAACTTCAGCCTTGTTCTTGGACAACCAGTCCATTCCGACCACTACATCAAAGCTACCCAATTGAATAGGTAAGAGGTCGATGCTAAATCTTCGCTCACCAAGTTCTAATATGCAACCTCTAACAACTTCACCCGATTCAACAAGTTTACCATTGGCTAGTTCTATGGAATAAGGAATATCTAATCTACTAGATTCTATTCCAAGCATACGTTTAAATTCCACAGACGTGAAGCTATAATCGGCACCAGTGTCAAATAGTATGGATGCAAAGTGATTGTTAACGAGAAACGTACCGGTGACCACATTAGGGTCCTCGCGTGCGTTCCTTGCTCCAATCACAAATGCTCGAGCCTGAGCATTGTTCTCCCTTGGACAGTGTTTCTTGAAATGGTCCTTGCTTCCACAACCATAGCATCCTTGGTTCTGCCCAGCTCCATTACCATTCTGGTTACCATTGCCAGTTCCACCACCGTTTCTATTACCAGCACCGTTGCGGTTTCCATTCCCGTTCCTTCCTTTTCCCCAACAGTCCTCAGTATGGTGACCCAGTTTTCCACACTTGTCGCATTTTGGAACGCGACAAACTCCTTCGTGATGACGCTTGCACTGGTTGCAAATGGGCAGAGTGCCCAGATATCTTCTGGCAGGAGCGTCATTCATGGTTGCAAGAGTTTTCGCCTCCTGAGGCGGGTTGGGTGTCACACCCCAACCGATGGCGGAATCATCGGGCGCGGCACTGAGCGAAGCAGATTGTTCAGAAGTTTCCATAACAACTATTTATATAATCCAGTTAAAGATACGTCCCATACCGTATCCCGAATAAACAAACATGTCATTACAGATAATCATCCAAACAAGAAATTCTGTTTCGACAACTCAGATTCACATATTATTACAACAATTGTTTATCTGCTTCTAGACCCCTATTCTGTTGACTTTCTGGCTGTAATGCCAGAGGACAAGATCTACAGACAACTATGCCTTAGATGCTTGTTCTTGGCAGACAACTATTTGCTGGGGGCTTCTAGAAACTTATTCAAGCCTCGCTTTCCTAGCAAGTAAGCATCCTAATTACCTGTCACATACGTTAAAATAAAGTCAATACATAAAATGTAAAGGTGAGCATACAAGTTTGATAATAGCATATAGAGTTCAAATAGTTTACGCATAACCAGCACGTACACATAGGAAAACGAAGCATGTTAATTATCGACATGGACCTATCGATACCAATGACTGCGGGTTGACCGTCTGAGACGGTTCACAATACATGATTACCACCGTAATCCATGCAAGTAATTGTCCTTAACAACCCCCGTGTGAACGGGTGCTAAGTCCAAACTATAGTACTACGTCGTTAAGGCAGGTAGACAACATTCCACGTGTAAACACAATCAACAAGCATTCATTAAGTCACGTAATACATGCATATTGGTTAGCGTTCAAATAGTTTGAGTAGTGTGATCGTTTGTGTTTTGATATAAGCAACGTATGTAACACCCAAAAGTGCTAAAAGCAAAAGGGATCGAGGATACTCACAGTGATTGATTATGGATTGAAGGGAGCGCTGAGAGTAGGGTTAGCCTGAATAGTTCGATAGTACAACAATGAGTAACATGGAAATGCAAACAAATGCGGATGGATCGAATAGGCTGGTCGATCGAACGGTCTGTTTGATCGGCTGGTATATCCGATTGGGCAGTCCTGTCCGATCGGCCGGTAGGCTCGATCGGCTGGGCCATTCGAGTGGATTGTTTCTTCCTCTGGTGTGTTTGTGTTTGGGGATTTGAACTTTTGAAGTTTTTGTTGTAGTATATGAGAACACCAAAATGTCCTTACTTTTCAGGTCGATCGATCGAACGGTCCGTTCGATCGGCCGGCTTAATCGATCGGCTGGGAACTTTTGAAGTGGTTCTCAACAGAATGTCACTCGATCGAACAGACTATTCGATCGGCTGGCATTCCCTACTACGAACGAGTTGTGAAAACGATTAAGTGTTGAAGAGTAGTATCTCATGATTCGGAGAGTAATGTTCACCAAACACAGTTCGATCGAACATCCCTTCCTCGATACTGTAGGATCGTTTCGTGACCTAAACGAGTCGTTCAGAGGCGTTTTTGTCAATTACAGGTGCGGAAAACAAGTAATCAACATAGGAATAGCTTTTAAATCACTTTAAACTCTTTCTGTATTGATTTGACAATGATTACAATCAGTTCTCGATCCGGCAACACTTCGGTACGAGTTTCGACACTATGTTCCAGACTGATTCTCTCATTGGACTATATATAGAAGTTTGGGTTCGCTTATTGGACAGGCCCAATAAGCGAACCATATGAGCGAACCTGACATAAGACACTCGAGCGGACCTACAATGTTGACATTCGAGCGAACCACTCAATGGTCATACGAGCGGATCAGCTATGATGCTATTCGAGCGGACCTGTCATGTCCACTCGAGCGAACCTAACTCTATTGGATCAATGAGCGGACCTATCTATTACATGTTTTCTTGTTTTCCGTTCATTATACAATCAGTCCTATTCTAAGACTCGAACGAAGATGTAGTCGACAGACAACTGCACCAACAGACTCCCCCTTGAATGTTGACGGAATCTTCAGTGAGAGTCTTCAACATGACATTCTCGGATATTGCTCGGTCTTCTTCAGGAATTCTGCCTGGATCTTTCTTAGGCTATAACTTGATACAAGACGAAGTCAACAGATGAAATGCACCAACAGACTCCCCCTCAGATGTTGACGGAGTCGTCCATCGAACACTGTAGAATCTTTATGTCTTCGGTCTTGATCAGTCTTTGGGCTTTTCTTTCTTTAACTTCTTCTCTCTGTCTACATCACCAACAGACTCTCTCACTTTGAAATTTGACAGCTTTTAAGTTTCTCCAATCCAACATGAGCTTCCCCTCAAATGTTGAATATGTCTGCATAACAACTCGAAAAGACCATGAGTTTTATGATAAACGTTTAAGATTATAAACATCACCAAACAACAAACTAACCTGCCAATCATATACTGATGAACCACTTGGAATTGTGACATTTTCTTATCAATTTAAACACAATTTCCCAAGCCAACTTGTTCATCATGTTTAGCACTTAGAATTTTGAAAATCAGCTTTTTAATATCAGTCGTCGAAAATCTTTTTGACTTTTCAAAATTTTATGCTAAAACACACCAAAAATCTTTTTGGATTTTTCATAAAGAAAATAAAAGTAGAAATGAACTATTTACAGACAATATTTTTGTGAGCTCGTGCAAGAGGATCATATCAGTTTTGAGACATATCACTAACACCGTTAAGCTTTAAACATTCTCAGTTCTAAACAATTTACCTAGATTGTCAGTATGTTTGTCCACTTAAATTTTCACATAGACTTCAATTGATTCGAGATATGATATTAATGTTTTAGAGACTTAAACTTAATTGTGTATCACTCCACTTGAATATACTCCTGTATCCAGATCCCAAATATTCAGTCTTACAGGTGAGTATACCACATATGATATCTGTAAAGGGGTTATGTGCGAGGGCCGTGAGAGCTCAGGTCGATACTTCCGTATACGCAGAGAGATGACGGCTTCGACTTTTGGTGGGTCCCCTTTAGAGGATCTTTTGATTACAACAGCAGCGACTATCAATTTTATTGTTTCATCAGCTTGCTGAGAGCGATGCTATATTTCAAGCATTTTGCGAAAAGTATTATCCGGGGACTAGGTCAGAACTTCCATTCAGCAGAAGTCCTAGGATAATACCCCAGATATCACTGAGTATAAAGACCTAGTATCTCAGAATACGGGACCTTTCAAACAAGATTTCGGGGGTTACCCATATATTCAAGAATAGTTACCCACGAATTAAGCAAGTTTGATTTAGGTTTATATCTCGTTTCAATTTACTAAATGTGCAAAAATCTACTGACACATCTGCAGTAAGATTGTTTATCACTTTTAAACTTTCCAATTCTTTAGCATGTTGTGATAGTCCACTGATGTACTATCATTTCCTCTTTTTTGCAACAAAAACTCATTTTTGATTTTATCATGTTTTTGACTTTTTCAAATTTTCTAATGTTTTTGGATTTTCTGAAATTTTCTAACTCCCCCTAAAATGCAAACACATTAACGAAAATATGAAAACAAACTGTACAGAAACATGACAACCGATATCGAATTACATCAATTCGCCATTCACAAGTGCATAAACAATCAGAACTCCCTCTATCAACAAACTATTTTCCCATTTAGATTTCAAAACACTTAAGTTTGTTTTAATCAAAATGGTTTTTCCGGAAAATAAGTTTGATTGATTTTACCAATTGTAGGTTACCATTTGTAGGTTTAACAAACAAGTGTTCGGGGGTGTGGTTCATCATCTTGTCTATCGACCAATGTAGGAAAATACAAGTACAAATTAATGTCCTTGATTATCCATATGCAATCAACGTATCTCATCACTTGCAAAAATAATCACCAAACATAAACAAACCTCGTTTACCGTTTGTATGAATGACGTTACCGAATTATATTCAAGAAAGATGCCGATTCATGCTCCACGCTTACCAACCTGGGAGCTCCGGCAAGTCCTGAGACTTACTGTTCATAATATGTACCATCCCAGTCACAAACCAGGGATGGTTCAACCTTTTCTTTCGTTATTTTCTTCTCATAAAATTCCTTAACCCCTTTGACTTTTCGATCAATCATCTTGCCAAAGATGTGTTTTACCTTGGGGTTAAAGACCTTCTCAGCATCAAATTCCTATTCATCATGATAAAATTGGTTAGAAATTTCAACTTTACCAATTTTCTTTTTATAATTCTCAGCCCGAAGTAATGGAAACTCCTCATCATTAACAATCGGAACTGATTTTTCAACTTTTATATCGGCTTCACATTTTGAAACAACTTGTGGCTCAACTGACTTTGTGGAATCAGTTTCATCGCCCGAAGATAGCTCCTCTGATTTCAACCTATCAGAATCATCGCTAGAGCTTTCACCATCCTTCTTCACAACCCATTTTTTTTATCAGATTTTACATTCTTTTTGTAAAACTTGTTCGAATTCTCACCCTCTTCAAAAATAGAATTTTTAAACAATTTAGTTCTATCCAGTGGTGATTCGAAAGCAAACACCTTTTCTGAGATTTTGCGAAAAACTCCCTGTTTTGATTGTATCGCCTGAGAACAATCTTTGGCGATATGTCCAACGTTGTTGCACTTGAAACAGGTTCTCGAGTCCTTCTTTTGTTCAGCTACTTTCTTCAACTCAGCTTGTTTCTTTTTCAGAAACTCACTGTTTGTTTCCCTCCAGAAACTTGTCTTTTCTTCTTCATCAGTTGATGTACCTGAAACAAATGACATTTTGGATTTAAAATCACGAACATATTTTTCATTTTTCTGTTTTTCTGTAGGAGTAAAACCTAATCCTTTCTCTTTGAAATTACCGTTATGGTTTGATTTCTTTTGGAAACCTGAACCAGAACTGTAATTCTTTTTCTTGTTTATTCTCTGTTGAACTCTTGAGGTGTAATATCTTGGTTTTTCATTAAGACATAAGTCTTTTATTTCAGAAATATTAATTTCTGTGAGTATAAAAACCTTTTTTATCAAATCAGTTTTGACACCTCTTATTGGAAATTCTTCATCAGAATATAATTTGTCAGAATCATTCAAAGTGTAAGCAACTTTAAACAATCCATCATCCAAATTAGATTTTGATAACAGAAACTTTCTATCATAAACAAATTTGCCCTGTTTTTCTGTTTGACTCTGTGTGCATGACCCAGACTTTGACTCTTCCACATCATCATTTTCTAACACATGATCCACGACTTTCTTCATTAATTGAGACTGTTGATCAGTGTCAGATGATGTAAACACAACATCAATACTTTCAGGAAGATTGACCGACGACTCTGACTCCCATTGTAAATTGGTAGCCTTTTTGACTCTTTCATCGTTTGGATATCTAGGCAGGTATCCATTTTCCAGCGGGGGTGGACACTTGTTGTAACTGACACCTTTCTTCTTACCAGATGAAGCCTTTGCAGTGTCCTTTTTCTGATCACCCTTCTTCTTGTCAGCAATCTTTTCACCAGCATCAACTCCAACTACTTTTTCTTCAGTTAACTCATCTTCTTCCCATACCTTCATGCTCTCAACCGTAGGATAAATCCTGTCAATCACATAGGAAGTGCATGAGTAACTTTTTAATAAACGATTAACTCTTTCCCTTTCAATTCGTTGCAGCTCAAGCTTCTGTTCTAAAGCAGCACATTTTTCAATGTAATTGTTTACAACTTTTTGTTTTGTCATAAACGCTCCCTGAAGTGTCTTCATAGTGACAGCTTGTTCTTCACTAGTTTGATTGTACTGATTCATTGTCTTGTTCAGCACATCATACGATTCCTTCAAACTGTTCAAGTTGTAAATCAAAGTGCTATTCTGCTTCTTCACAACTTCACAATTTTCACACTTAACAAGAACTTCTTTTGCATCAACTTTTTCTTCAACCTTAAACTTAGGCACATTTAACACTTTTTGCCTTCTCACTACCGGCACCTCTTCATCATTACTGCTCACCGGTGTCTTGATCTTTTTCTTTTTCTTCTTAGCTTTTTCATCTTCACTATCACTTTCAGCAAGCAACTTCATATCTTCTTTATATTTTCTAGCCCAATATTCCGTATCATCATCACTATCATCTACAATCTTTGCTGTAAATGCAGTGTAAGCTGTGGTTTGATCAGGAATGTAATCATCCCAAGTGAAATTTGCCCAGCTAAAACCCTCTGCTAGCTTTTCATCTTCTTGATCAATCAAACAAGCTTTTCCATTATCTGGGATATATTTATTCTAGTTAAACGACTGCTTTCCGTCTTGATTTACCACACATGCTCTCTTTCCCGAATCTTCAATCACATCCCTTCCATGTGCAGTTTGAGCTTGATGTTTAGATTGTTGAGATGATTGACCAACTTGGTGATAGATGGCTTTGCGATAGTAATCGTTGTTGTTGTTGAACGGATTTTGAGCTCCACTTGATTCTCGGTTTGTGCACTCTCTTTTGAAGTGTCCCTTTTCCCTGCACCGAAAACAAGTGACTTTAGATTTGTCAAAACCTAAAGTAGAAACATTCGCATCACGAAGATCATCTCTCCCCGTGATTTGTTTGAACTTCTCAGCTCTCCGTAAAACACTAGCCAGACACCACTTTATGTCCATCAGCTCCATTTCTTCTGCATCTATCTGGTCGTAATCTTCTTTAGTTAACATTGGATTGCCGATACGACCTACAACAAAACAAGTGTAAGATTCCAAAACCATTTCTAATAAAGACATTTGGTTTTTGGCAACTTCCTCAGAATAATCTTGATCATTTTCAAGATTTAACACTATGTTGCATTGCAATTTTTTCCCATTTTTAGTTGCAGAAATGTTTGGATCAAAAGATGGAAATGAAATGAAACTGGTTTTGCTATTTGATCCAGATGAAGGACTTCCAGACGAATTCTTGGCACTGTAGGCAGTCTCAACTTTAGGAGATAGATTTGAAGATTTCTTTTCATTAACTCTTGCCTTATAATACAGCCCGATGTCCTGTTCACCATCAAAATCTTTCATCCTAATCACTTTTCTCTGTTCCATCTCTTGAGCCTCTATCTTCTCGATGAACTTACTGAGCGTCAAGTTGCTAAAACCTTTCTTGTTTCTGAGCATCATTGATGTGTGTAAAATGCAACATATAAATCACATCAATTAAGGCATAAAACTAACCCTTTTTAAGTACTAATGTTGGAAAAAGAGTGTTTTTTTGTCTTCCTTTTGTATTTTCAGGATGAAATGAGCTTAAAATCACAAAAGAAGCAAAAAGACAACTAATTCTAGCATAAATACAAGAAAAGGAATAAAAGTAGACTGCCCGGATCCTCAACGGCACCTCCCAAGGCAAAGAAGAGAAAACAGAAGACTGAACACGCCCCGTGTCCAGCGAACACGGGGCCGTGCCCAAGAAGCAGCAGAAAAGACAAACCAGTAGAAGCTTCCATTGCCCACCACGGGGCCGTGTCCAGCGGGCACGGGGGCGTGGTGAAAGTACAGCAGGCGCATTAATTGTAATTGCGAATTACAATTAATGAAGAGAGAGAATGTCAGACGGGCACGGGGGCGTGTCCAGCGGACACGGGGCCGTGCCCAGCCTTCTGTTCAGCCTATAAATAGGGGTGCTTGGTTTCATTCCATCTCATCCCTTGGCACACCACCTCTCTCACACTTCATCCACCACCCACCACCACCATAACACCATCATCCACCACCATCATCCATTGTCCGTCATAGAGTGTGTGAGTCGTCTCGGGATCCAAGATTGATCGTAAGAGTTCTTGACAATCAAGGTCATGTTTGCCTATGTCTCTTACATCACTTGGTGAAGACAAGTGTTTAGTATAATACTTTTTATTTTTAATCTTTTGCACTTTTTATTTGGTTTTGTATTAATGACTTTAATAACTAGTTACTTATGTTGAAGGTGATCTTTCCTTATCGTTTATCCGTGGTGTCTTGGCGTTATTTTACTGTCTATATAAAATAAAAGATTTTCACCATTCATATCTCCACGGTCTATATGGAGGTATGTTGGCTACCTGGTCGGGGGTTAAGGGAACGGTTTGGTAAGGGTCTTGCCCTTGTTCAGCGTTTAGAGGTCCTGCTTGGGACCTGGGTCAAATTTAGTAGGATCTCCTTCAATGCCCATAGGTATTGGATGGCGGGGATCCAAACTCTTTGACCCCCTCATAAGTTAACTACTATTAATACTATAACCCGGCTATTTAGGACTGTATCCCTGCGGACTCAGACTACTTAGCCGAGGGTAACGTCACCGCCGAAAGCGGGGCCTACCACAATTTGCATTAATAACTTAATTCATTATCTTTCAATAATCCGACCCTTTAGGATTGTATCCTTGCTGACTCAAACTACTGGGTTGAGGGTAACGTCGCCTTCAAAAGAGGGGCCTACTACAATAACTAAGATAATCTCTTAAACAAGTGCAAAAGTGCGAAAATAATCAAAGGTTATACTAACACACGTGTCGGATCCAAGTGATTCATCTTGTCTATCTGTTTTTATTTTATTTTATTTTTCAACATTTAGTTAGTTTTTATTTTTCTTAGTTTAAAACATTTTTCTCACTTTTTGATTTGATTAGACGTTGAGGATAAACCGGTACTAAAAGCTCTTGTGTCCTTGGACGACCTCGGTATCTTACCAACACTATACTACGTCCACGATGGGTGCACTTGCCCATATGTGTGTTTAGTGTTAGTAAATATCGTGTTTTATAAATTTAAAACTTGGCTAAAAGTGT
This sequence comes from Helianthus annuus, assembly GCF_002127325.2. Taxonomy (NCBI): domain Eukaryota; kingdom Viridiplantae; phylum Streptophyta; class Magnoliopsida; order Asterales; family Asteraceae; genus Helianthus; species Helianthus annuus. Next base: position 29,563,391 of record NC_035449.2, on the reverse strand, counting down.
AAAAAGGGGCTTAAATACTCATCAAAATTATATACACACCGACACACATCAAGTTTTTGGCGCCGCTGCCGAGGACACAAGGATTTTAAGAAAGTTAGGAATCAACGGCCTAATCATATTTTTATTTTTTCTTTTATTTTTAGGATTTTTTCGTAGATTTTCAGCTTCTGCAGAGCTCAGCACGGGGCCGTGCCTGCTGAACACGCCCCCGTGCCCAATCATTGGAACTGGCAATCCTGTTTTAAGTCAGACAGTAAGCTGAACACGGGGCCGTGTCCACTCAACACGCCCCCGTGCCCAAGATTCTCTTACTGAAAACAGAACCGTTAGATCCCGGCGGTTGGTAATTTCTGACACAAACATGAGTGATAGTAATTCTTTTTACTTTCGGCACTCTTATGGTATGTGGTGTCGATTATGTGGAGGCGAACATGAGGAATTAAAATGTTATTTTCTCAATTATAGGCCCCACTATATAGACCCACCGATTCCTTGTAACCTTAAGAGGGGCGAAAGTAAAAATAAGCACTATCTCTCCCTCGAATGCGCCCAACCAGATATTCTAGGAGAAATGCTCCTTGACGAGTTATTTCAACTAGAAGAGCTAATTCTCAATTGGTCAAAAGAACTTAGGAAGGATTTTATAGATCCATCCGAAGATGATGACCATGAGGAAATGTTGGAACCGCATTCCGACAACCTCGTTGCTCCTGAAAATACCTTCATACCTAGAAAGGACTTGGACGATAGTCGTCCCTGTGTCGATTGTGCCGTGAAGGACTCCCCATCGACTTCGTTCGGTGCATACATAGACCTGAGCGATTCGGCATACACCTTCTTTAACGAGAGCCCGGAAAAGGGTTGGACTTGTCCACCTAGAATGAAAATAGGAATTACCCTCACCGATAACCTCTTGCGTTCTCGCCTTAGTATAGGACAATTAAGGTATCTTAGGCACTTTGGGGTTGTTCCCACAAATCAAGAACCACCCGATATAAATAAACTCCTTAGTAGCGACAAACTTCATAAACAGCTACCCGACACGGGGCCGTGCCCGGCCAACACGCCCCCGTGTCCACCAAAAGATTCCATTCTGATCAGAACGTCAGAATACGGACAAACTGTGTCAGAATTTCATCTGCACACGGGGTCGTGTCCAGCGAACACGGGGTGTGTCCAGAAGGCTGTCATTTTCTATAAATGCAGCCAAAAATCCTGCACATTTGGACCAACTTGGGACAGAGATTTGAAGGAATCTTCTCTCAAACAATCCTAGGTAAGTCTAAAAGAAGGTTCCAACAACCCATCTTGTCCTTTCCTCTTCTAGACATTTCCTTCTTTTCATCTTTCTTCAAGAACTACCATGAAAAGTTTGAATTTTTCAACCTTGTGGTAGGAAACAAAGAGTTTTGATCATGGAATCTTGGTGAAAACATGTTGTGTAACATTGTTTAAAGTTATTTATGACCAAAAAGTCTACATAAATTCAGAAAATAACTTAGAAACCCAAGATTCCTTGCTTCAAAATTCTGCAGAAAGATGAACACGGGGCCGTGCTCAATGAGCACGGGGCCGTGTCCAGAAACTGTTTCGTCATATAAACTACTTTTGGTTTATTTTTCGTAGAATGGCGAGTGAAAACAGCGAAACATCATCCGTTCATTCCTCAAACAGCAGAAGGGGAAGAAGGCCCTCCGTTGAAGCTACACTTGTGCACTATGTGATAGCATTGAGGGAAGCTCTCGACGAAATGACGTCAGTAGAGGAGGTCCTTATTGACCGTATTAACGATCTTACAATGGGACTTGAAAGTAGCTTCCAAGAAATTAACCTTTTGCACCAAAGGTTAAACATTCTTGTAGCACCTCCTATGGGGCCAGTCCTTCCACAACAGGACTGGAACTTGGCACTCGGGGTTAGCAACCCTACCGGTTGGGACGACTTTCCCGCAGAACCTCCCATGGAACACCCACAAGAAATTCCAGTGGAAGTCGAAACTCCTCAAACCAATGCAAATGAGCCCTCTTTTCTCCTTCCGAGGGAGGTAGAGGAGTGGCTCGCCGATATATGAGGAGGACCACGCCCGGAAAAAGGAGTTCTAAAAAGCCTTATCTAACCAAGATTAGTAGCTTCTTGGAAATTTTGCTATATTAGAATAAAACATAGGGCTAGAACTCCATGGTTTAATATTTATGTACTTTCATCTTTAACTTTATGTAATGTCTCTCTATGTTTGCAATGTTATGATGGTTTTTAAGATTGATGGGTGTTTAATGAATAAAACACACTCATGGTGGTAATGGATGAAAAAGGGAACGAGAAAAATGGACCCATGCACGAAGAACAGAGCAACCCGACACAAATCTCCATCACAGAAGGCTCAACACGGGTCGTGCCCAACCAACACGCCCCCGTGCTGAGCCCCCTGCAGAAAAACACCCAGTTCAGGTAACTGGACACGGGCCGTGTTCAGCGGACACGCCCCCGTGTCCAGGCTTCTGTTTTAATTCTTTAATTTTCGTTACTGGCACTTGACCACGGGGCCGTGCCCGGTCACCACGGGGCCGTGTCCAGGATGCCAGTAATATAAATCTTTGCTTTTTAACTTACTTTTACACATTCTAATCAACCAAAAACCTTATTTTTGGACACATTGAGGACAATGTGTAAATTAAGTGTGGGGGGGATGCTAAAACCTTGAATTTTGCAAATCCTAAATACAAGCCTTACACAAAACTCTATTGGAACCGCTAAACACCCCAAATTTTTTCAAAAACTTTTTCATTTTTTTATCATTTACTTGTCTTAGTTTAAGTTGGGAATAACAAGTTCTAAAAAAGTTATATTTTCACAAATTTACAACCGATAGCGTCGTGATAACAAAGAACCAACATAAGAAAATTACGAAACGGCATAACAAGTCTAGTTAAAAATTCGATTATATATACTTGATCACATTAAAAACCCATTCCCACAAAAGTGAGTTTTGAGCCTTTATTGAGCATAAAGATATACATATTTAGACTAAATGCTCATTTTTCGTTTCTTGTGTGAATAGCCGCTTGGTTTTTACAACTCTAGAACTTGCCACGACAATACATTCCTGGTCCTTACCAACTTAAACCCAAGTAAGTAAGTGATAGAGGCATTAGGACTAACCATATTTTTCTTTCTAAACCATTATTTTTCATTTTTTTTACCACCTACCCAAAATCCCCCTAGATAGCCCCTTTGAGCCTAAACCTTTCATTTCATTACCCCAAAACCCTTTTTACCCACCGAAAACCCTTTTTATTTTTCACCCTTTTATTTTAGTAACAAGCTCGGTTTTTCGTAAACTCGCCTTTTTATGTGATGAAAAAAAAAATGATGAAGTCAAAAACAAACAAAAGCTATATAAAAGCTTGTTTGGAGAAATACTTCAAAATAAAAAGTCACTAAAAACAACGTATGTCACGAAAACCGACGCTTTTTACGATTTTCGCCCTTCTACTAACAACTAACCCAACCACCCACCTTTAACCCAAGCCTAACCCTTCACCCAAAAAGTCCTCTTGATACTTACAAAGGTAAAAAGTTAAAAAGGAGGAGGATTGATTGCTTGGCAAGCCTATGGAAGGCGTAAGTTCCATGCCGCTCTCGAGTGATTCACTAAAAATTACACCTTCGGCCGAGTGTTGAGTGATCCCCCGCGAGGTATGTGAACTTGTATATAAGTGGAATTTTAATAAGGCATGCTATGCCCAAATAAGTAATTTATCTTATGAAACGTTCAAAATAAATCATAACGAATAGGATTGCAAATAAATAAAAATAAAACTTACAAAGACCTTGGATTCCCGACACTCTAGGACAAGCTAAAAACTTTCTCTTCTACCTATTCCATTTGGGAGTGTAAGCCACATTTAAAAGAGTTTTGCTTGAGGACAAGCAAAAGTTCAAGTGTGGGGGTATTTGATGTGTGTAAAATGCAACATATAAATCACATCAATTAAGGCATAAAACTAACCCTTTTTAAGTACTAATGTTGGAAAAAGAGTGTTTTTTGTCTTCCTTTTGTATTTTCAGGATGAAATGAGCTCAAAATCACAAAAGAAGCAAAAAGACAACTAATTCTAGCATAAATACAAGAAAAGGAATAAAAGTAGACTGCCCGGATCCTCAACGGCACCTCCCAAGGCAAAGAAGAGAAAACAGAAGACTGAACACGCCCTGTGTCCAGCGAACACGGGGCCGTGCCCAAGAAGCAGCAGAAAAGACAAACCAGTAGAAGCTTCCATTGCCCACCACGGGGCCGTGTCCAGCGGGCACGGGGGCGTGGTGAAAGTACAGCAGGCGCATTAATTGTAATTGCGAATTACAATTAATGAAGAGAGAGAATGTCAGACGGGCACGGGGGCGTGTCCAGCGGACACGGGGCCGTGCCCAGCCTTCTGTTCAGCCTATAAATAGGGGTGCTTGGTTTCATTCCATCTCATCCCTTGGCACACCACCTCTCTCACACTTCATCCACCACCCACCACCACCGTAACACCATCATCCACCACCATCATCCATTGTCCATCATAGAGTGTGTGAGTCATCTCGGGATCCAAGATTGATCGTAAGAGTTCTTGACAATCAAGGCCATGTTTGCCTAAGTCTCTTACATCACTTGGTGAAGACAAGTGTTTAGTATAATACTTTTTATTTTTAATCTTTTGCACTTTTTATTTGGTTTTGTATTAATGACTTTAATAACTAGTTACTTATGTTGAAGGTGATCTTTCCTTATCGTTTGTCCGTGGTGTCTTGGCGTTATTTTACTGTCTATATAAAATAAAAGATTTTCACCATTCATATCTCCACGGTCTATATGGAGGTATGTTGGCTACCTGGTCGGGGGTTAAGGGAACGGTTTGGTAAGGGTCTTGCCCTTGTTCAGCGTTTAGATGTCCTGCTTGGGACCTGGGTCAAATTTAGTAGGATCTTCTTCAATGCCCATAGGTATTGGATGGCGGGGATCCAAACTCTTTGACCCCCTCATAAGTTAACTACTATTAATACTATAACCCGGCTATTTAGGACTGTATCCCTGCTGACTCAGACTACTTAGCCGAGGGTAACGTCACCGCCGAAAGCGGGGCCTACCACAATTTGCATTAATAACTTAATTCATTATCTTTCAATAATCCGACCCTTTAGGATTGTATCCTTGCTGACTCAAACTACTGGGTTGAGGGTAACGTCGCCTTCAAAAGAGGGGCCTACTACAATAACTAAGATAATCTCTTAAACAAGTGCAAAAGTGCGAAAATAATCAAAGGTTATACTAACACACGTGTCGGATCCAAGTGATTCATCTTGTCTATCTGTTTTTATTTTATTTTATTTTATTTTTCAGCATTTAGTTAGTTTTTATTTTTCTTAGTTTAAAACATTTTTCTCACTTTTTGATTTGATTAGACGTTGAGGATAAACCGGTACTAAAAGCTCTTGTGTCCTTGGACGACCTCGGTATCTTACCAACACTATACTACGTCCACGATGGGTGCACTTGCCCATATGTGTGTTTAGTGTTAGTAAATATCGTGTTTTATAAATTCAAAACTTGGCTAAAAGTGTAAAAAGGGGCTTAAATACTCATCAAAATTATATACACACCGACACACATCAATCATCAAGTATGTGCCCCACGTTTCATATGGCAACGCATCAGTAAGTTTCTCAATCAGCTCATCAGTACTTTTTTCAATACTCAATCTTTTCATATTAGCAAGCAGATTACAATATCGTTCAATAATTTCTCTCGTACTCTCATTCTTCAACCCTCGGAATAAATCAAACTCTTTCTTCAGAAGTGACTTTTTACTCTTGACCATCTCCTCACTTCCTCTAAACTTCGACCATAACGCTTTCCAAATCGAGTACGAAGTTCCATTATGCTGTAGAAGAACCATGATATCTTCTTTCACTGCCTGTTGAAGAAGACTAAGCATCATTTTCTCGTCTTTGTACTTTTTCCTAGCATCAGCAGTAAGATCTTTGATCGGAACGGGTTCTTCATCGTCATTTAAAGGTCGAACATACTTCGTTTCCACGCATTCCCAAGCATCAAGATAATTCGCTTGTACCCAATTTTCAAACCGACCTTCCCAACCTTTGAATTCTTCTATGTTCATAAGCCTCGGTGGTTTTTGCATTGTGCCCGTTTCGTTTTCGAGCATCGTATTTTGTGCGAATGTAATCGGAGTCACTGGCGTAGCGAACGCGTTGAAAAATTCCTCGTCCATCTTCAAAATTTTTGAAAAGTTCAATAATCAGCCTTAAAAGCGAATCAGGATGTCAATTGGACACAAAAGCGGACCAATCAGATCAATAAGCGGACCAGAATATCAATCGGACACAAAGGCGGACCAGATGGATCACCCTATGAGCGAACCGTATTGGACAGATGAGCGGATTCCCAACCTTTGAATTCTTTTATGTTCATAAGCCTCGGTGGTTTTTGCATTGTGCGTTTCGTTTTCGAGCATCGTATTTTGTTCGAATGTAATCGGAGTCACTGGCGTAGCGAACGCGTTGAAAAATTCCTCGTCCATCTTCAAAATTTTCGAAAAGTTCAATAATCAGCCTTAAAAGCGAATCAGGATGTCAATTGGACACAAAAACAGACCAATCAGATCAATAAGCGGACCAGAATATCAATCGGACACAAAGGCGGACCAGATGGATCACCCTATGAGCGAACCGTATTGGACAGATGAGCAGATCGGACAAACTGTTGGAGCGGACCGGATGGGTCAGATAAGCGGACCGGTGATTTGAAGCGGATCTGCTTGTAACTCTGCCGAATAAGCGAACCAGATGTGTTAATTTGGAACTGACCGACCGTATGAGCGAACCGGATAACCAAATAAGCGAACCGAGCGATCTGTTTTGAAGCGAACCAATGTGGTTCGACCGAAAGAGCGAACCAGACTTATGCAGTTTGAGCGGACCAGTATCACCGGACCGAATAAGCGGATCTCCAATCGGACCTCATTTTTCTACGAATTTTGGCTCCAAACTTTCAAGGGTTTGTCTCTGTACTATTGCGCACAATCCTTGAGATTTTCAGCAATTTTCGACCGTCGGAAGTGTCTAAAATGAAAAAAGAACGTGTAGAAGTAAGAAATCTTGATGTTTTTCAGCTATTCTCTGCAGAACTCCTCCTCCTGAAGCTCTGATACCAATTGTAGGATCGTTTCGTGACCTAAACGAGTCGTTCAGAGGCGTTTTTGTCAATTACAGGTGCGGAAAACAAGTAATCAATGTAGGAATAGCTTTTAATTCACTTTAAACTCTTTCTGTATTGATTTGACAACGATTACAATCAGTTCTCGATCCGGCAGCACTTCGGTACGAGTTTCGACACTATGTTCCAGACTGATTCGCTCATTGGACTATATATAGAAGTTTGGGTTCGCTTATTGGACAGGCCCAATAAGCGAACCATATGAGCGAACCTGACATAAGACACTCAAGCGGACCTACAATGTTGACATTCGAGCGAACCACTCAATGGTCATACGAGCGGATCAGCTATGATGCTATTCGAGCGGACCTGTCATGTCCACTCGAGCGAACCTAACTCTATTGGATCAATGAGCGGACCTATCTATTACATGTTTTCTTGTTTTCCGTTCATTATACAATCAGTCCTATTCTAAGACTCGAACGAAGATGTAGTCGACAGACAACTGCACCAACAGACTCCCCCTTGAATGTTGACGGAATCTTCAGTGAGAGTCTTCAACATGACATTCTCGGATATTGCTCGGTCTTCTTCAGGAATTCTGCCTAGATCTTTCTTAGGCTATAACTTGATACAAGACGAAGTCATCAGATGAAATGCACCAACAGATACTATGCTTCATGAATTTTGAAGGTGTGGGACCATGTGCTAGCCGATCGGCTGGCCCGGTCGATCGGCTGGTATGTCCGATCGGCTGGGCTGTTTGAACAGCCTAGCCGTTTGGCCAGCATTTCTGACCTAGTCGGCCTTTCGTCTAACACTTGGCTGTTTAATGATTTGTCATTCTTTTAAGGTAACTTGATAATGAGTTGAACTATGATACCCTCCGTTCCTACTCGCTTCTTTGGCTTGGACAGGAATCACCCAAGTCCGGCCGGTGAACGGTTCAGAACGTTGGCTTAGAGTTTAACCCAAAATCGGTGAACCTTGTATATAGAATCCGAATCTTGAACCTCTTAACTGTTAGAATGATTAGTCAGTTAGGTCAAGCTTCGTTTCTATTGATTCTAAGGTATTGAGTGTAAAAGAGTTGAAAGAAAGTCGGGAAAGTCCTTCTCTCAATTCTTTCCACAGTGAGATATCTTAAGATTTCAGCGAATCCTAGTTTGTTTATGTGGAAATCGGTTAGATCTAAGCCATTCATGGTTGAATGATGTCAAAACATGATGTTCTTGAAGAACACCATGATGACATCACCCAAGAACACCTAGATCTTGGTGATTTCACGGTTAGAATCCAAGATTTGAAAGATAGAAAGGTGTAGAATCATGCAATGATAAAAAACGTACAAGAATTAGAGTGAAAATTTACCGGAGTTGAGAGAAAGCTGAGTAAAGGTGAAGAATAGGAGCTGGCCGGTCAGAACTTTCCAAAAGTGGAAATGAGACAAGGACAGCCCTATTTATAGGCTTCCAAAAGGGAAAGTGGCAGCCGATCGGCCAGGAGCTCCGATCGAATGGGCTGCTCGATCGGCTGGCAAGATGCTAGCCGATCGGCTGGCCTGTTCGATCAGGATGCCTCCTGTTCGATCCGTGACACACTTTGAGTATTTTGCGATGATTTTCGACGTTTCGATTTCGATGGGCGATGATACGAATACGATAGAGTTCCCAGTCAAATTACTTTTAGTCATGGGGACTATATCTAACATACAATCATCTATAAATCACGTTTCGATGTCGGTTTCGATTGAGTTCGATTGCTTTTTGAGTTTCGATTTGATTTTCGATTGATTCGCTTGAATACCACACCAAACATATAAATAAACATGCACAAGTAACACGTAAGGCACACACACACGTATAATAACACCAGAGTTCGCTTAATTCGAGTCTCGAGTTTGATTGATGAATCGATTAGCTTGATTATTGATTGATTAACTTTATCGCGTTGTTACTTCCTACTATTCACAGTCGTAAATTGGTCGTATTGATTAAACATTTGATCATTTCATTCATACAACACTTACTCCACATAATGCAAAAGTAAAAAGAACATTAGCAGTCAAAGAAGTCAAAGTTGACTTGGACTTTGACTTTGACTTTGACATTCGGAAACACGGGGTGTTACATTGGGGTCACGCTTCTTGTTGTTGGAACCCTTGTTGTTACGTGTCGCTTGATTCAGGTTCGCATGCTTCCTTTTCTTGTCACCAGACGACTCAGCATGCGTCTCGGTCTTCTCAGTTGGGTTTAGCGATAACTTCATCATACGAACAGCATCTTCAGTAAGGCTGACAGCCAGAGTTACAGCCTGTGTGATCGTTTTAGGTTTGGCCGAAGTTACCATGCTGCGGAACTCGGGGGCCAGTCCCCAAATGTAGCGTTCAACGCGCTTAAATTCAGGAGTCACCATGTAAGGGATCACTCTAGACAAATCGTGGAACCTTAGGGTATAACCAGTAATGTCAGCACCTTCCATGGTCAAGTGCCAGAACTCCGTCTCCAACCTTTGGAGTTCAGCATGTGAGCAATACTTTTCTCTCATACGTTCCTTTAGCTCATCCCACGTCATGCCGTACACAACATCATCACCCAGAGTCTGGACTTGCAAATTCCACCAAGTCAAAGTTTCATCAACAAACAACCCCGTAGCAAAAGTGACTTGCTGATCCGCGGTACACTTGCTCATACGGATAGTGGCATCAGTCTTCTCCGTCCATCGTACAAAAGCCACTGCACCTCCCGTACCATCGTAGTTCAGCAGCTTGCAGTCGAGAAACTGCTTGAAAGTGCAGCCTTGAGCTGTGTTTCCTCCAGATGTATCTCCCTGCCTATTACGTCTAGCATTGCTTGGTCCTCCACTGTGCTCAGTGCGGTTCGCCTCGTATTGGGCGATAGCTGCGGAGATCCTTTCTTCCAGCAGGGAGTTCAACTCTTCAGCAGTCCTTGGTAGTGGGGGAGGAGGAGGTTGATCAGAATCTCGATTGTTCACAGCTCTCCTAGGTGCCATGTTCTGTCAGAACACAACACAACAGGGTTAGACATTTGTTTGATATCACCATACGAGACAGTAATTGTATATATACACAGATATATACCCACATAAGTGACATCAAACAATCCGCCCAACCTATAAATCAATTCATACAGTAACAAGCATGTATAAATAGATAAATACTGGCGTGTCATAAGATATTCACCGAGTCTTTACACATATCAGAACAACTTGTTACATCATTGTTTGCGAAGTAAACAAAATGCATAAGGGTTACATCTCCCCAAAGTACAAGTTTAATATATGTAAAGGACAAAATATCTTATTTCACATTGGCGGTTCTTGTCTTTATATCCTAAATTATTACTCCAAAAGAGTATTTAATAGGCTGGGGGAGGGTGAGGGTATTTACGTTTGACCTTTTCTTGTGCTGGAAGAATCTCTTATGATACGTGACAAGACTTGCTGTGGTTTCTATGCACTGAATTCCATAATTATGTATGCATCCATAATTACGTAACTCCTTGCACAGTCCGCACAGTTCGTTTCATCCTCGTATCACTTCCTTCAGATAGGCCATTGTTTTCAGACGAAGTCACGTATACCTGTGATATTCTACTTCTAGTATATGTATATATCAATTATTACACATAGTTGCAAGTAATTCTTAGTCAAAGATAAGTGCTACTCCAGTGCACCCTAAGTCTCGTAGTATCCTCACTTGACTTTTTGAAAACAGTTTCAGGCAGTGGATGTCGCGGAAAGCTTTATGCAATGAAAACTTTTTGAAAAATTGTTTTCGTGCAAAGATCCTAGAGATTGTAGTCTAGACTCAAGAAGGAATCCTGGTTCACTACAATCGCAGCTCTGATACCAATCTGTCACACCCCTTTCTAAGGCGGAAGCACGAGGTGTGATCTTGAAAGGTTCTCATTGCATACGAATGGTAAACATACTACATGCTCGTAAAAATAACTTCAAATGCAAATAACATTACGTAACTGTCACACCCCGATTTCCACGTATCTCACCGGTGGGCCCGGTGGGGGATTATCGTGACGTAGTTGGCAACATTATAGTCAAACCACACAATATATATGAATGCACAGCGGAAGCATAAAGATAAGTATATTTCAAATTTAGGTGTAATATCAATGTATCACCATTGTTGAAATAATAATCCACAGGGGATCAATAAAAATAACAAAAGTATTGTTCAACAGACTTCAGGCATCTTAAGCTTGCGAGACTTCTAATGATGCTAAGGAGAAATCCCAGCCAATTACGCATAGTACCTGCATTTAGTCTTTTTGGAGAAAATACGTCAGTTTACACTGGTAAATACATTCAACCGACACTTTTGTAAAATGTTTAATAAAATTGATTTGAATGCACAAGGCACAAATTCTTTTATAACTTGGGAGAATTATTTAAATATATAATCTTGTAAAGAATTACATGTTTGCTATGCGTTCGGTCGCCCGGATCTAGTCCGGGTTAAAGATTAATAGACACACCACATAGCATACAACCGTAGCGGGTAACCAACGGTTATACCTTTAAATCATAGACACGATGCCGGGTGTACGCCTACACCCGGATGTCAAGGTCGTGGCCATTTTATACAATGATGCCAAGGATATCCGGGACATGGTCATTAAGCTCCCAAAGGCTTTAAGCCAACAAAACAAGTTTTTAAATGGGTCACATTGATAATACCCAACTACTAATGAGTTGGGGTCAATTGCCCGACCAAGCGGTATTTTAGATACCGTAACCCAAGCCCGTATAACGGAAAATAAGTTAAAAGTATTTACCTTTGCAAGTATAATCCTTAATTGAATAAATCACAGATAGCTTTTACTGGTCTCCTATTCTGGAACGAAGGTTTAAAATAACCTATTAGAATCCTAACGGGTCTTTATATTTGCCGTAGCTTAGACCGGTCGGTTTCAAAGGATAGTTACGGTTTAATCGCGTGACAGGCGAAAACCGTGAATGGAGTGTGATTTTGACCCAACAAGTTTGAAGACTTGTTTTATATGGGTATAATAATCATACTCTAGATTTTGGGGTCAAAACAATATGGTTTGACCCGTCTCGGCTAATTTATGTAAACTAGTTACATAATCCGAACCGTGCGCGCAAAAGGCGCAACGGGTAACCGCAAGAGTCCTACACTGTTTTCCTAAGTCAATATGCCTTAAAGAGGTTGTGGTATCAGTAGGATACCTTCCCTAATGCCCGTAACGAGTTTAAGTTCATATTATGCCCCGTAGGGGTATTTCGGTCTTTTTAAAGATTACAAAAGAGGTTTTAGAGTTCTACAGGAAATCTGAGTTTCCCGAACAGTTTATAAAGTCTAAAATACTTTATTTATTGTTTAAAATCAGTACCAACTGGAATCGGGTCAAAAGACCTTGTAGAACTCGAGTTATGGCCGAAAAGGGTATATTCGGTATTTACCGAACCGTTGCCATAACCGCAGGTTATGAGCAGGTTAAAAATAATTAAAAATCTTTAAAAAATCCCAAAATATTATTTTACATCAGTGAGTAAAAGTTTTGGTGTCGAAATCCGGGTTTAGATAGGCGTTATGCTAATTGCGCTATTTAATTACTTAAAGTTTCGCAATTTGCGCTATTTAGCATAACTCCTATTCTGGACCTCGGATTGACGTGAAATTTTAGGGACATGCTTAGAAATCAGTAACCAAGGTTATGATCCATTCACGTGTCCGAAATTCTCGTTTTAATTTAAAAAGGGCGTTACGGTCAACTTTTAAGCATTTAACGGAAATGTGTAAAAGACTTGGACAAGCAACGAACCGGTCACAGAGGGTTATACCATCATGTAACCTGGTCCTAAGAGAGTCCTAAGGCATATCTAAATCAAACTTTAACGGGTCAGAACTGAAGTCAATGCAAAAGTCAAACTTTTGCAACTTTCGGCTCCGAACCGGGTCTAAACAGAAAATGGTCAGATCAAACAAGCTTAGACTAGTTTATATACTTATTATCACGTTTTATGAATGTTCAAACAGGTTACATATCATCTACATTACAGATTATGCAAGAAATCGCAAAATGACATTTCTGTTGACTTTTTCTAAGCACGTTTGACTCGATATTTGAACTAGTTAGATTGGGAATCAGATGGTGCCCTTTTAGGGGTTTAATGCCCACATGATTACCATCATATAACTATCTTTGATTCGACAAACCACTGGACCATTCGTGATTTATCTCAAAGTCAATCGTTAATTACGACGGATTGACTTTTAGGCTAAACTAAGCAAAAACTAAGCCATAAAAGGGTTGGCATACTTACAGAAGCTTGGTGCACGACTTAGGATGTTAGAAGAAAGCTTGAGAGCTCCAGGAATGATCAGAAGGTAAGTTTTGAGGTGTGATTCACTTATGCACAATGCATTGGCTTTTATAGTGAAAAATGAGGCTTAGGATCATCACAACTCATCCTACAAAGCATCATGGATGTCCAGCAGGTGGCCCTGGGTGCTAGGGGGCAAGTAGAGGGCGCCCATGCTTCATTTATTGCCCTTTTGATCGTTCACAACTTCAAACAGCAAGTCTGTCCAAGAATTCTGCATCTGGGACTCTTACGCGGCCCGCATTAGATTTAGGCCAGATGTACGCGGGCCGCCTGGATCTTCATGTCAGGAAACGTATCTAAAGGTGGCTCGCGGCCCGCTTCAACTTGCTTGTTTCACTCAGGCGGGCCGCCTGAGGCCTAAATTTCAAGATTTTTAAATCTTTTGTAATGATTAACCAAATCTTTGGTAATTAATAACCTGACCTTTCGGGTTCGAAGGGGTAACTTTGCGATTTGGCCCTCGGTTAATTACACTTAAGGGCCTCGTGCCATTTTCTCGCACTGTTAAGTCCCCGGTTAGTTTAATTACTATCCGGAAAGCCTTAACTTTCATTGTTGACGCTTTTAATCTCTCTCATACGAATTTGATCATAACTTTCTCGTTTTAAAACGGAACTTCGCGAGATTTACGTAGTATATTCTAGTGAGCGTATTTTACTGTTACAAAGCCTTGGGTTCATCAAAGGGTCACTCAGAGGTATAAATTAAACATGTTAACACAATTAACCCCTGTAGCTTGTAATCTCTCACTTTCTCCCGCGTTTCGCTCCGTACGATCCATGATTTATTCGTTTGAAGGTACGAGCATCATTTAGGGTTACTATACAGTATATTTACCCTCCGTTAACATTTATAACCCTCGAATTTACATACTTTCAAGGTTTGTCAACTTTAGTCCTTTATTTATTATAAAATGCCACGTGTAAACTCATGACACGTGTCAACACTTTATTGGACACAAAATTTCGAGGTGTTACATCCTCACCCCCTTAAAATAAATCTCGACCCGAGATTTACTCAAACAAATAAGGGTATTTTTCTTTCATCGTGGCTTCAACCTCCCACGTGAATTCGGGACCTCTACGGGCATCCCACTTGACCTTTACTATAGGTACATGCTTCCTTCGAAGCTTCTTTACCTGTTGATCTTCAATCGACAAAGGTTTTTCCACAAATTTCAAGCTCTCATCTATATGCACATCTGTGTGTGGGATCACCAATGATTCATCAGCGAAGCACTTCTTTAGATTGCAGATGTGGAACACATTGTGAATTCCATTGAGCTCTTCTGGTAAGTTTAACTTATAGGCAACGGACAAGACCCGTTCGATAACCTCGAAAGGTCCTATGTATCTCGGGCTTAGTTTACCTTTCTTACCGAAACGCATCACCCCCTTCCAAGGTGATACTTTAAGTAACACTTTTTCACCTACTTCGAAGTGAAAATCTTTACGCTTCAGATCCGCGTAACTCTTCTGCCTATCTCGGGCAGCCTTGAGACGGTCTCGAATCTGGACAATCTTGTCCGTCGTTTCGAAGATTATCTCTAGTCCTGATAATTGGACATCTCCAACTTCCGCCCAACAAACAGGCGATCTACACTTTCTACCGTATAATGCCTCGAAAGGCGCAGCCTTTATGCTGGTATGGTAGCTATTGTTGTAGGAGAATTTGATTAGTGGTAGGTTCTTATCCCAACTACCACCCAAATCGATAGCACATGCACGTAGCATGTCTTCCAACGTTTGAATAGTATGCTCACTCTGACCGTCTGTCTGGGGATGGTAAGCCGTACTAAAATTCAGACGTGTGCCCAAAGATTGCTGGAAACTTTTCCAGAAATGAGATGTGTATCTAGTATCTCTATCGGAGATAATAGACACAGGTATGCCATGCAAGCCTACAATCTTATCAACGTATAACTGGGCTAACATATCGGAGCTATCAGTCTCCTTGATGGGTAAGAAATGAGCTGACTTAGTCAGTCTATCGACTATAACCCATATTGTGTCATTTCCTTTCCTCGTCTTGGGTAACTTGGTAATAAAATCCATAGTTACACATTCCCACTTCCATTCCGGAAGTTCAAGCTGTTGTAGCAAGCCAGACGGCTTTTGATGCTCAGCCTTGACTTGCGCACAAGTTAAGCATTTGGCTACATAAGCGGCTACAGACTTTTTCAAGCCTATCCACCAATAATTTGCCTTTAGATCCTGATACATTTTATCTGCTCCAGGATGGACAGAATATTTGGAACTCTGGGCCTCCTGGAGGATAATATCTCGTAGTCCTCCATAAATAGGAACCCATATTCGCCCATTCAATCGTAATATTCCGTCTTTGCTAAGAGTTAACTGCTCCTCAGTTACTCCCAGCTTCTCTTTAGGATAGTTAGCTTCCAACACAGCTTCTCTCTGTGCAGCTAACACCCTTTCAATCAAATTATTCTTCACTTCAATGCTCTTAGCATTGATTCGGATGTGTTTCACCCTTTCTTTCCGACTTAAGGCGTCAGCGACCACATTCGCTTTGCCGGGATGATACTTGATTTCACAATCATAATCATTTAAGGTCTCCATCCAACGGCGTTGCCTCATGTTTAATTCCTTCTGATTAAACAGATGTTGAAGGCTCTTATGTCATGTCCCCCGACCCCATCTAGCCGGAATCGGTGACGTGAGCAGTCCAATGGTACCGGTGATTATTTTGAAAAACATTGCAGCGGAAATTTCATCAGGACCGTGAGTTAGGAAAAATATCAGAGTTTAAAAACACCGGATTTTATTTAAATAGATGGAATAAATTCCATGTTTTACAAAGGTAGCTTTTAATAAAAACAATATTTCTTAATTTGATTTAATTAATAAAATAAGCCACTTCTTGAAGTCTTTTAGTGCCGGATCCAATCCTTACTCCAATCTACTGTAATTACCTGAAACGCGTTTTAAAAAGGTTTTGTCAGCGGGAAATACTGAGTGAATCATTCAGTTTACTGAAAACGACACATTTATTATAATTTACAGTATTAAGAGTTTTTACATATGTTTCAGATATCAACCAACTACCCACAGTATTTGTCACTCGACCGGATCTGTGACTGTGGTCATATCACCATTGGCTGCCCCAATGAATGACGTATATCACTTAATTTTAGGTTCGCCCACCTAATGTGATTAAAACAATAGTAATGTGCACAATACCCCACATACTGGCTGTAATTTGGTGATTACATAAACTTAATCACTGTAAGTTATAATTCTGAAAATAATTTTGGAGTATTGTAAAACATTTGATAAAAAGAGAATGACTCACTTTATAAGCATGCAAGATTGAGTTAACAAACTTCTTGATTCTACTTCTTCCGATAATCAAGCATGCACTATATTATTCTGGATCTTCTGATGATTTAATAGTTTGTTTGATTACGAGTGTGTAGTGGGGAGTATTTTCAGTAGTTAAACATATAGTTTAACAGAATGGAATACGTATTTGTGTATAACCCAAATCAAACCTTAATGGTAGTCACGAGATTCGAACCTTAACGAAATTCACAAAGTATAGTCTTGTTTAGACAGCATTTTGGCATCCGTTTTAACGAACTCACAAAATACAATACTTTGGCATCCGTTAGTTGGTTCATGAATCGATCGGGCAGAACATCGCATCGGTGATTATTGGTTAGAACACCAACGTATAGAGAGAAGAAGAAAGAAATGAGCAAAGAAAAATGAATCCTAAGCTTCCTATTTATAGGTAGGAAATAGGAAATTTCTAGGAAGTTTCCCTTGTATTTCTAGGAAGTTTCCTATAGCTTTTCTAGGAGGTTACTTATATCTTCTAGGAAGCTTCCTATCCACAGATATCTATCCTCTTACACCTTCCTAGTACCTTCCTTCGGTATTATCTATTATATATTTATATATATTTCTATTTAGGTGTTTAGTAGATCTTACTTAGCTTAATTAATCTTGCTTAACTCAATTAATCGTACTTAACTTAATTAATCTAGTTTAACTTAATTAATCTGGATTAACTTAATTAATCTTGATTAACTAATTAATTAATCATACTTAATTTAATTAACAGATTAATTAATCTACTCAGCTAACTTAATTGCTAAGTTTATTTAACTATTAAGTATTCTAGCAGTTTCCTGATTACGAGTTCTAATTTCTAGACACAATGGAACTCGTATTAGTGTATTAACTCAATTCAACTTTAACGATAATCACGAGATAAAACCCTCACAACGATTTACAAGTGCAATACTTAACAATTCAGCGGATTCACAACGAATGACAGAGTATAGCTCGAGTTCGGACAGCACTCAAACATTCAAGTCGAAATTACGATGAATAACAAAGTATAACTCAATTTGAGTAGCACTCAGATAATCATTGGATAGTTATAATCGATCGGATAAAGTATCGTACCAGTGATTAGAGTTATTACCCTAATAACGGGCAGAGTTTAGCCTATTGATTTAGCCTTGTAACCTAGTGCACACGAACTAGGTAGGTAACTTAATACAGCATTTACGATAACTCACGAGATCAAATTCTCACAACGAACGACAAAGTGCGATACTTAAACATCCATCGATTTAACGACGAACGACAAAGTATAACCCTAATGTGGGCGGCACTTAAGCATCCATTGGATATATTGATCGGTCGGAAAATGAATCGTAATAGCGATCGAGCTAATACCCTGTATCGTAGCAGCACCCCGCTACACTAATTAGTGATTTGTGTGTGTTTAATTGTACTACTACTGCTCTAATTCGACGTACACAGTGAGAATTGACGTCGTTTCAATCACAGAAAGCAAGTGCCAATGTCTGCTATTTATACACGAAATTTGGCAGGCTTACGGACCGTAAGCCATATCCCTTACGGTCCGTAAGGGAAGCAATCTAATTTATAGGCTGCCTAGGTTCGGGACTAGCTTTGCTGAGTTGACACTTTTCTCAAACTAATTTTAGACAGCGAGAATTTGTTGATAATCATCACTAGGGTTTACCCCCCTTGAGTTTTAGGGGCCCTGATCCTGATTCCGATTGTTCTAGAAATTTTAGGGTTTATGCAGAATTACTTGGGTGTCTTAATTAGGGTTTCCATAATAGATAATTATCATCCTAATTTATTGATTTTAGTGAGAGTTGTTACATCTTATGATCCGAATAGATCATAAACTTGATACCATACAGGTAATGCCTCCACAGTTTTAGTGCGAACACAACGGCACCCAGCTCCAAGTCATGAGTGGTGTAATTCTTTTCATGCACTTTTAACTGTCTCGAAGCATAGGCAATAACCTTGCCTTTCTGCATGAGCACACATCCCATGCAAGTGTGTGATGCGTCGCAGTAAACTACGAACTCCTCGGTACCTTCCGGTAGTGTCAGCAGAGGAGCGTTGCTCAGCTTTTGCTTTAGAATATCAAAGGACTCTTGCTGCTTAGGGCCCCAAACAAATTTTATCTTCTTCTTGGTCAGGGAAGTTAGAGGCGCAGCAATCCTTGAAAAATTTTCAATGAATCGCCTGTAGTATCCTGCTAACCCCAGAAAACTACGAATCTCAGTAGGCGTCTTTGGCTCTTGCCAATTCATGACAGCCTCAACTTTAGCGGGATCCACCTGGATACCACGCTCGCTGACAACGTGTCCTAGAAATTGGACTGCTCGTAGCCTTCGCACTTAGAGAATTTGGTATAGAGTTTCTCATGATGTAGAAGTTTGAGAATACAGCGAAGGTGTTTCTCATGGTCAGCTCGGTTCTTCGAGTATATAAGAATGTCGTTGATGAAAACGATGACGAATTTGTCCAAGTACGGCTTGCAGACGCGATTCATGAGATCCATGAACGCATCCGGTGCATTTGTGAACCAAAAGGCATCACTGGGAACTCGTAGTGACCGTAACGAGTCCTAAATGCGGTTTTATGTACGTCTTCATCTCTGACTCTCTGTTGATGATAGCCTGACCTTAAGTCAATCTTCGAAAAATAACTTGCCCCTTGTAACTGATCGAACAAATCGTCGATCCTCGGCAAGGGATATCTATTCTTTATTGTGACCTTATTAAGTTCGCGATAATCGATGCACAGACGCATCGATCCGTCCTTCTTCTTAACAAACAGGACAGGCGCTCCCCAGGGAGACGAACTGGGTTTGATGAAACCTTTAGCTAGCAGTTCATCCAGCTGGGTTCTCAACTCCTTCATTTCGGTTGGGGCTAACCTGTAGGGTGCTCTAGCAATAGGTGCTGCCCCAGGGATGATATCGATCCTGAATTCCACTTGCCTATCTGGTGGCAAACCAGGTAGATCTTCAGGGAAAACTTCTGGATACTCCGAAATGACGGGAATGTCTTCTATCTTCGGTTTAGGCTCTTCAATAATCAACTGTGCCATGTAGATGACACAGCCCTTCTTTAGACATTTAGAAGCTTTGAGCATAGTCACTTGCTCAGGCAATCCGTACTGGGTATCTCCTCGAATGGTAAGCGATTCACCAGACGGAGTCTTTATCACCACTTGCTTTCTGTTGCAGACGATTTGGGCCTGGTTGTGAGATAACCAGTCCATACCCAATACTAGGTCAAAACCGGCCAATTTAAAGGGAAGTAGAGATAGAGGAAAAGAGTGGTTCTTAATGGATAACACACATCCATCTAACACAGTGGAGACGGTTTCTATGGTACCATCTGCTAGCTCTACCTCGTAATTCACACTTAAGGTTTTGACAGGCATATTCAGCAATTTGCAAAATTTATGATCTACGAAAGACTTATCAGCGCCCGAATCAAAAAGTACTCTTGCAAAGATATCATTTACGAGAAAAGTACCTGTGATCACGTTATCATCCAGCACTGCTTCTTTCGCCTCCATCCTGAAGACTCTAGCATTGTTCTTCTTGGCCTCTTCAGGCTTCTTGGCATATTTAGGGCAGTTGCTTTTAATGTGCCCTTTCTCGCTGCAGTTGTAGCAGGTTGCATCCTTTATCTTTTTGCAGTCCACAGTCTTGTGGTCCTTGGACTTGCATAACCCGCAAGCATACGACTTCGACTGAGTCTGCGAGTTTGAGTCGAGCCTACACTTTCCAAAGTGATGTCTCTTGTAAGTCTTGCACTTGGGCTTCTCACCAGCCCATTGCCCATCCTTCCTTGACTCTGACCCTCTCTTGTTATCACCGTTCCCACGGTGCTTCTTGCCCGACCTCCGTGAAGTATCGTCTTCACGCTTTCTCTTTTCAGCCTCCTTGTTCCTCAGCGCTCTTTGTCGGACCGCGTCCTGAGTGAGGGACAAGGAAATGTCGGCTACAGATCTAAAGGTCGCCGGCCGAGAGGCCTTCACGCTTGCCTTTATTTCGGGGGCTAACTTCACGCTTGCCTTTATTTCGGGGGCTAACCCACCGATAAAACGAGCGATTCTTTTTGGCTCCGGGGTTACCAGATATGGAACCAACCGGGACATCGTGTTGAAGCTCGTTAGGTAAGCTTGGCAGTCAAGGTTTGTCATGATCAATGATAGAAAATCGGATTCTATCTTTTCCACCTCATGTTGAGGGCAGTAATTCTCCTTGATGAGAGAAATGAATTCCTCCCATGTCATGCCGTATAACACATCCTTTCCCGAGGCCTGAACCAAAGCCCTCCACCAAGCCAGGGCCTCGCCCTTGAATGATTGTGACACATACTTTACCACATCCTTCTCTGCACAGCCGCTGATATCCACCACGGTGTCCATCTCGTCAAGCCACGTCATACAATCGACCGCTCCTTTCTCCCCAGTGAAGTCTCGGGGTTTACAAGATACAAAATACTTGTAGGTGCAGCCTCTGGCACGAGATGCATCAGTATACACCCTTTCTTTACGGACACTGTTTTCATTGGACGAGTGATTATCCTCGTCCTTTTTAGGCTTGGACAGTGGTTTGCTGTGAGATTTTGTGTGGGTTTTCGGCTTTGAGTGTGGTTTGGATATAGTTCGGCTCCGAGATTCAGTATATTCCTCATATTGTCGATCCAGAGCTGCCTTGACAGTGTTATCGACAAGAGCTTTCAACTGTGCGCCCGTCAGATGAACTTGGGCGTTATCATATTCGTCTTCCTTCGAGTGGCTATTTTCTCCACTAGGATCAGCCATGGTAACTTGAATCTGTTACAGAAGATAACGAAAATTTTATTTAGGAGTTTATTATGAAATTGTCTTTTATGGCAATTCATTAACCATGGTAACAGAGACCATATCTGGTTAATTTGTTACTCACTTTTATTTAGGATTTGAACATACTTATCCTAATTACAAATAATATTGTTATTGGCACAAAAGCCTAGTCACGAGGACGTTTTTATAATATTAGCCGAGATTACAGAGAATCAAGGTATGAAGGTTTGAACCGTAGTCCTTATACCCTTTCTGACAGGGAGTCATAGACCACCACTGCCTTTTGTCTTACATGACAATCATTATGGCCCATAGGCATGACATCACTAATGGATGTTTTAATAAGTTTGGCCCGTAGGCACTTCATCGCTAATGGATGTTTAATAAGTTTGGCCCGTAGGCACTACATAGCTAATGGATGTTTAATAAGTTATCATCTTTATTGATGATTTAACCCACGATTTATTAAATCATTAAATTGGGCCTTGAAATCCTTAGAAGGATTCTTATATAAGAATGACGCGTGTGATTTTAACGAATCACATCTGCCATGAACGTTAACTTGATTACAGAGGTTAACTGGGATTCCGAATCTTTTAATCAGGTCTTACCATCTTGGCCGGGTCTAAAAAGACACCTGGCTAGGTTTCACCCTTAAGATTCTTTACTTAGGCAGATTTAAATTTAAAAGGAATGATTTTGATTTATTTCATATCTAGCAATAACAAAAATGAAATTTATAACATAACATTCCATAAACTTCAAATACGATTACACGCTGCCCTAAACGGGACTTTATAATTAAATAACTACCTACGCAGAGGTTTATAGAAAAACAAGTCCACGCAGGGACCAACACAAGATAGATGTCCGCACAGGGACTATAAAGATAAGTCCACATAGGGACTGAAACACGATAAATGTCCACGCAGGGACTAAATTGCAAAGACTAATGGTCTCGTTTCTTCCTTCCTTTCAGCAGGTTTGCTAAGCCCTTGAGAAATCCACGATTACTCTTGCGTTCTTGTTCGAAGTATCACAAGTACCGCCTCGTCCTGGGCCATCGCACGGAAAACTATAACCAAAATCCTTCTCGTTCCACACGGTTTAAACGGTGGAGTATTTCTTCTTGCTCCGATGGAGAAAAACGTGGCTGCTGCGACGGTTGCTGAACCGGAGGTATAGGATACCCATGAGCTGAGTAATCTGGTCTCCAAGAGGTTCCATGGAGGGCATTATAATTAGCCGCTACCACATATGGATCGGCATCATAGTTATAGTTGTAGTGCGTGTGAGTCGGCTGCTCAAACGGATTGTATACCGTGGAAGCGCCATACGCTGGTATCGGATTGTCATATCCGAAAGGTGGCGGAGGTGGTGCAACTGGTGCAGAATTCACCTCTGCAGGGTAACCAGAAGGTTCCCCTAATTGTGGTTCTTCTTCAGGCACTGACGGAAAGTGACTCGCACTCGAGTGGCGAGGGGTGCTGAAATGAAATTCCCCTCCTCGGGTAGACATCCGTGCTCCTGATCTTCTACGCCTTGGCGGATCTGGAATTACTGGTTGAACCGTTGGCGGTGGTGGTGGCGTAACGGCCACAAACCGCGAATCCTCAGAAGGATCCTGTTGTTGCTGTTGGTCATGAGGCGAGTAATGATGTGAAGGTGTAAAGTACCAATTACATTGGTCGAACCACGCCTGGTAACTATCGGGACCTTGATAGGGTGTTCCATGGAAGGATGACCCATCTGAGATCTCGATTGGATGATTGGGAGTACCCCTAGCAGGCTCGACGGGATCTGTATCCTCATCCATATCCACTGCATTGTCTTCAGAGAAGTGATCCTCTGGTCCTAAAGGGTTATACCCTATAGGCTCTTATACATAATCCGCCGGGTTAAACTGTCCTATGAAGAAAGCTGAAGGATCGCCATAAGATCGGTGCGAAGCAGATCGCTGTAGAAGTAAAAAGGATGGTTAAGGGTTATTGGGATTATTTTCCGAATCTGGTCCAAATGAATGGCGGTATGAGGGTGTTGAGCTATGCGAGGTAGAATGTCTCATAGGTTCAAAAAGGTTTCTTCGTCTCTGTGGTTCTTCACTCCTTGTACTGGAAGGAGCTCACGTGTTCGAAGGTCCAGCTTCGTGATCATTGTGAGTAATGATCGTTCCTCTGCCTCTTCCTCCTCTTCCTCGTCTGATTGCAGGTGGCATATTCCTGCTTTCAAAACTTTAAATAACAATAAACCATAAAAAGACAAACTGGAATAACAATTCGAATTTGTCCTATGTTCTTGTCTAGACTCAAGTATGTGCAATTGTGTAACTGAGATTAAACACAAAGGCTAGTATTTAATTCACTCAGTGTTGGCTCTGATACCAACCTGTCACACCCCGATTTCCATGTATCTCACCGGTGGGCCCGATGGGGGATTATCGTGACGTAGTTGGCAACATTATAGTCAAACCACACAATATATATGAATGCACAGCGGAAGCATAAAGATAAGTATATTTCAAATTTAGGTGTAATATCAATGTATCACCATTGTTGAAATAATAATCCACAGGGGATCAATAAAAATAACAAAAGTATTGTTCAACAGACTTCAGGCATCTTAAGCTTGCGAGACTTCTAATGATGCTAAGGAGAAATCCCAGCCAATTACGCCTAGTACCTGCATTTAGTCTTTTTGGGGAAAATACGTCAGTTTACACTGGTAAATACATTCAACCGACACTTTTGTGAAATGTTTAATAAAATTGATTTGAATGCACAAGGCACAAATTCTTTTATAACTTGGGAGAATTATTTAAATATATAATCTTGTAAAGAATTACATGTTTGCTATGCGTTCGGTCGCCCGGATCTAGTCCGGGTTAAAGATTAATAGACACACCACATAGCATACAACCGTAGCGGGTAACCAACGGTTTATACCTTTAAATCATAGACACGATGCCGGGTGTACGCCTACACCCGGATGTCAAGGTCGTGGCCATTTTATACAATGATGCCAAGGATATCCGGGACATGGTCATTAAGCTCCCAAAGGCTTTAAGCCAACAAAACAAGTTTTTAAACGGGTCACATTGATAATACCCAACTACTAATGAGTTGGGGTCAATTGCCCGACCAAGCGGTATTTTAGATACCGTAACCCAAGCCCGTATAACGGAAAATAAGTTAAAAGTATTTACCATTGCAAGTATAATCCTTAATTGAATAAATCACAGATAGCTTTTACTGATCTCCTATTCTGGAACGAAGGTTTAAAATAACCTATTAGAATCCTAACGGGTCTTTATATTTGCCGTAGCTTAGACCGGTCGGTTTCAAAGGATAGTTACGGTTTAATCGCGTGACAGGCGAAAACCGTGAATGGAGTGTGATTTTGACCCAACAAGTTTGAAGACTTGTTTTATATGGGTATAATAATCATACTCTGGATTTTGGGGTCAAAACAATATGGTTTGACCCGTCTCGGCTAATTTATGTAAACTAGTTACATAATCCGAACCGTGCGCGCAAAAGGCGCAACGGGTAACCGCAAGAGTCCTACACTGTTTTCCTAAGTCAATATGCCTTAAAGAGGTTGTGGTATCAGTAGGATACCTTCCCTAATGCCCGTACCGAGTTTAAGTTCATATTATGCCCCGTAGGGGTATTTCGGTCTTTTTAAAGATTACAAAAGAGGTTTTAGAGTTCTACAGGAAATCTGAGTTTCCCGAACAGTTTATAAAGTCTAAAATACTTTATTTATTATTTAAAATCAGTAGCAACTGGAATCGGGTCAAAAGACCTTGTAGAACTCGAGTTATGGCCGAAAAGGGTATATTCGGTATTTACCGAACCGTTGCCATAACCGCAGGTTATGAGCAGGTTAAAAATAATTAAAAATCTTTAAAAAATACCAAAATATTATTTTACATCAGTGAGTAAAAGGTTTGGTGTCGAAATCCGGGTTTAGATAGGCGTTATGCTAATTGCGCTATTTAATTACTTAAAGTTTCGCAATTTGCGCTATTTAGCATAACTCCTATTCTGGACCTCGGATTGACGTGAAATTTTAGGGACATGCTTAGAAATCAGTAACCAAGGTTATGATCCGTTCACGTGTCCGAAATTCTCGTTTTAATTTAAAAAGGGCGTTACGGTCAACTTTTAAGCATTTAACGGAAATGTGTAAAAGACTTGGACAAGCAACGAACCGGTCACAGAGGGTTATACCATCATGTAACCTGGTCCTAAGAGAGTCCTAAGGCATATCTAATTCAAACTTTAACAGGTCAGAACTGAAGTCAATGCAAAAGTCAAACTTTTGCGACTTTCGGCTCCGAACCGGGTCTAAACAGAAAATGGTCGGATCAAACAAGCTTAGACTAGTTTATATACTTATTATCACGTTTTATGAGTGTTCAAACAGGTTACATATCATCTACATTACAGATTATGCAAGAAATCGCAAAATGACATTTCTGTTGACTTTTTCTAAGCACGTTTGACTCGATATTTGAACTAGTTAGAGTGGGAAGCAGAGGGTGCCCTTTTAGGGGTTTAATGCCCACATGATTACCATCATATAACTATCTTTGATTCGACAAACCACTGGACCATTCGTGATTTATCGCAAAGTCAATCGTTAATTATGACGGATTGACTTTTAGGCTAAACTAAGCAAAAACTAAGCCATAAAAGGGTTGGCATACTTACAGAAGCTTGGTGCACGACTTAGGATGTTAGAAGAAAGCTTGAGAGCTCCAGGAATGATCAGAAGGTAAGTTTTGAGGTGTGATTCACTTATGCACAATGCATTGGCTTTTATAGTGAAAAATGAGGCTTAGGATCATCACAACTCATCCTACAAAGCATCATGGATGTCTAGCAGGTGGCCCTGGGTGCTAGGGGGCAAGTAGAGGGCGCCCATGCTTCATTTATTGCCCTTTTGATCGTTCACAACTTCAAACAGCAAGTCTGTCCAAGAATTCTGCATCTGGGACTCTCACGCGGCCCGCATTAGATTTAGGCCATATGTACGCGGGCCGCCTGGATCTTCATGTCAGGAAACGTATCTACAGGTGGCTCGCGGCCCGCTTCAACTTGCTTGGTTCACTCAGGCGGGCCGCCTGAGGCCTAAATTTCAAGATTTTTAAATCTTTTGTAATGATTAACCAAATCTTTGGTAATTAATAACCTGACCTTTCGGGTTCGAAGGGGTAACTTTGCGATTTGGCCCTCGGTTAGTTACACTTAAGGGCCTCGTGCCATTTACTCGCACTGTTAAGTCCCCGGTTAGTTTAATTACTATTCGGAAAGCCTTAACTTTCATTGTTGACGCTTTTAATCCCTCTCATACGAATTTGATCATAACTTTCTCGTTTTAAAACGGAACTTCGCGAGATTTACGTAGTATATTCTAGTGAGTGTATTTTACTGTTACAAAGCCTCGGGTTCATCAAAGGGTCACTCAGAGGTATAAATTAAACATGTTGACACAATTAACCCCTGTAGCTTGTAATCTCTCACTTTCTCCCGCGTTTCGCTCCGTACGATCCATGATTTATTCGTTTGAAGGTACGAGCATCATTTAGGGTTACTATACAGTATATTTACCCTCCGTTGACATTTATAACCCTCGAATTTACATACTTTCAAGGTTTGCCAACTTTAGTCCTTTATTTATTATAAAATGCCACGTGTAAACTCATGACACGTGTCAACACTTTATTGGACACAAAATTTCGAGGTGTTACAGTAACTGAAAACATAGGTTAAGTTTGGAGTTTACATCACAGCATAAAATGTTGTCTGAAAAGTTTACAACACTATTCAAAGATAAACATAAACAACATCCAAGAGCAAGAGTAAGACCGCGCGCACATCCACTTTAGTTACCTGAAATACATGTGAGTTTTTGGAAAATCGTCAACATAATGTTGGTGTGAATTCATGCGGTTTTTGTATTGAACGTTTGTATAATTTGTATGAAAACATGGTATGTAATTTGTATAAATCAAGTATTTTTGTAAGTATAAGGAAATCGAGATCGCTAATGGTTTGCAAGGCCATTAACATGTGACACGACATAGGAAGCATCCAAACCATAGGCATTTTTAGTAGTCGATTCACGACTGAGACACAAAAGCACTGCGTGGTACTAGTTATCACCAAGAGTGTGGCTGCCTGAAACCCATTAGATCTAACCTTTTGTTCTGCGGTCTTAGTATGTATACGATTAATGGTGCTTCTGGTACCCTATTCGTGACATGATCTAAAGTATCATTCCTTAGTTTTTGTATTCAACATACCATAACACATGTATTTTCCCCAAGCTTAAAAAAGGTATGTAAAAGTTTAAAAGTGGGGACATGAACTCACAACTTTGCGTTTCTTGCGCCGTAAACTTCACCGGGTTTGCTTATATAGCGTCGTGACCTATACGTGTTTTATTAACGTTAGTCACTAGACTTGTATCGCACAAGTACAAGTCACCATCTTTTATGTATTTGTTCTTTGTTGTTAAAAATAATTTATATTTTTAACTATATATCTTACTTAAATTATTTTCTCAAAAATAAATATAAGTATCTTATATTTTTTTTCACCCGACTTATGTATTTTTTTTTGTCCAAAACTTCATTTTAAGTTCATAACTTGTCCAAGTTACGTAATCTTTTAAGAAATATATTTTCATAAATATATTCTCTTGTATTTGTTTATGCATGTTGTATGTGTATTTTGTATTTTTACTCCTTAGGAGTATTTAGTGTATTTTCAAGTCCTAATACACTATTACATATAATACATACTACATACACTTAGCACAAAATTTGGTGATCAATAAATATATATATTTTCCTCAAAAATATACATACTTAATATCAATTTTTATCTTGAAGAATTCATCATCTCTTAACTTGAAGTTTACATAAAAATTAGGGAAACCTTGGTAAATATTTTTAGGTAAGTTTTTAAGGAATAAGTTTCACCAAAACTTATATTTTTCTAAGTGTCAAAATTTTATAGAAATTTTGACATGGTTTCCCCTAAAAATGGAGGTTTCCCATGTTTCCAAAACATGTGTTTATTTTCTTTTAAAATCATCACAAGCAATCATCAACTCATTCAACACTTACCGAGTGTCAATATCAAGTAAATTACACTACATCATGAACTTGAAGTTTTTGTAAAAACTTGTAGTAACTTACCATGTTATTTAGTAGGTTGAATTACCCTTAAAAACATATTTATTTGTTTCTAAATCACATTCTTGAAAGATTTAGTCATTTACAACTTGTAAGATGATTTTTCTAAAAATATTTCTTTTGTATTTTTCTTGTTACAATCATGTTCTTAGTCTTGTTTAAACACTAAAAATATGATTACTTTACTTAGAAACCATGACTTTGTAAATCTTGTAAATAAACTTGGTTTCTTGGGAAAATTATTTTTGTAATCATATATTTACAAGATTTGTATTTTGTTTAAATCATCTTTTCATATGAAAATCATTTTCATCATTCAAGTTCATGAAGACATAAAGTATGATGATCTTGGTCTTTCACAAGATCACCACCTCAACTTACTAGATCATGTGTTTAATCACAATCTAGTAGGTTTCTTATGGTGTCTAACATCACTAACACAAACCATCAATCATCAAGAAGCAAATCAACACAATCAACATGTATTCTTATCTTATTAAGTTTATGTTAAAGTATCATGATCATGTTCTTTAGTGTTCTTGTGATTAACAATATTCATCATCTTTTAACCAACAAAATATGAAGTAACAAGTGATAAGAAGCTTACAACTAGCACAAAGGCTAGGGAAGAGCACAAGTAGTTGAGGATGACAAAACTGATGGATAAAAGCAATCGAGAGAGGTCCTTCAAGATCCACAAGCTCCAAGCTTTCTTAATCACCTTCTTACACCTTAGGATGGCCTTGAAATGGATGGGATTGAGTTGGAAGTAATGGTGGTGTAGTTCGGCCGAGAATGGAGGGGAGAGAAGGAGAGTGTGTTGTGATGAAGATGAAGTGAGCTAATGATTCTTTTATAACCAATTTTAGCTATGACCCAAAGGTTTATATGTTCCCTAAGTACATGTCTAGATCTTTAAGCAAATCAAGCAAGATCATTAGAGGATTTAGCAAGATCTAGTAAAGATTTTGATGGGGGGCCACCCCATGACCGTCCATTTAGAAAGGGGGGGGGTAAAGTGTAAGTTTGATGGGTAGTTAAGTAATCTAATTGGATTTCAAGAGATTTAGTTAGTGTTTGAGTGTATGATGTGTTATTGTAACACCTCGAAAAATTTCGTCCAATAATGTCTTGACACGTGTCATAAGGTTCCGGTATGTGAAAACATACTTTTGAGGGACTAAAAGTGACAAACAGTGAAAACTATGGAACGTAAGGGTCCAAAGTGTCAACAATGGATAAATAGACTCTATGATAACCCTACATAATGTTCATAACCTTAAACGGGTGGTTCATGGATCATACGACGCGGAAATTGCACAAAAGTGAGGAATTGCAAACTATAGGGGCCAAAAGTGTCAACATGTTTAATTTATACCTCTGAGTGAACTTTTGGCAGACCCGAAGCTTTGAGAAGCTAAAATATACTCACTAGAATATGTGGTTAAAATTTCGTGAAGTTTCGTCAACGTATGAGAAAGTTATGGCCAAAACCGTACTTGAGGGGTTAAAAGCGTCAACGTCGAATTTCATGGCTTTTCGGTTGAGCGCAAAGTTATCCGAGGACATTACCATGTTGGTAAATGTCCTAAGGTTCTTAGAAACCAAGTTTGGGGGTTTACGAGTCAAAATAAGCAGCCGAAACATCGCGTGCAAGACCAGGGACCAAAGCTGCCAAGTTTGAAACATTTTTGGGCCTGCAGACCCCAGGCGACCCGCCTGGGAATCCTTAGGCGGGCCGCGTGAACCCCCCAGCATCAGAAATTCGCGAAAATTGCAATTCTGGTCCGAATTTGAAGTGTTAAACAGCTGTATGCACCTCCAAATGCTCCAATGAAAACCCTTGCATGCCTAAGGCAACAGTAAGCTATCCACAAACCTCTAAATTCACCTTTAAAGCAGATCATTCACCACTTTTGTTGAGCACTTGTGATAGTAACAAGAACATTCAACTTGCAAAGATTCTCAGAGCATTCCAGGAGCATTTCTGGACACCAAGGCTGACTCCAAGTACTTGCTAGGCTTCATTAGGACCTTGGTAATCTTTTATACCATCCTCAAATTCGTTCTTGCTTTGATTATCGCTAAAAGTCAAACTGATTGTTCTTATACTTTGACTTTCTGATTAAACGAGTTTTACTCAGTCATTTCTCAAATTGAAACCATGAATATGTTGGTACTTATGTGGGAAACAAACCCTCAAAAGGGTATTCTCTGATTCCCACTTATTGCATGCTAATTGTCGAGTCAAAGGCATTCTTAAAAAGTCAACAGAAATGGTTTTTGTGAAAAATAGCTTAAATGGTAATGTAAAGGACATGCAATCTGTTTGATCATCATAAGTAACTTATAATATATGTAAGAATGTGTTTTATCATAACCAACTCGACAATCTATAGTATAAATACGAATCGGAACCGAAAGTCTTGTAAAACGACTATTTCGTGGACTATCGATTCGGATTCGTACATGCATGTTTGAGATCTGTATTGGAGAGTATTTTTGACCATTTTTATTTTGGTAAAACTTTCTGGAATTTTTGTTGCTTGAGTCTATACTTAGCCGATTCATTTGCATGTTTCCGATTATGCTTAAAAGTTGACTATTTTGCCCTTTTTGATATAAAACGTGATTCTTGGAAAAGTGACAGAGTAGAAATCTTTATTTCTAATATATAAACTTGCACCGAAAATTTCGGATCAGTTGGTGGTCCAGATTTTGAGTTATGGCCATTAGCGTAAAACTATGTTCTTAAGTTACATAAACGGCCCTTTTCGCGTATAACCCATTTCAGGCCACGTTTTGATATAAAACTTTTTACCCACTGATGTTATATAATATTTTGGGATTTTTGATGATTTTTATTTAATTTTTGGCTGGTCGTATCTTAGATCGCTTAGTTATTTCGGTTTATGTCGGTTTTGACCGTTTAGGCCATAAAATGAGTTTTATGCATTCTTTTGACGCGAAACCTTTTCCTACTGATTTTATATGTTAAATAAATTATTTTAAGTATTCTGGAAATATAAAAATCCCAGATTTATTTTGAAAACCCGGAAACGGCATTAAATCGCATTTTAAGCATTTTTAGCGCATAGTAAGCGTTATACTCATTTTAAACATATAAGACTTATACCTACTGATGTAATTAGCATATTTTCATATAATAACAGTAAGTATAAGTATATGAACTCAGGTTTCCAGTTTTGGCATTTTTAGCCCTTGTGAAATTACTAAAATACCCCTACGGTGCATAGTTTGATTTTAAATGTTAAGTTTGGTATATGGGTCATACCCTACTGTTATAATATGTTGAATGGAGTATATTTTCTGTATAAACCAGACCCGAAACTCAGATTTCTAATTTGACTCTTTTATAATCTCTTAAATGACCAAAATGCCCTTAGGAGGCATAAATTGAGTTTAAAATTATTCCGGGCAATATAGAACCTAACTTACTGATATTATATCATATTTAAAGCATATTATCTCAGGGAACTTGCATTTGACTCTTTTGGCTACCCGTAACGCCCTTTTTGCGTTCGGTTCGGTTTACGTAACTAGTTTGCGTAAATTGACCGAAACGGGTCAAACGTTATCATTTTTATCTCAAAATCCAGAATGTATTTAGTATACCCATATTATACAAGTATTCAAACTTGTCGGGTCTAAATCACATTCTATCCGGTCTTTCGCTTAATCGTGCGTAAACCGTATCATACTTAAAACTAACCGGTCAAAGCTTAGGCTTAAATAAAAGACCCGTTAGGAATCTAATAGGTTAATTATAAACCTTTGTTCCAGATTAGGAGGCCCAGTAAAAGCTACCAACACTTATCATTTGTGACTTATACTTGCTCAGGTAAATACATTTTGACTTATTTTCCCTATACGGGCTTGGGGTACGGTATTTAAAATACCGCTTGATCGGGCGCACAAGTCCTGCACCTTATGGGTGTACAGTCTTGAATAGCTTGTGCGACTCGTTTAAACAGTCTTGTCTTACTTTAGGCTTTGGGGGGTTATTGACCGTGTCCCGGATATCCTTGGCATTATCTTACGAGATGGCCACGACCAGAGCACGGGGTGTAGGCGTACACCCGGCGTGTATAACTCTTTAATGTGGTGTGTCATTTAATCTTTAGCCCGGACAGCAGATCCCGGGCCACCATAAGTACGGGTACATGTAAATCGTTCACAAGTTTATATTGCATAAATATCCCAAGTTAATAAAAATATTTATGCCTTGTGCATTTAAATAAATTTTCAATCATTTTCAAAATGAGTCAGTCGATTGTATTTACCAGTGTAAACTGACGTATTTTTCCCAAAAGGTTAAGTGCAGGTACTATACGAAATAGGCTGGCTGTTTCCTAAGAGCGTCCACTATAGTCTCGCAAGCTCGGACGACAAAATATCTGTTGAACAATTTTTATCTTATTTTATTTGATCCGCCTGTGGATCCGTTTCAACTACTTATGATGTTATTATGTCATTTTAATTAAAGTTGAAATGTATCTATTCTGCTTCCGCTGTGCATTATTATATTGTGTTGTTTGTCTATGACGATGCCAACTACGTCACTGTACCCCACACCGGGCCCACCGGTGACACGTGGAAATCGGGGTGTGACAGGTTGGTATCAGAGCCAACGCTGAGTGAATTAGACACTAGTCCTTTGTGTTTAATCTCAGTTACACAATTGCACATTCCTCGATTTTCGAGTCTAGACAAAGAACTTAGGAAATGTTCAACTTTTCGTTTATTTTATCTTTATTTTATTATTAGCTTTGTCTTATATATTTTGTTGTGCAACTTGTTTAAATTTTTGACAGGTTCATCATGCCGCCACGTATGCGAGGACGAGGAGGATTTGCCACATCACATGACCACGAGGCAGGGCCCTCACACAGGCGAGCCCCGTCAGCATCGCACAACACTGCAGCCCATGATCTTTGGAGATCATTCGCCGAGCCAGCCAGGCACTCGGTATCTTTGAGCACCTCGCCATCCCTACCCCACTCATTTGGGCCCCATTCTGAAAATGGGCCCCATGACTCCCATGGATCTTTCATTCCATTACACCAGTCACCTCACCACTACCCAGCACCAGCTTATCAGGGCCTATACAACCCTGATGCTTACTTGGATGAACCAGTGGGTCATAACCCACTAGGACCTGAAGACCACTTCTCTGGTGGTAACAAGATGGAGGTTGACGAGGACACTGACCCTTCCCTACCACCGTCCGGCACGCCTAACCATCCCATTGAGATATCGGATGGGTCACCATTTAGGGGATCACCCTACAATGGTGTTGATAGCTATGAGGAGAGGTTCAGGCAGCACGATTGGTATTACACCCCCAGCCACCACAACTCTCCGATGCTCCAGTCTCACCATGGTTCTCTGGTGCACTCGCAGCACCACTCTCAGCAGCAGCAGCTTCAGCAGCCGCCTTTGCAGCAGGACCCATCTGAGGCCTTTTGGCGCGACGTGATTACTCCGTCACCACCACCACCACCGGTTTTGCCTCCTCCGCCTCAGAGGCCAAGGAGGAACGCGCGTATGTCTACGCGAGGAGGGATTCGCATTGCCACCCCTCGACATTCAGGTAGCGGCCGCTACTCGCCGCTCCACGAGGAGTCCGAAACGGGAGAGTCTCAGCATCCCGTCTCAGAGGTTACT
The DNA here is from genome assembly GCF_002127325.2 of Helianthus annuus. Classification (NCBI taxonomy): domain Eukaryota; kingdom Viridiplantae; phylum Streptophyta; class Magnoliopsida; order Asterales; family Asteraceae; genus Helianthus; species Helianthus annuus. Next base: position 29,528,722 of record NC_035449.2, on the reverse strand, counting down.
TCTGCGACTATTGCGCCATTACCGCCGCAGAACTTTGGAGAGCTCATTCCTGCGTATGCTAGCGCAGCGCAGTTCAACCCGTTCGAGCCGACTTTTCCTCCCGGTTATGACTATACGGGAGATCCCTACTGGTTAGCTTCAGGCTACAACCCTCTCAATCAGGAGAGTACTTTTGGAGGTCCCTGGGCTACGGGACCATCAGCTTTTGGATTCCCACCGCAGGGATACCAGCAGCCACAGCCTCCACAGCCACAGCAGTATCAGCCACCGCCGCCGGCGGCAATGATGTCGCCACCGCAAGTCTAAGAAATCCTGCAAGGGATACACGACGTGCGACGGGAGTTGCAAAATGATCGCCGACACAACCGCGGTATGTTCAAGAAGATGGTTGACTTAATCAAGGGTAAGAGTAAGAAGGATTATTAAATCCTTTGTTGTTAGCTCTTTTACTCATGTCCCTGCGTGGACATCTATTCCTGTATTCTACCCCTGCGTGGGTATATTTCTCTTATTCAACCCCTGCGTGGGTATGTTGTTCTGTTAACCCCTGCGTGGGTTTGTTTTATTTTATTTGTTGTTGTTGTTATTTGTTTAGCCCCTGCGCGGGCATGTTATTCATGTTATTTGAATTAAAGTCCCGTTTAGGGCAAAGATGTACTAGTTACTTTATTAAAAATTTGAAATGGTTAAATTGAATTTCTCATTTTATTTATGTGCATGAAAATAATATTAAAATAAATGGAAAATATCAATTTTTATTTGATTTGCCATTTTAATAAGAATCTTAGTAAGGTAGAACCTAGCTTGAATGCCTTATTTACAGGCCTAGCCAATATGGTAAAACCTGGTTGAAAAGATTCAAATCTCTGTTGACATCTGAAAACATGTTAACATTCTTGACTAAGCGTGATTCGTAAAATCACACATGTCGCCTTTTTAATAAATTATTTACAGATTATATCTGTACACAAGTCTGTTTATGACTTGATACCTACGGGTTATGACTATGTCATATAGTGGCAGTTGTGGTTTATGACCCCCTGCCTAGTAAAGGATTATTTGTTTAATTATACGATGCTAATCCTATAAAAATCTAAATTTATAATTTAGTAAGTTGTCCGAAGTGACTAGGCCTATTATGCCAATATACATTTCATTCCATAATATAGTTGCTAATAAAAGCCCTGAATGAAATTAAATAAATTAACTATTATGGTTCTTAATACCATGGTTAATAAATCGTCTAGGACGATAATACTGTTAGGTTTCTAAATAAGACCTTGTCCTTTTATGTAGCTTAAAGCTACAATGGCCAAATTGGAGGAGACCAACAGTCATTCTGGAGAACACCCAGATAATACGAGGATTCACGTCACTGGTGAAGAATTGCAAGCACTGATAGATAACGCTGTTGCCAAAGCTATGGATAGGCAATTCAGAGAATCTAGCGGTACTCGGAGTAGGACCCGAACAGTAACGCACGTAAAGCCCAAGACTCATTCTGAGGCTCATAGTAAGCCACCTTCTAAAAAGAGTGAGCCGAAGAAGGATGAGGATGATAATCACTCCTCTAACCACAGTAGTATTCCTAAGCAAGAAGTCAAGCTGAAGCATGATACGCACAGCAAGTCCTGTACGTACAAGTATTTCGTATCTTGCAAACCCAGAGATTTTACTGGGGAAAAAGGAGCAGTAGATTGCATGACGTGGATTGATGAGATGGATACTGTGGTTGATATCAGCGGGTGTGCTGATAGGGACGTCGTGAAGTACGTGTCCCAGTCGTTCAAGGGAGATGCGTTAGCATGGTGGAAGTCACTCCTACAAGCTGCCGGTAAGGCCACTCTGTACAGTTTGTCATGGGAACAGTTTGTGGCCCTGATCAAGGAGAATTTCTGCCCGCAGCATGAGGTCGAAAGGATTGAATCGGATTTTGTTTCCCTAGTTATGAAGAACCTCGATTGTCAAGCGTATCTGACTACGTTCAACACTTTATCTCGGTTAGTGCCTTATCTGGTGACCCCGGAGCCGCGAAGGATTGCTCGATTTATTAGGGGTCTGGCACCGGAGATAAAGGCAAGCGTCAAGGCTTCAAGGCCTACAACATTTAGATCCGTAGCTGATCTATCCCTCTCCCTCACTCAAGATGTAGTCAGACTGAGAGCTATGAAGAGCTCAGAGGAAAACAAGAGAAAGCGTGAGGATGACACCTCACGAAGATCTGAGAAACGACACAGAGGAAACAACGACCATAAGAAAGGGTCGGGTTCAAGAAAGGAGATCAGTCGGGTGAAAAACCCAGATGCAAGAACTGCAAGAGACACCATTTTGGGAAATGTCGTTTGGAAGCGAATTCCCAGTCTCGCGAAAAGCGATGTGGAATCTGCAAGTCCACAGACCATAAAGCTTTAGATTGCAAGAAGATGAAGGATGCAACTTGTTTTGGTTGCAACGAGAAAGGGCATATCCGGCCAAATTGCCCAAAGAATGCAAAGAAAGCTGATGATGGGAAGAAGACTAATGCGAGAGTCTTCAGAATGGACGCCAAGGAGGCAGTTCTTGACGACAACGTCATTACAGGTACGTTTCTTGTAAATGATGTTTTTGCTAGAGTCTTGTTTGATTCAGGAGCTGATAAGTCGTTTGTAGATGATAAGTTTTGTAAATTGTTGAACCTTCCTGTTAAAACCTTAAGTGTGAAATATGAGGTGGAATTAGCCGATGGAACCATAGAAACCGCCTCGACTGTTCTAGATGGATGTGTTATATCCATTAGGAATCATTCTTTCCCGTTATCCTTGCTTCCCTTTAAGCTAGCTGGATTCGACATAGTGAAAGGCATGGATTGGTTATCGAGTAACCAAGCCCAGATTCTGTGCAACAGAAAGCAAGTAATAGTTAAGACTCCGTCTGGTGAGCCACTTACTATTCAAGGAGACACCCAGCATGGATTGTCGGAGCAAGTGTCCATGCTCAAGGCATCCAGATGCATGCAGAAAGGATGTGTCATTTATATGGCACAAGTTACCATTGATGAGTCAAAGCCGAAGATTGAAGATATCCCTGTTATCTCGGAATACCCTGAAGTATTTCCTGAAGAACTACCCGGTTTGCCACCGGATAGGCAAGTGGAGTTTCGGATAGACATCATTCCAGGCGCTGCGCCTGTAGCAAGAGCACCATACAGATTGGCACCAACGGAGATGAAGGAGTTGAGGACGCAGTTGGATGATTTGTTAGCTAAAGGTTTTATTAGGCCTAGCTCGTCTCCTTGGGGAGCGCCAATCTTGTTCGTTAAAAAGAAGGATGGATCGATGCGTTTGTGCATCGATTACCGTGAGCTTAACAAGGTCACTATCAAGAATAGGTATCCGTTACCCAGGATCGACGATCTGTTCGATCAGTTGCAAGGAGCAAGCTATTTCTCCAAGATTGACCTGAGGTCAGGTTATCATCAGTTAAAGGTCAAAGACGAAGATGTGCACAAGACAGCGTTTAGGACTCGTTATGGACATTTCGAGATCCTAGTGATGCCGTTTGGGCTCACCAACGCACCAGCCGCGTTCATGGATCTCATGAATCGCGTCTGCAAGCCTTATCTAGATAAGTTCGTCATCGTCTTTATTGATGACATCCTTATCTACTCGAAGAGCCAAGCTGACCATGAGAAACACCTTCGTTGTATTCTCAAACTTCTGCATCAAGAGAAGCTTTATGCCAAATTTTCGAAGTGTGAATTTTGGCTTCGAGAAGTCCAATTCCTTGGACATGTAGTAAGCGAGCGTGGTATCCAAGTAGATCCCGCTAAAGTAGAAGCAGTCATGAACTGGCAGGAGCCGAAGACTCCTACTGAGATTCGCAGTTTCCTTGGACTGGCAGGATACTATAGGCGATTTATCGAGAACTTTTCAAGAATTGTTGCGCCCCTAACTTCGTTGACTCGTAAGAAGATTAAGTTCGATTGGGGTCCTAAGCAGCAGGAATCCTTCGATATTTTGAAGGAGAAGTTGAGCAATGCTCCAGTGTTGACATTGCCCGATGGCGTAGAAGAATTTGTGGTGTACTGTGATGCATCTCACACTGGTATGGGCTGTGTGCTCATGCGGAGAGGCAAAGTCATTGCCTACGCTTCTCACCAGCTCAAGGTGCACGAGAAGAACTACACCACCCACGATTTGGAATTGGGTGTAGTTGTATTTGCTTTGAAGCTATGGAGACATTACTTGTATGGAACCAAGTGTATAATATATTCAGATCACAAGAGTCTTCAGCATCTGTTCAATCAGAAGGAATTGAACATGCGTCAAAGGCGATGGATGGAAACTTTAAATGATTATGACTGTGAGATAAGATACCATCCAGGCAAGGCAAATGTGGTTGCCGACGCCTTAAGCAGAAAGGAAAGGGTAAAACCAATCAGAATCAATGCCAAGCGCATTGAAATAAGAAATAATTTGAATGAAAGGGTGTTAGCTGCACAGAAGGAAGCTGTGTTGGAAGCTAACTATCCTGCAGAAAAGCTAGGAGTAACTGAGGAGCAGTTATCCTACGACAAAGATGGAATGCTACGACTAAACGGACGAATATGGGTTCCAGTTTATGGAGGACTTCGGGATGTTATCCTCCAGGAAGCCCACAACTTTAAATATTCCGTTCATCCTGGAGCTGATAAGATGTACCAGGATTTGAAAGCAAACTACTGGTGGATTGGTTTGAAAAAGTCAGTAGCTGAGCACGTAGCCAAATGCTTGACTTGTGCGCAAGTCAAAGCTGAGCATCAGAAGCCGTCAGGTTTGCTTCAGCAACCTGAAATTCCCAAGTGGAAATGGGAAATGGTGACAATGGATTTCATCACCAAGTTGCCGAAGACGAAAAAGGGAAATGATACCATATGGGTCATAGTAGATAGACTGACTAACTCAGCTCATTTTCTACCCATCAAGGAGACGTATAGCTCCGATATGTTAGCTCAATTATACGTCGATAAGATTGTAGCGTTACATGGTATACCTATATCTATTATCTCCGATAGAGATACTAGATATACGTCGCATTTTTGGAAGAGTTTCCAACAATCGTTGGGCACTCGTTTGAATTTTAGTACGGCTTATCATCCTCAGACCGATGGTCAGAGTGAGCGTACTATTCAAACTTTGGAAGACATGCTTCGTGCATGTGCGATCGACTTGGGTGGTAGTTGGGATAAGAACCTACCACTGATTGAATTCTCCTACAACAATAGCTACCATTCCAGCATAAAGGCTGCGCCTTTTGAGGCCCTATACGGTAGAAAGTGTAGATCGCCCATCTGTTGGGCTGAAGTTGGAGAAGTCCAACTGTCAGGACCAGATATCGTCTTTGAGACGACAGACAAGATCGTTCAGATTCGCGATCGTTTGAAAGCTGCCAGGGATAGGCAGAAAAGTTATGCGGATCCTAAGCGCAAAGATTTTCACTTCGATGTAGGTGATAAAGTATTACTTAAAGTATCGCCCTGGAAGGGTGTGATGCGATTTGGAAAGAAAGGCAAGCTAAGCCCGAGGTATATAGGACCTTTCGAGATTATCGAACGTGTCGGGTCAGTTGCTTACAAGTTAAACTTGCCTGAAGAGCTTAGCGCTATTCATAATGTGTTCCACATCTGTAATTTGAAGAAGTGTTTCGCTGACGAATCACTGGTTATACCGCATGCAGATATACACATAGACGAGAGTCTGAAGTTTGTGGAAAAACCTTTGTCGATTGAGGATCGACAGGTAAAGAAGCTTCGAAGGAAGCACGTGCCTATTGTAAAGGTCAAATGGGATGCCCGTAGAGGTCCCGAATACACATGGGAAGTGGAATCCACGATGCAAGAGAAATATCCCCATTTGTTTCAATAAATCTCGAGGGCGAGATTTCTTTTAAGGGGGTGAGGATGTAACACCTCGAAAAATTTCGTCCAATAATGTCTTGACACGTGTCATAAGGTTCCGGTATGTGAAAACATACTTTTGAGGGACTAAAAGTGACAAACAGTGAAAACTATGGAACGTAAGGGTCCAAAGTGTCAACAATGGATAAATAGACTCTATGATAACCCTACATAATGTTCATAACCTTAAACGGGTGGTTCATGGATCATACGACGCGGAAATTGCACAAAAGTGAGGAATTGCAAACTATAGGGGCCAAAAGTGTCAACATGTTTAATTTATACCTCTGAGTGAACTTTTGGCAGACCCGAAGCTTTGAGAAGCTAAAATATACTCACTAGAATATGTGGTTAAAATTTCGTGAAGTTTCGTCAACGTATGAGAAAGTTATGGCCAAAACCGTACTTGAGGGGTTAAAAGCGTCAACGTCGAATTTCATGGCTTTTCGGTTGAGCGCAAAGTTATCCGAGGACATTACCATGTTGGTAAATGTCCTAAGGTTCTTAGAAACCAAGTTTGGGGGTTTACGAGTCAAAATAAGCAGCCGAAACATCGCGTGCAAGACCAGGGACCAAAGCTGCCAAGTTTGAAACATTTTTGGGCCTGCAGACCCCAGGCGACCCGCCTGGGAATCCTTAGGCGGGCCGCGTGAACCCCCAGCATCAGGAATTCGCGAAAATTGCAATTCTGGTCCGAATTTGAAGTGTTAAACAGTTGTATGCACCTCCAAATGCTCCAATGAAAACCCTTGCATGCCTAAGGCAACAGTAAGCTATCCACAAACCTCTAAATTCACCTTTAAAGCAGATCATTCACCACTTTTGTTGAGCAATTGTGATAGTAACAAGAACATTTAACTTGCAAAGATTCTCAGAGCATTCCAGGAGCATTTCTGGACACCAAGGCCGACTCCAAGTACTTGCTAGGCTTCATTAGGACCTTGGTAATCTTTTATACCATCCTCAAATTCGTTCTTGCTTTGATTATTGCTAAAAGTCAAACTGATTGTTCTTATACTTTGACTTTCTGATTAAACGAGTTTTACTCAGTCATTTCTCAAATTGAAACCACGAATATGTTGGTACTTATGTGGGAAACAAACCCTCAAAAGGTATTCTCTGATTCCCACTTATTGCATGCTAATTGTCGAGTCAAAGGCATTCTTAAAAAGTCAACAGAAATGGTTTTTGTGAAAAATAGCTTAAATGGTAATGTAAAGGACATGCAATCTGTTTGATCATCATAAGTAACTTATAATATATGTAAGAATGTGTTTTATCATAACCAACTCGACAATCTATAGTATAAATACGAATCGGAACCGAAAGTCTTGTAAAACGACTATTTCGTGGACTATCGATTCGGATTCGTACATGCATGTTTGAGATCTGTATTGGAGAGTATTTTTGACCATTTTTATTTTGGTAAAACTTTCTGGAATTTTTGTTGCTTGAGTCTATACTTAGCCGATTCATTTGCATGTTTCCGATTATGCTTAAAAGTTGACTATTTTGCCCTTTTTGATATAAAACGTGATTCTTGGAAAAGTGAAAGAGTAGAAATATTTATTTCTAATATATAAACTTGCACCGAAAATTTCGGATCAGTTGGTGGTCCAGATTTTGAGTTATGGCCATTAGCGTAAAACTATGTTCTTAAGTTACATAAACGGCCCTTTTCGCGTATAACCCATTTCAGGCCACGTTTTGATATAAAACTTTTTACCCACTGATGTTATATAATATTTTGGGATTTTTGATGATTTTTATTTAATTTTTGGCTGGTCGTATCTTAGATCGCTTAGTTATTTCGGTTTATGTCGGTTTTGACCGTTTAGGCCATAAAATGAGTTTTATGCATTCTTTTGACCCGAAACCTTTTCCTACTGATTTTATATGTTAAATAAATTATTTTAAGTATTCTGGAAATATAAAAATCCCAGATTTATTTTGAAAACCCGGAAACGGCATTAAATCGCATTTTAAGCATTTTTAGCGCATAGTAAGCGTTATACTCATTTTAAACATATAAGACTTATACCTACTGATGTAATTAGCATATTTTCATATAATAACAGTAAGTATAAGTATATGAACTCAGGTTTCCAGTTTTGGCATTTTTAGCCCTTGTGAAATTACTAAAATACCCCTACGGTGCATAGTTTGATTTTAAATGTTAAGTTTGGTATATGGGTCATACCCTACTGTTATAATATGTTGAATGGAGTATATTTTCTGTATAAACCAGACCCGAAACTCAGATTTCTAATTTGACTCTTTTATAATCTCTTAAATGACCAAAATGCCCTTAGGAGGCATAAATTGAGTTTAAAATTATTCCGGGCAATATAGAACCTAACTTACTGATATTATATCATATTTAAAGCATATTATCTCAGGGAACTTGCATTTGACTCTTTTGGCTACCCGTAACGCCCTTTTTGCGTTCGGTTCGGTTTACGTAACTAGTTTGCGTAAATTGACCGAAACGGGTCAAACGTTATCATTTTTATCTCAAAATCCAGAATGTATTTAGTATACCCATATTATACAAGTATTCAAACTTGTCGGGTCTAAATCACATTCTATCCGGTCTTTCGCTTAATCGTGCGTAAACCGTATCATACTTAAAACTAACCGGTCAAAGCTTAGGCTTAAATAAAAGACCCGTTAGGAATCTAATAGGTTAATTATAAACCTTTGTTCCAGATTAGGAGGCCCAGTAAAAGCTACCAACACTTATCATTTGTGACTTATACTTACTCCGGTAAATACATTTTGACTTATTTTCCCTATACGGGCTTGGGGTACGGTATTTAAAATACCGCTTGATCGGGCGCACAAGTCCTGCACCTTATGGGTGTACAGTCTTGAATAGCTTGTGCGACTCGTTTAAACAGTCTTGTCTTACTTTAGGCTTTGGGGGGTTATTGACCGTGTCCCGGATATCCTTGGCATTATCTTACGAGATGGCCACGACCAGAGCACGGGGTGTAGGCGTACACCCGGCGTGTATAACTCTTTAATGTGGTGTGTCATTTAATCTTTAGCCCGGACAGCAGATCCCGGGCCACCATAAGTACGGGTACATGTAAATCGTTCACAAGTTTATATTGCATAAATATCCCAAGTTAATAAAAATATTTATGCCTTGTGCATTTAAATCAATTTTCAATCATTTTCAAAATGAGTCAGTCGATTGTATTTACCAGTGTAAACTGACGTATTTTTCCCAAAAGGTTAAGTGCAGGTACTATACGAAATAGGCTGGCTGTTTCCTAAGAGCGTCCACTATAGTCTCGCAAGCTCGGACGACAAAATATCTGTTGAACAATTTTTATCTTATTTTATTTGATCCGCCTGTGGATCCGTTTCAACTACTTATGATGTTATTATGTCATTTTAATTAAAGTTGAAATGTATCTATTCTGCTTCCGTTGTGCATTATTATATTGTGTTGTTTGTCTATGACGATGCCAACTACGTCACTGTACCCCACACCGGGCCCACCGGTGACACGTGGAAATCGGGGTGTGACAGGTTTGGTATCAGAGCCAACGCTGAGTGAATTAAACACTAGTCCTTTTGTGTTTAATCTCAGTTACAACAATTGGCACAATCCTCGATTTTCGAGTCTAGACAAAGAACTTAGGAAATGTTCGACATTTCGTTTTATTTTACCTTTATTTTATTATTAGCTTTGTCTTACAATTTTGTTTGTGCAACTTGTTTAATTTTTGACAGGTTCATCATGCCGCCACGTATGCGAGGACGAGGAGGATTGCCACATCACATGACCACGAGGCAGGACCCTCACACAGGCGAGCCCCATCAGCTTCGCACAACACTGCAGCCCATGATCTTTGGAGATCATTTGCCGAGCCAGCCAGACACTCGGTATCTTTGAGCACTCACCATCCCTACCTCACTCCTATGGGCCCACATCTGAAAATGGGCCCATCGACTCCCATGGATCTTTCATACCCTTGCACCAGTCACCTCACCACTACCCAGCACCAGCTTATCAGGGCCTATACAACCCTGATGCTTACTTGGATGAACCAGTGGGTCATAACCCAACTAGGACCGAAGACCACTTCTCTGGTGGTAACGAGATGGAGGTTGACGAGAGACACTGACCCTTCCCTGCCACCGTCCGCACGCCTAACCATCCCATTGAGATATCGGATGGGTCACCATACAGGGGATCACCCTTTCAATGGTATTGACAGCTATGAGGAGAGGTTTAAACAGCATGATTGGTTTTACACCCCCAGCCACCACAACTCTCCGATGCTCCCAGTCTCTACATGGTTCTCCGGTGCACTCGCAGCACCACTCTCAGCAGCAGCAGCTTCAGCAGCCGCCTTTGCAGCAGGACCCATCTGAGGCCCTCTGGCGCGACGTGGTTCACTCCGTCGCCACCGCCACCACCAGTTTTACCTCCTCCGCCTCAGAGGCCAAGGAGGAACGCGCCGTATGTCTACGCGAGGAGGGATTCGCATTGCCACCCTCGACATTCAGGTAGCGGCCGTTACTCGCCGCTCCACGAGGAGTCCGAGACGGGAGAGTCTCAGCATCCCGTCACAGAGGTTACTCTGCAACTATTGCGCCACTACCGCCGCAGAACTTTTGGAGAGCCCATTCCTGCGTATGCTCCGCCAGCGCAGTTCAACCCGTTTCGAGCCGACTTCCTCCGGTTATGATTATACGGGAGATCCCTACTGGTTAAGCTTCAGGCTTATCAACCCTCTTAACCAGGAGAGTGCTTTTGGAGGTCCCTGGGTACGGGACAACCAGCTTTTGGGTTCCCACCACAGGGATACCAGCAGCCGCAGCCTCCACAGCCACAAGCAGTATCAGCCACCGCCGCCGGCGCCAATGATGTCGCCACCGCAAGTCCAAGAAATCCTGCAAGGGATACACGACGTGCGACGGGAGTTGCAAAATGATCGCTCGTCACAACCACGGTATGTTCAAGAAGATGGTTGACTTGATTAAGGGTAAGAGTAAGAAGGATTATTGAATCCTGTGTTGTTAGCTCTTTTACTCATGTCCCCTGCGTGGACATTTATTCCTGTATTCTACCCTTGCGTGGGTATATTTCTCTTATTCTACCCCTGCGTGGGTATGTTTGTTCTGTTAACCCCTGCGTGGGTTTGTTTTGTTTTATTTGTTGTTGTTGTTATTTGTTTAGCCCCTGCGCGGGCATGTTATTCATGTTATTTGAATTAAAGTCCCGTTTAGGGCAAAGATGTACTAGTTACTTTATTTAAAATTTGAAATGGTTAATTTGAATTTCTCATTTTATTTATGTGCATGAATATAATATTAAAATAAATGGAAAATATCAATTTTTATTTGATTTGCCATTTAATAAGAATCTTAGTAAGGTAGAACCTAGCTTGAATGCCTTATTTACAGGCCTAGCCAATATGGTAAAACCTGGTTGAAAAGATTCAAATCTCTGTTGACATCTGAAAACATGTTAACATTCTTGACTAAGCGTGATTCGTAAAATCACACATGTCGCCCTTTTATATAAATCATCTACAGATTATATCTGTACACAAGTTCTGTTTATGATTTGATACCTACGGGTTATGACTATGTCATATAGTGGCAGTTGTGGTTTATGACTCCCTGCCCTAGTAAAGGATTATTTGTTTAATTATACAATTTCTAATCCTATAAGAATCTAAATTTATAATTTAGTAAGTTGTCCGAAGTGACTAGGCCTATTGTGCCAATATGTATATTTCATTCCATAATATAGTTGCTAATAAAAGCCCTGAATGAAATTAATTAAATTAACTGTTATGGTTCTTGATATCATGGTTAATAAATCGTCTAGAACGATAATACTGTTAGGTTCTAATAAGACCTTGTCCTTTATTGTAGCTTAAAGCTACAATGGCCAAATCAGAGGAAACCAACAGTCATTCTGGGGAGCACCCAGATAATACCAGGATTCACGTCACTGGAGAAGAATTGCAAGCACTGATAGATAATGCTGTTGCCAAAGCTATGGATAGGCAATTCAGGGAATCTAGCGGTACTTCGGAGTAGGACCCGAACAGTATCGCACGTAAAGCCCAAGACTCATTCTGAGGCTCAATAGTAAAGCCGCCTTCTAAAAAGAGTGAGCCGAAGAAGGATGAGGAGGATAATCACTCCTCCAACCACAGCAGTATTCCTAAGCAAGAAGTCAAGCTGAAGCATGATACGCACAGCAAGTCCTGTACGTACAAGTATTTCGTTCTTGCAAACCCAGAGATTTTTACTGGGGAAAAAAGGAGCAGTTGACTGCATGACATGGATTGATGAGATGGATACTGTGGTTGATATCAGCGGGTGTGCTGATAGGGACGTCGTGAAGTACGTGTCCCAATCGTTCAAGGGAGATTGTTAGCATGGTGGAAGTCACTCCTACAAGCTGCCGGTAAGGCCACACTGTAACGGTTTGTCATGGGAAACATTTGTGGCCCTGATCAAGAGAATTTCTACCCCAGCATGAGGTCGAAAGGATTGAATCGGATTTTGTATCCCTAGTTATGAGAACCTCGATTGTCAAGCGTATCTTACTACGTTCAACACTTTATCTCGGTTAGTGCCTTATCTGGTGACCCCGGAGCCGCGAAGGATTGCTCGATTTATTGGGGGTCCTGGCACCGGAGATAAAGGCAAGCGTCAAGGCATCAAGGCCTACGACATTTAGATCCGTAGCTGATCTATCCCTCTCCCTCACTCAAGATGTAGTCAGACTGAGAGCTATGAAGAGCTCAGAGGAAAACAAGAAGAAACGTGAGGATGACACCTCACGAAGATCTGAGAAACGACACAAGGGAAACAACGACCATAAGAAAGGGTCGGGTTCAAGAAAGGAGATCAGTCGGGTGGAAAAACCCAGATGCAAGAACTGCGAAGAGACACCATTTTGGGAAATGTTCGTTTGGACGCGAAAATCCGCGTTCAAGAAAGGCGATGTGAATCTGCAAGTCCACAGACCATAAAGCTGTGGATTGCAAGAAAATGAAGGATGCAACTTGTTTTTGGTTTGCAACGAGAAAGGGCATATTCGGCCAATTGCCCAAAGAATGCAAAGAAAGCTGATGATGGGAAGAAGACTAATGCGAGAGTCTTCAGAATGGACGCCAAGGAGGCAGTTCTTGACGACAACGTCATTACAGTACGTTTCTTGTAAATGATGTTTTTTGCTAGAGTCCTATTTTGATTCAGGAGCTGATAAGTCGTTTGTAGATGATAAAGTTTTGTAAATTGTTGAACCTTCCTGTTAAAACCTTAAGTGTGAAATATGAGGTGGAATTAGCCGACGGAACCATAGAAAACCGCCTCGACTGTTCTAGATGGATGTGTTATATCCATTAGGAATCATTCCTTCCCGTTATCCTTTTTCCCTTTAAGCTAGCTGGATTCGACATAGTGATAGGCATGGATTGGTTGTCGAGTAACCAAGCCCAGATTCTGTGCAACAGAAAGCAAGTAGTAGTGAAGACTCCGTCTGGTGAGTCACTCACTATTCAAGGAGATTACCCAGCATGATTGCCGGAGCAAGTGTCCATGCTCAAGGCATCCAGATGCATGCAGAAAGGATGTGTCATTTATATGGCACAAGTTACCGTTGATGAGCCCGAAGCCGAAGATTGAAGATATCCCTGTTATCTCAGAATATCCTGAGGTTTTCCCCCTGAAGAGCTACCCGTCTGCCACGGATAGGCAAGTAGAGTTTCGGATAGACATCATTCCAGGCGCTGCGCCTGTAGCAAGAGCACCATACAGATTGGCACCCAACGGAGATGAAGGAGTTGAGGATGCAGTTGGATGATTTATTAGCTAAAGGTTTTATTAGACCTAGCTCGTCCCCTTGGGGGAGCGCCAATCTTGTTCGTTAAAAAGAAGGATGGATCGATGCGTCTGTGCATCGATTACCGTGAGCTTAACAAGGTCACTATCAAGAATAGATATCCGTTACCCAGGATCGACGAATCTGTTCGATCAGTTGCAAGGAGCAAGCTATTTCTCCAAGATCGACCTGAGGTCCGGTTATCATCAGTTGAAGGTCAAAACGAAGATGTGCACAAGACAGCGTTTAGGACTCGTTATGGACATTACGAGTTCCTAGTGATGCCGTTTGGGCTCACTAACGCACCAGCCGCGTTCATGGATCTCATGAATCGTGTCTGCAAGCCCTATCTAGATAAATTCGTTATCGTCTTTATGACGACATCCTTATCTACTCGAAGAGCCAAGCTGACCATGAGAAACACCTTCGTTGTATTCCTCAAACTTCTGCATCAAGAGAAGCTTTATGCCAAATTTTTCGAAGTGTGAATTTTTGCTTCGAGAAGTCCAATTCCTTGGACATGTAGTAAGTGAGCGTGTATCCAAGTAGATCCCGCTAAAGTAGAAGCAGTCATGAATTGGCAGGAGCCAAAGACTCCTACCGAGATTCGCAGTTTCCTCGGATTGGCAGGATATTATAGGCGTTTTATCGAGAACTTTTCAAGAATTGCTGCGCCCCTAACTTCGTTGACTCGTAAGAAGATTAAGTTTGATTGGGGCCCGAAGCAGCAGGAATCCTTCGATATTTTGAAGAAAAAAGCTGAGCAATGCTCCAGTGTTGACTTTTCCAGATGGCATAGAAAGAATTTGTGGTGTACTGTGACGCATCACATACTGGTATGGGCCCTGTGTACTCATGCAGAAAGGCAAAGTCATTGCCTACGGCTTCTCGCCAGCTAAAGGTGCACGAGAAGAACTACACCACCCACGATTTGGAATTGGGTGCAGTAGTATTTGCTTTGAAGCTATGGAGACATTACTTGTACGGAACCAAGTGTATAATTTATTCAGATCACAAGAGTCTTCAACACTTGTTCAATCAGAAGGAATTGAACATGCGTCAAAGGCGTTGGATGGAAACTCTAAACGATTATGATTGTGAGATAAGATACCATCCAGGCAAGGCTAATGTAGTTTGCCGATGCCTTAAGCAGAAAGGAAAGGGTGAAACCGATCAGAATCAATGCCAAGGCGGCATTGAAATAAGAAATAATTTGAATGAAAGGGTGTTAGCTGCACAGAAGGAGGCTGTGCTGGAAGCTAACTATCCTGCAGAAAAGTTAGGAGTAACTGAGGAGCAGTTATCCTACGACAAAGATTGGAATGCTACGACTAAACGGACGAATATGGGTTCCAGTTTATGGAGGACTTCGGGATGTTATCCTCCAGGAAGCCCACAGCTCTAAATATTCCGTTCATCCTGGAGCTGATAAGATGTACCAGGATTTTGAAAGCAAACTACTGGTGGATTGGTTTGAAAAAGTCAGTAGCTGAGCATGTAGCCAAATGTTTGACTTGTGCGCAAGTCAAAGCTGAGCATCAGAAGCCGTCAGGTTTACTTCAACAACCTGAAATTCCCAAGTGGAAAATGGGAAATGGTGACAATGGATTTCATCACCAAGTTGCCAAAGACGAAAAAAGGGAAATGATACCATATGGGTCATAGTAGATAGACTGACTAAGTCAGCTCATTTTCTACCCATCAAGGAGACGTATAGCTCCGATATGTTAGCTCAATTATACGTCGATAAGATAGTAGCGCTACATGGTATACCTATATTATTATCTCTGATAGGGATACTAGATATACGTCGCATTTTTGGAAGAGTTTCCAACAATCGTTGGGACTCGTTTGAATTTAGTACGGCTTATCATCCTCAGACTGATGGTCAGAGTGAGCGTACTATTCAAACTTTGGAAGACATGCTTCGTGCATGTGCGATCGACTTGGGTGGTAGTTGGGATAAGAACCTACCACTGATTGAATTTTCCCTACAACAATAGCTTACCATTCCAGCATAAAAGGCTGCGCCTTTTGAGGCCCTATACGGTAGAAAGTGTAGATCGCCCATTTGTTGGGCAGAAGTTGGAGAAGTCCAACTGTCAGGACCAGATATCGTCTTTGAGACGACAGACAAGATCGTTCAGATCGCGATCGTTTGAAAGCTGCCAGGGATAGGCAGAAAAGTTATGCGGATCCTAAGCGCAAAGATTTTCACTTCGATGTAGGTGATAAAGTATTGCTTAAGTATCGCCCTGGAAGGGTGTGATGCGATTTGGAAAGAAAGGCAAGCTAAGCCCGAGATATATAGGACCTTTCGAGATTATCGAACGTGTCGGGTCAGTTGCTTACAAGTTAAAACTTGCCTGAAGAGCTTAGCGCTATTCATAATGTGTTTCCACATCTGTAATTTGAAGAAGTGTTTCGCGGATGAATCACTGGTTATACCGCATACAGATATACACATTGATGAGAGTTTAAAGTTTGTGAAAAAACCTTTGTCGATTGAGGATCGACAGGTGAAAAAGCTTCGAAGGAAGTACATGCCTATTGTAAAGGTCAAATGGGATGCCCGTAGAGGTCCCGAATACACGTGGGAAGTGGAATCCACGATGCAAGAGAAATATCCCCATTTGTTTCAGTAAACTCGAGGGTCGAGATTTCTTTTAAGGGGGTGAGGATGTAACACCTCGAAAAATTTCGTCCAATAATGTCTTGACACGTGTCATAAGGTTCCGGTATGTGAAAACATACTTTTGAGGGACTAAAAGTGACAAACAGTGAAAACTATGGAACGTAAGGGTCCAAAGTGTCAACAATGGATAAATAGACTCTATGATAACCCTACATAATGTTCATAACCTTAAACGGGTGGTTCATGGATCATACGACGCGGAAATTGCACAAAAGTGAGGAATTGCAAAACTATAGGGGCCAAAAGTGTCAACATGTTTTAATTTATACCTCTGAGTGAACTTTTGGCAGACCCGAAGCTTTGAGAAGCTAAAATATACTCACTAGAATATGTTGGTTAAAATTTCGTGAAGTTTCGTCAACGTATGAGAAAGTTATGGCCAAAACCGTACTTGAGGGGTTAAAGCGTCAACGTCGAATTTCATGGCTTTTTCGGTTGAGCGCAAAGTTATCCGAGGACATTACCATGTTGGTAAATGTCCTAAGGTTCTTAGAAACCAAGTTTGGGGGTTTACGAGTCAAAATAAGCAGCCGAAACATCGCGTGCAAGACCAGGGACCAAAGCTGCCAAGTTTTGAAACATTTTTGGGCCTGCAGACCCCAGGCGACCCGCCTGGGAATCCCTTAGCGGGCCGCGTGAACCCCCCAGCATCAGAAATTCGCGAAAATTGCAATTCTGGTCCGAATTTGAAGTGTTAAACAGCTGTATGCACCTCAAATGCTCCAGATGAAAACCCTTGCATGCCTAAGGCAACAGTAAGCTATCCACAAACCTCTAAATTCACCTTTAAAGCAGATCATTCACCACTTTTGTTGAGCACTTGTGATAGTAACAAGAACATTCAACTTGCAAGATTCTCAGAGCATTCCAGGAGCATTTCTGGACACCAAGGCTGACTCCAAGTACTTGCTAGGCTTCATTAGGACCCTTGGTAATCTTTTATACCATCCTCAAATTCGTTCTTGCTTTGATTATCGCTAAAAGTCAAACTGATTGTTCTTATACTTTGACTTTCTGATTAAACGAGTTTTACTCAGTCATTTCTCAAATTGAAACCATGAATATGTTGGTACTTATGTGGGAAACAAACCCTCAAAAGGGTATTCTCTGATTCCACTTATTGCATGCTAATTGTCGAGTCAAAGGCATTCTTAAAAAGTCAACAGAAATGGTTTTTGTGAAAAATAGCTTAAATGGTAATGTAAAGGACATGCAATCTGTTTGATCATCATAAGTAACTTATAATATATGTAAGAATGTGTTTTATCATAACCAACTCGACAATCTATAGTATAAATACGAATCGGAACCGAAAGTCTTGTAAAACGACTATTTCGTGGACTATCGATTCGGATTCGTACATGCATGTTTGAGATCTGTATTGGAGAGTATTTTGACCATTTTTATTTTGGTAAAACTTTCTGGAATTTTTGTTGCTTGAGTCTATACTTAGCCGATTCATTTGCATGTTTCCGATTATGCTTAAAAGTTGACTATTTTGCCCTTTTTGATATAAAACGTGATTCTTGGAAAAGTGACAGAGTAGAAATCTTTATTTCTAATATATAAACTTGCACCGAAAATTTCGGATCAGTTGGTGGTCCAGATTTTGAGTTATGGCCATTAGCGTAAAACTATGTTCTTAAGTTACATAAACGGCCCTTTTCGCGTATAACCCATTTCAGGCCACGTTTTGATATAAAACTTTTTACCCACTGATGTTATATAATATTTTGGGATTTTTGATGATTTTTATTTAATTTTTGGCTGGTCGTATCTTAGATCGCTTAGTTATTTCGGTTTATGTCGGTTTTGACCGTTTAGGCCATAAAATGAGTTTTATGCATTCTTTTGACGCGAAACCTTTTCCTACTGATTTTATATGTTAAATAAATTATTTTAAGTATTCTGGAAATATAAAAATCCCAGATTTATTTTGAAAACCCGGAAACGGCATTAAATCGCATTTTAAGCATTTTTAGCGCATAGTAAGCGTTATACTCATTTTAAACATATAAGACTTATACCTACTGATGTAATTAGCATATTTTCATATAATAACAGTAAGTATAAGTATATGAACTCAGGTTTCCAGTTTTGGCATTTTTAGCCCTTGTGAAATTACTAAAATACCCCTACGGTGCATAGTTTGATTTTAAATGTTAAGTTTGGTATATGGGTCATACCCTACTGTTATAATATGTTGAATGGAGTATATTTCTGTATAAACCAGACCCGAAACTCAGATTTCTAATTTGACTCTTTTATAATCTCTTAAATGACCAAAATGCCCTTAGGAGGCATAAATTGAGTTTAAAATTATTCCGGGCAATATAGAACCTAACTTACTGATATTATATCATATTTAAAGCATATTATCTCAGGGAACTTGCATTTGACTCTTTTGGCTACCCGTAACGCCCTTTTTGCGTTCGGTTCGGTTTACGTAACTAGTTTGCGTAAATTGACCGAAACGGGTCAAACGTTATCATTTTTATCTCAAAATCCAGAATGTATTTAGTATACCCATATTATACAAGTATTCAAACTTGTCGGGTCTAAATCACATTCTATCCGGTCTTTCGCTTAATCGTGCGTAAACCGTATCATACTTAAAACTAACCGGTCAAAGCTTAGGCTTAAATAAAAGACCCGTTAGGAATCTAATAGGTTAATTATAAACCTTTGTTCCAGATTAGGAGGCCCAGTAAAAGCTACCAACACTTATCATTTGTGACTTATACTTGCTCAGGTAAATACATTTTGACTTATTTTCCCTATACGGGCTTGGGGTACGGTATTTAAAATACCGCTTGATCGGGCGCACAAGTCCTGCACCTTATGGGTGTACAGTCTTGAATAGCTTGTGCGACTCGTTTAAACAGTCTTGTCTTACTTTAGGCTTTGGGGGGTTATTGACCGTGTCCCGGATATCCTTGGCATTATCTTACGAGATGGCCACGACCAGAGCACGGGGTGTAGGCGTACACCCGGCGTGTATAACTCTTTAATGTGGTGTGTCATTTAATCTTTAGCCCGGACAGCAGATCCCGGGCCACCATAAGTACGGGTACATGTAAATCGTTCACAAGTTTATATTGCATAAATATCCCAAGTTAATAAAAATATTTATGCCTTGTGCATTTAAATAAATTTTCAATCATTTTCAAAATGAGTCAGTCGATTGTATTTACCAGTGTAAACTGACGTATTTTTCCCAAAAGGTTAAGTGCAGGTACTATACGAAATAGGCTGGCTGTTTCCTAAGAGCGTCCACTATAGTCTCGCAAGCTCGGACGACAAAATATCTGTTGAACAATTTTTATCTTATTTTATTTGATCCGCCTGTGGATCCGTTTCAACTACTTATGATGTTATTATGTCATTTTAATTAAAGTTGAAATGTATCTATTCTGCTTCCGCTGTGCATTATTATATTGTGTTGTTTGTCTATGACGATGCCAACTACGTCACTGTACCCCACACCGGGCCCACCGGTGACACGTGGAAATCGGGGTGTGACAGGTTGGTATCAGAGCCAACGCTGAGTGAATTAGACACTAGTCCTTTGTGTTTAATCTCAGTTACACAATTGCACATTCCTCGATTTTCGAGTCTAGACAAAGAACTTAGGAAATGTTCAACTTTCGTTTATTTTATCTTTATTTTATTATTAGCTTTGTCTTATATATTTTGTTGTGCAACTTGTTTAAATTTTTGACAGGTTCATCATGCCGCCACGTATGCGAGGACGAGGAGGATTTGCCACATCACATGACCACGAGGCAGGGCCCTCACACAGGCGAGCCCCGTCAGCATCGCACAACACTGCAGCCCATGATCTTTGGAGATCATTCGCCGAGCCAGCCAGGCACTCGGTATCTTTGAGCACCTCGCCATCCCTACCCCACTCATTTGGGCCCCATTCTGAAAATGGGCCCCATGACTCCCATGGATCTTTCATTCCATTACACCAGTCACCTCACCACTACCCAGCACCAGCTTATCAGGGCCTATACAACCCTGATGCTTACTTGGATGAACCAGTGGGTCATAACCCACTAGGACCTGAAGACCACTTCTCTGGTGGTAACAAGATGGAGGTTGACGAGGACACTGACCCTTCCCTACCACCGTCCGGCACGCCTAACCATCCCATTGAGATATCGGATGGGTCACCATTTAGGGGATCACCCTACAATGGTGTTGATAGCTATGAGGAGAGGTTCAGGCAGCACGATTGGTATTACACCCCCAGCCACCACAACTCTCCGATGCTCCAGTCTCACCATGGTTCTCTGGTGCACTCGCAGCACCACTCTCAGCAGCAGCAGCTTCAGCAGCCGCCTTTGCAGCAGGACCCATCTGAGGCCTTTTGGCGCGACGTGATTACTCCGTCACCACCACCACCACCGGTTTTGCCTCCTCCGCCTCAGAGGCCAAGGAGGAACGCGCGTATGTCTACGCGAGGAGGGATTCGCATTGCCACCCCTCGACATTCAGGTAGCGGCCGCTACTCGCCGCTCCACGAGGAGTCCGAAACGGGAGAGTCTCAGCATCCCGTCTCAGAGGTTACTTCTGCGACTATTGCGCCATTACCGCCGCAGAACTTTGGAGAGCTCATTCCTGCGTATGCTAGCGCAGCGCAGTTCAACCCGTTCGAGCCGACTTTTCCTCCCGGTTATGACTATACGGGAGATCCCTACTGGTTAGCTTCAGGCTACAACCCTCTCAATCAGGAGAGTACTTTTGGAGGTCCCTGGGCTACGGGACCATCAGCTTTTGGATTCCCACCGCAGGGATACCAGCAGCCACAGCCTCCACAGCCACAGCAGTATCAGCCACCGCCGCCGGCGGCAATGATGTCGCCACCGCAAGTCTAAGAAATCCTGCAAGGGATACACGACGTGCGACGGGAGTTGCAAAATGATCGCCGACACAACCGCGGTATGTTCAAGAAGATGGTTGACTTAATCAAGGGTAAGAGTAAGAAGGATTATTAAATCCTTTGTTGTTAGCTCTTTTACTCATGTCCCTGCGTGGACATCTATTCCTGTATTCTACCCCTGCGTGGGTATATTTCTCTTATTCAACCCCTGCGTGGGTATGTTGTTCTGTTAACCCCTGCGTGGGTTTGTTTTATTTTATTTGTTGTTGTTGTTATTTGTTTAGCCCCTGCGCGGGCATGTTATTCATGTTATTTGAATTAAAGTCCCGTTTAGGGCAAAGATGTACTAGTTACTTTATTAAAAATTTGAAATGGTTAAATTGAATTTCTCATTTTATTTATGTGCATGAAAATAATATTAAAATAAATGGAAAATATCAATTTTTATTTGATTTGCCATTTTAATAAGAATCTTAGTAAGGTAGAACCTAGCTTGAATGCCTTATTTACAGGCCTAGCCAATATGGTAAAACCTGGTTGAAAAGATTCAAATCTCTGTTGACATCTGAAAACATGTTAACATTCTTGACTAAGCGTGATTCGTAAAATCACACATGTCGCCTTTTTAATAAATTATTTACAGATTATATCTGTACACAAGTCTGTTTATGACTTGATACCTACGGGTTATGACTATGTCATATAGTGGCAGTTGTGGTTTATGACCCCCTGCCTAGTAAAGGATTATTTGTTTAATTATACGATGCTAATCCTATAAAAATCTAAATTTATAATTTAGTAAGTTGTCCGAAGTGACTAGGCCTATTATGCCAATATACATTTCATTCCATAATATAGTTGCTAATAAAAGCCCTGAATGAAATTAAATAAATTAACTATTATGGTTCTTAATACCATGGTTAATAAATCGTCTAGGACGATAATACTGTTAGGTTTCTAAATAAGACCTTGTCCTTTTATGTAGCTTAAAGCTACAATGGCCAAATTGGAGGAGACCAACAGTCATTCTGGAGAACACCCAGATAATACGAGGATTCACGTCACTGGTGAAGAATTGCAAGCACTGATAGATAACGCTGTTGCCAAAGCTATGGATAGGCAATTCAGAGAATCTAGCGGTACTCGGAGTAGGACCCGAACAGTAACGCACGTAAAGCCCAAGACTCATTCTGAGGCTCATAGTAAGCCACCTTCTAAAAAGAGTGAGCCGAAGAAGGATGAGGATGATAATCACTCCTCTAACCACAGTAGTATTCCTAAGCAAGAAGTCAAGCTGAAGCATGATACGCACAGCAAGTCCTGTACGTACAAGTATTTCGTATCTTGCAAACCCAGAGATTTTACTGGGGAAAAAGGAGCAGTAGATTGCATGACGTGGATTGATGAGATGGATACTGTGGTTGATATCAGCGGGTGTGCTGATAGGGACGTCGTGAAGTACGTGTCCCAGTCGTTCAAGGGAGATGCGTTAGCATGGTGGAAGTCACTCCTACAAGCTGCCGGTAAGGCCACTCTGTACAGTTTGTCATGGGAACAGTTTGTGGCCCTGATCAAGGAGAATTTCTGCCCGCAGCATGAGGTCGAAAGGATTGAATCGGATTTTGTTTCCCTAGTTATGAAGAACCTCGATTGTCAAGCGTATCTGACTACGTTCAACACTTTATCTCGGTTAGTGCCTTATCTGGTGACCCCGGAGCCGCGAAGGATTGCTCGATTTATTAGGGGTCTGGCACCGGAGATAAAGGCAAGCGTCAAGGCTTCAAGGCCTACAACATTTAGATCCGTAGCTGATCTATCCCTCTCCCTCACTCAAGATGTAGTCAGACTGAGAGCTATGAAGAGCTCAGAGGAAAACAAGAGAAAGCGTGAGGATGACACCTCACGAAGATCTGAGAAACGACACAGAGGAAACAACGACCATAAGAAAGGGTCGGGTTCAAGAAAGGAGATCAGTCGGGTGAAAAACCCAGATGCAAGAACTGCAAGAGACACCATTTTGGGAAATGTCGTTTGGAAGCGAATTCCCAGTCTCGCGAAAAGCGATGTGGAATCTGCAAGTCCACAGACCATAAAGCTTTAGATTGCAAGAAGATGAAGGATGCAACTTGTTTTGGTTGCAACGAGAAAGGGCATATCCGGCCAAATTGCCCAAAGAATGCAAAGAAAGCTGATGATGGGAAGAAGACTAATGCGAGAGTCTTCAGAATGGACGCCAAGGAGGCAGTTCTTGACGACAACGTCATTACAGGTACGTTTCTTGTAAATGATGTTTTTGCTAGAGTCTTGTTTGATTCAGGAGCTGATAAGTCGTTTGTAGATGATAAGTTTTGTAAATTGTTGAACCTTCCTGTTAAAACCTTAAGTGTGAAATATGAGGTGGAATTAGCCGATGGAACCATAGAAACCGCCTCGACTGTTCTAGATGGATGTGTTATATCCATTAGGAATCATTCTTTCCCGTTATCCTTGCTTCCCTTTAAGCTAGCTGGATTCGACATAGTGAAAGGCATGGATTGGTTATCGAGTAACCAAGCCCAGATTCTGTGCAACAGAAAGCAAGTAATAGTTAAGACTCCGTCTGGTGAGCCACTTACTATTCAAGGAGACACCCAGCATGGATTGTCGGAGCAAGTGTCCATGCTCAAGGCATCCAGATGCATGCAGAAAGGATGTGTCATTTATATGGCACAAGTTACCATTGATGAGTCAAAGCCGAAGATTGAAGATATCCCTGTTATCTCGGAATACCCTGAAGTATTTCCTGAAGAACTACCCGGTTTGCCACCGGATAGGCAAGTGGAGTTTCGGATAGACATCATTCCAGGCGCTGCGCCTGTAGCAAGAGCACCATACAGATTGGCACCAACGGAGATGAAGGAGTTGAGGACGCAGTTGGATGATTTGTTAGCTAAAGGTTTTATTAGGCCTAGCTCGTCTCCTTGGGGAGCGCCAATCTTGTTCGTTAAAAAGAAGGATGGATCGATGCGTTTGTGCATCGATTACCGTGAGCTTAACAAGGTCACTATCAAGAATAGGTATCCGTTACCCAGGATCGACGATCTGTTCGATCAGTTGCAAGGAGCAAGCTATTTCTCCAAGATTGACCTGAGGTCAGGTTATCATCAGTTAAAGGTCAAAGACGAAGATGTGCACAAGACAGCGTTTAGGACTCGTTATGGACATTTCGAGATCCTAGTGATGCCGTTTGGGCTCACCAACGCACCAGCCGCGTTCATGGATCTCATGAATCGCGTCTGCAAGCCTTATCTAGATAAGTTCGTCATCGTCTTTATTGATGACATCCTTATCTACTCGAAGAGCCAAGCTGACCATGAGAAACACCTTCGTTGTATTCTCAAACTTCTGCATCAAGAGAAGCTTTATGCCAAATTTTCGAAGTGTGAATTTTGGCTTCGAGAAGTCCAATTCCTTGGACATGTAGTAAGCGAGCGTGGTATCCAAGTAGATCCCGCTAAAGTAGAAGCAGTCATGAACTGGCAGGAGCCGAAGACTCCTACTGAGATTCGCAGTTTCCTTGGACTGGCAGGATACTATAGGCGATTTATCGAGAACTTTTCAAGAATTGTTGCGCCCCTAACTTCGTTGACTCGTAAGAAGATTAAGTTCGATTGGGGTCCTAAGCAGCAGGAATCCTTCGATATTTTGAAGGAGAAGTTGAGCAATGCTCCAGTGTTGACATTGCCCGATGGCGTAGAAGAATTTGTGGTGTACTGTGATGCATCTCACACTGGTATGGGCTGTGTGCTCATGCGGAGAGGCAAAGTCATTGCCTACGCTTCTCACCAGCTCAAGGTGCACGAGAAGAACTACACCACCCACGATTTGGAATTGGGTGTAGTTGTATTTGCTTTGAAGCTATGGAGACATTACTTGTATGGAACCAAGTGTATAATATATTCAGATCACAAGAGTCTTCAGCATCTGTTCAATCAGAAGGAATTGAACATGCGTCAAAGGCGATGGATGGAAACTTTAAATGATTATGACTGTGAGATAAGATACCATCCAGGCAAGGCAAATGTGGTTGCCGACGCCTTAAGCAGAAAGGAAAGGGTAAAACCAATCAGAATCAATGCCAAGCGCATTGAAATAAGAAATAATTTGAATGAAAGGGTGTTAGCTGCACAGAAGGAAGCTGTGTTGGAAGCTAACTATCCTGCAGAAAAGCTAGGAGTAACTGAGGAGCAGTTATCCTACGACAAAGATGGAATGCTACGACTAAACGGACGAATATGGGTTCCAGTTTATGGAGGACTTCGGGATGTTATCCTCCAGGAAGCCCACAACTTTAAATATTCCGTTCATCCTGGAGCTGATAAGATGTACCAGGATTTGAAAGCAAACTACTGGTGGATTGGTTTGAAAAAGTCAGTAGCTGAGCACGTAGCCAAATGCTTGACTTGTGCGCAAGTCAAAGCTGAGCATCAGAAGCCGTCAGGTTTGCTTCAGCAACCTGAAATTCCCAAGTGGAAATGGGAAATGGTGACAATGGATTTCATCACCAAGTTGCCGAAGACGAAAAAGGGAAATGATACCATATGGGTCATAGTAGATAGACTGACTAACTCAGCTCATTTTCTACCCATCAAGGAGACGTATAGCTCCGATATGTTAGCTCAATTATACGTCGATAAGATTGTAGCGTTACATGGTATACCTATATCTATTATCTCCGATAGAGATACTAGATATACGTCGCATTTTTGGAAGAGTTTCCAACAATCGTTGGGCACTCGTTTGAATTTTAGTACGGCTTATCATCCTCAGACCGATGGTCAGAGTGAGCGTACTATTCAAACTTTGGAAGACATGCTTCGTGCATGTGCGATCGACTTGGGTGGTAGTTGGGATAAGAACCTACCACTGATTGAATTCTCCTACAACAATAGCTACCATTCCAGCATAAAGGCTGCGCCTTTTGAGGCCCTATACGGTAGAAAGTGTAGATCGCCCATCTGTTGGGCTGAAGTTGGAGAAGTCCAACTGTCAGGACCAGATATCGTCTTTGAGACGACAGACAAGATCGTTCAGATTCGCGATCGTTTGAAAGCTGCCAGGGATAGGCAGAAAAGTTATGCGGATCCTAAGCGCAAAGATTTTCACTTCGATGTAGGTGATAAAGTATTACTTAAAGTATCGCCCTGGAAGGGTGTGATGCGATTTGGAAAGAAAGGCAAGCTAAGCCCGAGGTATATAGGACCTTTCGAGATTATCGAACGTGTCGGGTCAGTTGCTTACAAGTTAAACTTGCCTGAAGAGCTTAGCGCTATTCATAATGTGTTCCACATCTGTAATTTGAAGAAGTGTTTCGCTGACGAATCACTGGTTATACCGCATGCAGATATACACATAGACGAGAGTCTGAAGTTTGTGGAAAAACCTTTGTCGATTGAGGATCGACAGGTAAAGAAGCTTCGAAGGAAGCACGTGCCTATTGTAAAGGTCAAATGGGATGCCCGTAGAGGTCCCGAATACACATGGGAAGTGGAATCCACGATGCAAGAGAAATATCCCCATTTGTTTCAATAAATCTCGAGGGCGAGATTTCTTTTAAGGGGGTGAGGATGTAACACCTCGAAAAATTTCGTCCAATAATGTCTTGACACGTGTCATAAGGTTCCGGTATGTGAAAACATACTTTTGAGGGACTAAAAGTGACAAACAGTGAAAACTATGGAACGTAAGGGTCCAAAGTGTCAACAATGGATAAATAGACTCTATGATAACCCTACATAATGTTCATAACCTTAAACGGGTGGTTCATGGATCATACGACGCGGAAATTGCACAAAAGTGAGGAATTGCAAACTATAGGGGCCAAAAGTGTCAACATGTTTAATTTATACCTCTGAGTGAACTTTTGGCAGACCCGAAGCTTTGAGAAGCTAAAATATACTCACTAGAATATGTGGTTAAAATTTCGTGAAGTTTCGTCAACGTATGAGAAAGTTATGGCCAAAACCGTACTTGAGGGGTTAAAAGCGTCAACGTCGAATTTCATGGCTTTTCGGTTGAGCGCAAAGTTATCCGAGGACATTACCATGTTGGTAAATGTCCTAAGGTTCTTAGAAACCAAGTTTGGGGGTTTACGAGTCAAAATAAGCAGCCGAAACATCGCGTGCAAGACCAGGGACCAAAGCTGCCAAGTTTGAAACATTTTTGGGCCTGCAGACCCCAGGCGACCCGCCTGGGAATCCTTAGGCGGGCCGCGTGAACCCCCCAGCATCAGGAATTCGCGAAAATTGCAATTCTGGTCCGAATTTGAAGTGTTAAACAGTTGTATGCACCTCCAAATGCTCCAATGAAAACCCTTGCATGCCTAAGGCAACAGTAAGCTATCCACAAACCTCTAAATTCACCTTTAAAGCAGATCATTCACCACTTTTGTTGAGCAATTGTGATAGTAACAAGAACATTTAACTTGCAAAGATTCTCAGAGCATTCCAGGAGCATTTCTGGACACCAAGGCCGACTCCAAGTACTTGCTAGGCTTCATTAGGACCTTGGTAATCTTTTATACCATCCTCAAATTCGTTCTTGCTTTGATTATTGCTAAAAGTCAAACTGATTGTTCTTATACTTTGACTTTCTGATTAAACGAGTTTTACTCAGTCATTTCTCAAATTGAAACCACGAATATGTTGGTACTTATGTGGGAAACAAACCCTCAAAAGGTATTCTCTGATTCCCACTTATTGCATGCTAATTGTCGAGTCAAAGGCATTCTTAAAAAGTCAACAGAAATGGTTTTTGTGAAAAATAGCTTAAATGGTAATGTAAAGGACATGCAATCTGTTTGATCATCATAAGTAACTTATAATATATGTAAGAATGTGTTTTATCATAACCAACTCGACAATCTATAGTATAAATACGAATCGGAACCGAAAGTCTTGTAAAACGACTATTTCGTGGACTATCGATTCGGATTCGTACATGCATGTTTGAGATCTGTATTGGAGAGTATTTTTGACCATTTTTATTTTGGTAAAACTTTCTGGAATTTTTGTTGCTTGAGTCTATACTTAGCCGATTCATTTGCATGTTTCCGATTATGCTTAAAAGTTGACTATTTTGCCCTTTTTGATATAAAACGTGATTCTTGGAAAAGTGAAAGAGTAGAAATATTTATTTCTAATATATAAACTTGCACCGAAAATTTCGGATCAGTTGGTGGTCCAGATTTTGAGTTATGGCCATTAGCGTAAAACTATGTTCTTAAGTTACATAAACGGCCCTTTTCGCGTATAACCCATTTCAGGCCACGTTTTGATATAAAACTTTTTACCCACTGATGTTATATAATATTTTGGGATTTTTGATGATTTTTATTTAATTTTTGGCTGGTCGTATCTTAGATCGCTTAGTTATTTCGGTTTATGTCGGTTTTGACCGTTTAGGCCATAAAATGAGTTTTATGCATTCTTTTGACCCGAAACCTTTTCCTACTGATTTTATATGTTAAATAAATTATTTTAAGTATTCTGGAAATATAAAAATCCCAGATTTATTTTGAAAACCCGGAAACGGCATTAAATCGCATTTTAAGCATTTTTAGCGCATAGTAAGCGTTATACTCATTTTAAACATATAAGACTTATACCTACTGATGTAATTAGCATATTTTCATATAATAACAGTAAGTATAAGTATATGAACTCAGGTTTCCAGTTTTGGCATTTTTAGCCCTTGTGAAATTACTAAAATACCCCTACGGTGCATAGTTTGATTTTAAATGTTAAGTTTGGTATATGGGTCATACCCTACTGTTATAATATGTTGAATGGAGTATATTTTCTGTATAAACCAGACCCGAAACTCAGATTTCTAATTTGACTCTTTTATAATCTCTTAAATGACCAAAATGCCCTTAGGAGGCATAAATTGAGTTTAAAATTATTCCGGGCAATATAGAACCTAACTTACTGATATTATATCATATTTAAAGCATATTATCTCAGGGAACTTGCATTTGACTCTTTTGGCTACCCGTAACGCCCTTTTTGCGTTCGGTTCGGTTTACGTAACTAGTTTGCGTAAATTGACCGAAACGGGTCAAACGTTATCATTTTTATCTCAAAATCCAGAATGTATTTAGTATACCCATATTATACAAGTATTCAAACTTGTCGGGTCTAAATCACATTCTATCCGGTCTTTCGCTTAATCGTGCGTAAACCGTATCATACTTAAAACTAACCGGTCAAAGCTTAGGCTTAAATAAAAGACCCGTTAGGAATCTAATAGGTTAATTATAAACCTTTGTTCCAGATTAGGAGGCCCAGTAAAAGCTACCAACACTTATCATTTGTGACTTATACTTACTCCGGTAAATACATTTTGACTTATTTTCCCTATACGGGCTTGGGGTACGGTATTTAAAATACCGCTTGATCGGGCGCACAAGTCCTGCACCTTATGGGTGTACAGTCTTGAATAGCTTGTGCGACTCGTTTAAACAGTCTTGTCTTACTTTAGGCTTTGGGGGGTTATTGACCGTGTCCCGGATATCCTTGGCATTATCTTACGAGATGGCCACGACCAGAGCACGGGGTGTAGGCGTACACCCGGCGTGTATAACTCTTTAATGTGGTGTGTCATTTAATCTTTAGCCCGGACAGCAGATCCCGGGCCACCATAAGTACGGGTACATGTAAATCGTTCACAAGTTTATATTGCATAAATATCCCAAGTTAATAAAAATATTTATGCCTTGTGCATTTAAATCAATTTTCAATCATTTTCAAAATGAGTCAGTCGATTGTATTTACCAGTGTAAACTGACGTATTTTTCCCAAAAGGTTAAGTGCAGGTACTATACGAAATAGGCTGGCTGTTTCCTAAGAGCGTCCACTATAGTCTCGCAAGCTCGGACGACAAAATATCTGTTGAACAATTTTTATCTTATTTTATTTGATCCGCCTGTGGATCCGTTTCAACTACTTATGATGTTATTATGTCATTTTAATTAAAGTTGAAATGTATCTATTCTGCTTCCGTTGTGCATTATTATATTGTGTTGTTTGTCTATGACGATGCCAACTACGTCACTGTACCCCACACCGGGCCCACCGGTGACACGTGGAAATCGGGGTGTGACAGTTATATAGTGTGTTAGGGTGTTAGGGGATCATAACTAGCTCGGAAATAATAGAACAATGCTTCTAGTATAATTTTGGTGTTTCGGGTAGTGTCCGGTTGTTTGGTTAGATATTGGTTCGTTAAAGAGTCAAAATATTCCGTTTAGTGACATTTAAGTACCCTTTTGTGACACTTTTAATTCCCGATATATAGGAAAGCATTCAGGACTAATTAGTCATATTTTTACATGTTACTAACTTGTTACAATGCTGAATTTTGCTGAAATATATGAAATTCAGCATTTAAATTGTGTTTCGGGTGCTTTTTAGTGCGTATTTTAGCTTCCGGAAAGTCTATATGTTAACCCTTGTATACATTCTTGGGTTTTAATGTATTTTAGACGTTGGACCTGCTCCTAGGCCCTAATTTCATCATCTGGCTGCTTTCTGTAGAGTAGCTGACACAGTGTGTCTTACCGGTGAGTTTACTAGTCTTTCTGACGCAACGCTAACAGTAATTCATAAAGCAATGTTTGAAGTGTAAAACGTGCATGAATTCACAAGTATAGCATGAAATCAGACAATGTTGACATTTAAGTACATAATTGCAGATATTAAATATTAATTAAATTGTACGGAAATTACCGGTTTTGTGCCAGTTGTCACAGAAATGATAAAATGTATCAGGATTTAAGAAAGAATTTTTGGTGGATAGGAATGAAAAAGGATATAGCAGCTTATGTTTCTAAGTGTTTGACTTGTTCGCAAGTTAAGCTGAACATAAAAAACCCTCAGGATTGCTGCAACAACTAGAAATGCCAGTTTGGAAATAGTAATTGATAACAATGGATTTTGTTACCAAATTACCCAAAACAAGAAAAGGTAATGATACAATCTGGGTGATTGTAGATAGGCTAACCAAATCAGCTCATTTTCTACCAATGAAGGAAATTTTCAGTATGGAACAGTTAGCCAAATTGCATGTAAATAAAATAGTTTCATTACATGGAATACCTTTATCATATGTGTCTAATAGGGATAGCCGTTTTACCTCTCATTTTTGGGTAAGTTTCCAAAAAGTAATGGGAACCAAGTTGAATCTAAGCACAACTTACCATCCTCAAACAGACGGACAAAGCGAAAGGACAATTCAGACAATGGAAGACATGCTTAGAGCTTGTGTAATTGATTTCGGAGGTAATTGGGACGATAACTTACCTTTAATAGAATTTTCTTATAATAATAGTTATTACACAAGTATCAATGCTGCACCCTTCGAAGCACTCTATGGACGAAAGTGTCGAACCCCAGTCTGTTGGGCAGAAATTGGGGAAAAGCAACTATCCGGACCTGAGATAGTGTAGGAAACAACTGACAAGATCATTCAAGTTAAGGAACGACTAAAAGCAGCACGTGATCGACAAAAGAGTTATGATGATAACCGACGCAAACCGTTGGAATTTCAAGTAGGAGATAAAGTATTGTTAAAAGTCTCTCCTTGGAAAGGAGTAGTAAGATTTATCAAGCGAGGGAAGCTAAGTCCCAGGTATGTTGGACCTTTTGAGATTATTAGAAGAATAGGACTTGTAGCTTATCAGCTACAACTGCCAGAGGAAATGGCAGGAATACATGATGTATTTCATGTATCAAATCTCAAGAAATGCTTAGCTGATGAATCACTTGTAATGCCTCTTAAGGACATAGAGGTAAATGAACAACCTAAATTTATAGAAAGGCCTTTACAGATTGAAGATAGGAAGATTAAGAATCTTAAGCACAAGAGATTAGTTCTGGTCAAAGTAAAGTGGGACTCCAAAAGAGAACCAGAATACACATGGGAGCTTGAATCAGAAATGCAAAGGACATATCCACACCTGTTCCAGTAGACCTCGAGGACGAGCTCTAAAACAAGGTGGGGAGGATATAACAACCCTAAACCGACACCCTTGTAATATTTTCCGACACCCTAAAAATATTTAAAATATCCCAATATGTCCTAAAATACACCCCATACGCGAAAACGGGCCTTGAATACCTTAAATATTATTAAAATTAATTAAAAATTGAATTTTGGGTTTGAGGCAGGCCGCGTAAGCCACCCCTCAACCCTTACGCGGGCTGCGACAAGGTGAAAGCTGGCAAAACCTTGGGCCGCCATGTGGCCCAACACACGGCGAAGCTAGTCGATGACCCGGATCACCTAAACCCTACCCGGGCTACTAGGCGGGCCGCGTAGCCCGTTGTCTCTGTATACGCAGGCCGCGTAAAAGGCCAAATCAGGCCCTATAAGTAAAGGGCCTTGGATCTTCAGTCTGCTCGTTCATTTCTTTTCTCAATCTCGAATTTTCTGAAGTGTAGGCATAATCTCGGGTATAATACCCCCTAAATAGCGAAGTTCTGCTCCGTTGTAAGTATTATAACCCCTGGATACGTATTAGATACTCTGCCCGATTGATCTAGGGTTCCATAACGGCTGTCGTGGTTCTGCCCGACGTAGTCGTTGGAATGCCGTCTCGGGGAGGGTATTGCTAATGTTAAAATGGGTTATTATACTAACACGTGTGCATTTCTGTAATTTATAGATTATTCCCAGGAAATCCTAAAGGATAATCTAAGACAGCAATGTGAGTAATCTCCTTTTTGTAAATTGATTTTTACAAAACCTCACACAATTAAATATATATTAAACAGTTATTGAGTATTTGTAAGGATACAATTATCGTCGGTATGTTGGGGTTTTGTATACAAAATTTGTTACAGCCTTGCGAGGGGTAACATTTACACAAGTCGGGTTCGACAGTACCGTGGGTGGTAATTGGTATGACTTGGAAACAAATGTAATTGCGAGACCGCCCTCAATATTGTACAATGGTTTTTATTAAAACTTGATTGAACTAGGATTCACTCACCAGTATTTCCCACTGACAAAATGTTTTTAAACGCGTTTCAAGTAACAAAATGTGAAAGCCAAATAGAAGCCAGTTGGACAGCACTGAAGGTTTGGAAAAGTGGCAATAAAGTTACCTAAAAATAAATAGATGTTTTTAATAAATAAAATAGGATGTATCCCTTTGAAAATGTGTGTACTGAAAAGTTAGGTTTTATCCCATGTGTTTAATATGATGAAAGTGTGGTATTTTACTATGATAAAATATTTCCTAACTACGGTCCTGATGTAAAATCCGCTGCCAAAATAGACAAAAACAAGATACCACCGAAACTGGCCGCGGCCGCCCGTTCCCATGTTTGTAATAGGGGGATGGAGAGGGCGTGGAAAAGTGACGTGGTGGCATTTCTATGTTAGGAACATCACCCCTTGTGGTCAGGGGCAGACTAACATAGAGCGGGTCGAGGTTCTCGGACCCCAATGTTTCTAAAAAATCTAGTAGAACCGGTATGTTAAATTTTTTAAGGACCCATAAAAATAATAAGATGGACACCATAGCATCAAAGTGGACACCGTGGTGATGAGGGCGGGGAGTTTTTCCACCGGCGTGGGGGGCATTTGAGTTGTGAGGTGGAGGCTCTTGATTGGTATGTGGATTTTGGATATGTTTTAATTAGTTGATTTTTTCTCTTCATAAAAACGCCACTAACCACGCCGTTCCCACACCTCTTGTTTTGCCCTACGCCCCATTTATGGCGCGTGTTTACATGTCATTTACATGTCACATAAAACCCAATTTTCAAGACCCTTCACACTGTATAGTATAATATAATATAGTTATAGGGAAAGTGTGAGAGACCATCCATCATGGTCCATTTAATTCAGATAGCCAAATCTATCTTCATATCTTTAATTGAATTTCCATGTTTGTCCGTATGGAAGAATGACAATGGACGAAACAAGAAGGCCATTTAATATATATTTTTTATATCAAAGTAAAAATCTTTAACAATTAGGGTAAAGGGAGTGGAGCGGTGAACTCGACGGCAAAGGAGTTTGCCGCGCGGCAACACCGCCGCCGGCCTCCTTTGCCGCTCGGCAAACTTGGACAAGCGGGGAAGTATCACCGATTCGGGAAAGAGAGAATGATGATGATTGATGTGTGTGTGTGTGTGTGTATGTGTTGATGCGTGTGTATATATATAAAGTTTACCACTTTCAACTGTTTAACCACTGCCAACACTTTTCGCCAAAGTTTAAACTCTTCACACTGATTGACATGACACACTCTGATTGATCGATTTTGAAATTTGCCACTTTCACCTGTTTAACCACTCCCTTCACCCTTATATGGACAACTAAGGAGTGAATATACAAGCCGATATATAATCATGCTAAAGACAAATTATATCAAAGTAAAATCTTTAACAATTATACAACTGAGGAGTCATGCTAAAGACAAAATATCATAATTCGTGATCTTCTAATTCTTTACCAGCATGAGTTGATTGAAAATCACCAAAAAAAACCCTTTTGACTAACTAGACGTTACGAAAAAATGTTACAATTATTGATGGAACAATATTTCAGGGGCTACTAAATATACCCGTTTTTATTACTTTTTATACCATTTTTTTTTATAAAATCACATTTAAACTTATCATATTTACCCCTTATACAAGTAATATTTTTAACAGGTATTCTTTTTATTACAAAACAAATTTAAAAGTGTAAAAAATATTATAGAAGTTTTTTTTTTCAAATAGTTTTTTATGTTTATTAAAAAAAAAAATATTTTCTTAAAGTTTTCAAATACCGTTTACACTTTTATTAAACATTTTTACAAATTATCAACAACGTTTTTCATATAAAAATAATAATAAAAAAGTTTTGAATTTTCTTTTTGAAAAAGTCTATACTATATTTTTTTCCTCGTCTACTTTGTATTTTAAATGCCTTACATTTATTATTTTTAATATTTTGAAATGGTTTTTTTTAACGACATGAAGTGGGTATCCTTATGGAGTCTGTATAAACAATAATACACAAAAATCCACACAAAGTTTTGAAATCAACCAATTTAATATATTTTTTAATTAAAAAAGAGAAAAATATTTGTGAATCAACTATATCCATTTCCTTTGCTTTAGAAAAGTGTTCACTTTGATCAGAAGTCTTAAACTGGTTTTAACTTGTGTATAACATACTCTTTACACTAATTAAATTTGACCTTATATAGATAATTAATTTATAGTTTGATAAAATTATTTTAGTACCTATTATTTATTTGTTTACTTACAACGCTATTTTAAAAGAAAAACTTGTTACCTTTTAAATAAATAAAAAATGTTAATTATTTTATAAACACATTTAAAGTATTAAAAATTATAAAAGTAAGACCTTTAAAATACAAACTAGACAAGGAAAAACATAATACAGACTTTTTCAAAATTTATTTTTTTATTTTTATAAGAAAAATGTTATTATTTATTTGTAAAGATGTTCAATAAAAAAACATAATTAAAATACTATTTGAGAAAGTGTCTTTAGAAACAATATTTGAAAACTTTAAAAAATATGTTTTTTAAATAAAAATTAAAAAACAGTTTTTAACACTTTTGAATTTGTTTTGTAACAAAAAGAATCAAAGGGACTTTTACTAGACTTATGGATAAAGAGTCAAAAGTTTTAAAAACAGAAACAAAGGGGGATGAGCCTGTTTTAGATGCGTCCACATCTGCTGCTCAAACCTCTGTTGTTGAGCTAACTGCTCCTGGTGATCATGACACCACAATCGGTGTTGTGAAACTCACACCAGCAAAACGCAAAAAGAAACCTGCCAAATCCAAAAAGCCCACCAAAACCAAACAAAATAAAAAGGTTCCTCTGGAAGATGAGATCCCAGAGGTTAACCCAGTGACAACACAAATGTCACCTGAAACCACTGCTGCTACTTCCTCACGGTTGTTGGAAAGATCTCAACCTATCCAAACTCCTCATGTATCCTCGCAAAAAGATCATAGCCTACCCCATATTTCAGATACAACTATAAAACAGAGCATTAGACAGGTTTTAAAATGGGCTTTAAGATAAGGTTTCTAACCCCGTCTTTTGATGGTTTTAAAATGGGCTTTAAGACAGGGTTTCTAACCTAGTCTTTTGATCCGAAATAAATATTATTAAAATTAATATAATAAACTGTGTCTTATAATTTTGTACTTCTGTGTCCATTCCAAGCCAATATATACACCAATTTGAACATTATCAAATTAACCCAATATAAGTTAGGAATGGGTTTAAGTTTTTTTTTAATTGTTATATGAATATAAAGGTTATTATATTGTCACGCTAACTCATCAGTGCGTATGTTAGGGTAGGAATGGCTTTAAGGTTTTTTGTTGTTGTTTTTTAACTGTTGTATAAATTTAAAGGTGGTTTAAGGATAAGGCTAGGCGGGGTCGAAAGAGTGTTTAAATTTGTATAAGACGGTGTTTTTTTTTTTTTTTAATTTTCTTGAATATTTTAATCAAACATGTCATTGATTTTAAGATGGAGTTATTGCTAGTACGGTGTGAAATAAAGTCACCTTTAACTATATAAAACAAAGAAAAAAGAATTTAAGAAAAAAAGAAATCTGATTGATGAGATGCAAGTGGAGCCCCAAATCATCCTTATGACACTCGTTATGTGGTTGGCGGATTGACCCCAGCGCCCCCCCCCCCCCCCCAAACCCATAACGGCCAGACAGCAATGTACGGTTATGTGGCAGGGGCGCTGGCCTTGGCATTTACACTATTCATTCAACACAAATATATATATATATATATATATATATATATATATATATATACTAGTCGTTTACCCGCGCGATGCGGCGGGAAACATATCACTTAGGTTGGTGAGTTTAGGGCTATATAAAGGGTGGTTCGGTTTTGAGACATAACCAAAACCAAATTCGCTATGCAACAGAAAACAAAACACTTGTTAGTAATTCTAAGGGTGTGCATAGTTAACTTGGGTCATAACTAAAATCCAAATTTTCGGTTATGGTACTTCAAAACCAGTCATGGGATTAAAGAGTTTTAAAAGGATGTAAACAAACCGAACTGCGCCAAACCAACAAAAGCACAACCATAAGCTCAAAACTAATCAAACCAATCCGCCTTGGATTGTTTTTCCTAACAAGCTATGATGAAAATATCAAACCTTATGATAAAAAAAATTATTCGAACCATACAAACAGGCATGAATTTCTACAAAGCCAATGAACATCAAACAAGATTACAAAACATAATCAGTTCTCAACACGAAATGATAAAAAAAGAGCCTTTTAAGGCGGTTAACACCCTTTCATGGCCATAAAACCTTCTTTGCTTTGCTTTGATGATGTAGTGAATGGCCTGGGAAAAAAAAAAGCTTTCTGCTCCCTTTCTTTAGCATCTTAGTTAACATTTTCTTGTCATGCGCCATATACTATTGATCTTCCTTTTCTGGTGATGATTTTACACATTTGGTGATGAAATTTGAAACGCGGTACTTATTTGATGTTAGTTTGTCTATTCTCTCGTGATATA
Organism: Helianthus annuus; assembly: GCF_002127325.2. Taxonomy (NCBI): domain Eukaryota; kingdom Viridiplantae; phylum Streptophyta; class Magnoliopsida; order Asterales; family Asteraceae; genus Helianthus; species Helianthus annuus. The sequence goes on along the minus strand of NC_035449.2, from coordinate 29,490,778 downwards.
TTGTATAGTTCTTTAAATGGAGATTTCTCACGCATCACGGTTCGCATTGGATCGGTATTGGTGTTCTTGTTAACTAATTGTTTAGTTTTTACAAATTCTTACAAAGGGTTATCTATTTTTCAAAAATGGTACTAATAGTTACTTTATATATCATTTAAACAAAATAATAATGTAGTTAATTGTACTTATTTACCGTATTAGTATTCATTCATGTTATGATTATAAAAACTACAAACACTATTAAGTTACAAAAGTTAATAATAGACTTTTAACTTCTAGAATTATTTAAATTTTGTATTCAGTATTCAAAAACAAAATTATTAATCTAAATTAAACTTATAAATTCATTTTAGCAAGTGGTTGATACATAACTCATTTTAAACAAAAAAAAAATAATCTAAATGAACTTTGATATATAAACCCATTTTAGCAAATAGAGGATTACCCGCGCAATAAAACTACTTATGCTCGGCTAAACAAATTCCGACAAGCTAGATTTTTCAATTGGAGCTCAGATTGAATATAACATGAGCCAGCACGAAGCCAAAAGTAAATAAGATAGCTATTAAATCATAAAGAGCAACTAAGTGAGCCAATCATGCTAAAACAGGCCAAAACAACTAATATGACCTGAAAGAATATGAGTTGATGGGGTTCTTTTTCTACAACAAACCTTTGCCATTCATTTTTCTTTAATCCCAGCACCAATGTGGGACTCAATTTTTCCTTATTCTCCTCTTTTTTAATTGCTAGTCCAGCCCTTTACGTTTTGATGGACAGAGTAGATGTGGACTCACATATACTATATTTTTTCCTTCTCTATTTATTTATCATTTGATGTACCGTGATTTTGGTTTGGCGGATCCAAAGCTGTTTCCATGGTATGACAATTGGTTTTATATTCTCAAACTTTTTTCCTTTTTCTGCATTGTGTAATGGTTTGCGATTGAGCCAATTGATATGTTGAAGTGTGATTGTGCTCACAAACTTGTCTACAATAGAGAACTCCAGTTGCAGTAGTTAAAAAGGAAGTTATCGAGATTTTTTATGCCTGCAGGGTTATTTTGAAACCTGCTTTAGTGGGGATGGGTGAGGTAGTGAGTACAGATACTTTAGCTTGAAGAGGCTGGGTTCCAATTACTAAAAGTTAATTTATAAAAAAATATGTCTTCTAACTAACAACTTGAATATTTTGTTTAAGTTTGACTGAGGGTGAAAGAGGAGAATCCACCACCTATGGGATGTCAGATTAGGAAGGAAGAGATGAGTTCAAGAAAATGCATTGAAAGGTATAAACAAGGAATGTCTCAAGCCAATTCAAGTCTTAATGGGTTTGCTGGCCCTAATTCTTAATTCTGAACGAATGATAGATGTGTATAGGTATGAGATCGGTTTACTTTCCTAGGCTAGACCGTCAAAGAGTACATTACTCTTGTTTGTCAGAGGTAGCTCGAATGCATTTTGAAACAAATAATTGGTCTCATATCATGTAATAGTGCCAACCCAAAACCAATTAAAACCAAACAATGGCCAAGATTATGAAAATTCAAAACGAAAATTGTCTTATCAACTGCGAATTTAACTAAGCAACTCAGCACATTTGACTTTATTTAGTCAAAAGTTCACCTTGTATACAAAATTGATATCAGCAGCAATAATAAATACCTTATTTTCTATAATCCCTGAATCGCCCTTGGAGTCAAAGTCACCAATTTCCGTGCTCTGCAACTACTAAAGAATGTGACGTGCAACACCACCACTGCTATTGCCAAAATGAGGTGGAAATGGGTCAATTTTATAACCGATCGAAAAATCTAATTGTGTAAATTACCAGAAACATACCTCTGCTTCTAAAGATGTTGTAGAATATACATTGATAGCACACAACTGAAAAAAAAGTGTGGCCCGCTTGACTGCTTTAAGCAACCAACCAATCAGGTAGCTTCGTTGACGTACGTTTGGACCATCAAGTAGCTGTCTGTTCTCCATGACATGGCTCCATGCTCTTTCTGCAGTGTTAGTTTTTATGCCTTGTCCATTTAGAACACTTTTCTATGACTTGCCAATCTAGAACACTGGAAATTGTTTAGATGGCATTATCTATTCAGGTCCTTGTGTATCTTTATGCTCCCGAACAAAAACTGCATAAAAATATTCTAATATATAATCATATCGCATGAAATCTTTTCATGTGTAACACACTAACACCCTCGAATACAATCATCATTACACCACATTAATATTATTAGGCAATAAAAAAACATAGTAAATACATGGGGTGGGATGGTGTGTCAAGCTCTAGGTAGTAAGCGTATTTGCTAACACTCAATACGAAGAGTCTGCATAGGGTGTGTTTAGTAGCTAAAAAATCACACAGCCACACAGGATTGGGATTTTTTTTTTTTTTTGAAAAGACAAAAGATTGGGAATTAAATCCCATAGATTGACCAACTTATTCATTTTAAATTCTCAAAAAAAAAAAAGAAGAAGAAATTTTAAATCTAAACATGAACATCAAATAATTAGAGTTTACCTCCACTTCTTTGCATCTCATTTAACAAATCAATGCCTGTCACTCCTAAATTTTCCAAGCACAAATCGCCAGCTAGCTACTGGTGTTACCTTTTTAGATATGACGTTGTATAGATCCTTTTCAATGACCTACAATTATGATTATCAACATCACTTGCTATCCAGATACTGCTATTAAAGTGTGTATCAAACATTCTAATCTTGCAAGTTGATGTACCTCTGAGTGCAACCGAATGCAAAGCCGAGCTTAGATCTGAAGCTTTTATAAGTAGAAAGATTTTTTTATTATATTGGTTGTACCCTTAGTATCTTCTCCACGAAACTGCAGTATATATACATGTATGAATCAATATTATGATTAAATCCATTGTTGGAGAAATGAGTGGCTGAGAAATACACTTACTTTTTCCCAGAAATCCAATATGCTTTCATTTCCAAGAAAGACTATCACCACGAAGCGTGAAATCCGATTTTTTTGCATGCTGTATACAGGTGTAATCGTTGGTTGGTTTTAAATTAATTAAAGCGAAAGATCTGAAAAACATAAAACATATGTGACTAACCAATGTTTTTGAAGTCCACGGAAACTAATGTGCCTTTGCAGTTATCCTTATCGACGGAACCTCACCGGAACTCCTTGAGTGTTGTCGGAACCCTATGTCTGGTGGAAATCTGAAAAGACAACAGTGTCGACAAGAGAACTAACAGAAAAAGAGTCGCATGCCACCGATCTAAACAAAACCGAGGCATACGGTGGCGGCGACGAAGAAGCTGTGTGGCGGGGTGTAGGAGGCGGTGGCAAACAGATCCAACATATCCTTTAGCTTATCAATTGCCCTCATCCTTCAACAACTTCTTCATTATTGTTATCAGATGGGAAAACAAGATTTTGGCTTATTTGAGTTAGTGAAGAAACGACATCATCTAGAGATAAACTCCGTTGAAACAGACGGTGTTTTGCATCAGCCAACTGCAGGATCATTAATCTTCTGTCTTGGAGTTCTATCGCTTGGTGTAATTCCCGTTCCTCTAATTTTCTTCTTAACATCATGTCATTATTAAACATTCTAGCACCTGCAAGGATAAACAATTGGAGATCAAATGCTCAAATCGCATAATAAATTATTAATAGGAACTAAGTGTTTATATTTTTGCTCACCAAAAGGTATATGAACAAACGATTCAGCTGATTCCAGTGCAGTTGGACTCAAACAACCGGAAAAATCCACCCTTTCAATCTGTTGTTGATGCTTCCTATATAACATGACATATGCAAAATATTCACAAACCATAATGAAAATAAAATTAAAAAACAAAAACAAAACAGTCTAATGAGCCATACTTGTGATGTTGCTTCAGAATACCCATGGAAAGTCCTGACGCCTATCATCAAGATCTTGAACAATGAGCCAATACCAGCAAATCCTCCAAGTTTTCCTGCCATTGTGGTTTACTTTCTGCGTTCTTCTCAAAATTTCCGAGCAAATCTCCAGCAAATATATGCAGATCAACATCTAACTCTTTTGCTTTGTCGAATTTAGCCCGTATCATCGACAAAACCTCCTCTACATCGGTAATGACCTAAAACATTTGTGAACAAAAATTATTATTCATGAATCAGAATACAAGCACATTGGTGAACATCAAACAAATTCACGGTGAACATCAAATAAATTCACATAAATAAGGCAAACATCAAACAAATTCATCTTCGTCTCATATTGAACAAATTCACATAAATAAAGAAAACATAAAGCAAAAATCTTGATGGCAGTATGGATACAATACGCAAAGAAATCAAACCCTAAAATTGAACTTCAAAGCAAATTGCTTGATATCATAATAAAATATAGAAAAAAAGGGTAATAACTTGAATAAAATAAATCAAACCTTCACATCAGAAGCAACAAATGCTTGGGGTAAGGACATCATCTTTATCCATGGCTTTCTAATAGAGATGGGAAGCCCTAACTGAGACATTGTAATCGAACCTGTAAAGCTCGAATGACATACACCCTTAAATGATGCGAAGCCCAAATGGAACCCTAAGCCTTAATAGAGTAGTTGATGCCACAGTAAACTGTTTAAATAAAGGTAAAAAAACCGCATCTCAAACATAATCTACCTTATCTGGTGCAAACTTCAACTTGCTTTAAGTCCTGTCAAAGAAGTCATCTTCACTTTTACCCTCAAAATATGGAGGTCGAGTAAACATGGATTTGATTCTTCCGAAAAAAACATAAATAAATCAACTAAAATTCATAATATATTAACAATAATCATCAAATAATCAAAATATAAATCAACTAAAACATAAAGTACTTAGGGTGAGGGTCAATAGAGATCTGAAATTACCAAGGCTTGTGTCATCATCTTCCACCCACAACCACTATCTTTGAGGAACCTAACACATATCTGAAAATATTACACACAAACAACAAAAGGTAGATCGACTCAAATAACAAACAAAATAGGTAGACATGATTGTTACCTTTTTTGACAGAGATGGCAGTCTAGCACGCCGGAACCCTAATCGTCTTACCGGAAGCCATTTAAAGTGGATCTTTGTGTTTCTACAAAACAAAATTAAAGTAAAAAACATTAAAAAAATAACCAAAACTGAAGAAACAAAATACATACAATCTCAACAATGGCGTCAAATTTATGCAAAAGATTACCGCTGGTACACGCAGCAGAGTTCATCAAACCTTCATAAACCCTAGAGCATCCATTATCTCGGCTCGGATTCCGACCGGAATCTCTGAAGAAACGTGACACGTTCCTTAAACCATGACACCTAGATCTGAATCTCTTGGATCTGAATCTCCTTGGATCTGAATCGCTTGGATCGTGCGAGAGAGAGAGCAGATGGAAAGGCGGATCTGAATAGCTTGGATCGCGAGAGAGATAGCAGAGAAACCCTAGATCCAGATCTGGATCTGGGATCACCAGAGAGAGAGAGAGAGAGACTGGTGAGATGTGAGTTGTGAGAGAGATGAGAGAGAATGAAGGGGAAAGGTGGATCCGTGTGAAAACAACATCATCCGTCAGATCACGATCCGTGTGAAGACATGAAAGAAAATGGATGGCTGATGATGGATCCGGGTAAAGGGTAAAAGTTTTGGAGGGCATAATTGGAATTGTAAATTATATTGTGCTTATGAGGGTTGTACAGCATGCTTTAGGGGTGTTTTAAGGGAATTTTTATGGACTTTAAGAAGTCCTTTGGATATGCTTTATAAAATAGTATATATATATATATATATATATATATATATATATATATTCACACACCTCCCACAAAACCACATAATAGGATCGACCTAAAACCTATTTATTAAAGAATTACAATATATTAATGTGAAAATGATGGGTAAATTTCATAATAAGACCAACAACTTCACAAAACCAACAAAACAGTAATATATCAATGGGTAAATTACATAATAATTAACACACACAAATATATATATAATATATTAATCGTGTTTTTAGAATCAGGTCTCCCATTTTGATCGGTTAAACCAGTGACTGACAAGTAGAATACTCTTCAAAACTATTAGTTTTAAAAACAATATTGTTGGAGAAAATGGATTTGGTTTAGGGTACTTTGACGTAGTCCAAGGGACCATGAGGCTCAAAAAGGTTAGCAAAGAGTCCATTTTTTCTCAGCCGGTTCATGCCCATGTCTTTACACAACTGATCATTATACCAAATTTCTAAAGCACCAACTGACGACCGATAATGATATTCCTCAGTTGATTGTTTCATGTATTCATCCCATCTTGCAATATCTTTCTCCATCTCGTTAACACTCGGTAGCTTAAACACGCCTTCAAGCAACGCTGCCACCCATTTAGCCCTCATTTCGGAAGTATATATATTGGAAAGACTTTCAGAGTACCCAATTACTGCTAATTGAGGTATCTGTGGATGAATGCATTCCCTAATAACATTATCAACCATATTAGTAGTTTAGTCTCAACTTGCATTTAGGTACAAAATGATATATAACACGATAAATAAACCGACTAACCTGTAAAGTGGGACACGCGGCGAGCCTGCAATGAAGTGACCAAATGTTGATGATCCAAATATATTTTTGAGTTTTTTTTCACCTTTGAATCCTGTAGCAAAAATAACAGCGTCTGCTTCTATCTGTGTGTTGTCCTCATCGATAGAAATCCCGTTTTCATAAAAGCAAAAACTTTGGGATTTCTTTAACTTGATGCTTTTTTCCTCAACTGCATCAAAGAAGTTGTCAGGTTCTGGCATGTATAGAATCAAACACGAGCGGGTGTCTTTTTCGAAGCTATGTTGTGGCACCATGTCAAACTTGGCGAGTGGAAGCTTGTTTTTTATGTAGCTTTCCACGAATTTTGAGACTCCCCAACGCTGTTAGATCAAACAAATATATTAATAACTGATAGTATTCACAAGCTATATTGATAAATAATATTCTTTTGGCATTGAATAACTAAAAACCAGATCTCTTTATTTTGAGATACTAGAATACAAAAACTAACGATAAAGTTAACCAACTAATGATAATAAGAAAACATCATTATGTATCGCGATATTCAAATAAGTATAATAACTATGTGGGTCAAGTTATTCTACAAAGGCTTCTAATTGTAAAAAGTGTAAGAAGGATTTATAAAGTGACAAGTGTCCAATAACCTAAAACTAAACCCACTACATCACCACAAAAAACCTAAACACCCACCCCCACCCCACCCCACCACCACCCAAAAACCTAACCCACCCCACCCCACCCAAAAACCTAACCCCCCCCCCGGGCAAAAAAAAAAAAAAAACTATACCTCACCAAAAAAACCCTCAAAAAACCTAAACCCCCCCCCACCCCCCAAAAACCTAAAAAAACCTACCCCCCCCCAAAAAAAAAAAAAAAAAAAAAAACTAAAAAAAAATCTAAAAAAAACTAAACACCCACCCCCACCCCTCACCCCCCGGCAAAAAAAAAAAAAAAAAAAAAAAATTAGGGTGGGTGATGTGGTGGGGGGGGGGGGGAGGGGGGGTTTAGGTTTTTGGTGGCGGTGGATATTTAAGGTTTTTTTTTTTTGTAGTGGGGTTTTTTTGTGTAGTGGGTTTTTTTAGGTTATTAAACACTTGTCACTCTATAAATTTTTCTTACACTTCTTACGATTAGGATCCTTTGTATTTGATCCTAATCCATAACGGGTCAAGTTATTCTACAAAGGCTTCTAATTGTAAAAAGTGTAAGAAGGATTTATAAAGTGACAAGTGTCCAATAACCTAAAACTAAACCCACTACATCACCACAAAAAACCTAAACACCCACCCCCACCCCACCCCACCACCACCCAAAAACCTAACCCACCCCACCCAAAAACCTAACCCCCCCCCCCCGGGCAAAAAAAAAAAAAAAACTATACCTCACCAAAAAAACCCTCAAAAAACCTAAACCCCCCCCCACCCCCCAAAAACCTAAAAAAACCTACCCCCCCCCAAAAAAAAAAAAAAAAAAAAAAACTAAAAAAAAATCTAAAAAAAACTAAACACCCACCCCCACCCCTCACCCCCCGGCAAAAAAAAAAAAAAAAAAAAAAAAAAAATTAGGGTGGGTGATGTGGTGGGGGGGGGGGGGGGAGGGGGGTTTAGGTTTTTGGTGGCGGTGGATATTTAAGGTTTTTTTTTTTTGTAGTGGGGTTTTTTTTGTGTAGTGGGTTTTTTTAGGTTATTAAACACTTGTCACTCTATAAATTTTTCTTACACTTCTTACGATTAGGATCCTTTGTATTTGATCCTAATCCATAACTATGTTATCAACTTCAAATTAATGATAGTTTTTGAAAGTTGAGAGGCTAGCTTACTAGAGGTGAAAGTAATGTAGCCAGCAGATTAAGCACGAAACCTTCTCCGGGTTTATGAACTAAAAGCTCTGAGAATCGATTGAAGTATAAATACGTCAATGGGATTCCCCATGGAGCCCAGTCCGGTAATTTCCAATGATCACGCCGGTAAACTATCGTGCATGGATGTTCCGGGCCTGAAAATAAACGTAGGAAATTAAGTTAACTGAGTAGAGATGAAGGTTACCTATGCAACCAAAAACCAACCGTTGATGGATGCGCACTCCCTTGCAATGTCGAGTCCTGTTTTCCCGAACCCCACAATGACAACCTTCTTCCCTTTCACGAACGCTTCAGCTTTGTCGTCATCCATGGCTGCGTATTCCATGGAGTGTATGGCTTTCCCTCGAAATATTTCTAGGCCTTTTCCGACAGGGAATTTAGGCATGTTTGGTACATCTTTGAACCGTCCCAAACAAAGAATCACAAAGTCGGCAATGTAGACCTGGTGATTCGATATTTATGCTTCGTTAAGTAAAGGTGACATTTTATTAGTAAAAGAAATCCATCAAAATAGCCATCACGAGTTTGACAAAACAGATTTTTTGAAGACCGTGATTTGGCTTGTAATTCCAACTTGGTTAGTGGGGTTCCTAGCGAATAATCATGCGTCATGCATGGATCTACTGCGCCAATTTCAAAAAGGTGGTGAAAATTTTGGCTTAGAGAATGGATTTGTTGCACTAGGATTGAAATATGTTAAGTAACTCTTATGGATTTGTAAACTTCTAAAACTTAATCCTATGTTGTCAAACTCATTATTTAAGATGTCCATTTTTATTGAATTTTGACAATCGTGGTCAAAACAATGAAGAAGAGTCAAGAAAATAATACAAATTTCCTAGTCATAAACGTACAAAATATTTGAAATTTCTCACCAAGTGTAAAGTTTAGTCACGTAACTAGCTTTTGCAATTCTTAAAGTGTCTAAAATATATAAATATATTCCAAGAAACGTGTAGAAATGATCTTAATCTAACATGTATCTAACCCAGTGGCGGATTTAGCACAAAAACTCAAAGGTATCCCAATTTTTTTTTTTTTTTGATCAGGGTATCTTTTGTATAAAAAAAATTTACACTATGTAGACAGGGTTGAAGGATATTTTTTACACTAAGGAGACGGAGTTGAGGGGTAACACGGGGTACCCCTGCTTGTACACTACCTCCGCCTCTGGATCTAACGCATACCTGGGTGGTGGTGGTTCTAGTGTCCGTGACAGTGACATTCCACTTGCCTTTAGACGAAGACATTTCACCGATGCCATTCCAGAGAGACCATGCCTGCGATGATGGTCCGTCGTAGCTGATGCTGCTCACACGGGATTGTAGTTTGATGTGGGGCATGAGATCAAAGCGTGTGGCGTATGAGTGGAAGTACTCTAGCATCTGTTGGTGGGTTGGGAAAACGTCGACAACGGAATCCGGCCATGGGAAGTCAGAAAACTGGTACAAATCTTTAGGTGCTTGGAGCCTTGTGGTTTTGATGGTTTTAGCCCATACACCACCAATGCCGGATTCTAAATCGAACACAGTCGGGTTCAATCCTTTGGAGAGACAGTATTTGCAGGCGAGCAGGCCGCTGATTCCGGCTCCGACGATGACAACTTGCTTCTTATCCATGATCTCCCAGTGATGCAGTCTCGGATATCACCTTACCTGTTTATGTATACGTCCGATATATAGTATGGGTACCAATCCATATATAATATTTGCAAACTGGACACGTGACTAATACTTAGATTTGGATATAATTAATTAATAGATACGGATCACGGTCCATATTATCTAGACTTATATTTAGATTTGGATATAATTAATAAATAGGGACGAATCACGATCCAACAATTGCGCCGTCCATAATAATAATAATAATAATAATTGGATGGGCACTAAGAATTAAATTATTCGGACTTTGATGCAACATCTAATCTAAATCTATTAATTGAGCATGGAAATGAACAGTGGTTTTTGAACGTGCTTTGTCCCAATTGACTTATTTGGGCGGTCATCCATATTTGAGACATGTGTCTTCCACTTTTGCAGCTCTTTAAAAGCCTCAAAAGAGAGAGAGAACCGCGGGAGGAGAAGGAGAGAGAAGGGGCGGTGACCGGGTCACCATCGTCGCACCACGACGACATGGCTCTATTATGTCTCTCTGCCGGCGATCAACTACCCACCCACCACCAGAAAACGAAAACGGTCGCCGCTCAACCGTCTGGTTTGTTAACGTCCATATAATCCATATAATTCCATTTATTCTTTTTGTGTTCATGTGAGAAAATTACAAAATTTGCTATTTGGGGTTTCTTAATCTAGCAAACCAGAAGTTGGGTTTGCTTAGATTTTCTTCCTTGTAAGTGAAATCTTTGGGTTTGTTTTGGATTTACCTTCAATATTCAATTTGGGGGTAATTTTTTACTGCCTTTAATGAAAATTTTAGGGTTTGTGACACAGAGACTGTATACTCTATATTAATAGAGCAATGGATATGAGCAATGGTTTTGGTTTTGGTTTTGGTTTGTTCCGATTGGCCTATTTGGGCGGTTATCTCCCATTGAGACGCTCGTCTTTCAGCATTACATCTTACCCCTTTTTAAGAAAAGAGAGGGCTGTTAACTACCTGATGATGATGGTGGCTTGCTACTTGGTATGGCAACTCCGGTTGCAACCGTAGCGCCACAGAGCGGGTTCAATGACGATGATGACCTTTTCAGATCTGAGTCGATTGGTGTTGGTGATTTCGTTTTTTGTTTGTTTTATTTTCTGAGATTGATTGAATGATCATGTGGGAGTTAGAATTGTTTAATGTACGGGTTGTATTGATGGTGACAGTAGAACTATTTGATGATATTTGCGGCAGTAGATGCCTTCATATTAACTTTCGATTAACCCTGCCACAAACAGCGGGCGTGAAAAATTCATGCTTTCATTCTCGGTGTTTGATGGTGTCCGACCTTTGTGTCGAGGTCGTCGACGCGGCCGCCTCTTTTTGTCGATGTGGTGGTCGAGGATCCGTGTCATGGTTGCGTAGAGAATGTTAGTGTTGGTGCATGGTGTCGATTAAATCTTCATCTAATTCTTCAAAGTTTTGGTGGATGGTTGGCTTGGGTTTATCATTTGTATCACCTTATATTTTTCGTGTGGCCGTGATGAATTTATATGTTATTGTAAATTGGATGTTGATGTTACCTTGGCGTGGCAGGGTAGGTGGCTGGTTGGTGTTCACCTGCAACCCCCTTGCAGCCATGTGTACTCTTGATTTTGAAATTCTGAGCCCGGTTTTTACAACTCTGGATTTTGTTTTATGTGGGTTTTTTTGTGTTCTGTACTTTAAGAACCAGTTTTATGAAGGTAGTGTTTAGATCCCATATACTTACAATTCACAAATGGGGAACTGTTTGTAACAATATTGTTGGATTATTTTACATATGCATTTTCAATTAGAGCATAATTGATACTGGGGATATTGTGCTTCAGAAATCGATCCTTATTAGAAAACATGAACTTGTACATGGATGAGTTTTTTTGGTTTTCTTCTTTAAAGAAGAGAAGGTGAGTTATCTTTGGTTTTAGTCACACATGACTTAAAGTAATTGTTTGGTTTGATAAATACAAGTACTTCTTCATTAAAGAATTCTATTGAAAGTATTTGGTGGCAATGTCTTTATTGGTTGTTAATGTTTTGCAGATGGGAAGTGGAAAATGTACGCGTTGCGGGGTCCACAAAACCCCATGATGATTAATCAACTAGCAGTAATCAAGAGTTGTTCCGCACATCTTCCAGGTGTATTCAAATACACAAAGGCCTCCTAAATCTCTTTACTAACATTATTTTTGTGATGATAAATGAAAATATGGAAACGGAGATTAAAAACTGTTAGTGAGTTTACCCGCACTTAAAATCACATTTTTTTTACTCGGTCACGTTGCCCTTTATGGTTCTTGATTGACTAAAATATTTTTTATATATTTTAGGTCCGAACTGTGGTTTGCGTCCTAGCTTGTGAAGGTGCAAGTACCACAAGTGATAGTCATCAAGCACAAAGCTTTATATTGGCAAGTTGTCTACTTAAAAAAGTTAAATGCTGCTTCTTTTTTCCAAAAAAAAACATGGTGATATAGAAGAAGGTTATGTTGCATAAACAAAGAAACAAATAGTCGTGATTCTCACATAGAGTTCGAACTATCGACAGGATGCGCATTGGCCAGGAGAAATATAATTGTGCCTACATGCATTTGTTTAATGTGGCTAGGAGCAAGAGTTGACGGAACATTTGTTTGTGACGTGTAGTTTTGCTTGAAAGGTTTCGCAGTTCGTTTTGCAATGGTGCAAGCTACTTCTGATATACGCATTCTGGGCAAGAGATCTTGATTTACACTTGTATGTTAGCGGCTCGGCAAAGTTCAAGAAAGTGATACAAGCAATTTACCACACGGTATTTTGGTGTTTATGGAGGTGTCGAAACAAAGTAGTATTTGATCATGGGAGATGTAAAGAGGTTGTCCTTTTTTTTGGGTCAAGGCACCCTCCAAACAAATGAATTTGCATTGGAAGATTTGGAATAGTTTCAATGTAAATAGGATGGGGTGATAGTGAATGGATGTAATGTTTATTGAATATGGTGTACTATATTGATGTAAGCTAGCAACCTGTTGGACCTTTGTGTCATAATAAATTTGTTGACATTTAGAAAACAAAATTTGGTTTTCAAATCAAAACATGTGGAACACGGTAATTATTTTGACCGCTTGCATGCGCTGCGAAGCGCGCGGGGATTCAAATCCTAGTTGCTTATAATGTTGATTGTTCTTAATGTTTTAGATTAATTTTATTGAGTAAATTGCCACAATTGTCCCTGAGGTTTAGGTCTGTTTGTCAGTTTCATTTAAATGATTTTTTTGTGCCAAATAGTCTTTCACCTTTAGCATTTTTTTGTTATTTTTATCGAAACCACAAACTTAGTTTACTTTTTTCTTTTAAGTTGAAGGATATTTGGATGAAACTGCCAAATATAAAACTTCAGGGACGATTTTGACAATTTACTTAAATTCTTTTTTAATTTATCTTTTTTATTTAATTTGTTTGAGAACGTCAGTGTTTATCTGATAGGTGTTTGTTGATTGATGAGAATTTAAATGGAAGTTACTTTTAACAATTAACTAATTGATGTGTTGTGAAGGAGTTTTCAATGAGTGACGATGATCTCAGACCGAGAAATGACAGCGTATTGGCTGGGATGTTATTCATCTGACATGTAAGGTATTAAATCTGATTCGTTTTGGTATATTTCTCAAATCATGTTGTTGTAACACCCGTTCTTATAAATTAAGGTTTAACGTAGCATTTACGAAAAACAGTCATGTAATTAAGATTACATATGCATTGGAAATTACGGATTTATTAAAACTTTTTACAATTTAAAAAGTATAGAACATATCATGTGTACGTTCGTCGTTTAACATAATAACGATACATAGTGCGGAAGCTTATTTCTTAATCGTGTTCGGTTCTTGCTCGACGCTTGATCTTTATCCGTGCACTCTTGGCATTCACCTATGATCAAAACCAACTTAAAAGTTAGTTTTGATAGTCAAATATTAAGTTCAAACAAGTACAGGGGTTAAAAATGACAAAATTTAAAAATTTTTGGAGTTAGGGGGCTAGACGTGACGCCAAGGGCCTAGGTGTCACGCCTAGCCCTGTTTTTCACAGCCTGGTGCCTTAGCTGATGCTGTACATACCCAGCACGATCTGATTTCACGGAAACGGCCATAACTTCTTCGTTATTGATCCGTTTTACCCGATTCTTTTTCCTACGCGTCCGTAATTAAATCCTCCATCTCATGGAGTTAAAATCCTACATCCAACATAAGAAATTTTGAGACTTCTAAGCCTTCGACTCGTTACCTTTTTACCAAATTTTAACCCGTTTATGCATTTTATCAAACAAACGTATTTATTTGATTCCTATATCTCATACACTTCGTCAAATCAATGTTACCTACTATATTAGGTTCTAATCATAGGTTTATTACACCCTTTAAACCCGTTTATGCTCGTATACTTATTTTGACCCGTTAAGGGTGTTTAAGCACTTTAAAGCTTGAAATCGCTTTCATTCATTTCTAGCATCTTATTCCTACATTTCTTATCAAGTTATCTTCCACCACATCTATATGTGTGTTGGATTTAATATGGATATCTATATGTTCCGAGTTTCTACCCCTCGGATTATCATTTTACGGCAAGACTCATATAAAGTCTTTCGACCCAAGGATTTACATCCTTCACTACCTATACTCATTCTAAGCATATATTTAATCATAAAACTTATTTCCGAACCACCTTTATGGATCGTTCGTTCAAATTAGCTTACAAGGGCAATTTGGTCAATTTTCATCATTCTTTTACTACAAGGACCTTTAAATACTTGTTTGACTAAAAATCCAACCTTTTAACTATAATTCTTGTTTGTAAACTCATGTACTTCTAAAACACCATAAACATAATTCAACTTATTCGGTTTACCTAAAGATAACCGAATATCTATACCTTAACCTTGTCTAACTCTTATAGAACTCCAAATTCTACGTGATGAGTTGTGTTATTATACATACCTGGCTCGGATCAATATATTGACCCGTTTCAATACCTTGCCTTAGTGGTTGTTAAGTGATAGCGCTGTAAACATCCATATGATATTCATTCCTATAATTATATAACTCAACGAACCATTAGTCGATATTGTCAAAGGGTGATAATTTCACCTTTTGACCCGTTTATCTACTTAGTGATCTTCGTCACTTTAACTAAATACCAATTTCATTTATTATGATAATTTAAAGTCTACTAGCGAAAATATGTAATCGAGCGTATCGTAACGAAACCGTAGTTACGTACCTTTAAAGCACACGTTTCAAGCGAGTATCACCTCCGGCTTGTCCGCTTGACGTTCCGGACTCTTTGCCTAAAGAGTTTAAATCACGATAAGTTTAGAACTCTTTCACAAGCTTTAACGCATAATTCTCTAAAATGATCAAATCTGCGTTTTTACTCAACTTTTAACATTTTAACCCTCATTTAGGCGTTTCGTCAAACACCTAGCGGGTCAGATTTCTACACGATCAAAACCAAGCTCATGACTTGAGTTTATCACCCTAATTAACTTCAATTAGACTATATACACATATTTTAACATCATCATATCAGAAATCCCTTTCTATGACCCGTATTACACTAGAATAATCATTCTAAACCCTAGTGTTTACTAGTTTCCCACAAACCCATGAATCACCTTCCATGTGTTCATGAGATTTTCAGGAATTTGCCAAGATTTCGCATGTTATTGTCTAGGTTTTACTCCTAGACACTATATCAACCTTATTCTACCCAAATAGCAATCATGCAACATCAATTTTTAGATTTCCCAATTTCATGAGAATTTCAAGTTGAGAGTTTTTATCAAATTTTACATACCTTGTAATCCTCTTGTGATGAGGATCAATAATCTATGCTCGATTTTTGTTTTTGATCAGATTTAGACCCTCAATTTGTGATGAACTAGGGCTTGGATGGAGCTTGGGGTCGCCTCTGACTCCTGATCGATCTCCACAACACAGACAAAATATGTTTGTGTTTTAATTTAGCTATTTTATTAAAAATAGTTCTCATTTAGACACTTTTAGTCCCTCACTTTTGATACTTTATTTGTTTTAACTCCTAAATACTTATAGGTGACCAACTAACTTGGTTAGTGCCACTCTTAGTCAGTTTATTTCACTATTTTATTCGCAACCATATTGCAAATTTAAGAATTCGCATTGTCGGGATGTTACAATTTATCCCTAGTTACTTAGTGGGTCCCGGGAGTTATAATCCGTTTTATTTTAAGTCCCGTTAACTCGGGCTCTTATAAACTCAATTCCTTAAAACTTTGATTCGCTTGTATTTATTATTATGATTTCTTATTTAAATCCAAATATTCACCTGGTTATTTTTACTACTAACGGTACTTTACCCGTCTTTTAGTATTAATGGAATTTGATTACCAAACCCGTTTTCGGGGTGTTACAGTTGTCGTTTTGCTTTGGATCTGTTTGTTTTTTTTTCAGGTATAAAGATTTTAAACGTTGAATCTTATGATGGAGATGAACGGACTGGTTATTTGAGATATGTTCAGGTACAACATGTTTTCAATATAAAGGAAACTTAAAAATGAATATATTAATTTGATGGTTGTAGATGGCTGTATACAACACATCTCTCCCTGCTTCTGAAAGATATAGAAGTGGTTAGTTATTAGTGCTGCTTGGTATTTTATTCTCTTTTTGAAGCTTATGCCAGGTTATAAAATAACCATCAATATATTTTGTTGCTGCTCGGTATTTTATTCTCCCTGGTTCGAAGAACTACCTTGGGTATTAATATGGAACAGTTATTTTTCAATTTACATGTAGAGTTCTTCGAAGATGAGAGAAAGTTGCAAGAATACGACCTAATGAAGATCTCGATATATTTATGAAGGTATACGAGACATTTAGTAATGTTTTTTCAACATTCATTATTTAAATTTATTGTTATTTGTTAATTTAACAGATCAATATATTTTTTGTTTTAGGCGTTGGCATTAGAAGGACATGAAACATCTCTTGATGTGGAGTACATCCTAAATGTATTTTACTACCACATATTATATGTTTAATTATATTTATTTATGTACTAAAGTTTTAATTTGCGAATGGGCAGGTAGTTTTACTCTTTGCATGCACTATAAAAGTCGAATCATCAAGGTTGACCACCTTAGTATAGCCGTGTGAAAACATGTGTTATTAATTCCCTTTCTTTTTATTGCATTTTTAAACATGTTTGTTAAACATGTAAACCCGTTTTTTATTTATTTGTTATTTATAAGATGTTCTCTTTCTTTAAACATGTTTGTTATTTTCTTTTTATTTAAAAGATGTCCTCTTTTAATTTTTGATTTTCATTACTGAAGGGTAAAGTGGTGGAAGTGATAATGGAGTTCATTCATAAAGATATGTAACTAAACGCAAACAATTTAAATGATGTATTATAATCTATTTTGTAGTATTTGATTTCGATGGTTATTAAACCTACCCGTGTGCTCACGCGGGTCCTACAACTAGTAAGACCATTATATATGATATTTTTAGTGGATGTGGTATAGCATTACAAGACAAAGGAGTATCACCCACGGTTAGATCCGTTGGTGAATGTGGCAACCGACGAAAATCCGCCGGTAATGGGCAGTCGATAAATGGTTGTAAGTAAACTCGTTTGCAATAGTTTACCGATGGGCCACCGACGGAGTACTTTACCGTAGGATCGCAACAACTGTTATAAGGTTGTCCAAAATGCATGTTGCTGGCAGACCCCCAGTGGAACATTGGTACCCTTTACCGAAGAATTCCTTGAAGTTTTACTGTCGGAACTGCACTCGGTACTAACAATTTATTCAAAATATTTTAAATTATAAAGTATTAGTAAAATCCCTAAGAAAGAAAAATAAGTTGTAACTGTTGAAATTTAAAGTTTACAAAATGTAGGGTAAACAAAATAAAATATTAATTACAATAAAATTAAACACAAAATAATTAAAAAAAAGTAAAAGAAAACTAGCTAATTGTGGGATGGGTCCTGGTACTCAGTGCATTCTATATACACCTTTTTTTATGCATTGATTGTTATTTGTTAATGTATCTGTAGACTATAAGTAATTATTTTAACTTCTTTTTATATATGTATTTTACCGGTTAGGAATGAAATGAAGTTTTTTTTAACGGCCAACTAAATCATCGGATAAGCATTTTGGGATGCCCTCAATCGAGCAAATGCATCTCCTCCTCCATAACGGTCAGAGTTGGATGCATACCCGAGCTACCAAGCCACCATTTCCGGGGAAAACCCGCGCCCGAAGGCCCACTGCGTTAAAACCCGGTTCGGCTCGGTTTCGAACTGGCGACCTCAAAAGAGGCCTAGTTCTAAACTTCATTGTCACCACCAATGTCCTTTAAAGTGATGCTAGTGGGAGTTGAGCCTGGGACCTCAAGGAAAAAAATCAAGTGACTAACCACTAGAGCAACTTGTTCGAACTGGCGACCTCAAGAGAGGCCTAGTTCTAAACTTCATTGTCACCACCAACACTCTGTTCCCGAGACTCATTTAACAGGGGGAGGGGAGGGAAAAGAGATGAAAATATGAAAAACCATGTTCCCGAGTTTCATTTAACAGAGGGAGGGGAGGAAAAAAGGAAGAAAATATGACCAAATATGACCATATATTCATCCTCCCAAATTGGAGAGATTAGGAAAGAAAATTTTTCTTCCCCTCCCCTCCCCTGTTAAATAACTCGGGAACATAGTGTTAAAGTGATGCTAGTGGGAGTTGAGCTTGGGACCTCAAGGAAAGAAATCAAGTGACTAACCACTAGAGCAACTTTTCGGGACGAAAATGAAATGAAGTTAAAATGATGACATAATATCAACAAAAATGAACCAATCAAATTATGGTGATTGGATCAAAAGGAAACATGAGATTGCTTAATTAATTGGTTTTGGTAGGAAATGATACGGGCTTCAAGTTAAATCCACTTGGGTTCAATTAATGAAAACGTGGGCTAACCAAAATTGATGGGCCATAAACTAATAGGTGAAAGAACAGGCCACAATGGGGATTAAGGAGCTCTCAATTCTCAAAGGACGGTAGTTCTTTTGAGAGATGGAGATCAAACAAAGTTTCGAGTTTTTGTTATGGTATAGGTATATGAAAATTGATAGAAGGAATTTTTTTTAATCTTTTTTCATCTTATCAAGCACATATTTTAGTATCAGAATTTTTAAAAAAAATAATATATTTACACTAGTAGAGTAATTATGTAATTACTCAAGAGTAATTACACATAATTACTCTACTTGAGTAAATACACGATATATATACACACACACACGCTATATTAGAACCCCGTGTATTACACAGGTTAAATAAATGTAATTTTATATATACTAAATAATAAAAAAAATATTTTTTAAAACCCCATTTATTAAACGGGTTGAATAAATGATTTTATATATTAAATAACTAGGTTAGATACCTGTGTATTACACGGGTTGAACAATATAAACAATTTAAACCATCCAGATGTAAAGTTTCAGAAATGTCATGAAACATCTGTCTACATGTAGGGGTTTCTCTCCCATCTTTAGCAATCCCTCCTTGTAGTCTAGAGACTAACACATCGGCTAAATGCATCTCACTCGCAATACATGATGGAGTCACCTTTGAAGAACACGACCAATACTGTCATCATATACGCTAAGCAAACTAAACCATTAGCAATAAGTTCAGTTGTAGTGAATTCATAACCCGTTGCTCTCAAATATTCTACTGCAGCTTCAAACACCCTTGTCATAGTAAAAATGGTTGTAAAATATGTATCAGATTATGCTTCAAAACTTATCAATATAATTGAAGATCAGTTGTACTATGCCCAAAAACCATTCACACTTATCAGATAATCACTTTTAAAAAACACAATTCCAAACACCTCTAAAATCGTAGAACAACGACAGACTCTCTCACCGTCATTTTCAGCATCTTTAGACAAAAAAAACCAAATCTTTATCCAAATTTTTGTTTGCAGAGCTACTGTCCGAGACCTCGGTAATTGCATCTGAAAGCAACTCATCCCACCGCCGTCACCACTCCTCTTCTCAATATTGAGACCTTAAACAAAACAAATATCACAGAATTAATAAACCCTTAACAACTTCCGAAAAGAATCTGACTTGGGGTCTTTTCCTTATCATCTAAGTGATATTCATCGTGTGAAAACACTTCTAAACCGATCAAATTGGTGTAACCATCAATAGCTCCACGGATCTTCGTGTGGGCTCGTTAGTGTTTAGCACTTCCGAACTGATCAAAGTAGACCAATAGAAGAAAGAAGAAGACTGACGAGATCAAAAGGGGGGTTAGGGTTAGCAGATGATAGACAAACTGGTGATAAAAGTTATATGCTGGTATGGAATGATACCCGAAAGTCTGGATGATCCATTACTGTCACTTGTTAGATAGGAACCTAGATGATCAAGTAATTATCATTGGTAATAACTGACAACACAAGTGCACTCATGTGTCATGTGAAGTCCTTTTTACAATACACATAAGCATTCACACGGGAACATAAACTTTAACAATGGAAGAAGGTCCACATTGTAATAAAAAGGATACATACAAACAGATTATGCATTTCCATGGTTTGTAAACATAATGTGTCACCTTAAGGATAGTAGAAGCCCTAAAAAGCTCATCTTTTCTAACATTTCCCATACCATCTGCAGTACCTGCAAACCGATTAACAACATACAACATTAAATTTATTGCACGCTAATAACTCATTTAGTATGGACGCTAAAAACTATATAAAAACAAATTATTCATGTCACATAGACAAAATAAATGTAAAAACAACTGAAAAAATAATTAAAAAGACAACATATACCTTGTAGCTAATAGAAATCCCATTCGAGAGACCACATTGGATGATACATGTTTCTTTGTCATGAACTTTAGTAGCATTTAATTCATGAAAAGCCCTCATGGATTAACCAGGTTCTCACGAAATTCTTCTGCTGCTTCACACATAAACCTTCAATGTGTGGTTAATACTGAGAATGATGATCTTTTGATCTGTAATTTCTTTGTGTAACTGGAGCGCAATTTCAAGAGCTAATTGACCTGTTGTTAATTAATTGCCGTATCATGCTTCAGAGACTCAAATTAGGGTTTGTCCTCAATCAAGGAATACGATGAAAATAAAAGTTTTCATTTAACGGGCCGGGTTATAGAGTAAACACCAATAATGGGTGGGTATATTGAATTCGCGTGTTGTCACACCCCGATTTCCACGTGTATCACCGGTAGGTCTGGTGGGGGATTACCGTGACGTAGTTGGCAACAATATAGTCAAACCACACAATTATATGAATGCACAGCGAAAGCATAAAGATAAATATAATTCAACCTTTTGAATGTAATATCAAGTGTATTACAGAAGTCGAATTGTATCCACAGGGGATCATAGATAAAATAAAGTATTGTTCAGTCAGATACAGCATCAAGTTTGCGAGACTATTCGTGATGCTAGGAAGCTATTACCAGCCAAATTTCGTGTAGTACCTGCACTTAATCTTTTGGGGAAAATACGTCAGTTTACACTGGTAAATACGTTCAACTGACACATTTGAAAATGTTTATTAAAATTGATTTAAATGCACGAGGCACAAACTCTTTTATAACTTGGGAAAATTATTAAAATCTTGTGAACGAATTACATGTTCTTTTATGCGTTCAGTAGCCCGGGTCCTGTCCGGGTTAAAGATTAATAGACACACCACATTGCGTAAAACCGTAGTGTAAAAACCAACGGCTACGTCTTTTAATAATAATAATGCCGACATAATATACCGGGTGTACGCCTACACCGGGATGTCGAGGTCGTGGCCATTTCGTAAAATGATGCCAAGGATATCCGGGACAACGGTCATTAACCCCCCAAAGGCTTTTAAGTAACAAGACTGTTTAAATGAGCCGATCACATTATTCAATTAACCACCTAAGCGATGGAAGATATGATGCTCAATCAAGCGGTATTAATATACCGTATCCCAAGCCCGTATAAGGGAAAATAAGTTAAAGTATTTACCTTTGCAAGTATATTCCTTAATGGATCACGTCACAGGTAGCTTTTACTGGGGCTCCTATTCTGGAACGAAGGTTTTAATTAACCTATTAGAATTCTAACGGGTCTTTATATTAGCCGTAGCCTAGACCGGTTGGTTTCAAAAGACAGATATGGTTTAATCGCGCGAAAAGGCGAAAACCGAGAATGGAGTGTGATTCTGACCCAACAAGTTCAGAGACTTGTTTTATATGGGTTTAAAATTCACACTCTGGATTTTGGGGTCACAATGATATAATTTGACCCATATCGGCTAATTTACGAAAACTAGTTTCATAAGCCGAACCGTGCGCGCATTAGGCGAAACGGTTAACCATGAGAGTCCTACGCTTATTTCCTAAGTCAATATGCCTTAAAGAAGTTGTGGTATCAGTAAGATACCTTCCGTGATGCCCGTAACGAGTTTTAGTTGATATATCGCCCCGTAGGGGTTTTTCGGTCATTTTAAAGACTTTTAAAGAGCTTTTCGAGTTCTACAGGAAATCTGAGTTTCCCGAACAGTTTATTGAGTCTAAAATACTTTAATTATTATTTAAAATCAGTAGCAACTAGAATCGGGTCAAAAGACCTTGTAGAACTCAAGTTTCGGCCAAAAAGGGCATATTCGGTATTTACCGAACCGTAGCCATAACCGCAGGTTATGAGCAAGGTAAAAATTATTAAAAATCTTTAAAATTCCAAAAATATTATTTTATAACAGTGGGTAAAAGTTTTGGTGACGAAAACTTGGTTTAGATAGGCGTTATGCTAATTGCGCCGTTTATTACAAAAGTTTACTTTAATTGCGCTATTTAGCATAACTACCATTCTAGACCTCGGATTGACGTGAAACTTTAAGGACATGCTTATAATTTAGTAAGCAAGGTTATGGTCCGTTCACGTGTCCGAAATACTCGTTTTATTTTAAAAAGGGCGTTACGGTCAACTTTTAGGCGATTAACGGAAATGCGTAAAAGACTCGGACAAACAATGAACCGGTCACAGAGGGTTATACCATCATGTAACCTGGTCCTAAGAGAGTCCTAAGGCATATCTATACCTCACTAAAACGAGTCAGAACTGAAGTCAAAGCAAAAGTCAAATTTTTGCGACATTCGGCTCCGAACCGGTTCAATATAGCAAATGGTCGATTCAAACGAGCGTAAACAGTTTATATACTTAATATCATGCTTTATGAGTGTCTAAACAGGTTGCATATCATTTATATCACAGGTTATGCAAGAATCGCAAAAATAGCTTTCTGTTGACTTTTTAAGCATTCGTTTGACTCGACATTTGAGCTAGTTAGAGTGGTGATCAGAGGGAACCCTTTTAGGGGTTTATTACCCACCTAATTACCAACTCATAACTACTTTTGATCCGTCATAAGACTGAGCCATTACGGATTTATTTTGAAGTCAAACCGTAGTTACGACGGTTTGGTTTTTAGCTATATAACTAAGTAAAATTGAACCACAAAGGAATTAAACGACTTACAGAAGCTTAGGCTTGCTTAGAGAACAAAGAAGAACACTTGAGAGTTTTTGAAATGACCAGAGAAGGTGTTTTGAGTTGTGATGAAACTTATGAACAATGCAAGTCTATTTATAGTCAAAGACAAGGTCCAAGATCATCACACATTGGTCTACAAGTGACCATGGATGAATGGCAGGTGTCCTAGAGAGTTATGGGTCGAGTAGGGGGCACCCATGACCCTGAGAAACCCATTACTCCGTGTTTTACCGCTTTGGACAGCCAACAGCCAACTTTCTGTCGCTGGGCATCGCTTACGGACCGTATGGCTTAGGCCTTGCGGTCCGTAAGCCATAGGCGGATCGAAATCAATCATTCTCCTCCTTACGGTCCGTAAGGCATACCCTTTACGGTCCGTAAGGGGTTAAAATTGTATCTTTTTGAAATGATTACTAAATCTTGTAATTAATATCGAATCTTTGGTAATTAATAACCTGACCTTTCGGGTTTGAAGGGGTAACTTTGCGATATGGCCCTTGATTAATTACAGTTAAGGACCTCGCGTTATTTACCCGCATCGTTAAGCCCCCGGTTAATTTATTTATTATCCGGAAAACCTTAATTTATATTATTGACGCTTTTAACTCTTCTCCTACGAACTTGATCATAACTTTCTCGTTTTAAAACGGAACTTCGCGAAATTTATATATTGCATTCTAGTGAGTGTATTATACTGTTACAAAGCCTCGGGAATGTTAAAGGGTCACTCAGAGGTATAATTAAACATGTTGACACAGTTAACCCCTGTAGCTTGTAATCTCTCACTTTCTTCCGCGTTTCGCTTCCGTACGATCCATGATTTATTCGTTTGAAGGTACGAGCATCATTTAGGGTTACTATACAGTATATTTACCCTTGGTTGACATTTATAACCCTCGAATTTACATACTTTCAAGGTTTGTCAAAATTAGTCCTTTATTTAATATTAATGCCACGTGTAATCAAATGACACGTGTTAACACATTATTGGACACAAAAATTCGAGGTGTTACATCCTCACCCCCTTAAAATAAATCTCGACTCGAGATTTACTCAAATAAATAAGGGTATTTTTCTTTCATTGTGGCTTCGACTTCCCACGTGTATTCGGGACCTCTACGGGCATCCCATTTGACCTTTACAATCGGTACGTGCTTTCGTCGAAGCTTTTTCACCTGTCGATCTTCAATCGACAACGGCTTCTCTACGAATTTTAAGCTCTCATCTATATGCACATCTGTGTGTGGGATCACCAATGATTCATCGGCGAAGCACTTCTTGAGATTGCAGATGTGGAACACATTGTGAATTCCATTGAGCTCTTCAGGCAAGTTCAACTTATAGGCGACTGATCCGACGCGTTCAATGACCTCAAAAGGTCCTATGTATCTCGGACTCAGCTTACCCTTCTTGCCGAAACGCATCACCCCCTTCCAGGGTGACACTTTAAGCAACACCTTTTCACCTACTTCGAAGTGAAAATCCTTACGCTTCGGATCAGCGTAGCTCTTCTGCCTATCGCGGGCAGCCTTGAGACGTTCCCGAATCTGGACAATCTTGTCCGTTGTCTGGAAAACTATCTCTGGTCCTGATAATTGGACCTCTCCCACTTCCGCCCAACAAACAGGCGATCTACATTTCCTACCGTATAATGCCTCGAAAGGCGCAGCCTTTATGCTGGTATGGTAGCTATTATTGTAGGAGAATTCGATTAGGGGTAGATTCTTATCCCAGTTACCACCTAAATCGATCGCACATGCACGAAGCATGTCTTCTAGCGTTTGGATAGTACGCTCACTCTGACCGTCCGTCTGTGGATGGTAAGCCGTACTGAAGTTCAAACGCGTGCCCAAAGATTGTTGGAAACTCTTCCAGAAATGAGAAGTGTACCTGGTATCTCTGTCGGAGATAATAGACACAGGTATGCCGTGTAAGGCTACAATCTTATCAACATAGAGTTGGGCTAACATATCGGAGCTATACGTCTCCTTGATGGGTAGAAAATGAGCTGATTTAGTCAGCCTATCGACTATGACCCATATTGTGTCGTTTCCTTTCCTTGTTTTGGGTAACTTGGTTATGAAGTCCATAGTTACGCATTCCCACTTCCACTCGGGAAGTTCAGGCTGTTGTAGCAAGCCAGACGGCTTTTGGTGCTCGGCTTTGACTTGAGCACAAGTTAAGCACCTTGCTACATGGGCGGCTACAGACTTTTTCAAGCCTATCCACCAATAGTTTGCCTTTAAGTCATGATACATTTTGTCGGCTCCGGGATGGACAAAATATTTGGAACTATGGGCTTCCTGGAGGATAACATCTCGTAGTCCTCCATAAATAGGAACCCATATCCGCCCATTCAATCTCAAAAGTCCATCCTTGTGAAGAGTTAACTGCTCCTCAGTTACTCCCAACTTTTCTTTAGGATAATTAGCTTTCAACACAGCCTCTCGCTGTGCAGCTAATATCCTTTCAATCAAGTTATTCCTTACTTCCATCCTCCTCGCATTGATTCGGATGGGTTTCATCCTTTCCTTCTGGCTCAAGGCATCAGCGACTACATTCGCTTTGCCGGGATGGTACTTGATCTCACAATCATAATCATTCAGGGTCTCCATCCAACGGCGTTGCCTCATATTTAGCTCCTTCTGATTGAATAAATGTTGAAGGCTTTTGTGATCTGAATAGATCACAAATTTGATTCCATATAAATAATGTCTCCATAGTTTCAGTGCGAATACAACGGCACCCAGCTCCAAGTCATGGGTGGTGTAATTCTTTTCGTGCACCTTCAACTGCCTTGAAGCATAGGCAATCACCTTGTCTTTCTGCATGAGCACACACCCCATGCCGGTGTGTGACGCGTCGAAGTAGACTACGAACTCTTCAGTACCTTCCGGTAGCGTCAACACAGGAGCGTTGCTCAATCTTTGTTTCAAAATATCAAAGGATTCTTGCTGCTTAGGGCCCCAAATAAACTTTTCCTTCTTCTTGGTTAGAGAGGTTAAGGGTGCAGCAATCCTTGAGAAGTTCTCAATGAATCTTCGGTAGTATCCTGCCAATCCTAGGAAACTACGGATCTCTGTGGGCGTCTTTGGCTCTTACCAATTCATGACCGCCTCTACCTTAGCGGGATCCACCTGGATACCTCTTTCACTTACAACGTGACCCAAAAATTGAACCTCTCGTAGCCAGAATTCGCATTTAGAGAATTTGGCATAGAGTTTCTCACGCTGTAGTAATTCGAGGATACAACAGAGGTGTTTCTCGTTGTCAGCTTGGCTTTTGGAATATATAAGGATGTCGTCGATGAAGACGATGACAAATTTGTCCAAGTACGGCTTGCAGACGCGACTCATGAGATCCATGAACGCAGCCGGTGCATTTGTGAGCCCAAATGGCATCACTAGGAACTCGTAATGACCGTAGCGAGTCCTAAATGCTGTCTTGTGCACGTCTTCGTCTCTGACCTTTAGCTGATGATAGCCCGACCTTAAGTCGATCTTCGAAAAGTAGCTCGCTCCTTGCAGCTGATCGAACAGATCGTCGATCCTTGGCAAAGGATATCTATTCTTTATGGTAACTTTGTTCAGCTCACGGTAATCGATGCACAACCGCATCGATCCGTCCTTCTTCTTTACAAATAGGACAGGTGCTCCCCAGGGAGACGAACTAGGCCTGATAAAACCTTTTGCCAACAGTTCATCCAACTGGGTCCTTAATTCCTTCATTTCCGTCGGAGCAAGCCTGTAAGGCGCTCTAGCTATAGGAGCTGCTCCAGGTATGATATCTATTCTGAATTCCACTTGTCTATCTGGTGGTAAACCAGGTAGTTCTTCGGGGAAAACCTCGGAATATTCAGAAATAACAGGAAGGTCTTCTACCTTTGGCTTGGGCTCTTCAATTATCACCTGAGCCATGTAAATGACACAGCCTCTCTTCAAACATCTAGAAGCTTTGAGCATAGATACGTCCTCGGGTAATCCATACTGCGTGTCTCCTCGAATGGTAAGCGATTCACCACTCGGATTCTTTAGCACTATAAGCCTTTTGTTGCAAACGATTTGGGCCTGGTTACGGGATAACCAGTCCATGCCTAGAACTATGTCGAAACCCGCCAGTTTGAAGGGAAGTAGAGATAGAGGAAAAGAATGGTTCTTAATGGACATTTCACATCCCTCTAGAACAGTGGAGACGGTTTCTATCGTGCCGTCTGCTAACTCTACCTCGTATTTTACGTCTAGGGTCTTGATAGGCATGTTCAATAGTTCGCAAAATTTTTGGTCTACAAAGGATTTATCAGCGCCTGAATCGAAAAGTACTCTTGCAAATATATTATTTACGAGAAAAGTACCTGTAAGTACATTGTCGTTCAGCACAGCCTCCTTTGCATCCATACGGAAGACTCTCGCATTCGTCTTCTTGTTCTCTTCCGGTTTCCTGGCATTCTTAGGACAGTTACTCTTGATATGCCCCTTTTCGTTGCAACCATAGCATGTTGCATCCTTGATTTTCTTGCAGTCCACCGTCTTATGGTCCTTGGACTTGCATAGTCCACAGGCAAAAGACTTTGGCTGGGATTGTGAATTCGACCCAAACCTACATTTTCCAGAATGGGGTTTCTGGCATATTTTGCATTTGGGCCTTTCCCCAGCTTGCCCATCTTTCTTTGCTTCAGTCCCTCTCTTGCCTTCACCGTTTCCACGGTGTTTCTTTCCTGACCTACGTGAGGTGTCGTCCTCACGTTTCCTCTTTTCCGCCTCCTTGCTCCTTAGCGTCCTCAGACGGACAACATCCAAAGTGAGAGACAAGGAGAGGTCAGTTACTGACCTGAAGGTCGTCGGCCGAGAGGCCTTCACACTAGCCTTTATCGCAGGCTCTAAGCCCCCAATGAAACGGGCGATTCTCCTGGACTCTGGTGTCACAAGGTACGAGACCAGGCGAGACATCGTATTGAAGCTCGTCAAATAGGCCTGGCAGTCCAGGTTTGTCATCACCAGTGACACAAAATCAGACTCGATCTTCTCTACCTCATGCTGAGGACAGTAGTTTTCCTTAATGAGAGCAATAAATTCCTCCCATGTCATCTTGTATAGAGCAGACTTACCGGATGCATGTACCAACGCTCTCCATCATGCTAGGGCCTCGCCCTTAAATGATTGTGACACAAACTTCACCACATCCTTCTCCGCACACCCACTGATGTCCACAATAGTGTCCATCTCATCTAGCCAGGTGATACAATCCACAGCACCCTTCTCCCCTGTGAATTCCCGGGGCTTACAAGACACGAAGTACTTGTAGGTGCAGCCCTTGGCACCGGACGCATCAGTATATTCTCGTTCACGACGAATACTATTCTCAGCGGACGAGTGATTATCGTCATCTTTCTTGGGTTTGGAGAGTGGTTTGGATTGTGACTTTGGTTTGGAGGGTGGTTTCGATACGGTTCTGCCTTGAGACTCAGTATATTGACGATCCAGAGCTGCCTGAACAGCGTTGTCAATCAGAGCCTTTAACTGTGCGCCTGTCAGATGCACTTGCGCATTGTCGTAGTCATCTTCATTTGTATGGCTATTCTCTCCGTTGGGATCCGCCATTGTAACTTGAATCTGTTACAGAAGATAACAAAATTTTATTCAGGAGCTTATTATAGAATTGTCTTTTATGACAATTCGTTAACCATGGTAACAGAGACCATATTTGGTTAACTTATTACTCACTTAATCTTAGGATTTGAATATATCCTATTTTAGCTATAACAATAATATTGGCGGCATAAAGCCTAATCACGAGGATGTTTTATAATATTAGCCGAGATTTCAGAGAATCAAAGGCATAGAGGTTTGAACCGTAGTTATTTTACCCCTTTTTGACAGGGAGTCATAAACTACCACTGTCTTTTGTCCTTTATAAACAATTATTACGGCCCATAGGCATTACATCACTAATGGACGTTTTAATAAGATTGGCCCGTAGGCACTACATCACAAATGGATGTTTTAATAAGGTTGGCCCGTAGGCACTACATCACAAATGGATGTTTTAATAATGATCATCTTTATTGATGATTTGACCCATGATTTATTATATCATTAATTTGGGCTTTGGAATCCTTTAAAGGATTATTGTATAAGAATGACGTGTGTGATTTTAACGAATCACATCTGCCATGATTGTCAACATGCTTGCAGAGGTTAATAGGGAATCTGAATCTTTTAATTTGGTCGTACCATCTTGGCCGGATCTTAAAAGACACCTGGCTAGGTTTCACTCTAAGATTCTTTATATTGGCAGATCAAATTAAAAGGAATGGTTTTGATTTATTTCATATATAGTGATAACAAAATGAAATTCATAATATAACATTCCATAATTTTAATACGATTACACACTGCCCTAAACGGGACTTTTAAACAGTACATACCTACATAGAGGTTTAAAATAAGTGACAAGTCTACGCAGGGACTAATATAAGATAGGTGTCCATGCCAGGACTAAAAGATAAGTCCACGTAGGGACTGAAATACGATAAATGTCCACGCAGGGACTTCTTTTTAAAATAAACATTACATTAGAACGTACATAAGGGCTAATGGTCACGTTTCTTCTTCTTGCCCTTCAGTAGGTTCGCTAAGCCCTTGAGGAATCCTCGGTGGCTCTTTTTCTCTTCCTCGAACTCTCTCTCCACGCGATCCAATCGGTGGAGTATCTCTTCATGCTCAGGAGGAGAGAAACGTGGTTGAGATGCTGGTTGCGGAACTGGAGGTCTGGGAGGTATTGGATACCCATGAGCTGAGTAGTCCGGTGCTCCCATGTTCCCATGAGCTCCGTCGGGATAGCGTGCATTATATCTAGCCGACACCACATATGGGTCGTGCTCGTAATTGTAGTTGTAATGTGCTTGTGACGGTTCGAACGGGTTGTAAGCCGTTGGACCCGTGTAAGCAGGTATGGGTTGGTCATACCCAAATGGTGGCGAATTTGGTGCAGCTGGTGCGGAGTTCGCCTCCTGTATAGGACTTGAAGGTCCTTCTTCTTGTAGTGGCGGATAGTGGCTACTACTAGAGTGTCGAGGGGTGCTGAAGTGGAAATCTCCTCCTCCTCGTGTGGACATACGAGCATTTGTCCTCCTACGCCTTGGCGGATCAGGCACTACTGGCTGTACCGGTGGCGGAGGTGGTGGCGTAACTGCCACGAAGCGTGAATCCTCGGAGGGATCCTGCGGATGTCGCGGTTGTTGTGATGTCTGCTGAGGTGGCGTGTAGTACCACTCATGTCGGTCAAACAACGCTTGAAAGCTATCAGGTCCCTGATAGGGTGTGCCATGGAAGGATGACCCATCAGAGACTTCTATTGGATGCGTGGGCGTACCACGAGCAGGTTCTGTCGGATCAGTATCTTCGTCCATATGATCTTCGGAGAAGTGATCTTGCGGCCCTAGTGGAACAAAACCTGAAGGTTCCTGGATGTAGTCAGCTGGATTAAACTAACCTCTGATGTATGGAGTAGGGTCGTCATATTTTCGGTGCGATACCGAACGTTGTAGAGGTATGAAGGAGGGTTGCGGGTTGTTGGGGCCATTCTCGGAATTTGGCCCGAATGAGTGCCGGTATGATGGCGTCGAGCTGTGCGAGGTGGAATGCCTCGCAGGTTCGTAAAGGTCTCTTCGCCTCTGCGGTTCTTCACTCCTGGTAGTCGAAGGAGCTCGCGTACCTGAAGGCCCGGCTTCGTGATCGTGATGAGTAATGATCTCTCCTCTGCCTCTTCTTCCCCTTCCTCTTCCTCGGAATATCACTGGCGGCATATTTCCTGCTTTATAAAACTTTAAATACCAATAATAAAAGAAAAGACAATTTGGAATAACAACTCGAATTTGTCCTATGTTCTTGTCTAGACTCAAGTATGTGCAATTGTGTCACTGAGATTAAACACGTTAGGATAGTGTTTAATTCACTCAATGTTGGCTCTGATACCAACCTGTCACACCCCGATTTCCACGTGTATCACCGGTGGGCCCGGTGGGGGATTACCGTGACGTAGTTGGCAACAATATAGTCAAACCACACAATTATATGAATGCACAGCGGAAGCATAAAGATAAATATAATTCAACCTTTTGAATGTAATATCAAGTGTATTACAGAAGTCGAATTGTATCCACAGGGGATCATAAATAAAATAAGGTATTGTTCAGTCAGATACAGCATCAAGTTTGCGAGACTATTCGTGATGCTAGGAAGCTATTACCAGCCAAATTTCGTGTAGTACCTGCACTTAATCTTTTGGGGAAAATACGTCAGTTTACACTGGTAAATACGTTCAACTGACACATTTGAAAATGTTTATTAAAATTGATTTAAATGCACGAGGCACAAACTCTTTTATAACTTGGGAAAATTATTAAAATCTTGTGAACGAATTACATGTCCTTTTATGCGTTCAGTAGCCCGGATCCTGTCCGGGTTAAAGATTAATAGACACACCACATTGCGTAAAACCGTAGTGTAAAAACCAACGGCTACGTATTTTAATAATAATAATGTCGACATAATATACCGGGTGTACGCCTACACCGGGATGTCGAGGTCGTGGCCATTTCGTAAAATGATGCCAAGGATATCCGGGACAACGATCATTAACCCCCCAAAGGCTTTTAAGTAACAAGACTGTTTAAATGAGCCGATCACATTATTCAATTAACCACCTAAGCGATGGAAGATATGATGCTCAATCAAGCGGTATTAATATACCGTATCCCAAGCCCGTATAAGGGAAAATAAGTTAAAGTATTTACCTTTGCAAGTATATTCCTTAATGGATCACGTCACAGGTAGCTTTTACTGGGGCTCCTATTCTGGAACGAAGGTTTTAATTAACCTATTAGAATCCTAACGGGTCTTTATATTAGCCGTAGCCTAGACCGGTTGGTTTCAAAAGACAGATATGGTTTAATCGCGTGAAAAGGCGAAAACCGAGAATGGAGTGTGATTCTGACCCAACAAGTTCAGAGACTTGTTTTATATGGGTTTAAAGTTCACACTCTGGATTTTGGGGTCACAATGATATAATTTGACCCATATCGGCTAATTTACGAAAACTAGTTTCATAAGCCGAACCGTGCGCGCATTAGGCGAAACGGTTAACCATGAGAGTCCTACGCTTATTTCCTAAGTCAATATGCCTTAAAGAAGTTGTGGTATCAGTAGGATACCTTCCGTGATGCCCGTAACGAGTTTTAGTTGATATATCGCCCCGTAGGGGTTTTTCGGTCATTTTAAAGACTTTTAAAGAGCTTTTCGAGTTCTACAGGAAATCTGAGTTTCCCGAACAGTTTATTGAGTCTAAAATACTTTAATTATTATTTAAAATCAGTAGCAACTAGAATCGGGTCAAAAGACCTTGTAGAACTCAAGTTTCGGCCAAAAAGGGCATATTCGGTATTTACCGAACCGTAGCCATAACCGCAGGTTATGAGCAAGGTAAAAATTATTAAAAATCTTTAAAATTCCAAAAATATTATTTTATAACAGTGGGTAAAAGTTTTGGTGACGAAAACTTGGTTTAGATAGGCGTTATGCTAATTGCGCCGTTTATTACAAAAGTTTACTTTAATTGCGCTATTTAGCATAACTACCATTCTAGACCTCGGATTGACGTGAAACTTTAAGGACATGCTTATAATTTAGTAAGCAAGGTTATGGTCCGTTCACGTGTCCGAAATACTCGTTTTATTTTAAAAAGGGCGTTACGGTCAACTTTTAGGCGATTAACGGAAATGCGTAAAAGACTCGGACAAACAATGAACCGGTCACAGAGGGTTATACCATCATGTAACCTGGTCCTAAGAGAGTCCTAAGGCATATCTATACCTCACTAAAACGAGTCAGAACTAAAGTCAAAGCAAAAGTCAAATTTTTGCGACATTCGGCTCCGAACCGGTTCAATATAGCAAATGGTCGATTCAAACGAGCGTAAAAAGTTTATATACTTAATATCATGCTTTATGAGTGTCTAAACAGGTTGCATATCATTTATATCACAGGTTATGCAAGAATCGCAGAAATAGCTTTCTGTTGACTTTTTAAGCATTCATTTGACTCGACATTTGAGCTAGTTAGAGTGGTGATCAGAGGGAACCCTTTTAGGGGTTTATTACCCACCTAATTACCAACTCATAACTACTTTTGATCCGTCATAAGACTGAGCCATTACGGATTTATTTTGAAGTCAAACCGTAGTTACGACGGTTTGGTTTTTAGCTATATAACTAAGTAAAATTGAACCACAAAGGAATTAAACGACTTACAGAAGCTTAGGCTTGCTTAGAGAACAAAGAAGAACACTTGAGAGTTTTTGAAATGACCAGAGAACGTGTTTTGAGTTGTGATGAAACTTATGAACAATGCAAGTCTATTTATAGTCAAAGACAAGGTCCAAGATCATCACACATTGGTCTACAAGTGACCATGGATGAATGGCAGGTGTCCTAGAGAGTTATGGGTCGAGTAGGGGGCACCCATGACCCTAAGAAACCCATTACTCCGTGTTTTACCGCTTTGGACAGCCAACAGCCAACTTTCTGTCGCTGGGCATCGCTTACGGACCGTATGGCTTAGGCCTTGCGGTCCGTAAGCCATAGGCGGATCGAAATCAATCATTCTCCTCCTTACGGTCCGTAAGGCATACCCTTTACGGTCCGTAAGGGGTTAAAATTGTATCTTTTTGAAATGATTACTAAATCTTGTAATTAATATCGAATCTTTGGTAATTAATAACCTGACCTTTCGGGTTTGAAGGGGTAACTTTGCGATATGGCCCTTGATTAATTACAGTTAAGGACCTCGCGTTATTTACCCGCATCGTTAAGCCCCCGGTTAATTTATTTATTATCCGGAAAACCTTAATTTATATTATTGACGCTTTTAACTCTTCTCCTACGAACTTGATCATAACTTTCTCGTTTTAAAACGGAACTTCGCGAAATTTATATATTGCATTCTAGTGAGTGTATTATACTGTTACAAAGCCTCGGGAATGTTAAAGGGTCACTCAGAGGTATAATTAAACATGTTGACACAGTTAACCCCTGTAGCTTGTAATCTCTCACTTTCTTCCGCGTTTCGCTTCCGTACGATCCATGATTTATTCGTTTGAAGGTACGAGCATCATTTGGGGTTACTATACAGTATATTTACCCTTGGTTGACATTTATAACCCTCGAATTTACATACTTTCAAGGTTTGTCAAAATTAGTCCTTTATTTAATATTAATGCCACGTGTAATCAAATGACACGTGTTAACACATTATTGGACACAAAAATTCGAGGTGTTACATCCTCACCCCCTTAAAATAAATCTCGACTCGAGATTTACTCAAATAAATAAGGGTATTTTTCTTTCATTGTGGCTTCGACTTCCCACGTGTATTCGGGACCTCTACGGGCATCCCATTTGACCTTTACAATCGGTACGTGCTTTCGTCGAAGCTTTTTCACCTGTCGATCTTCAATCGACAACGGCTTCTCTACGAATTTTAAGCTCTCATCTATATGCACATCTGTGTGTGGGATCACCAATGATTCATCGGCGAAGCACTTCTTGAGATTGCAGATGTGGAACACATTGTGAATTCCATTGAGCTCTTCAGGCAAGTTCAACTTATAGGCGACTGATCCGACGCGTTCAATGACCTCAAAAGGTCCTATGTATCTCGGACTCAGCTTACCCTTCTTGCCGAAACGCATCACCCCCTTCCAGGGTGACACTTTAAGCAACACCTTTTCACCTACTTCGAAGTGAAAATCCTTACGCTTCGGATCAGCGTAGCTCTTCTGCCTATCGCGGGCAGCCTTGAGACGTTCCCGAATCTGGACAATCTTGTCCGTTGTCTGGAAAACTATCTCTGGTCCTGATAATTGGACCTCTCCCACTTCCGCCCAACAAACAGGCGATCTACATTTCCTACCGTATAATGCCTCGAAAGGCGCAGCCTTTATGCTGGTATGGTAGCTATTATTGTAGGAGAATTCGATTAGGGGTAGATTCTTATCCCAGTTACCACCTAAATCGATCGCACATGCACGAAGCATGTCTTCTAGCGTTTGGATAGTACGCTCACTCTGACCGTCCGTCTGTGGATGGTAAGCCGTACTGAAGTTCAAACGCGTGCCCAAAGATTGTTGGAAACTCTTCCAGAAATGAGAAGTGTACCTGGTATCTCTGTCGGAGATAATAGACACAGGTATGCCGTGTAAGGCTACAATCTTATCAACATAGAGTTGGGCTAACATATCAGAGCTATACGTCTCCTTGATGGGTAGAAAATGAGCTGATTTAGTCAGCCTATCGACTATGACCCATATTGTGTCGTTTCCTTTCCTTGTTTTGGGTAACTTGGTTATGAAGTCCATAGTTACGCATTCCCACTTCCACTCGGGAAGTTCAGGCTGTTGTAGCAAGCCAGACGGCTTTTGGTGCTCGGCTTTGACTTGAGCACAAGTTAAGCACCTTGCTACATGGGCGGCTACAGACTTTTTCAAGCCTATCCACCAATAGTTTGCCTTTAAGTCATGATACATTTTGTCGGCTCCGGGATGGACAAAATATTTGGAACTATGGGCTTCCTGGAGGATAACATCTCGTAGTCCTCCATAAATAGGAACCCATATCCGCCCATTCAATCTCAAAAGTCCATCCTTGTGAAGAGTTAACTGCTCCTCAGTTACTCCCAACTTTTCTTTAGGATAATTAGCTTTCAACACAGCCTCTCGCTGTGCAGCTAATATCCTTTCAATCAAGTTATTCCTTACTTCCATCCTCCTCGCATTGATTCGGATGGGTTTCATCCTTTCCTTCTGGCTCAAGGCATCAGCGACTACATTCGCTTTGCCGGGATGGTACTTGATCTCACAATCATAATCATTCAGGGTCTCCATCCAACGGCGTTGCCTCATATTTAGCTCCTTCTGATTGAATAAATGTTGAAGGCTTTTGTGATCTGAATAGATCACAAATTTGATTCCATATAAATAATGTCTCCATAGTTTCAGTGCGAATACAACGGCACCCAGCTCCAAGTCATGGGTGGTGTAATTCTTTTCGTGCACCTTCAACTGCCTTGAAGCATAGGCAATCACCTTGTCTTTCTGCATGAGCACACACCCCATGCCGGTGTGTGACGCGTCGAAGTAGACTACGAACTCTTCAGTACCTTCCGGTAGCGTCAACACAGGAGCGTTGCTCAATCTTTGTTTCAAAATATCAAAGGATTCTTGCTGCTTAGGGCCCCAAATAAACTTTTCCTTCTTCTTGGTTAGAGAGGTTAAGGGTGCAGCAATCCTTGAGAAGTTCTCAATGAATCTTCGGTAGTATCCTGCCAATCCTAGGAAACTACGGATCTCTGTGGGCGTCTTTGGCTCTTACCAATTCATGACCGCCTCTACCTTAGCGGGATCCACCTGGCTTTTGCTTAGGGCCTCTACCTTAGCGGGATCCTGCCAATCCTAGGAAACTACGGATCTCTGTGTTTCTCGTTGTCAGCTTGGCTTTTGGAATATATAAGGATGTCGTCGATGAAGACGATGACAAATTTGTCCAAGTACGGCTTGCAGACGCGATTCATGAGATCCATGAACGCAGCCGGTGCATTTGTGAGCCCAAATGGCATCACTAGGAACTCGTAATGACCGTAGCGAGTCCTAAATGCTGTCTTGTGCACGTCTTCGTCTCTGACCTTTAGCTGATGATAGCCCGACCTTAAGTCGATCTTCGAAAAGTAGCTCGCTCCTTGCAGCTGATCGAACAGATCGTCGATCCTTGGCAAAGGATATCTATTCTTTATGGTAACTTTGTTCAGCTCACGGTAATCGATGCACAACCGCATCGATCCGTCCTTCTTCTTTACAAATAGGACAGGTGCTCCCCAGGGAGACGAACTAGGCCTGATAAAACCTTTTGCCAACAGTTCATCCAACTGGGTCCTTAATTCCTTCATTTCCGTCGGAGCAAGCCTGTAAGGCGCTCTAGCTATAGGAGCTGCTCCAGGTATGATATCTATTCTGAATTCCACTTGTCTATCTGGTGGTAAACCAGGTAGTTCTTCGGGGAAAACCTCGGAATATTCAGAAATAACAGGAAGGTCTTCTACCTTTGGCTTGGGCTCTTCAATTATCACCTGAGCCATGTAAATGACACAGCCTCTCTTCAAACATCTAGAAGCTTTGAGCATAGATACGTCCTCGGGTAATCCATACTGCGTGTCTCCTCGAATGGTAAGCGATTCACCACTCGGAGTCTTTAGCACTATAAGCCTTTTGTTGCAAACGATTTGGGCCTGGTTACGGGATAACCAGTCCATGCCTAGAACTATGTCGAAACCCGCCAGTTTGAAGGGAAGTAGAGATAGAGGAAAAGAATGGTTCTTAATGGACATTTCACATCCCTCTAGAACAGTGGAGACGGTTTCTATCGTGCCGTCTGCTAACTCTACCTCGTATTTTACGTCTAGGGTCTTGATAGGCATGTTCAATAGTTCGCAAAATTTTTGGTCTACAAAGGATTTATCAGCGCCTGAATCGAAAAGTACTCTTGCAAATATATTATTTACGAGAAAAGTACCTGTAAGTACATTGTCGTTCAGCACAGCCTCCTTTGCATCCATACGGAAGACTCTCGCATTCGTCTTCTTGTTCTCTTCCGGTTTCCTGGCATTCTTAGGACAGTTACTCTTGATATGCCCCTTTTCGTTGCAACCATAGCATGTTGCATCCTTGATTTTCTTGCAGTCCACCGTCTTATGGTCCTTGGACTTGCATAGTCCACAGGCAAAAGACTTTGGCTGGGATTGTGAATTCGACCCAAACCTACATTTTCCAGAATGGGGTTTCTGGCATATTTTGCATTTGGGCCTTTCCCCAGCTTGCCCATCTTTCTTTGCTTCAGTCCCTCTCTTGCCTTCACCGTTTCCACGGTGTTTCTTTCCTGACCTACGTGAGGTGTCGTCCTCACGTTTCCTCTTTTCCGCCTCCTTGCTCCTTAGCGTCCTCAGACGGACAACATCCAAAGTGAGAGACAAGGAGAGGTCAGTTACTGACCTGAAGGTCGTCGGCCGAGAGGCCTTCACACTAGCCTTTATCGCAGGCTCTAAGCCCCCAATGAAACGGGCGATTCTCCTGGACTCTGGTGTCACAAGGTACGATATCTATTTTGGTTTCATATAGAATCGAAAGAAATATGCTTCAAAAAATATAAAACATGTTTTACACCGACCGAAAACCATAAAAATAAATTTAAATTGGACAGCGGGACAGACTGATTTTAAATTAATTATCAATGAAAATGTAAACTCTATATTAAATATAACTTTAATGAAAAAGGAACCTTAAACTAAAACACTAAATATAAAGAAAAGTAAAAAAAATCAAGAAAGAAACAAAAAAGCAAATACGATGAAATCACTATGCACACAACTTGCTAATTGTAATTTACGTCAAAACGTAGCCCAACTTGAATTTATACTTACACGTGCATAAAAATAAGCACATAAGAAAACATTTATGACGCGTTACAGCGGTGGGACGTAAAGTGACCCGAATTTATACCGTCTAGTGAAAACATATTATATTTGCCCCAACTCGTTTCCGAACAAAATTTACGTCAAAACGTAGACAACTGAAAACTTACATAAAAATAAGCAAGAAAATGTATTATATTTGACCTGACTCATTTTCAGAAGAAAAAATTTGCGTCAAAACATTGAACAACTGAAAAACGTGTCTAATAATAAGTATAAAAACATATTATATCTGACCTAACTCATTTATGAGAAAAATTTACGTCTAAACGTAAATGAATTTGAATTTATACCAACACATAAATAAACATTTACGGCTGTAGGTGTTAATACTAAACTGAAAGGTAAAATAAGTATACAAAAATATATAAAAAACAAAAGAAGACAAAAAATGAAAAAGCAAAACAAAAAACAAAAACAAAATGGAAGTTACTGTACAAGTAGTTTGTAAATGTAAGATATAGAATAGTTAAAGGGAGGGTCTGTAAATGTTACACGTGGATAGTTATTTTCATTTATAATTATAGAGATAAAAAATATATCTTTAAGAATCTCGTGTATTGTACGGGTAGAATAAATGTAATTTTATATAGCAAATAATAATAAAAAAGTTATATCTTTAAAAAGTGTATTGCACGGGTTGAATAAATCTACTTTAAAGAGTAAATTACAAAAATCGTCTTTTATGTTAACACCAGATTGCAAATTATGTCATTTATCTTCAAAAAGTACAAAAAAACGTACTCGAAGTTTGCAAACCTTTGTGGGGTAGGTGGTGATGGATGATTATATATTTTAGTT
This sequence comes from Helianthus annuus, assembly GCF_002127325.2. Taxonomy (NCBI): domain Eukaryota; kingdom Viridiplantae; phylum Streptophyta; class Magnoliopsida; order Asterales; family Asteraceae; genus Helianthus; species Helianthus annuus. The sequence goes on along the minus strand of NC_035449.2, from coordinate 29,450,726 downwards.
TTTTAAGGTAAATGACCAAAATACCCTCATGTGGGGTCCTTTTGGTCAGATTTAACCAAGGTTTGCAAACATCGAGTACATTTTTTTGTACTTTTTGAAGATAAAGGATATAGTTTGCAATGTAGTGTCAACATAAAGGACTATTTTTTGTAATTTACTCAATTTTATATATCAAATAACAAAAAAAAAGTGATATCTTAAACCCTAATTTATATATCAAATTAAAAAGTCTAATTTTATTTGCACCAACGACTTCTGAAATCAATCCTCTGATCTCTCGTAACTTTGTTTCTTTGTATTCTCGTGTATTAAACCCTAATCACTGAAACGATACCCTGTCCGAGTGATCCAAAACCAATCAACGGATGCTAAAGTGCTGCCTGAATAAGGCTATACTTTGTTAACTACGTTGAGGTTTTGATATCGTGATTATCGTTATAGTTTGAGTTGGGTTTATACACTTAAGGATTACATTCTGTGAAATTAAGGGTTAGAATCAGAAGGCTTAAAACTATAAATTCACTAATAAAGTAGATGCTTAATTATAAGAAGACTTGGAGCTATAAACTTACTGTTAATCAAGAGGCTTAGTATCAGAATGCTTAAAAATAGGAGGCCTGTTAAGTCAAAACCCTAATTCTGCAAAGTAAGACATTCTCTTTTCTTCACATTATGTGATACCTAAATGTTTTTCATGTAACACCCTTATTATTATTTTAAAGTTTTTCGTATAAATAACGAAAATAAACATGTAATTACGATTAAGTATCCTTAGAAAATACGAGTAATTTAAAACTTTTACAACTTAAAGTTTTCAACATAATATAAATAAGTTCGTCGTTTAAAAGTTACAACGAAACGTCGCGTGGAAGCTTGTATTTTATCGTGTTCGGTTCCTCGTCGAGCTTGATCTTCATCCGGGCACTCTTGGCATTCACCTATGATCAAAACCAACTTAAATGTTAGTTTTGATAGTTAAATGATGAGTATAAACAAGTTACATGGGTCAAACAACAACAAAACAAATTTATTTCCGGAACAGGGGGCGTCGCGTGACGCCAAGGGGCGTCGCGTGACGCTAGGCCCCCTTTTTCACAGCCTGATGCTTAATCAGTTGCTGTACATACCCAGCATGACCCAATTTCACGGAAACGAGCATAACTCTCTCGTTTTTAATCCGTTTTACCCGATTCTTTTTCCTATGCATCCGTAATTTAATTCTCCATCATGTGGAGTTAAAATCCAACATCCAACATAATAAATTTTGAGACTTCTACGTCTTCGACTCGTTACCTTTTTATCGACTTTTAACCCGTTTATGTACTTTATCAAACAAACATATTTGTTTGATCCTTATATCACACACACTTTTTCAAATTAATGTTACCTACCCTATTAGGTTCTAATCATAGGTTTATTTCACGATTTAAACCCGTTTTTGCTCGTATGCTTATTTTGACCCGTTAGGGGTATTTAAGCACTTTAAAGCTTGAAATCGCTTTCATTTGCTTCTAACATTCCATCACCACATTTCTTATCCTATAATCTCCCACCACAACTGTATTTATGGTGGGTTTAATGTAGTGATCTATATAAACCAATTTTTTACCTCTCGAATCATTATTTTACGGCAAAAACTCAAATAGTGCCATTTGACTAACACAATACTTCTTTCAACTTCTATACTTATTCTAAGTATTTACCTAATCATAAAACTCGTTTCCATACAACCTTTAAGGGTTGTTTGTTCAATTTAGCCTACAAGGGCGTTTTGGTCGATTTTGGTCCTTTTACGACGAAGGACTCTCTCTCAAATTATTCGACCAAAATAGCACTTTTAACTACAACATAATTATGCGTACCTGGCCTGGATCAACAAGTAGACCCGATTTATACCTCGTTTTCATTATCACACCATCAATGGTGACGCAATTATCCGATTTGCTAATCGGTCCTGTTAACATAAGACTTGACAACCACATTAGTCGATATTGTCAAATGGTGTTATCACCACCATTCGACCCGTTTGGACTATATGCCCTACATTATCTATTTAATCAAAAACATCGTTTTTGATCTCCAATTCATACATCCATCCCATCCCGGATTTTATTACCGTACCCTTTTTCTTTTACACTCTTTTCTTACAATTTCAACCCATTTCGGCTTACGCCATGGGTATCCCTTTAACCTTGATTTACATTAGTCGACACTTGACAAATTTCCATATTTCCAATATTATCGTTATCACGTTTACAACGTATCGAATAAACATGTATTCTACATAAGTGTGTAAATTACACTTACCTCGCATCCGAACTACGCTTTTCCTTTCCTTCTTGATTTGTTTGACCCGCTCCCTCATCAAGCTTCCACCTAGCTTGTTACGCGTCAAACTACCATCATCGTTTTCAAGGTGGTTAGTTTAATCATAATCTAATACGATTATTCCACCTTACGCATTTCATATCAAAATTACCATTTATCGTATTATAGGTCAGTTTGGCTTTTTGAAAGTCAAACATCCCTTAATATATAAAATGCACATTCATGTTCGTTAGCTAATTTAGGCATTTTCAATTTACCCGGTGGGGGTTCCTTTAAGCCATCGTTCTAACGAATCTTTTAACTCGAGTTCATGCTATTGTTAACACTAAGTTAGCCTAGCTCTTGATTATCGAAGACACTATATTTCTTTATCTCCTAAAATCTACGGGTTTTCCCTCTATAAGTGAAACCCGTTTTGACATGTTATTAGGCATTTATCCAAATACTTATCCAAACCAAGTTCTATCTACGAACTAGTAGATACCCAATTTCACTTAGGCATTATATCAAACACCTTATGGGCATATTCTATAAATAATTCATTGACAATCTCATGACTTGTCATATAACCCAAATTTTCATCATTCAAACTATTTAACACAAAGATTTGCCTTTAAAGTTCTGAAATAACTTCGCATATGTCAAATTACACTAGAACAACCCCAAATTTCCTAGTGTTTATCAAGTTCTACATAACCCACTAGTCACCTACAATGGTGACCATGGATTTCACTAGAATTTAGCATAATTTCAACATGTACTTGTCTAGGGTTTACTCCTAGACATTTTAATGTTCCTAATTCATATACAATTCATACATGCATCATCAGATTTCAAGTTCTCTAAATTCATGAGAATTTCAAGTAGAGAATTTTTGTCGAATTTTACATACCTTATGATCTCCTTGCAATGGGGATCATTAATCTATGCTCGATTTTCGGTTTGGACTTGGTTTGATCCTTCAATTTGTGAGATTAGTGAATGTTAGGGTTTGAGCTCCCTGGCTCCTGTGGATGTTTCGACCAGAACACACACTCTAAGTGTGTGTTTTGGTGTTTAACTCTTGTTTTAATAAAACAAGTTTCCCACTTGGCAATATTAGTCCCTCATGTTTTATTTTGATCAAATGAAGCTACAACTCACCGTTAGTCACTTAATTATATGCTACTAACTAGGTTAATTATTCCTAGTTACTTTAACGGGTTCGGGAAATTATAACCCGTTATGTTTTAAGTCCCGTTAATTTGGCCTTTTTATATACTTTGTTTTCTCAAAGTATTTATTCCCCTTTCTAATTAATATTAGGTTTATTTATTTGAGTCCTAATATTTACCGGGTTAATTAATTTTTTTTACCACTAACTGTATTTTACCCGTCTTTACTATTAACGTGGTTTGATTACCAAACCCGTTTTTGGGATGTTACATTTCAAAACCCTAAATGTTTTCCGGTTATTACTTATAATTACAGGAGATTAAGTTTTTGTATTTTTAATGGGAAATTACTGCCGATATATGGGGTTTTGTATACATTACTTGTTATAGGTTACTATTTGGACAACGAGTTAGCCAAATAGTGATATGACCACAATCACCGAAATGAGCGAGTGACAAATACCATTAAAAGTGGTTTCTTTACTATTGGATAATGAGATAGCCAATAGTAGCTTGGTAAGATAAACAAATGTAAAAACCTTTAATACTGTGAATATAAGAATGTGTCATTTTATACAAATGAATGATCAAACCAGTATTTCCTGCTGATAAAATGTTTTTAAACATGTTTCACGTGATTACAGTAGATCTGAATAAGAATTGTGATGCGACACCAAAATGCTTAAAGGAGTGGCTTATTTTATCAATTAAATTAAGAAACGTTGTTTTATGACTTTGGGTTTTGTTGGACCGGTTTTGACTCCGAAACGATTGCGTAATCGAACGTGTGACGTGCGGAATCCGTACACGAACGTGACTGAACACATGAGACGTAATCTAAACTGTGATTCTATTAGATGAATCTGAAAACGTACAGCACCTGAATCACAAACACGAACTTTCTCTCTCTAGCTTCTCTCTCTAGTCTCTAGCTCTCCAAGATGTAAAAATGTCAAAAGTTCTAAAACAAAGGCATAAGCCTCCTATTTATAGGCCAAGGGGTTTAATGAGGTTTCTCATTAGTTACAATCATGCCACCTTGCCTTTTTGACCAAGTATCACTAATATAACAATATAAATCTTGTTTTCTTCAGCTTCTGCTACGGACTAGATTGACGGAGGCGATAGACAGATAATGCACTAACAGACTCCCCCTTGGATATTGCTGCAGTCAATCTGTAGTCAAGCTCGTAGCGCCTTTTCTTTCTCTCTATCTTGAGTCTTCTTGAAACTTTAACATGTTTTCATCAACGTAGACTCTCTTTTGTTTGAACAGAATCCCCGTGGATCTATCTTCAGCTTCAGTTCCCCCTTTCGGTAAACTCTTCAGGCTCCCCCTTTCGTCAAGCTTCCGTGCTTTTGGGATCGACACCTGGCTTTCCGGTTACAAGCTCTTCCAGAAACGATATCTGGCTCTTTGCACACTTCCGTTTGTGTTGAGCTCGTCTTCAGACTCCCCCTTAGACTCAGCTCTCGGGATCGTAATCTGGATTTTTCCTGCAATCACTCATACAAATGATAAGTAACAACATTTTAAAACCATTAACCAGAATCCGTAATCTGGCACTATACAACTTTCTAAAACACTCCCCCTATCAACAATATTTCTGAAATTTGACAATGTTAAAGAATCCAACTCCCCCACAGTTAATCGTCCAAGTTCAAGTCAATGACCTTGGAGATATCACAAACTGTTTTTGAAATTTTTGATTTTAATTCAAGTATCAAATTAATGAACTTGTTTTATTTTCAGAAACACAATCAGCTTACTTAGATTTTAAAACTCAGCATTTCAGATATCGGTTGTCGAAAATAAAGCAGAAATCAAAATCTTTTTGTATTTTTCTGAAAATATAAAGCAGTAAAGAAATATGTACAAACATATTTACAGACAATATTTTTGTTTGAGTATGCGTCAGAGGATCATATCAGTTTTTGACAAGTCATAAGTACCGTTGAGCTTAGTTACACATTAAGAATTAAACAATTCACTTAGATTATCGATATACTGATCCACTTAAATTTTCATACAAATTTCAACTAATTCAGGATACGATTTAGATGTTTTAAGAACTTAAACTCATTCATGTGTCCCACCTCTTGAATATACTCCCGTATCCAGAATCTCAATATTCAGTCTTACAGGTGAGTATACTACAATGATATCTGTACATAATTTAGGGGTTAAATGCGAGAACTGAGGGATCTCAGGTCGATACTTCCGTATGCGCAGAGAGATATCAGTTTCGACTTTGCAGTATGTCCCCTTTAGAGGATCTTTTCAGCTACAACAGTTGATTATCAATTTTATTGTCTAATCAGCTGAGGGCTAATGCTGTGTTTCAAGCATTTGCAAAAAGTATTATTCGGGGACTAGGTCAGTATTTCCATACAGCAGAAGTCCCGGAATAATACCCCAGATATCACTGAGTATAAAGACCTAGTATCTCAGAATATGGGACCTTTCAAACGAGATTTCAGGGGTTACCTATATATTCAAGTAGTGTTCCCCACGAAATAAGCAAGTTTGAAATTTTAGGTTTATATCCCGAAAAAGTTTACTAAGTGTATAAAAACCTATCGACATATCATCAGTGAGACTGTTTAACGCTATTTAATCATTACAATTCTTTAGCATACTGTAACTGTCTACTGATGTACTATCATTTCCTCTTTTTTACGCAACAACTCAAATTTTTGAATTTTATCATGTTTTTGGCTTTTTCAAATTTTCTAATGTTTTTGTATTTTCTAACAATTTTTCTCCCCCTAAAATGCAAAATCATTAAAGAAATTTGACAAACCGACACTGATAACTTTGTCTCGCCATCCATTTTCTGCTTAAAGTGCTCTGATTTGCAGAAAATCTATTATCAAGTACCCCCATGATTTACAACCCTTTGATTTTGACAGTTAGAAAACCGTTTTTCAATCTGTGACAGTAATCATGTTTGTTCAGCCGTGAGGGTTTCGGCGTATTCAGTCAATACTTATTCAAACAGAAATAACATCAAACATCACACAGTTACACAAAACAACAAACAAACTCCCTGTTTGACCAAAACCAGGGTTCTTCAACCTCTTCCTGTGCCAGGCTGCTCCAACTAACAATCTCACAATCTTCAGCACCATTGAGCACCTGCACAATCAACAATTTGATCATTTGAACAAAGCAACCCAAGCCTGTTTAGACTCAGGTAATTGAACATGAATTCTTCCATGTAAAACCGGATAATTCCTGTCATTTTTCTCAAAAACATCATCAATTTTAACCTCAACTTTTTCTTCTTTTATCGAATTGATATGTTTCTTAACACTCCACACTTGACCTCCCGGAGTACCTCTTTTGTAAAAATTTGTTCCTTTCTGAACCTTTTGATTTTGAACAACATTTTTAGGTTTCCAAAACTCTTGAGGTTTTGTCATATCAACAGATGTTCTCCAACTCTGTGTCGTTCAAAATCTGGGTGTGTGAGAATTCCAGGTCTGTCTTGAATCAAACCTGTTCGGGTTTGATTTCCATTTTTGATTGGAAGCAAACTTGTTCGTATTGTATCTCCAAGTTTGTTTCGAATCAAATCTGGTTGACCTTGGTGTCACTGATGTGTGTAAAATGCAACATATAAATCACATCAATTAAGGCATAAAACTAACCCTTTTTAAGTACTAATGTTGGAAAAAGAGTGTTTTTGTCTTCCTTTTGTATTTTCAGGATGAAATGAGCTCAAAATCACAAAAGAAGCAAAAAGACAACTAATTCTACCATAAAATACAAGAAAAGGAACAAAAGTGGACTGCCCGGACCCTCAACGGCACCTCCCAAGGCAAAGGAGAAGAAACAGAGTCTGAACACGCCCCGTGTCCAGCGAACACGGGGGCGTGCCCAGGAAGCAGTAGAAAAGACAAACCAGTAGAAGCTTCCATTGCCCACCACGGGGCCGTGTCCAGCGAGCACGGGGGCGTGGTGAAAGTACAGCAGGCGCATTAATTGTAATTCGCAATTACAATTAATGAAGTGAGAGAATGTCAGACGGGCACAGGGCCGTGTCCAGCGGACACGGGGCCGTGTCCAGCCTTCTGTTCAGCCTATAAATAGAGGAGCTTGGCTTCATTCTCTCTCATCCCTTGGCACACCACCTCTCTCACACCTCATCCACCACCCACCACCACCATAACACCATCATCCACCACCATCATCCATTGTCCATCGTAGAGTGTGTGAGTCGTCTCGGGATCCAAGATTGATCGTAAGAGTTCTTGACAATCAAGGCCATGTTTGCCTAAGTCTCTTACATCACTTGGTGAAGACAAGTGTTTAGTATAATACTTTTTATTTTTAATCTTTTGCACTTTTTATTTGGTTTTGTATTAATGACTTTAATAACTAGTTACTTATGTTGAAGGTGATCTTTCCTTATCGTTTGTCCGTGGTGTCTTGGCATTATTTTACTGTCTATATAAAATAAAAGATTTTCACCATTCATATCTCCACGGTCTATATGGAGGTATGTTGGCTACCTGGTCGGGGGTTAAGGGAACGGTTTGGTAAGGGTCTTGCCCTTGTTCAGCGTTTAGAGGTCCTGCTTGGGACCTGGGTCAAATTTAGTAGGATCTCCTTCAATGCCCATAGGTATTGGATGGCGGGGATCCAAACTCTTTGACCCCCTCATAAGTTAACTACTATTAATACTATAACCCGGCTATTTAGGACTGTATCCCTGCTGACTCAGACTACTTAGCCGAGGGTAACGTCACCGCCAAAAGCGGGGCCTACCACAATTTGCATTAATAACTTAATTCATTATCTTTCAATAATCTGACCTTTTAGGATTGTATCCTTGCTGACTCAAACTACTGGGTTGAGGGTAACGTCGCCTTCAAAAGAGGGGCCTACTACAATAACTAAGATAATCTCTTAAACAAGTGCAAAAGTGCGAAAATAATCAAAGGTTATACTAATACACGTGTCGGATCCAAGTGATTCATCTTGTCTATCTGTTTTTATTTTATTTTATTTTTCAGCATTTAGTTAGTTTTTATTTTTCTTAGTTTAAACATTTTTCTCACTTTTTGATTTGGTTAGACGTTGAGGATAAACCGGTATTAAAAGCTCTTGTGTCCTTGGACGACCTCGGTATCTTACCAACACTATACTACGTCCACGATGGGTGCACTTGCCCATATATGTGTTTAGTGTTAGTAAATATCGTGTTTTATAAATTTAAAACTTGGCTAAAAGTGTAAAAAGGGGCTTAAATATACATCTAAAATATATTACACTTCACGCACATCAAGTTTTTGGCGCCGCTGCCGGGGACACAAGGATTTTAAGAAAGTTAGGAATCAACGGCCTAATCATATTTTTATTTGATTTTTTTTTTAGGATTTTTTTTAGATTTTTAGCTTCTGCAGAGCTCAGCACGGGGCCGTGCCTGGTCGGACACGGGCCGTGCTCAGCAACGTTACTGGCAGTTTTTGTTTTTCAAGTTACAGAAGGCTGACCACGGGGCCGTGCCGGTGCAACACGGGGCCGTGTCCAACTTCCAGTAACTGGGATCTGAAAAACAATCACTGTAATTCCGACCACGGGGCCGTGTTCACTCAACACGGGGCCGTGGTGAACCTTCTGACCAACATTCTTTTCTGTTTTTATTGCAGGACTTGGAACCCAACGCCATCCTCACGTAGTGTATGAGCTCCAGTTCCAATAAAGACATAAAGGAACCGCTAGAAGAACCCGAACGCTTTCTCAGAAAAAGGTTAAAAGCCAAAAACCAAGAGAAGGTTTCGGGTGATCCACCCCCAATGGCGGACCAACGTACCCTTATGGATTATCTACGGCCCACCGTAGGTAATCTAGGCGCCGCTATCAATGCTCCGAATGTCGAAGCCAATAACTTCGAACTTCGACCGCATTTGATACAAATGCTCCAAAACTCCGCAACCTTCCACGGGCTTGCGAACGAGGATCCTCATCTACATATAACTAATTTCTTAGAAATATGTGATACCTTTCGGATCAATGGAGCATCAAACGACGCCATCCGCCTCCGTATGTTTCCATTCTCACTAAAAGACCGAGCAAAAGCTTGGCTCAACACCCTCCCAGCTGGATCGGTAAACACCTGGGATGAACTAGCCCAAAAGTTTCTATATAAGTATTTCCCTCCTTCTAAAACTGCTAAATTAATGGCTGAAATTAATATATACTCACAAGAGGATGGGGAATCCTTATATGAAACTTGGGAAAGGTTCAAGGAGCTATTACGCAAGTGTCCCCATCACGGCCTCGCAATATGGCAACAAGTATCCACTTTCTACAATGGATTGTTGCCACACACTAGGCAGACACTTGATTCTAGCTCCGGGGGACTTTTAGGTAATCGACGCCCACACGAAATATATAATCAGATTGAGGAAATTGCTCAAACCAATTTTCAATGGCACACTCCCCGGGGAAATAAGTCTATTGCCCCGGGCGCCCATAAGGTCGACGAAAGCACCTCTTTACAAGCCCAAATCGAGGCCCTTTCTTCAAAAATAAAAAAATTAGAAATGACAAAAACAGTCTCGGTTATGGCTTGTGAAGGGTGTGGTGGGTCACATGAAAATTGGAGTTGCATGAAAGAAACGGACGATCAACAAGAAATGGTAAACTACATTGATAATAGACCTAGGCCGTCGGGTCCTCCAACGGGAACTTACAACCAAGGATGGCGAAATCACCCAAACCTTGGTTGGAGGGAAACCGGCAATAGTAGTAACCAACAAACCCAACGAACAAACTTTCAGCAATCAAGAAATGAGTCACAAAATTTCACTCAACAACAAGGTGGACGAGAAAGGCTCGAAGATACTATATCTCGCCTCGTCTCTGACACTGATAAGAAAAACTCGGAAAGATTTCTACAATTAGAATCTAATTTTAGGAATCAACAAGCTAGCATTCAAAACATAGAGAGACCGCAAGGCGCATTACCTAGCAATACCGAAACAAACCCAAAGGCGCAAGTTCACCTCATCACACTACGAAACCGCACCGTAGGACCTGCAGAAGTACCTCCACCAACGGAAGAAACAATGCCAACACATCTGCAGGAAAAGAACTCTCCCCCATCACCAGAGCCTACTAAGGCTCCTCGAGTTCCGTACCCCGGTAGGTTAATTCGTCAAAAGACCAATGAGCAGTTCGCAAAATTCGAAAGTCTGTTAAAACAATTGCATGTCAATATTCCTTTTATCGAAGTCCTAACCCAAATGCCCAAATATTCTAAATTTATGAGGGACTTCCTTACACATAAAAAGAAAATTGAAAATTTGCAATTAGTTAATTTAGGCGAAGAATGCTCTGCCCTCGTACTCAATAAACTACCCCAAAAGAAAATCGATCCCGGAAGTTTCACGATTCCATGCTCTATAGGGGAGTCACCCGTTCGCAATGCCTTGGCCGACTTAGGGGCTAGCATTAACCTCATGCCCTCATCGATGTTCAAAAGGCTTGGCTTGGGAACCACGAGCCCTACAAAAATAAGCATATAACTCGCTGATCGATCAGTCAAGTTCCCACAAGGTGTCATCGAGAATGTCTTGGTAAGGGTAAGCAGATTCGTTTATCTAGTTGACTTTGTCATACTCGACATGGAGGAAGACACCGAGGTCCCCCTTATCCTAGGGAGACCCTTCCTTGCCACAGCACAAGCAGTGGTAGACATGAATGACGGGACACTGACTTTGAGGTATGGGGACGATGAGGTGAAGTTCGGAGTTGGGAAGAAAATAGAGGACGACGACCCAGTCAATTACATGAAGGTTATTGATTCAAGCTTGGATGCCGCTCTCCGACGGTGTAACTTTGGAAGCAAGGCACTCCACTCAGAAGATATATAACCAGGAATCGGGTCTAGCCAAGGACCCTTATAAACGTGGCGCACCACGGAGGCATTCCGCGGATCTATCCTTAGTTTAGTTTAGTTTAATCTTTTAGTTTTTGCAGAATAAAACACACTCATGGTGGTAATGGATGAAAAAGGGAACGAGAAAAATGGAACCATGCACGAAGAACAGAGCAACCCGACAAAAATCTCCATCACAGAAGGCTCAACACGGGCCGTGCCCAACCAACACGGCCCCGTGCTGAGCCCCTGCAGAAAATCACCCAGTTCAGGTAACTGGACACGGGCCGTGTTCAGCGGACACGCCCCCGTGTCCAGGCTTCTGTTTCAATTCTGTAATTTTTGTTACTGCCACTTGACCACGGGGCCGTGCCCGGTCAACACGGGGCCGTGTCCAGGATGCCAGTAACATAAATCTTTGCTTTTTAACCCACTTTTATACATTCTAATCAACCAAAAACATTATTTTTGGACACATTGAGGACAATGTGTAATTTAAGTGTGGGGGGGATGCTAAAACCCTTGAAATTTTGCAAAATCCTAAACACAAGCCTTACACAAAACTCTATTGGAACCGCTAAACACCCCAAATTTTTTCAAAAAACTTTTTCATTTTTTTTATTTACTTGTCTTAGTTTAAGTTGGGAATAACAAGTTCTAAAAAGGTTATATTTTTACAAGTTTACAACCGATAGCGTCGTGATAAAAAAGAACCAACATAAGAAAATTATGAAACGGTATAACAAGTCGAGTTAAAAATTCGATTATATATGCTTGGTCACATTAAAAACCCATTCCCACAAAAGTGAGTTTTGAGCCTTTATTGAGCACAAAAATACACATATTTAGATTAAATGCTCATTTTTCATTTCTTGTGTGAATAGCCGCTCGGTTCTTACAATCTAGAACTTGCCACGACGATACATTCCCGGTCCTTACCAACTTAAACCCAAGTAAGTAAATGATGGAGGCATTAGGACTAACCATTTTTTTTTCAAAACCATTATTTTTCATTTTTTTTACCTACCCAAAATCCCCCTAGATAGCCCCTTTGAGCCTAAACCTTTCATTTCATTACCCCAAAACCCTTTTTACCCACCAAAAACCTTTTTATTTATTTTTTTAGTAACAAGTTCGCTTTTTCGTAAACTCACCTTTTTATGTGACGATTGAAAAAAAAATGATGATGATGAAGTCAAAAACAAACAAAAGCTATAAAAGCTTGTTTGGAGAAATACTTCAAAATAAAAAGTCACTAAAAACAAGGTACTTCACGAAAACTGACGCTTGTTACGATTTTCGCCCTTTTTACTAACCACTAACCAACCACCCACCTTTAAACCCAAGCCTTCACCCAAAAAGTCCTCTTGATATTTACAAAGGTAAAAAAGTTAAAAAGGAGGAGGATTGATTGCTTGGCAAGCCTATGGAAGACGTGAGTTCCGTGCCGCTCTCGAGTGATTCACTAAAAATATACACCTTCGGCCGAGTGTTGAGTGATCTCCCGTGAGGTATGTGAACTTGTATATAAATGGAATTTTAATAAGACATGCTATGCCCAAATAAGTAATTCATCTTATGAAACGTTCAAAATAAATCATAACGAATAGGATTGTAAATAAATAAAAATAAAACCTATAAAAACCTTGGATTCCCGACACTCTAGGACAAGCTAAAAAACTTCTCTTCTACCTATTCCATTTGGGAGTGTAAGCCACATTTAAAGAGTTTTGCTTGAGGACAAGCAAAAGTTCAAGTGTGGGGGTATTTGATGTGTGTAAAATGCAACATATAAATCACATCAATTAAGGCATAAAACTAACCCTTTTTAAGTACTAATGTTGGAAAAAGAGTGTTTTTGTCTTCCTTTTGTATTTTCAGGATGAAATGAGCTCAAAATCACAAAAGAAGCAAAAAGACAACTAATTCTACCATAAAATACAAGAAAAGGAACAAAAGTGGACTGCCCGGACCCTCAACGGCACCTCCCAAGGCAAAGGAGAAGAAACAGAGTCTGAACACGCCCCGTGTCCAGCGAACACGGGGGCGTGCCCAGGAAGCAGTAGAAAAGACAAACCAGTAGAAGCTTCCATTGCCCACCACGGGGCCGTGTCCAGCGAGCACGGGGGCGTGGTGAAAGTACAGCAGGCGCATTAATTGTAATTCGCAATTACAATTAATGAAGTGAGAGAATGTCAGACGGGCACGGGGCCGTGTCCAGCGGACACGGGGCCGTGTCCAGCCTTCTGTTCAGCCTATAAATAGAGGAGCTTGGCTTCATTCTCTCTCATCCCTTGGCACACCACCTCTCTCACACCTCATCCACCACCCACCACCACCATAACACCATCATCCACCACCATCATCCATTGTCCATCGTAGAGTGTGTGAGTCGTCTCGGGATCCAAGATTGATCGTAAGAGTTCTTGACAATCAAGGCCATGTTTGCCTAAGTCTCTTACATCACTTGGTGAAGACAAGTGTTTAGTATAATACTTTTTATTTTTAATCTTTTGCACTTTTTATTTGGTTTTGTATTAATGACTTTAATAACTAGTTACTTATGTTGAAGGTGATCTTTCCTTATCGTTTGTCCGTGGTGTCTTGGCATTATTTTACTGTCCATATAAAATAAAAGATTTTCACCATTCATATCTCCACGGTCTATATGGAGGTATGTTGGCTACCTGGTCGGGGGTTAAGGGAACGGTTTGGTAAGGGTCTTGCCCTTGTTCAGCGTTTAGAGGTCCTGCTTGGGACCTGGGTCAAATTTAGTAGGATCTCCTTCAATTCCCATAGGTATTGGATGGCGGGGATCCAAACTCTTTGACCCCCTCATAAGTTAACTACTATTAATACTATAACCCGGCTATTTAGGACTGTATCCCTGCTGACTCAGACTACTTAGCCGAGGGTAACGTCACCGCCAAAAGCGGGGCCTACCACAATTTGCATTAATAACTTAATTCATTATCTTTTAATAATCTGACCCTTTAGGATTGTATCCTTGCTGACTCAAACTACTGGGTTGAGGGTAACGTCGCCTTCAAAAGAGGGGCCTACTACAATAACTAAGATAATCTCTTAAACAAGTGCAAAAGTGCGAAAATAATCAAAGGTTATACTAATACACGTGTCGGATCCAAGTGATTCATCTTGTCTATCTGTTTTTATTTTATTTTATTTTTCAGCATTTAATTAGTTTTTATTTTTCTTAGTTTAAACATTTTTCTCACTTTTTGATTTGGTTAGACGTTGAGGATAAACCGGTATTAAAAGCTCTTGTGTCCTTGGACGACCTCGGTATCTTACCAACACTATACTACGTCCACGATGGGTGCACTTGCCCATATGTGTGTTTAGTGTTAGTAAATATCGTGTTTTATAAATTTAAAACTTGGCTAAAAGTGTAAAAAGGGGCTTAAATATACATCTAAAATATATTACACTTCACGCACATCAGTCACATTCTCAGATTTCTGTTTTTCAACATCAACAGGCTTTGGATTTGGACATTTTCGTGCAACATGTCCAATTTGGTCACACTTAAAACACACTTTCTTTGAAACATCCTTGGCCTGTTGTTGTTTCTTTTTCATAGCATCAAAGTCCTCATTAGACTGTTGTCCAAATTTGAGTTTTTCCTCTTCTGTGAAGCTTTTTCCTTGAACAAAACTCATTTTTGTCTGAAAATTTGGCATTTCAGTTTTGTTTCGATTTTGTTTCTTCTTATAACCCAAACCAGCCTTCATGTTTTTCTTCTTAGAACCAGGTTTGTTATAAGAACCTTTGTAACCTTTACCAGCAAACTTCGACATTTCAGATTTCTCAATTTCAACCATCTTGAAAACTTTGTCAATTTTCTCTAAATCACATTTTGAATCGGGAAAACAACATCTAAGAATAGTTTGTCCGATCCAATCATGGTATAAACCAATCCTTTTGAATCATCATTCAAATTCTTCTCGGATTTTGTGTCTTTCAGATATCCATCATAAAGATTTCCTTCATCTTCATCCTGTGATTCAGACTTACCTTTTGTAGACTCATCTTTCAAAACACTATCAACCACCTTACTTACCACCTCTGAATCATCAGCATCATCAGATTTGGTGTAAGTCACATCGATACTTTCAGGTAATTGGTCAGCTATGTTCAAACCCTTTGCCACCTTTTCCTCATCATAAAAAGTATAATTGTTTCTCAATGGTGGTGGTACCTGATGAAATTCTGAACCAATACCCTTTTTGCAATTATCAGTATCTTTGTCATCCGGTGTGATATTGAAAATGCGTTCGAGAATGTACGAAGAGTTATGATAACTTTGAAGTTTTGTAACAATCTTTTCTTTTTCAGCCAAGACTTGTTTAAGAATAGCAATTTCATCAACACACTTGTTCAATTCAATTTGCTTTTCTTTAAACTTTCTTTCATACATTTCTTTGGTTGTTAAAGTTTCAGACAGTCTTTGATCAAAACTTTTGACTTGGCTCTTCAAAGTATCATAAGCTTCTTGTACTCTCTGACTTGACCATTTTAAAGAATCATATTGTTTTTGTAACTCAAGAAATTTAGATTCTTTCTTAACACAATCAACACATTTTGCGGCACATTTTTCTTTCAAAATCTTATTTTCTTCTTCAAAATCATGACATTTCTGTGTTAACTTCTCAACTTTTAATTTTAAACTTTCTTCTATTTCAATTCTTTCTTTACATTTCATTTTTAAAAGATTTTCAAGTTTGTTCATTTCATTATCTTTTGTTTTTATCAGTTCATCTTTATCATTACAAGCTCTACATGTTTCCATGCATTTCTTGCATTGTTCAATTGATTTTAAGATTTTAGAATCAGAATTTACCTCAGTGATTGACACCTCGGCATGCTCAGCTGCCTCTGTCTGTTTCATCTCTTGTATCTTCTCGTTATCAGCACCATCATCACTGACAATCTTCACCTTCTCATTCTTTTCTTCAATCTCTTTCAGCACCATTCCTTCATTCTTTTTCTGTTCTTCCTCAACTTTTTGATCCTCTTCAACAGCAAGCTTTGCAACAGTCTTTACTTCTTCAATCATCTTTTTCAATTCTTCTTCTTTTCTCTTCTTCATTTCTACCACCTTCGGTAGACTTGCTTCAAAAACCTCCTTTAACTTGTTCATCAAATCTGGCAGATAACCTTTATCAGAAAGCCTTCTTGTGTTGAAAGTTCCCTCACTTGGAAAAAATTGGTTACAGCATCAAAATCCACTTTTGACGGATCAACTACTGGATTACCCTGTGGATCCATGTAACACTCCAACTCTTCATTCCATCTCTTGGCTCTTTGTGCTTCTTGAAATGGTTCATTCAATTTTCTAATCTCCCATCTTGCACTGTCTCTTCGCCACCAGGCATCATGATCATCATTTGCAACAAATGCATATCCAACTGCATCTTTTTCTGGTAGAACCTCTTTGCTCCAATCATAACCTTCATCATCATATATAACTGCAAGAGCCCTTGATTTTTCTTCCAGCTGTTTCAATCTTGGTGGCTCAAACTTGTTCTGATGGTAAATCGCTTTCTTGTAATAATCTTCGTTGAACGGGTTCTCAGAATCATCAGCAGCATACGCATTTCTACACTCGCGCTTGAAGTGACCTTTTTGTTTGCATTTGAAACATGTCACTTTGGATTTATCAAATCCCAGTTTGGTAGATGGTCCACCAATTGACTTCCTCCCTGTGATCTCCATGAACCGTTGTGCTCTACGAACCGCACTGGCCATGCACCATCTTATATCCATTAGTTCCATCTCCTCGGGGTCTATTTGATCATATTCTTCTTTCGTCAAATTGGTATTGCCAATCTTCCCTGCAACGAGGCTTTCATACGATTCCAGTACAGATGCCAAGAAAACCATCTGTTGTTTCGCCGATTCTTCGCTGAAGTTCTGCCCATTCTTCAAATCAACTGCGATATTACACTGGAATAGATTCTTTGAAGCAGATTGGTCTGAGGTGTTTGAAGAAGATCCACTGTGAAAACCACTGTGAAGACTTTCATTGTTCACTGAGTTTGAACTTTCTGCAGAAAATGCTGTTTTTGGAGATCCAGCCTGTGGTGCATTTCCTCTGTAGTAAAGTTCCACATTCTGCTGATAAGCTGGACTGTTGACTTTGGATCTTTTTATCTCCAACTCATGACTTTCAAGCCTTTCAATCAGCAAATCCACTTTTAAATCATCTGGCTTGATTGTATTTTTCAGCATAAGAGCAAAATATTGCCACTCTTGATCATTGGGCAATGAATCAAACAATTTATCCACCATCATCTCATCAGAATATTTGATTTCATATCTGGCCAACTCCATTTTCAGATGTCCAAATCTCTCGATCATTTTACATACAGATTCATTTTTCATACAACTGAGTAAATCAAACTCTCTATGCAACAATTTCTTTTTGTTTTTGACAATTTCATTACTACCAACACACTTTTTCTCTAATGCTTCCCACAATCTCTTTGAAGTTTTTTCTTGTTCAAGTAACGAGATAATATTCTCTCTCACTGACTGTTTGATCAACGTTATCATTCTATATTCAGCCACAACCTCTTTTATATCTTTTTCAGTAAAATCTTTCTCATCTATTAACTCTCCTCCTTCTTTCACTGGTGCTTTATATTCACTCACTAATTTTAACCAGCTTTCAGGAGCGAAAGCTTTTACCCAACCTTCAAACCTGTTTTTCCACCAGTTATAGTCTTCAACTTTCATTAGCTTTGGTGGCTTCTGTTGACTTCCGTACATGTTTTCAAACTTCAAATTTTCCGAAATCTCTCTTGAATATTCTTTCAACTCAGATCTTCTATCTGACGTTCGGAACTGAATGCGTTGTAGAATGTGTTGTAGAACTCTTCACCGTTGTTTGACATCTTTAATCACTTGAATGTCTCGAATTACCTGAATCACACAAAACAAACAAACACTTATCAGTTTAAACACTTATCAAACAACTGAAACAAAATAATACTCGAACTGGTGAATATTCTTGTGCGGACAGAAGGTTGACAGACTGTGCGGACTGAACTTGATGCGAACTGAGATTTAATTTGTCAAACCGTACGAAGTGCTATGACCCGGATCAATATTCAAATGACCTTTACCAATGACCTGACAAGGTTCAAATGAACTGGACCACCTCTTTTGAACTGATATGCTTTGAACTTGGGCCAAAAACTGATTGACAACAATTTAGTCTAAATGAACCTCTCAATTTAGTCACAATTCAAATTAAAGTCAAAGCACATGAAAAGGAACACTTTCAAGTCTGACACATGCAATCTTACAATCATTCAAATCTCAGTTTACATCCGACAATGCTAAGTCATCCTTCATTTTGATTGGGCCACAAATGCAAGTGGAATATATCGATTTAATTAATCATCACATGAACCATCAATTCAGTGGCCGACAATTTCTAACAGACCTTTATATGCAATATGCTGATTGGGCCAATATCATGTGCAATTTGGGCCGAGATGTCCACGTGACCTTTAATCAAAATGTAGGATAAAATCGCTAAACTCAATTAACAAACAACTATGGTTGGGCCGATTAAAATTTTTGATGATTGGGCCAATGGGTCGGTGCACTATTTTTAATAAATGTGCTGACAACACAAATTGCTCTTTGATTGGACCTTTAAAATGAATTAATATGCCGAGGCCTCAAATCTTGCCGACAACTATGGACCAAATAATCCACTAAAACTGACAACCAATTACACAGGTCAACTATGATTGGGCCATGATCTCTGACTCAATGTATCTTAAACGTGACCGAAGACTTTACTTGTTTTAATTTTTGATTGGACCGTCATGTTATAGTGGGGCGATGTATGATGATTGGGCCTTTACTTGATTGTGGCCGACAACACTTAATGAGTTCGACTATATCATTAGACCTGTTATTAAACGTGGCAGACACAATGTTGACGATGACAGATAAGCGATCCTATGAAATGGTCTTATGAGCGAACCTATGTATTGAGCATAAGAGCGGACTTGAAATGTTACTAATAAGCGAACCTAATATTGTGACCAATGAGCGAACTTGAAATGTTACAAATATAAGCGAACCTACTAATCTTAGACCTTATGAGCGAACCTCAATCAACCACAATAAGCGAATCTCTATGAGCGAACCATCCAGGTTCGTTTGAACGGACCTGTTTGTATGACGCGAATTCAAAAAAAAAACTTTGATTTCTCCTAAACGGCTAGGAGTTTCGATCTGAAACTTGGTAGGGTTGTAGATCAGATGTTTACGCACAACATATCCAAAATTTCAACTGAATCGGACCGTGAAAACCTGTTCGATTTGACGAAAATCAGTAAAAACCGTGAAAAATATGAAAAGATGAAGAAGAGATGAAATTCAGATCTGAATCTGATGTAATCCTGTGCGAAATCGTGTGAAAGATCAGTGCAATCGAGCTCCTGCTCTGATACCACTTGTTGGACCGGTTTTAACTCCGAAACGATTGCGTAATCGAAAGTGTGACGTGCGGAATCCGTACACGAACGTGACCGAACACACGAGACGTAATCTAAACTGTGATTCTATTAGATGAATCTGAAAACGTACAGCACCTGAATCACAAACACGAACTTTCTCTCTCTAGCTTCTCTCTCTAGTCTCTAGCTCTCCAAGATGTAAAAATGTCAAAAGTTCTAAAACAAAGGCATAAGCCTCCTATTTATAGGCCAAGGGGTTTAATGAGGTTTCTCATTAATTACAATCATGCCACCTTACCTTTTTGACCAAGTATCACTAATATAACAATATAAATCTTGTTTTCTTCAGTTTCTGCTACGGACTAGATTGACGGAGGCGATAGACAGATAATGCACTAACAGGTTTATCCCCTATTAAAGTTACTATCACACCCCAACCGATGGCGGAAACATCGGGGCAATGCACTGAGCGAAACAGATTGTCCATGAGTATCCATAACAACTATTCATTACCAGATAATTAAACGTCATGTCCCATACCACAACATATCTAAACAAACAGTTATTACAAATAATTGTCTCATAAACCAAATACTGTTCCGACAACTCAGATTTTATTTAATTCGTTTGTTTCTACGACTCCATCCTAGCTTGATTCCCTGTCACACCCCCAAAATCCACCCGCGGAGTATCACCGCTTGGAGGCGTGACATGACCAGGATCAAGCCACCAATCATATTAAATATAGCAAGTAAGTAAAATTCAACCACACAATATGAAAGGTGTTTCAAATCAAAACCATAGTTAAGTGTTTAGCGGAAGCATAATTGTAAAACCCAATGTAAGTATTAAATACGAAATAAAGAAATGTTTCTAGTATGGCACACACTGCCATGTTCCACAACGACCGCGCCTCCCTGTGCAAGCTCCATGAGTACCTAACGACCTGCAAGGCATGTAACAGAGAGTCAACAACAAAGTTGATCGAGTTCACAGTTGGTTGTTTGGTTATAGTATTCGTTCGTAAATCGTATGTTCGTTTTGTAAACCATGTATCGTATTAATTCGTATCGCGGTCTCCCAGATATGTGTGCGAAGATTAGTGGGGGCTTCCCATGTGTTACTAGACCGAGTGTATCGACTGCTACGAAAATGTAAGAGGTGCCCTAAGTCAATGTCTATCAGCATTGACCCTTTGCCCATAGTCCATTAGTACACGCTCTTCTGACCGGCACGGTGTGAGGTTTGTTAAACCTAATAGCGCTATTAACTAATGACCCGCTCGCCATAGGCCTCGGCAATTAAGTCGATATGATAAGGGACTTAAATGATAGAGGTTTGGTCCAGTGTGTAATCTTGGCATCCTACTCCCAGAGGATGGTAGTAATTATCGTTTAGTTCGTTTACCCATTCCCAACCCTTGGGAATCCCATGCCTTGGTAAGAGTGTGAACTCACCTTGGTTTGCTCGGCAGATACACGAAAAGGTTACTTGAGCTATAAGGGGTCAACCACGTCCTAACATGGTTACCATACAAGTCAAGTCTTGGTTCAAGTAGTGCACGTAAGTTTACACATAAGCTAACAGGTTACGAACACGTATTGATCATGGCAACACATTAACAGTCAAGTACATAACATATCCATACTTGTGCGATTCAAAAGATTGGGCTCGCCCAAGTCTAACAGCCTTGTGCGATTCACACGTTATAGCCCAAAGATACCCGGCCCAACAACATAGTAGTCCAATCATGTATATGGCCCAACAAATAAACATGGATCTCTTGTGCGGTCCAGATGGACTTGTGCGATTGTGTTTTGGGCTATTCGGCCCAACAGCCTAAGTGAAGTCCATCTATTGTGCGTGGCCCAAGCCTTGTGCGATCGGCACTGTCTTGTGCGATCCACAAGTCTTGTGCGATCATGCATATCCTGGTTGTACACTGTGCTTTATGTAATTGTACCCAGCTTGTGCGATGCACTTAATCTTGTGCGATTATGCATAGCTGAGTTGTACTGTGAGCTTTAAACTAATGTACCAAGCTTGTACATCCGTCTTGTGCGACCAGGGCTTGTGCGGCTGCCCTTGTGCGGTCAACAAGCTTGTGCGATCCGTAACTAGTCCAGTAATTTAGGCAATCAGTTACATGTTTTCCTAAAACTATGCGATCAATTACCTTGTTTCCATTTATCTTGCAAGACTAATTCTAACAGTTTCCAACCATTACAATGATCGATCAAATCAGGGGTTCTTAATTAATTCTTTTGAACACTAACATCAATTCAAACGGTTTAACTTTCTAGACTCATATGAACATCAAAATGATTAAATCACGTACCACCACAAATCATTCATCAACCGATTCATTCATATCATAATCATCACTCGATTCGGTTCTGTTAACAATCATCACGACCCTATCATGCAGTTCTATTTAATCACGTATCATCACAACACCAAGATCGTACCAAACATCACATATTCCGGATTCTTATGCCTTAAATCTTCTAACATGTACAACCCTAGTTTATCACATACAATCATAGCAGTCACAACATCATCTATTAAACAAATAATAGTGAAACACTAACCGTAATGTTCGAATAGGTTGATTGGATCGACGGGAAGGGCTTAGAGTGGGGGGGTTGCCGTCGGGTTTCCAAGAGGAGAGAGAGCTTTAGGGTTTGGTGTGTGTTCTTGTTTTGTAACAATGAGAAACAAAACTCCCTAAGGGTATGTGTATGCGTATGAAAGAGTGGGCCGAACCCAGCTTTGGGCTGCCCTTGATTCGGATACAAAGAGTGTGGCCCGAATGGGCTTGTGCGATCGGCCAAGTGTTGTGCGTTTGGGCTCGTTTAAATACATACACTCGTTACACATAAACATATAACATAACATTCAATTAATCTATCAAGTTCACATAATCACATCACGTTCACATACGTTACATTAAACTCAAAGATAGATTCGAATTACGAGTTGTCACATTATCCCCAAGTTGAAAGAAATTTCGTCCCGAAATTTGGTACGTACTTACTGAGGAAGTTAGTTAAGTTGCATGGTTTTCCTGGTTTTCCTGGGGTGTCACATTCCCACATAGCAGCAAAACATCCTAAGCACCTGTCACATACGTTAAAATAGAGGTCAATACACATAGTGTAAAGGTGAGCATACAAGTTTGATACTATAATAGAGTTCGAAATCGTTTACGCATAACCAGCATGAAACATGTACAAAGTGAAGGCAAGTAGGTTATCGACAGAGAAATATGCACAGAAATGACTGCGAGTTGTAGAATGCACAACACATATCCCCACTGGGACACGTGAAGTAAAGCCCTTAACAACCCCTGTCCACGACAGGTGCTGAGTCTAAACTATAATACTATCGTTGCTAAGGTGTCAGGCAACAATCACTGTGTTAACATAACATACAAGTATTCATCGAATAACACGTAGCATGCAATAACGGTCAGCGTATAAACAGTGTTTGCGTTGTGTGTCAATTGTGATTTTGAGTAAGTAACGTATGTAACACCCAAAAGTGCGTAAAGCAAAAAGGGATCGAGTATACTCACAGATAGCGTTTAACAAGTAAACACTCTCTTGGATTGAAGGGAGCGCTGAGAGATTAGCCTGAACAGTTAACGACAGTATAAACGATGAGTGTTGCGTTAAACGGTGAAAAATGATTAAATGTCGGATGGTAAGCTGAACGGATGGCCATTCGATTGGATTGACATTCGTTTGGTAAGGATGTGTTTGAGTATGATGGCTTTGAAGTTTTCATTGTAGCATTTTGAAAACAGAGAAGTATCTCTACCCTTCAGGTCGATCGATCGAATGGTCGATCGATCGGATAGCGATCCGATTGGTAGGACACTTAGTGAGAACAAGTTCATAGCAGGATTGTCACTCGATCGGATAGCAATCCGATCGAACGGTAATTCGTTAGTTACTGATGATCTTTGAAAATTGTGAAAATGATTAAGTGTCGAAGTTCCAAATATCACATGGTCGGATGGTCGTTCGATCAGATGGCTATCCGATCGGACGTCTATCCGTTCGACGTTCAGAGCTTTAAAGGTTCGAAGAAAAGTTTAGGTGTGAATCCAGGTGCAATCCAATCGGATTGCGGGTCGATCGGATGGTAATCCGATCGGATGGCGATCCATCCCGCGATCTGATCTTCTAGCAACCTTGAAAGTTGTTAAGTTTTTGAAGGTTTTGCGGTTTGATCGAGACGGTGTAACAACGTGCTAGACAACAGAAACCCCATCAAGACCCAAGTTATCCGGTCGAACAGGAATCACCCAAATCTGACCAGTTTACTGGTTCGTGATGGTTGTTCATGTTTAACCCGAAGTCGATTGTCTCTTTGATAGAAACCAGGTCTTGAACCAACACATCACTAAGAAGGAGTAGAAGGTCTGTACAAGCTCCGATTCCATCGGTTTTGAGTGCATTGAGTGTAAAAGAGTTGAAAGAAAGTTAGAAAACCATCTCACAATCCTTTTAACCATGAATATGTGTAGATCTATGCGAAAACATTGTTTAATCTTCTTGAAATCCTTCATATCTGAGTTGTCCTTGGTGGAATGAGGTCAAAACTTGAAGTTCATAAGAACTCCATGATGACATCACCTTAGAACACCTCAAATCCGCTGATTTCACGGTTAAAAGTTAAGATTCAAAAGAGAAAATGACGAAGAAGTGTGTGTAGATCATAGAAGTACAAGATTTAGGTTGAAAACTTACAAGAATCGCGAGAAATTGAGAGAAAGAAGGTCTGAGTGCGGCTGGTCAAGTGAGCGAGCTGTCACATCACAAGTGATGTGACAGGAGGGTATTTATAGGGTTTCCAAAAGAGGAAAGTGCACAAGGGTCGGATTGGCCACCGATCGGATAGCGCCTCGATCGGATGGCAATCCGATCAGATGGCAATCCGATTGGATGGCCATTCGATCCAAGTGTCCGGCGTGTTGAGTGTTGTCGTTTTGATTCGATTCACGTGTTGAGCGTTGCGATGCGATAGAATTATCAATTAGTTACACAAATAACCTAACTACTATATCTAACATACAATCACTATAAATAACTTGCGTTCAGCGTTTGCGATTAAGTTACGTTTCGATTAATCACCACAACATAAACATAAATAAACATGCACAAGTAACACATACATAGCACACATACATAAAACAATATCCAGAACGCATGATTCGAGTTACGAATGTGATTGCGATGCGATTAGCGATAAGGCGATAAAACATGCGATAAACATCGATTAAATCTCGACTTTTCACAACTACTCCACATAATACAACTAAAGTAAATAAAATAAAAGATTCGATTACAAGTCAAAGAAGTCAAATCAGTAATTAAGCAAGGAGTGACAGATCGCGATTAGCAATCTTTTCTTCCTTTGACTTCAATCTTGACTTTGACTTTGGCTGTAACAAACAGTTGCGGGTACTTTGCCTTCATGTCACTTTCGAGTTCCCAGGTGAACTCTGCGCCGCATTTGCCTTCCCATCGAACCTTCACAATGGGAATGCGTGAGCGCCTGAGCTTCTTGGTTTCCCGATCCATGATCTCGACAGGCTTCTCCACGAAGTGTAATGTTTCATCCACTTGTAGATCCTCCAGTGGAACTTGTAAATCCTGCTCGACCAGACACTTTCTGAGGTTCGAGACGTGGAAGGTCATGTGGACGTTGCTAAGTTCCTCCGGTAGTTCGAGTCTGTAGGCCGCTTTGCTGATCCTTTCCAGAATCTTAAAGGGTCCAACATATCAAGGCGCGAGCTTTCCTTTCTTGCCGAATCTGATCACACCCTTCCAAGGTGATACTTTTAGGAGTACGTGATCGCCAACGTCAAATTCAAGGGGCTTGCGTCGTCTATCGGCGTAACTTTTCTGACGACTCTGAGCTTTCAGCAGATTGTCTCGAATTTGGAGGATATTGTCTGTCGTTTCTTGCAGTAGCTCGGGACCGGTTAGCTGTGCATCTCCGATCTCATCCCACACAATCGGCGATCGACACTTTCTTCCGTATAATGCCTCAAATGGTGCCATTTGTATGCTAGAGTGATAACTGTTATTGTACGAGAATTCGACCAAAGGTAAGTGAGCGTCCCAATTACCACCGAAATCTATGACACACGAGCGAAGCATGTCTTCAAGAGCACGAATCGTTCTTTCAGTCTGACCGTCGGTTTGGGGATGGAAAGCGGTACTTAGATTAAGCGTGGTATCGAGAGCAGATTGAAACGTTTCCCAAAGACGCGAGGTAAACCGACCATAACGGTCAGAGATGATGTCACGAGG
This sequence comes from Helianthus annuus, assembly GCF_002127325.2. Taxonomy (NCBI): domain Eukaryota; kingdom Viridiplantae; phylum Streptophyta; class Magnoliopsida; order Asterales; family Asteraceae; genus Helianthus; species Helianthus annuus. The sequence goes on along the minus strand of NC_035449.2, from coordinate 29,424,525 downwards.
TGTACCGTGTCGACAGATAATTTCGTCGGTGTAGATTCGGGCTAATTTTTCTACCTTGAAGTCTTCTCGTATCGGCAGGAAATGAGCGGATTTAGTCAAACGGTCAACGATAACCCAGATGCTATCGTGACCTGAGGTTGTACGCGGAAGTTTCATGATAAAGTCCATGGCTATGCTTTCCCATTTCCACATCAGGATCTCGGGTTGTATAAGCAAGCCAGAGGGTCTTTGTTGTTCGGCCTTGACCTTCGAGCAAGTCAGGCACTTCGAAACATAGATTGCGATATCCTTCTTCATTCCAGGCCACCAATACCGTTGACGAAGGTCGTGGTACATCTTGTCGGCGCCAGGATGAATGGAATATCGAGACTTGTGGGCTTCATTCAACAGGATTTGTCGCAAGTTAGTGCGTTTGGGAATCCAAATTCGGTCCAAATAATGGAATATCCCATTCGATTTATTCACTAACTGCTCGCCGTTATGGTAAATCCTTTCCTTCTTCAAAGTGCGTTCGGTAAAACAGGCATGCTGGGCGTCGCAGATAAGAGTTTCGAGATGATGTTGGGCGCGAACATTACGAATGCTATGCAAATAGCTTCGTCTGCTGAGGGCGTCGGCAACGACATTTGCTTTGCCAGGGTGATAACGAATCTCACAGTCGTAATCGTTGAGAAGTTCTACCCATCGGCGTTGGCGCATATTCAGTTCTTTTTGGCTGAAAATGTGTTGTAGGCTCCTATGGTCAGTGAAGACCGTACACTTGGTACCATAAAGGTAGTGATGTGCGTGAAGTGTGATATATTTTAGATGTATATTTTAAGCCCTTTTTACACTTTTAGCCAAGTTTTAAATTTATAAAACACGATATTTACTAACACTAAACACACATATGGGCAAGTGCACCCATCGTAGACGTAGTATAGTGTTGGTAAGATACCGAGGTCGTCCAAGGACACAAGAGCTTTTAGTACCGGTTTATCCTCAACGTCTAATCAAATCAAAAAGAAGTTATAAAAGATTTTTAAACTAAGAAAATAAAAACTAACTAAATGCTGAAAATTAAAATAAAATAAAAACAGATAGACAAGATGAATCACTTGGATCCGACTCGTGTATTAGTATAACCTTTGATTATTTTCGCACTTTTGCACTTGTTTAAGAGATTATCTTAGTTATTGTAGTAGGTCCCTCTTTTGAAGGCAACGTTACCCTCAACCCAGTAGTTTGAGTCAGCAAGGATACAATCCTAAAGGGTTGGATTATTGGAAGATAATGAATTAATTTATTAATGCAAATTGTGGTAGGCCCCGCTTTTGGCGGTGACGTTACCCTCGGCTAAGTAGTCTGAGTCAGCAGGGATACAGTCCTAAATAGCCGGGTTATAGTATTAATAGTAGTTAACTTATGAGGGGGTCAAAGAGTTTGGATCCCCGCCATCCAATACCTATGGACATTGAAGGAGATCCTACTAAATTTGACCCAGGTCCCTTGCATGACCTCTAAACGCTGAACAAGGGCAAGACCCTTACCGAACCGTTCCCTTAACCCCCGACCAGGTAGCCAACATACCTCCATATAGACCGTGGAGATATGAATGGTGAAAATCTTTTATTTTATATAGACAGTAAAATAATGCCAAGACACCACGGACAAACGATAAGGAAAGATCACCTTCAACATAAGCAACTAGTTATTAAAGTCATTAATACAAAACCAAATAAAAAGTGCAAAAGATTAAAAATAAAAAGTATTATACTAAACACTTGTCTTCACCAAGTGATGTAAGAGACTTAGGCAAACATGGCCTTGATTGTCAAGAACTCTTACTATCAATCTTGGATCCCGAGACGACTCACACACTCTACGATGGACAATGGATGATGGTGGTAGATGATGGTGTTATGGTGGTGGTGGGTGGTGGATGAAGTGTGAGAGAGGTGGTGTGCCAAGGGATGAGATGGAATGAAACTAAGCACTCCTATTTATAGGCTGAACAGAAGGCTGGGCACGGCCCCGTGTCCGCTGGACACGCCCCCGTGCCCGTCTGACACTCTCTCTCTTCATTAATTGTAATTCGCAATTACAATTAATGCGCCTGCTGTACTTTCGCCACGCCCCCGTACTCACTGGACACGGCCCCGTGGTGGGCAATAGAAGCTTCTACAGGTTTGTCTTTTCTGCGGCTTCTTGGGCACGGCCCCGTGCTGGCTGAGCACGGGGCGTGTTCAGGCTTCTGTTTTCTTTTCTTTGCTTGGGAGGATGCCGTTGAGGGTTCGGGCAATCTACTTTTGTTCCTTTTCTTGTATTTATGTTAGAATTAGCTGTCTTTTTGCTTCTTTTGTGAATTTGAGCTCACTTCATTCTGAAAATACAAAAGGAAGACAAAAACACTCTTTTTTCCAACATTAATACTTAAAAAGGGTTAGTTTTATGCTTTATTTGATGTAATTTATATGTTGCATTTTACACACATCAAATACCCCCACACTTGAACTTTTGCTTGTCCTCAAGCAAAACTCTTAAAATGTGGCTTACACTCCCAAATGGAATGGGTAGAAGAGAGGGTTTTTTGGCCTGTCATAGAGTGTCGGGAATCCAAGAATTTTTTTGGGTTTTATTTTTATTTATTTATAATCCTATTCGTTATGATTTATTTAGAACGTTTCATAAGATAAATTACTTATTTGGGCATAACATGCCTTTTTTAAAATTTCATTTATATACAAGTTCACATACCTCACGGGAGAAATCACTCAACACTCGGCCGAAGGTGCATTTTTAGTGAATCACTCGAGAGCGGCATGGAACTTACGCCTACCATAGGCTTGCCAAGCAATCAATCCTCCTCCTTTTTAACTTTATACCTTTGTAAATATCAAGAGGACTTTTTCGGGTGAAGGGTTAGGCTTGGGCTAAAGGTGGGTGGTTGGGTTAGTGGTTAGTAAAAGGGCGAAAAGCGTAAAAAGCGTCGGTTTTTCGTAAAACACTTTGTTTTTAGTGACTTTTTATTTTGAAGTATTTCTCCAAACAAGCTTTTGTTTGCATAGCTTTGTTTGTTTTTAACTTCATCATCATTTTTTTTTTAAAGTCATTAAAAGAACGAGCTTGCGAAAAACCGAGCTTGTTACTAAAATAAAGTGTGAAAAATAAAAAGGGTTTTTGGTGGGTAAAAAGGGTTTTTGGTGGGTAAAAAGGGTTTAGGGTAAAGAAACGAAAGGTTTAGGCTCAAAGGGGTTAACTAGGGGGATTTTAGGTAGGTGGTAAAAAAAATTGAAAAATAATGGTGTAGAAAAAAAAAGAAAAAAAAATGGTTAGTCCTAATGCCTCCATCATTTACTTACTTGGGTTTAAGTTGGTAAGGACCGGGAATGAATCGTCGTGGCAAGTTCTAGAGTCGTAAGAATCAAGCGGCTATTCACACAAGAAACGAAAAATGAGCATTTAGTCTAAGGATGTAAATTTGTATGCTCAATAAAGGCTCAAAACTCACTTTTGTGGGAATAGGTTTTTAATGTGATCAAGTATATATAATCAAATTTTAACTAGATTTGTTATGCCGTTTCATAATTTTCTTATGTTGGTTCTTGTTATCCCGACGCTCTCGGTTGTAAAATTTATAAAAATATAACCTTATTAATCTTGGGATTCCTAACTTAAACTTTAGACAAGTAAAAAAAATGAAATTTTTTTTTTGAAAAAATTTGGGGTGTTTAGCGGTTCCAATAGAGTTTTGTGTAAGGCTTGTTGTTAGGACTTGCAAAATTTCAAGGTTTTAGCTTCTCCCCCACACTTAAATTACACATTGTCCTCAATGTGTCCCAAAAATAAATTTTGAGGTTGATTGGATGTGTAATGTGGTGTTAAAAAGCAAAGATTTATGTTACTGGCAGTCTGGACACGGCCCCGTGGGGACCGGACACGGCCCCGTGTTCAGGTGCCAGTAACAGAAATTAAAGAAATGAGACAGAAGCTTGGACACGGGGGCGTGTCTGGTGAACACGGCCCGTGTCCAGTTACCTGAACTGGGCGTTTTTTCTGCAGGTGGCTTAACACGGGGCCAGCACGGCCCGTGTTGAGCCTTCTGTAATGGAGATTTGTGTCGGGTTGCCTCGTTCTTGTGCATGGGGCCATTTTTCTCGTTCCCTTTTTCATCCATTACCACCACGAGTGTGTTTTATTCCTGCAAATTAAAACTAAAAGATTAAACTAAACTAAGGATAGTTCCGCGGAATGCCTCCGTGGCGCGCCACGTTTATAAGGGTCCTTGGCTAGACCCAATGTGAGGTTATATATTTTCTGAGTGGGATGCTTGGCGTCCCATGTTACACCGTCGGAGAGCAGCATCCAAACTCGAAACAATAACCTTCATGTAGTTGACCGGGTCGTCGTCCTCTATTCTCTTCCCAACTCCGAATTTTACTTCATCATCCCCATACCTCAAAGTGAGTGTTCCGTCATTCATATCTACCACCGCTTGTGCGGTGGCAAGAAATGGTCTCCCTAGTATGAGGGGGACCTCGGTGTCTTCCTCCATATCGAGTATGACAAAGTCGGCTGGGTAGACGAATTTGCTTACCTTTACCAAGACATTTTCAATGACACCTTGCGGGAATTTGACGGATCGATCAGCAAGTTGTATGCTCATTTTTGTAGGACTCGTTGTTCCTAGGCCGAGTCTTTTAAACATTGATGAGGGCATGAGGTTAATGCTAGCCCCAAGGTCGGCTAGTGCATTACGAACGGGGGACTCCCCGATTGAGCAGGGAATCATGAAGCTTCCGGGATCGATTTTCTTTTGGGGAAGTTTATTGAGTACGAGGGCTGAGCATTCTTCGCCTAAATTGACTAATTGCAAATTTTCAATTTTCTTTTTATGAGTGAGGAAGTCCCTCATGAACTTAGAGTATTTGGGCATTTGGGTTAGGACCTCAATAAAAGGAATATTGACATGCAATTGCTTTAACAGACTTTCGAACTTCGCGAATTGCTCATTGGTCTTTTGACGGATTAACCTACCGGGGTACGAAACTCGAGGAGCCTTGGTAGGCTCTGGTGACGGAGGGGAGTTCTTTTCCTGCAGAGGTGTGGATACCGTTTCTTCTATTGGCGGCGGCGCTTCTGCAGGCCCTACGGTGCGGTTTCGTAGCGTGATGAGATGAACTTGCGCTTTTGGGTTTGTTTCGGTATTGCTAGGTAATGCGCCTTGCGGTCTCTCGGCAAAATTTTGAGCTATTTGATTTAATTGTTTTTCTATGTTTTGAATACTAGCTTGTTGATTTCTAAAATTTGATTCTAATTGTAGAAATCTTTCCGAGTTTTTCTTTTCAGTGTCGGAGATGAGGCGAGATACAGTATCTTCAAGCCTTTCTCGTCCACTTTGTTGTTGAGTGAAATTTTGCGACTCATTTCTTGGTTGTTGAAAGTTTGTTCGTTGGGTTTGTTGGTTACTACTATTGCCGGGTTCTCTCCAACCAAGGTTTGGGTGGTTTCGCCATCCTTGGTTGTAAGTTTCCGTTGGAGGACCCGACGGCCTAGGTCTATTATCAATGTAGCTTGCCGATTCTTGTTGATCGTCCGTTTCTTTCATACAACTCCAATTTTCATGTGGCCCACCACACCCTTCACAAGCCATAACCGAGACTGTTTTTGTCATTTCTAATTTTTTTATTTTTGAAGAAAGGGCCTCGATTTGGGCTTGTAAAGAAGTGCTTTCATCGACCTTATGGGCGCCCGGGGCAATAGATTTATTGCCTCGGGGGTGTGCAATTGAAAATTGGTTTGAGCAATTTCCTCAATTTGGTTATATATTTCATGCGGGCGTCGATTACCTAAAAGTCCCCCGGAGCTAGAATCAAGTGTCTGCCTAGTGTGTGGCAACAGTCCATTAGAGAAAGTGGATACTTGTTGCCATATCGCAAGGCCATGATGTGGACACTTGCGTAATAACTCCTTGAACCTTTCCCAAGTTTCATATAAGGATTCCCCGTCCTCTTGTGAATATGTATTAATTTCAGTCATTAATTTAGCCGTTTTAGCGGGAGGGAAATACTTATATAGAAATTTTTGGGCTAGTTCATCCCAGGTGTTTACCGATCCAGCTGGGAGGGCGTTGAGCCAAGCTTTCGCTCGGTCTTTTAGTGAGAAAGGAAACATTCGGAGGCGGATGGCGTCATTTGATGCTCCATTGATCCGAAAGGTATCACATATTTCTAAGAAATTAGTAATATGTAGATGGGGATCCTCGTCCGCAAGCCCATGGAAGGTTGCGGAGTTTTGGAGCATTTGAATCAAGTGCGGTCGAAGTTCGAAGTTATTAGCTTCAACATTCGGTGCATTGATAGCAGCGCCTAGGTTACCTACGGTGGGTCGTAGGTAATCCATGAGGGTACGTTGGTCCGCCATTGGAGGTAGATCACCCGAAACTATCTCTTGGTTTTTAGCTTTTAGTCTTTTTCTGAGAAAGCGTTCGGGTTCTTCTAGAGGTTCTTTTATGTCCCTATTAGAACTGGAGCTCATACACTATGTAAGATTGGTGTCTGGTTCCAAGTCCTGCAATAAAAACAGAAAAGAATGCTGGTCAGAAGGTTCACCACGGCCCCGTGTTCAGCGAACACGGCCCGTGGTCGGAGTTACAGTGATTGTTTTCCAGATCCCAAGTACTGGAAGTTGGACACGGCCCCATGTTGCACCGACACGGCCCCGTGGTCAGCCTTCTGTAACTTGGAAAACTAAAAACTGCCAGTAACGATGCTGGGCACGGCCCGTGTCCGACCAGGCACGGCCCGTGCTGAGCTCTGCAGAAGCTGAAAAAACTAAGAAAATCCTAAAAATTAAAAAGAAAAATAAAAATATGATTAGGCCGTTGATTCCTAACTTTCTTAAAATCCTTGTGTCCCCGGCAACGGCGCCAAAAACTTGATGCGTGTGTAGTGTATATATAATTTAGATATATAATTAAGCCCTTTTTACACCTTTAGCCAAGTTTTAAATTTATAAAACACGATATTTACTAACACTAAACACACATATGGGCAAGTGCACCCATCGTGGACGTAGTATAGTGTTGGTAAGATACCGAGGTCGTCCAAGGACACAAGAGCTTTTAGTACCGGTTTATCCTCAACGTCTAATCAAATCAAAAGGTTAGAAAATGTTTTTAAACTAAGAAAATAAAAACTAACTAAATGCTGAAAAATAAAAATAAAATAAAAACAGATAGACAAGATGAATCACTTGGATCCGACTCATGTATTAGTATAACCTTTGATTATTTTCGCACTTTTGCACTTGTTTAAGAGATTATCTTAGTTATTGTAGTAGGCCCCTCTTTTGAAGGCGACGTTACCCTCAACCCAGTAGTTTAAGTCAGCAAGGATACAATCCTAAAGGGTTGGATTATTGGAAGATAATGAATTAAGTTATTAATGCAAATTGTGGTAGGCCCCGCTTTTGGCGGTGACGTTACCCTCGGCTAAGTAGTCTGAGTCAGCAGGGATACAGTCCTAAATAGCCGGGTTATAGTATTAATAGTAGTTAACTTATGAGGGGGTCAAAGAGTTTGGATCCCGCCATCCAATACCTATGGGCATTGAAGGAGATCCTACTAAATTTGACCCAGGTCCCTTGCAGGACCTCTAAACGCTGAACAAGGGCAAGACCCTTACCAAACCGTTCCCTTAACCCCCGACCAGGTAGCCAACATACCTCCATATAGACCGTGGAGATATGAATGGTGAAAATCTTTTATTTTATATAGACAGTAAAATAATGCCAAGACACCACAGACAAACGATAAGGAAAGATCACCTTCAACATAAGCAACTAGTTATTAAAGTCATTAATACAAAACCAAATAAAAAGTGCAAAAGATTAAAAATAAAAAGTATTATACTAAACACTTGTCTTCACCAAGTGATGTAAGAGACTTAGGCAAACATGGCCTTGATTGTCAAGAACTCTTACTATCAATCTTGGATCCCGAGATGACTCACACACTCTACGATGGACAATGGATGATGGTGGTGGATGATGGTGTTATGGTGGTGGTGGGTGGTGGATGAAGTGTGAGAGAGGTGGTGTGCCAAGGGATGAGATGGAATGAAACCAAGCACTCCTATTTATAGGCTGAACAGAAGGCTGGGCACGGCCCCGTGTCCGCTGGACACGCCCCCGTGCCCGTCTGACACTCTCTCTCTTCATTAATTGTAATTCGCAATTACAATTAATGCGCCTGCTGTACTTTCGCCACGCCCCCGTGCTCACTGGACACGGCCCCGTGGTGGGCAATAGAAGCTTCTACAGGTTTGTCTTTTATGCTGCTTCTTGGGCACGGCCCCGTGCTGGCTGAGCACGGGGCGTGTTCAGGCTTCTGTTTTCTTTTCTTTGCTTGGGAGGATGCCGTTGAGGGTTCGGGCAATCTACTTTTGTTCCTTTTCTTGTATTTATGTTAGAATTAGCTGTCTTTTTGCTTCTTTTGTGAATTTGAGCTCATTTCATTCTGAAAATACAAAAGGAAGACAAAAACACTCTTTTTCCAACATTAGTACTTAAAAAGAGTTAGTTTTATGCTTTATTTGATGTAATTTATATGTTGCATTTTACACACATCAGTCAGCAAGGATACAATCCTAAAGGGTTGGATTATTGGAAGATAATGAATTAAGTTATTAATGCAAATTATGGTAGGCCCCGCTTTTGGCGGTGACGTTACCCTCGGCTAAGTAGTCTGAGTCAGCAGGGATACAGTCCTAAATAACCGGGTTATAGTATTAATAGTAGTTAACTTATGAGGGGGTCAAAGAGTTTGGATCCCCGCCATCCAATACCTACGGGCATTGAAGGAGATCCTACTAAATTTGACCCAGGTCCCTTGCAGGACCTCTAAACGCTGAACAAGGGCAAGACCCTTACCAAACCGTTCCCTTAACCCCCGACCAGGTAGCCAACATACCTCCATATAGACTGTGGAGATATGAATGGTGAAAATCTTTTATTTTATATAGACAGTAAAAAAATGCCAAGACATTACGGACAAACGATAAGGAAGGATCACCTTCAACATAAGCAACTAGTTATTAAAGTCATTAATACAAAACCAAATAAAAAGTGCAAAAGATTAAAAATAAAAAGTATTATACTAAACACTTGTCTTCACCAAGTGATGTAAGAGACTTAGGCAAACATGGCCTTGATTGTCAAGAACTCTTACGATCAATCTTGGATCCCGAGACGACTCACACACTCTATGATGGACAATGGATGATGGTGGTGGTGGATGATGGTGTTGTGATGGTGGTGGGTGGTGGATGAAGTGTGAGAGAGGTGGTGTGCCAAAGGATGAGTTGAAATGAAACCAAGCACTCCTATTTATAGGCTGAACAGAAGGCTGGGCACGGCCCCGTGTCCGCTGGACACGCCCCCGTGCCTGTCTGACACTCTCTCTCTTCATTAATTGTAATTCGCAATTACAATTCATGCGCCTGTTGTACTTTCGCCACGCCCCCGTTCTCACTGGACACGGCCCCGGGGTGGGCAATAGAAGCTTCTATAGGTTTGTCTTTTCTGCTGCTTCTTGGGCACGGCCTCGTGCTGGCTGAGCACGGGGCGTGTTCAGTCTTCTGACTTCTCTTTTCTGCTTGGGAAGATGCCGTTGAGGGGTTGGGCAATCCACTTTTGTTCCTTTTCTTGTATTTATGTTAGATTTAGCTGTCTTTTTGCTTCTTTTGTGAATTTGTGCTCATTTTATCCTGAAAATACAAAAGGAAGACAAAAACACTCTTTTTCCAACATTAGTACTTAAAAAGGGTTAGTTTTATGCCTCAATTGATGTAATTTATATGTTGCATTTTACACACATCAAATACCCCCACACTTGAACTTTTGCTTGTCCTCAAGCAAAACTCTTTAATATGTGGCTCACACTCCCAAATGGAATGGGTAGAAGAGAAGGTTTTTGGCTTGTCATAGAGTGTCGGGAATCCAAGATCTTTTTGGGTTTTATTTTTATTTATTTACAATCCTATTCATTATGATTTGTTTAGAACGTTTCATAGGAGAAATTACTAATTTGGGCATAATCATGCCTTTTTTTAAAATTCCATTTATATACAAGTTCACATACCTCACGGGAGAAATCACTCGCACTCGGCCGAAGGTGTATTTTTAGTGAATCACTCGAGAGCGGCGTGGAACTTATTCCTACCATAAGCTTGCCAAGCAATCAATCCTCCTCCTTTTAACTTGTTACCTTTGTAAATACCAAGAGGACTTTTTGGGTATAGGCTTGGGCTAAAGGTGGGTGAATGAGTTAGTAGAAAAATGGCGAAAAGCGTAAAAAGCGTCGGTTTTCGTAAAACACTTTGTTTTAGTGACTTTTTATTTCGAAGTATTTCTCCAAACAAGCTTTTGTTTTAATAGCTTTGTTTGTTTATTTCTAACTTCATCATTTTTTCATTCATTCATTTTTTTTAGTCACACGAAAAACCGAGCTTGTTACTAAAATAAAGGATGAAAATAAAAAGGGTTTTTGGTGGGTGAAAAGGTTTTAGGGTAAAGAAATGAAAGGTTTAGGCTCAAAGGGGTTAACTAGGGGGATTTTTGGGTAGGTGGTAAAAAAAATTGAAAAATAATGGTGTATAAAGAAAAATGGTTAGTCCTAATGCCTCCATCATTTACTTACTTGGGTTTAAGTTGGTAAGGACCGGGAATGAATCGTCGTGACAAGTTCTAGAGTCGTAAGAACCAAGCGGCTATTCACACAAAAAACGAAAAATGAGCATTTAGTCTAAAGATATAAGTTTGTATGCTCAATAAAGGCTCAAAACTCACTTTTGTGGGAATGGGTTTTTATGTGATCAAGTATATATAATCGAATTTTAACCAAGCTTGTCATGCCGTTTCATAATTTTCTTATGTTGGTTCTTTTTATCACGACGCTATCGGTTGTAAATTTGTAAAAATATACCCTTTTTAGAACTTGTTATTCCCGAATTAAACCAAGACAAGTAAAAAAAAGGAAAAGTTTTTGAAAAAAATTTGGGGTGATTAGCGGTTCCAATAGAGTTTTGTGTTAGGCTTGTTAATAGGACTTGCAAAATTTCAAGGTTTTAGCTTCCCCCCCCCCTACACTTAAATTACACATTGTCCTCAATGTGTCCCAAAAATAAATTTTTAGGTTGATTGGATGTGTAATGTGGTGTTAAAAAGCAAAGATTTATGTTACTGGCAGTCTGGACACGGCCCCGTGTCCGCTGGACACGACCCCGTGGTGGACTGCCAGTGACGAAAACTTACAGAAGGCGAACATGGGGGCGTGTTGGTTAGGCACGGCCCCGTGCCTGGCAAAAATTTGCAGGACAGTAACCAAACAGCAGTTCTGGGAGGTGAACACGGGGGCGTGTCGGCTGGACACGTCCCCGTGTGGATAGTCTGTAAGCCTAAAAAAACAGGTTTCTTCCCCTGGTTTCTCCATTTTGGGCGTATAAGTGCTAAGGTCTAGCACTCCAAGCCTCGGTTTGTACCTGTTTCATCACTTAATACCACACCAAGCAACACAAACATCCTACATTACCATAGTTAATTGTCTCAAGCATAAAGTAAAAGAAAAATAAAACGGAAAATAAAAGTAGTCAAGGAAAGTAAATTGTTCAACACTTGGCACGCAGGCCATAAACTGTTCGATAGAAAAAGGGACTTAAAACCTGTGGGCTCGCCATCAACCCGCTTCTGTTCCTTCAAACCTCCTACTCCATGTCTTCATCGCTATCATCACCTCCATCCCCATGCCCTGCCATATACTCCCGGATGCTACCGATATCGTCTTGTATATCGTTGATGTTGCGTTCAATAGCTCCGACCCGGTGGTATGTGTTGTTGGCGAGGTTGTAGGCGTTCCTGGTACACATGAGGTTTTCCTGCAAAAGATCATGTAAGCTTTGGAAGTTAGGAAAACCGCCTCCTTGTGATGAGGATTGACCCGGATCACCATGGGGTTGGTACTGGTAGTGGGGAGGTGGTGCGTGAAGAACTAGGGCCTCCTGTGGGTTCCATGCATAGCCTTGTGCCCTTTGGAAGCTCACCGTCCCGTCTTCTGCCTCATAAAGTAAGTTCATGGCCCGGCAAATGTGGTAGTCAACTCGTCCCGACCATCGGCTTCTTTCAAAGGACCTCGGAATTCGCGTGAAATGCTTGAAAAGACGGTACACCCACCCCCCGAAGAAGATAGGTGTTGGAGCGCGAGCAAGGCGATTGAGATGCATGTTTCGTAACAGGAGATATGGAACATCGAGAGGCTTCCGGTTGTGGATACAGTGAAGGACAACCAAATCTTTCAACCCTACAACGCCACTACTGTCGTGACGTTGGTTAAGAAAGTAGGTGAGGAGCCTGTGAATGTAGCGGTAGAGCGGGTCCCTCAGCTTAGTACTCTTGGTGCTGCTAGGGTTGTAGATTCCTTCACCGATTTAAGCCCATGCGGCTTGACGATCATTTTCATCCAAGTCTCGTAATCCCTCGGTATTTTCCTCATTTCCCGATTCCTCTTCCCCGTACAGTCCTATTATAGATCCAAACTGTGCCATGGAGATCGAGTACTTTGTCCCGCCACACCGAAATGCGACCCCTTCATTGTCGAACGGGTCCCACCTCGAAGTAAAGGTGAAAGTACTGTAGAACTCCATGGTGCATTGATGCACCGATCAGAGCCGAGTGTTCAATGCAACTGCTAGTGGTCCCGTAACGATGTTGTTGAATCGGACCAGCTGGTTCACCATGGTTAACAGGTCCGTGCATGCTCGCCTGGGGTACTCCTCGGGTCTCGTTTGAAGTATTTCGTATCTTGCCCTAGCATCGAGCTCGCTTGCATTGAACCTTGTGAACTTAGCCATATGAAAGAATACACCAAAAATTAACACGAAACAATGAGATTTTTAAAGAAACTCCAAACAGTAGGCTGGACACGGCCCCGTGTTCAGCGGACACGACCCCGTGTCCAGGCGTCTGTAACCTAAAAACTTCATTTTTCGTCCCGGTCCCGAAAATCTGAAAATTTTTAGCCAAGTAGTTGTGGTTTCCCCCGAAAATGAAACCCTAAGTGTCGTTTTTTCCCAAAACAACCCGTTTACCCTTCCAATTTCATCTTTTTCGGTTCAAAAACAAGGGTTTGAGGTTTTAGTGAGAAATCGAACAAATCTATCGACAATACAAGTGTATTTACTTCCTATTATATTAATCTAAACTAATACTAACAGATTGCATCAAAAATTTGAAGTTCGATCCGGATGAACTTGAAGAACCCTAGATTTTTCCCCAAATTTTTGATGTTTAACTACATGCAAGTAACTAATCTAACTACTAATGATGATAGAATCATACCTTGATGTTGTTAAACGTGGAGGTGACGTCGAAAATCTGCGGAAAATCGCCTTGAACCAGAGCGTTTTCGGCGAAACGGGGCGTGTGGAATGAGGTAACTGTTATGAAAAGAGGGTTTTATCCCGACAGTTGCCTCGACATGGCCCCGTGTCCAGTGGACACGGCCTCGTGCCGATTTTTTTTTAACGTGCTCGTGTGCATGCCCCTTTTTCCGAAAAATGGTTAGAAGACTTACCGGTTTTTTATGTACACTCGCTTGTTCGTAACATGTTGGGTATGATGTGGATGCTTTTCATTCGTTAACCGTTTGAAGTGAGATCTCCTCTTCTTCATCCTTAATGGATCCTTGGTAGAGTTTTAGCCGTTGGCCATTGACTTTAAATGGTATCCCATTTCGAGCTTTAATTTCTACTGCACCGTGAGGAAAAACATGGGTGACGGAAAAAGGTCCTGACCACCTAGATTTTAGTTTACCATGAAATAATCGAAGTCGTGAATTAAACAACAGAACTTGATCTCCCACCCGAAATTCATTAGACTTAATATATTTATCATGTAAATTTTTCATTCTTTCCTTATAAATTTCGGAGTTAGAGTATGCATAGTTCCTTAATTCGTCTAATTCATTCATTTGACAAAATCGGTTCTTACCGGCAGTTTCTAAGTCTAAGTTTACATTTTTTATTGCCCAGTAGGCTCTGTGAGCTATTTCTACCGGCAAGTGACAGCTTTTTCCATAGAGGAGCTTATACGGGGTTGTGCCTATAGTGGTTTTATAAGCAGTTCGAAAGGCCCATAAAGCATCGTCCAATTTGTCAGCCCATTCCTTTTTATTTAAACCTACGGTTTTTTCAAGTATTCGTTTTAAACCTCGGTTAGCCACTTCGGCTTGCCCATTTGTTTGAGGGTGATACGCTGTTGAGACCCGGTGATAGACCCCATGCCTTGTTAATATTTTTTCGAGTTGATGATTGCAAAAATGGGTACCTCTATCACTTATCAAAGCTTTTGGTGTTCCAAAACGAGAAAATAATTTTTTCAGAAATTTTACCACTACTCTTCCATCATTTGTTGGAAGAGCTTCGGCCTCCGCCCATTTAGACAAGTAATCGACTGCCACAAGTATATATTTGTTTCCCTTTGATGGTGGGAAAGGTCCCATAAAATCGAGTCCCCACACATCAAAAATTTCACAAACGAGAATGCCGTTTTGAGGCATTTCGTTTTTGGAAGAAATATTACCTGATCTTTGGCAAGCATCACATGCCTTTACAAGGTTTTGTGCATCCTTGTAAATGGTTAGCCAATAAAATCCTGAATCAAATACCTTTCGTGCGGTACTAGCGGCACCATGATGTCCTCCGTATGGACCTTCATGACAATGACGGAGAATTCTTCGTGCTTCATTACCATGGACGCACCTTCGGATGAGCTGGTCGGCACACATTTTGAAAAGATAATGGTCTTCCCAAAAGTAATGCCTTACATCAGCAAAGAATTTCTTTCTTTGGTGATGCGATCATCCTTTGGTGACTATACCGCTGGCTAGATAATTAGCATAGTCGACATACCATGGTTCTTGTCTACTCTCCATCATCTCCAAGGACTCTGTGGGAAATTTTTCGTTGATTTGCTCGTCCCTGGTCGCCTCCAAAGCTGGGTCTTCTAGGCGTGAAAGATGATCTGCAGCAGAGTTCTCTGCTCCTCTTTTGTCCTTGATTTCGATGTCGAACTCTTGGAGGAGTAGAATCCATCTGATCAAACGGGGTTTTGCGTCTTGTTTCTTGAAGAGGTATCTGATAGCTGCATGGTCTGTATAGACTACAGTTTTAGAAAAAACAAGGTAAGAACGGAATTTATCAAAAGCAAATACCACGGCTAGTAATTCTTTTTCTGTAGTTGTGTAATTTTCTTGTGCATCGTTAAGCGTTTTACTAGCGTAATAAATTGGGTGGAAATCCTTTTCTTTTCTTTGCCCCAAGACTGCTCCAACGGCAAAGTCACTTGCATCACACATGATTTCGAAAGGGAATTTCCAATCGGGTGTTATCATGATAGGTGCATTGACTAGCATTTCCTTAAGGGTTAGAAATGCTTGATTGCATTCCTTGTCAAAGATGAAAGGTGCATCTTTTTCAAGTAATTTTGTTAGAGGTCTTGAAATTTTTGAAAAGTCTTTGATAAACCTTCTATAAAATCCGGCATGCCCTAAGAAACTTCTGATTGCTCTAACGGAGGATGGTGGAGGTAATCGAGAAATAGTTTCTATTTTTGCTCGATCAACTTCCATACCTTCACTTGAGATTTTGTAACCGAGTACTATTCCCTCTGTTACCATGAAATGGCATTTTTCCCAGTTAAGGGCGAGGTTAGTCTCCTCACATCGGGATAGCATTCGTTCGAGGTTAACGAGGCATTGGTCATATGAGTCTCCAAAGATAGAAAAGTCGTCCATGAAGACTTCCATTGTCTTTTCTATCATATCATGGAAAATGGCTACCATACAACGTTGGACTGTTGCAGGTGCATTACATAGACCGAATGGCATGCGTCGATAGGCGAAGGTTCCGTAGGGGCATGTGAAAGTTGTTTTCTCTTGGTCTTCTGGTGCTATTGGTATTTGAAAGTAACCTGAAAAACCATCCAAGAAACAATAAAATTTATGACCGGATAGTCGTTCTAACATTTGATCAATGAAGGGCAAAGGAAAGTGGTCTTTCCTTGTTGCTTCATTTAATCGCCTATAGTCTATACAAACTCTCCATCCTGTGACGGTTCTTGTCGATATTAATTCATTTTTCTCGTTAGTTATTACCGTCATACCTCCTTTCTTTGGGACTACTTGGACGGGACTTACCCATGGACTATCGGAGATAGGATAGATTAGTCCGGCGTCAAGTAGCTTGATGACTTCATTTTTAACCACTTCTTGTACATTGGGATTTACTCTTCGTTGTGGTTGAATTACTGTTTTGTAATCACCATTCATTAAAATTTTGTGCGTGCACATGGAAGGACTTATTCCCTTAATATCTACAAGCTTCCAAGCGATCGCGTTTTTGTGTTTTTTAAGAAGACTGACAAATTTCTCTTTTTCTATGCTACTTAATTTAGAAGAAATAATTACAGGTAAACTACCATCTTTGTCTAGAAAAGCATATTCCAAACCTTTAGGAAGTTCTTTGACCTCAATGGGTGGGTCTTTAGAAGACACCTTATTTTGTGGCTCATTTAGATCAAGAACCTCAAAAGTTTGTTCTATGGCGATCTCTTCTTCAACAAAGTGGTCATCCTCTTCAATCGTATCGGGTGGTTCATCTTCATCTTCAATTAGGGGGTCATTATTGCCAAAAGGATATTTCATTGAACGCTCAAGATCTATGCTCCTTTTGAATGCCCCTAACTGAAGAGGTAGATTGTTGAATTTCCGGTTTTTCAAAGCTTTATGAGTTTGTACAAAAGGTTTTCCCAAGACTAGAGGAGCGTCATCAAGGATGACAAAGTCGGTTGGGATTACCATTTGATTTGTTTGAACCAAAACATCCTCAATTACACCGATTGATTTTATTACTTTCCGATCGGATAGAAAAATGGGTATTTGAAGTGGAGAAAAATCACTAATACTTAATTTTTCAAAAATGTAGTTAGGCATTATGTTAACACAAAGATCTTTATCAATGGTGATATTACTAATAAATGAATTTTGAAAGAAACATGGAACCGGTGTAATGTTAATTTCAAAAGGATCTTCTTTTATTAGCGAGGTTTGATCATTAGTTAACTTAACACTTACCATTTCTTTGATTTTAGCACTAGTGTTTAACTCTTTTAAAAACTTTGCATGAGGGGTTACTAAACAATGATTTTCGAAAGTAGGTGACAAGAGATCAATTTCTTCAAAATTAGACTCTTCTTGTAAGTTAACATTACCGCCCTCACCTTTTTCGTTGTTTAACTCATGTGTCGGTTTTTCACTTTCTTGTTCTTCCATTTTTACATTTTCAACTATCTCTACGTTATTATTACAATTTAATTCTTCTCTTGCGCGGGATTCCTCTTCCCTTGCGCGAGATTCTTTTATGCAACGTTCGATAGTTTTAATGTGTTCTAATATCCTATTGGTTACTTCGGTGAGAGAAAAAGAATTGGGATCCTCAAAGCTTGAATCCGGTTGTTCGATCCTTGGCTCCTCATAATACTCGTATGAAGTAGATGGTTCACACCATTGTTCTTCATTGTAAGTATATGATGGATAAGGGTTGTAACTTTGTTCTTCATAGTACTCATATGAGGTGGGTTGTTCACGCCATGGTTCCTCATAATAAGTGTATGAAGGTGGTGGCTCATATCTTGAATCTTCAAAGTATGAGTATGAAGGTTCATACCTTGGTTCATCAAAATATGAGTATGAGGGAGAAGGTTCATACCTTTGGTCTTCATAGGATGTGTATGAAGTTGACGGTTCGTACCTGGGCTCCTCATAATGGTTGTATGAATTGGATGGTTGATATGAGTTACTATATTCAACCGAGTGTGTGTTACGACAATTAGTGCAATAATTACCCCTATAATCATCATCATCATAGGTGTAGTTGTAACATCCTGAGTATTGATCCATAAGAATCACTCAACAGACCACAACTGAGTCTCGGGACCAGAAAACAAAAACAAAGACGGAAACAGAAGCTGGACACGGCCCCGTGTTCAGTGGACACGGCCCCGTGGTCAGGATCTGTATCTGGGCGTTTTAATTAAAGTTACTGGTCACGTTGAGCACGGGGGCGTGTTCAGTGAGCACGACCCCGTGTTCAGACTCTGTATCTGGGTATCTAACTAAAAAAATGCAGCACGGGGGCGTGTTCAGTGAGCACGGCCCCGTGTTCAGGCTACTGTAAATGGAAACTAAACTAAAATGCAGAAAAATGTGCGCGCGTTTTAAAAAGGTTTTGAAAAACTGATTAGGCCGTCGATTTTAAGCTTTATTAAAATCCTTGTGTCCCCGGCAACGGCGCCAAAAACTTGATGTGCGTGAAGTGTGATATATTTTAGATGTATATTTTAAGCCCTTTTTACACTTTTAGCCAATTTTTAAATTTATAAAACACGATATTTACTAACACTAAACACACATATGGGCAAGTGCACCCATCGTGGACGTAGTATAGTGTTTGTAAGATACCGAGGTCGTCCAAGGACACAAGAGCTTTTAGTACCGGTTTATCCTCAACGTCTAATCAAATCAAAAAGAAGTTATAAAAGATTTTTAAACTAAGAAAATAAAAACTAACTAAATGCTGAAAATTAAAATAAAATAAAAACAGATAGACAAGATGAATCACTTGGATCCGACTCGTGTATTAGTATAACCTTTGATTATTTTCGCACTTTTGCACTTGTTTAAGAGATTATCTTAGTTATTGTAGTAGGCCCCTCTTTTGAAGGCGACGTTACCCTCAACCCAGTAGTTTGAGTCAACAAGGATACAATCCTAAAGGGTTGGATTATTGGAAGATAATGAATTAAGTTATTAATGCAAATTATGGTAGGCCCCGCTTTTGGCGGTGACGTTACCCTCGGCTAAGTAGTCTGAGTCAGCAGGGATACAGTCCTAAATAACTGGGTTATAGTATTAATAGTAGTTAACTTATGAGGGGGTTAAAGAGTTTGGATCCCCGCCATCCAATACCTATGGGCATTGAAGGAGATCCTACTAAATTTGACCCAGGTCCCTTGCAGGACCTCTAAACGCTGAACAAGGGCAAGACCCTTACCAAACCGTTCCCTTAACCCCCGACCAGGTAGCCAACATACCTCTATATAGACCGTGGAGATATGAATGGTGAAAATCTTTTATTTTATATAGACAGTAAAATAATGTCAAGACACCACGGACAAACGATAAGGAAGGATCATCTTCAACATAAGCAACTAGTTATTAAAGTCATTAATACAAAACCAAATAAAAAGTGCAAAAGATTAAAAATAAAAAGTATTATACTAAACACTTGTCTTCACCAAGTGATGTAAGAGACTTAGGCAAACATGGCCTTGATTGTCAAGAACTCTTACGATCAATCTTGGATCCCGAGACGACTCACACACTCTATGATGGACAATGGATGATGGTGGTGGATGATGGTGTTGTGATGGTGGTGGGTGGTGGATGAAGTGTGAGAGAGGTGGTGTGCCAAGGGATGAATTGAAATGAAACCAAGCACTCCTATTTATAGGCTGAACAGAAGGCTGGGCACGGCCCCGTGTCCGCTGGACACGCCCCCGTGCCTGTCTGACACTCTCTCTCTTCATTAATTGTAATTCGCAATTACAATTAATGCGCCTGCTGTACTTTCGCCACGCCCCCGTGCTCACTGGACACGACCCCGTGGTGGGCAATAGAAGCTTCTATAGGTTTGTCTTTTCTGCTGCTTCTTGGGCACGGCCCCGTGCTGGCTGAGCACGGGGCGTGTTCAGTCTTCTGACTTCTCTTTTCTGCTTGGGAAGATGCCGTTGAGGGGTTGGGCAATCCACTTTTGTTCCTTTTCTTGTATTTATGTTAGATTTAGCTGTCTTTTTGCTTCTTTTGTGAATTTGAGCTCATTTTATCCTGAAAATACAAAAGGAAGACAAAAACACTCTTTTTCCAATATTAGTACTTAAAAAGGGTTAGTTTTATGCCTCAATTGATGTAATTTATATGTTGCATTTTACACACATCAGTAGTGTCGCCAAATTTTCAACGCAAAAACAACTGCGCCTAGCTCAAGGTCGTGGGTTGTATAGTTCTTCTCGTGGATCTTGAGCTGACGAGATGCGTAAGCGATAACCTTGTCTCGTTGCATGAGAACACAAGCAAGACCAAGGTTCGAGGCATCGCAATAGACAATAAAGTGATCGTTTGCGTTGGGTAAAGCAACAACGGGAGCATTGCAGAGCATATGCTTGAGAGTTTAAATGGCAGTCTCTTGTTCAATTCCCCAAACAAAAGGCTTGTCTTTATGCGTCAAAGAGGTAAGCGGCACGACGATTTTAGAGAATCCTTCGATAAATCGGCGATAATAGCCCGCTAGTCCGAGAAAAGAATGGACTTCAGAAGGGTTCTTAGGTGTAACCCAACTCTTAACAGCTTCGATCTTCGCGGGGTCGACGTGAATACCCTGACTATTGACTATATGACCGAGGAATTGAACCTCCTCCAGCCAAAATTCACACTTGGAGAACTTGGCGTAGGGTCGATTCCCCTGGAGTAGTTCGAGAACCAAACGTAGATGTTGCGCGTGTTCGGTTTTCGACTTGGAATAGATAAGGATATCATCGATGAACACGATGACGAAGCAGTCAAGAAATGGTTACACACGCGATTCATCAGATCCAATAAAACCGCTGGTGCGTTGGTTAAACCAAAAGGCATGAAAATGAACTCATAGTGGCCGTAACGGGTGCGAAAAGCGGTTTTGGGTATATCCTCCTCATGAACGCATAACTGGTGATAGCCTGAGCGTAGATCGATCTTCGAAAAACATGTAGCACCTTGTAGCTGATCAAACAAATCATCGATTCAAGGCAGAGGATAGCGATTCTCGATTATCAGCTTATTCAACTCCTTATAGTCGATGCACATCCGGAACGACCCATCCTTCTTTTTGACGAAAAGGACTGGTGCGCCTCAAGGAGAGGTGCTAGGGCGAATGAAACCTTTATCAAGCAATTCCTGGAGCTGACTCGAGAGTTCGCGCATTTCGGACGAAGCGAGGCGATAAGGATATTTGGCAACGGGGTTGGCTCCAGAAATGAGGTCGATACGAAAGTCGATATCACGACTCGGAGGTAAACTAGGTAAATCATCAGGGAAGACAAGAGGAAAATCACGAACAACGGAAACATCGTTTACGCCTGTGGTTCTTTTCTTTTCCTTCTCCGCTACTACAATGTGTGTCAGGAAAGCTTGGTATTCCTTGCAGAGATACTTGCTAGCCTAGACACACGACATGAGTTGGAGTTTCTTCGACGCGACTTCACCATAAACACACAATTGATCACCATTAGCGAGTGAGAAACGAATCATCTTATCAAAGCAAACAACTTCAGCATGGTTTTCGCGAAGAAAGTCGATGCCTACTATGACGTCAAAACTACCGAGTTGCATCAGAATAAGGTCGATGGGAAAGATGTGATTGTTGAGTTCGAGATTACAATCACGGAGAACAGAATTAACAGCGACGGTTCTTTCGGTGGCAACTTCAACATCGAACGTCGAGGGGAGATGGGCTCGCTTACGATTAAGGAGCTTTTCAAATTCTAACGATACAAAACAGTTATCGGCTCCAGTATCAAATAAACACGAAGCATAAATACCATTCACAAGGAACATACCATTGACCACGTTGTTATCGGCTTGAGCTTGGCGGACATTGATGTTGAAAGTACGTCCTCGGGCTGCTGGCTGCTGTTGCTGTTGTTGTTGTTGTTGCTGGGGTTGCTGCTGTTGTGGCTCTTGCTTCACCACTCGATTCGGGCACATGTTTGCGAAGTGGTTGGGATCACCACACGCAAAGCAAGCTCTAGGATCGCGGGTGCAGGAGCCGCTTGCTGGCCTTGAGGATCAGGAAGTAGAGCTTGTTGAGCAGGAGCTTGACCCTGGGCTGGAGCTGGAGCTTGACGTGGACCAGTACGACAGTTGGCAGTGAAATGGTCGTACATATTGCAGTGCACACAGTATCTGCAAGCGGTTCCCACTGGGTGGTGATAGGTACAAGTAGGGCAAGCCGGGTGAGGACCAGTGTATGCACGCTTTGCTGGCGGTGCATGGGTAACCGGTGTCGCTACTTGGCGGTGTTGAGGTTGCGGTTCAGCAGGTACTGATTGGAGCGGGGCAGCAGTGGTGACAACGCAATTTTTGCTACTGTTGTTGTTGTTCTTCCTCTTGCGACGAGAGGACTTTGAAGACTGCGGAGCGACGGCAATTTCAGCGGTTGAAGCAGTGGTAGCTTGATGCGTATTCTTGGAGGCTTTATCCCAGTAACCAGCCTTGACTCGCTTGTCGTTTATCTCAGCAGTGAGTAGAAAAGTTTCCTCAATGGTTGACGTCTTTCCAGCTTGAACGAAATCAGCCACGCAATCCGGAAGAGCACGGATATATTTTTTGATGTTGATCTTGGGCGTAGTAACTTGACTAGGACAGATTATGCTTAGCTGCTTAAAGCGAGCAGTCAAACCAGCGTTGTCACCATCCTTCTGCTTGATATGCCAGAACTCGTCCTCCAGCTTTTGGCGCTCGTGGGGAGGGCAGAACTCTTGCATCATAACGTCCTTCAACTCATCCCACGTCAACCCGTAAGCTGCATCATTTCCGCGCTTGTTTCTCTCGGCCGTCCACCAATCTAGAGCTCGGGATTGGAAGACGCTAGTGGCGTTAAGAGTACGGAGATTATCAGGACAACCACTCTAGCGCAGGTGACTTCGATCGAATCAAACCATTGGAACATGGCCGTAGGCCCATCTTCGCCGGTAAATTCCTTTGGACCGCAAGCTTTGAACTGCTTGAAGCTAAAAGCAGACTTTGGTGAATCAGTCCGGGACTCTTCAGAAGACTTGCTAGCGTTTTCATTCAACTCGCTGACAATCTGGGGGATGACTTTCGCCATTTGCTTAGCGACGCGGGCGGCGATGCGTTTGTCATCATGATTGCGGCGAGCAGAGCACGAGTTAAACGATCCAAATGACGACATTGTCTGCAATAGACATCGTCATAGGATTCAAAATGCTATATAGTCGAATCTCACCTCACACGTATTACTACTAAAGCTCAGGAACACGTCTAATCACATAAGCGCATAGGCACATAGGCACATAATCCACAGAAGCACATAGGCATGTAGAGCCCGAAAGCACATAAGGCACATATAACACAGTAACCTTGCGGCCCTACTATATTTTGCACGTATTCACCTATCCTGGTCACACATAATCACCTATCATTCAAAGTTTACGAATTCGAGAATAGCGATTGCGATTAGTGAGTACACATCGAGTAGCATAGCATAAGCGAGTAACATAGCATACGATTATCCACAAGTAGCAGCGATTTGTTAACGTTTTGAGATAGATGTGCAGTGCGAATTGTGTGTGTCGATCAAAGCGGGAAGTGAAGAGCGTATAAATTACCAAAAATTGAAACACATAAACATATAAAACCACAGTAAATACATAAATCCACATAAAACGACAAATATCAGAGTCAGCAGTTGCGGGCTCAAAATCGAAATACATAAAATCAGTGATTGTGAGATTGAAATCGAAATAGATTGTCTAAGGCTTGATAGACGTCGACTACCCAAAGTGATTCGACTATTCACAAAGACTTTTGGTACAAACTTTGGGTTTCGGGACTGTGCTCTCGCCTCGATTTTGGGCAAACGGCACGCATCCTTCCAGTTTCAGCGTGACTTCAAGTCGTTGGAGTCCGTCGAGACTTTGGTGAGAGTTTTGTAAAACCAAAATGGAGCGGAATAAGTCATCAAGGTTCGGGTTTCACCCCTGGCTTAACAACTTTCTTTCTGTGTTGATGAGATAGAGGGAAACTCTGCGTTAAAGTACGGATTTCACTCCCGATTCAACGCAAATTCTCCTATGTATAGATAAAAATGCGGGTCGAACAAGCGACCCGGTCGAGAGTTTGCGGTTTTCACACCTAATCTCGATCCAATCACTCGTTTATTTTCGAAAAATAGTGTGCGGTGATAGTGTAGTGTTCAACGAGTGCGAGCGGGAATAGCAAGTAAGCTCGTACAAAACCCCTACCGGGTATGCACAAGTCGGTCTGTTGGTGCTTAGACTATAGACTAGGTCGTTTCTAAGACATCGACCCGGACTAGGTCGAGTCTTGCCTAATTCCCTATAGTTATGGCTCTGATACCAATCTGTCACACCCTAACCGATGGCGAAAACATCGGGGCATGGCACTGAGCGAAACAGATTGTCCATGAGTATCCATAACAACTATTCATTACCAGATAATTAAATGTCATGTCCCATACCACAACATATCTAAACAAACAGTTATTACAAATAATTGTCTCATAAACCAAATACGGTTCCGACAACTCATATTTTATTTAATTCGATTGTTTCTAAGACTCCATCCTAGCTTGATTCCCACATAGCAGCAAAACATCCTAAGCACCTGTCACATACGTTAAAATAGAGGTCAATACACATAGTGTAAAGGTGAGCATACAAGTTTGATAATATAATAGAGTTCGAAATCGTTTACGCATAACCAGCATGAAACATGTACAAAGTGAAGGCAAGTAGGTTATCGACAGAGAAATATGCACAGACGTGACTGCGAGTTATAGAATGCGCTACACATATCCCCACTGGGACACGTGAAGTAAAGCCCTTAACAACCCCTGTCCACGACAGGTGCTGAGTCCAAACTATAGTACTATCGTTGCTAAGGTGTCAGGCAACAATCACTTTGTTAACATAACATACAAGCATTCATCGAATAGCACGTAGCATGCAATAACAGTCAGCGTATAAACAGTGTTTGCGTTGTATGTCGATTGTGATTTTGAGTAAGTAACGTATGTAACACCCAAAAGTGTGTAAAGCAAAAAGAGATCGAGTATACTCACAGATAGCGTTTAACAAGTAAACACTCTCTTGGATTGAAGGGAGCGCTGAGAGATTAGCCTGAACAGTTAACGATAGTATAAACGATGAGCGGTGCATTAAACGGTGAAAAATGATTAAGTGTCGGATGGTAATCCGATCGGATGGCCAGTCGATCGGATGTCAATCCGTTCGGATGGTCATCCGATCGGATGGCCATTCGATCGGATTGACATTCGTTTGGTAAGGATGTGTTTGTGTATGATGGCTTTGAAATTTTCGTTGTAGCATTTTGAAAACAGAGAAGTATCTCTACCCTTCAGGTCGGTCGATCGAACAGTCGTTCGATCGGATAGCGATCCGATTGGTAGGACACTTAGTGAGAACAAGTTCACAGCAAGATTGTCACTGATGATCTTTGAAAATTGTGAAAATGATTAAGTGTCGAAGTTCCAAATGTCACATGGTCGGATGGTCATTCGATCGGATGGCTATCCGATCGGACGTCAATCCGTTCGACGTTCAGAGCTTTAAAGGTTTGAAGAAAAGTTTAGGTGTGAATCCAGGTGCAATCCAATCGGATTGCGGGTCGATCGGATGGCAATCCGATCGGACGACGATCCGTCCCGCGATCTGATATTCTGGCAACCTTGAAAGTTGTTAAGTTTTTGAAGGTTTTGCGGTTTGATCAAGACGGTGTAACAACGTGCAAGACAACAGAAACCCCATCAAGACCCAAGTTATCCGTTCGAACAGGAATCACCCAAATCCGACCAGTTTACTGGTTCGTGACGGTTGTTCATGTTTAACCCGAAGTCGGTTGTCACTTTGATAGAAACCAGGTCTTGAACCAACACATCACTAAGAAGGAGTAGAAGGTCTGTACAAGCTCCGATTCCATCGGTTTTGAGTGCATTGAGTGTAAAAGAGTTGAAAGAAAGTTAGAAAACTATCTCTCAATCCTTTTAACCATGAAGATGTGTAGATCTATGCGAAAACATTGTTTAATCTTGTGGAAATCCTTCAGATATGGGTTGTCCTTGGTGGAATGAGGTCAAAACTTGAAGTTCATAAGAACTCCATGATGACATCACCCTAGAACACCTCAAATCCGTTGATTTCATGTTTAAAAGTTAAGATTCAAAAGAGAAAATGATGAAGAAGTGTGTGTAGATCATAGAAGTACAAGATTTAGGTTGAAAACTTACAAGAATCGCGAGAAATCGAGAGAAAGAAGGTCTGAGTGCGGCTGGTCGAGTGAGCGAGCTGTCACATCACAAGTGATGTGACAGGAGGGTATTTATGGGGTTTCCAAAAGAGGAAAGTGCACAAGGGTCGGATTGGCCACCGATCGGATGGCCACTCGATCGGTTGGCCATTCGATCCAAGTGTCCGGCGTGTTGAGTATTGTCGTTTCGATTCGCGTGTTGATCGTTGCGATGCGATAGAATTACCCATTAGTTACACAAATAACCTAACTACTATATCTAACATACAATCACTATAAATAACTTGCGTTCAGCATTTGCAATTAAGTTGCGTTGCCATAGAGTTGCGACTGCGTTTCGATTAATCACCACAACATAAACATAAATAAACATGTACAAGTAACACATATGTCACACCCCGATTTCCACGTGTATCACCGGTGGGCCCGGTGGGGGATTACCGTGACGTAGTTGGCAACAATATAGTCAAACCACAATATATAAATGCACAGCGGAAGCATAAAGATAAATATATTTCAACCATTGAATGTAATATCAAAGTATCATAATCGTCGAAATATAATCCACAGAGGATCAAAATAAAATATAAGTATTGTTCAACAGACGTAGGCATCTTAAGCTTGCGAGACTCTTTATTGATGCTAAGGGGAAATATCCAGCCTATTACGCTTAGTACCTGCATTTAATCTTTTTGGGAAAATACGTCAGCTTACACTGGTAAATACATTCAATCGACACTTTTGTAAAAGGTATAATAAAATTGATTTGAATGCACATGGCACAAACTCTTTGTAACTTGGGATAATTTATAATTAAATCTTGTAAAAGAATTACATGTTTACCATGCGTTCGGTCGCCCGGGTCGTGCCTGGTTAAAGGTTAATAGACACGCCACAAAGCATAAAGCCGTGGTGGGAAAACCAACGGTTATACCTTTAATAATATAGACACATTACGGGTGTACGCCTACACCCGTGTGTCGGGGTCGTGGCCATTTCGTAAATTCATGCCAAGGATATCCGGGACATGGTCGTTAAGCTCCCAAAGGCGTAAAGTCAACAAAACAAAGTTTTAAACGGGTCACATTGATAATACCCAACTACTAATGAGTTGGGGTCAATTGCCCGACCAAGTGGTATTTTAAATACCGTAACCCAAGCCCGTATAACGGAAAATAAGTTAAAAGTATTTACCTTTGCAAGTAATATCCTCAATCAAATAAATGCAAGTATCTTTTACTGGTCTCCTATTCTGGAACGAAGGTTTATAACAACCTATTAGAATCCTAACGGGTCTTTAATGTAGCCTTAGCTAGACCGGTTGGTTTCAAAGGATAATTACGGCTTAATCGCGTGAAAGGCGAAAACCGGGAATGGAATGTGATTCGGACCCAACAAGTTTGAAGACTTGTTTTATATGGGTAATATAATCACACTCTGGATTTTGAGGTCAAAACAATAAGGTTTGACCCGTTTCGGCTATTTTATGTAAACTAGTTACATAAGCCGAACCGTGCGCGCAAAAGGCGTAACGGGTAACCGTAAGAGTCCTACACAAGTTTCCTAGGTCAATATGCTTTAAAGAGGTTGTGGTATCAGTAGTATACCTTCCATAATGCCCGTAACGAGTTTTAATCCTATATTTGCCCCGTAGGGGTATTTCGGTCATTTTAAAGATTATAAAAGAGGTTTCTGAGTTCTACAGGAAATCTGAGTTTTCCGAACAGTTTATAAAGTCCAAAATACTCTATTTATTACTTAAAATCAGTAGCAACTGGAATCGGGTCAAAAGACCTTGTAGAACTCAAGTTACGCTCGAAAAGGGTATATTCGGTATTTACCGAACCGATGCCATAACCGCATGTTATGAGCAGGTTAAAATCATTAAAAATCTTTAAAAATCTCAAAATATTATTTTACATCAGTGGGTAAAAGGTTTGGTGTCGAAATTTGGGTTTAGATAGGCGTTATGCTAATTGCGCCATTTAATTACTAAAGTTTCCGTAATTGCGCTATTTAGCATATCTCCTATTCTGGACCTCGGATTGACGTGAAATTTTAGGGACATGCTTAGAAATCAGTGACTAAGGTTATTGTCCTTTCACATGTCAAAAATTCTCGTTTTAAATTGGAAAGGGCGTTACGGTCAACTTTTAAGCATTTAACGGAAATGTGCTAAAGACTCGGACAAACAACGGACCGGTCACAGAGGGTTATACCATCATGTAACCTGGTCCTAAGAGAGTCCTAAGGCATATCTAAATCATACCATAACGGGTCAGAACTGAAGTCTAAGCAAAAGTCAAAGTTTTGCGACTTTCGGTTCCGAACCGGGTCAAAACAGTAAATGGTCGGATCAAACAAGCTTAGACTAGTTAATATCCTTATTATCATGTTATATGAGTGTTAAAACAGATTACATGCCATCTACATTACTGATTATGCTTAAAATCGTAAAATAGCATCCTGTTGACTTTTTCTAAGCAAGTTTGACTCGACATTTGGACTGGTTAGAGTGGGAATTAGAGGGTGCCCTTTTAGGGGTTTAATGCCCACATGATTACCATCATATAACTACTTTTGATTCGACAAACCACTAGACCATTTGTGATTTATCGTCAAGTCAATCGTTAATTACGACGGATTGACTTTTAGGCTATAACTAAGCAAAAACTAAGCCACAAAGGGTTAGGCATACTTACAGAAGCTTGGTGCACGACCAGAGATGTTAGAAGAATGCTCTTGAGCTCCAGAAGTGGTCAAGAAAGCAGGTTTGAGGTGTGTTTCAATTGTGTGCATTACATTGCCTTTTATAGTGAAAATTAGAGCACAAGATCATCACAACTAAGTCTATAATTGCTCATGGATGATCAGCAGCTGTCCCTGAGTGCTAGGGGACATGTAGGGGGCGCCCATGCTGCCATAATTGCACCCAAGGTCGGTTAAAACATCAAACAGTGAATCTGTGCATATTTTCTGCATCTGGCACCTTGACGCGGCCCGCATTAAGGATCAGGCTAGGCTCACGCGGGCCGCCTGAATCCTTATGTCAGGAACCGGATCTTCACATGGCTCGCGGCCCGCATAAGCTTCCTTGTTTCTCTAATGCGACCCGCCTGAGGCCTGTAATTCAAGATTTTCAAATCTTTTGCCATTATTAGCCTGACCTTTCGGTTTCGAAGGGGTAACTTTGCGATTTGGGCCTCGATTATTTACAAATCATTTACCCGCGCCGTTAAGTCCCCGTTTAGTTTAATTGCTATCCGAAAAGCCTTATCATTCATTGTTGACGCTTCTAACCCCTTGCATACGGAATTGATCATAACTTTCTCGTTTTAAAACGGAACTTCGCGAAATTTATATCGTATATTCTAGTGAGCGTATTTTACTGTTACAAAGCCTCGGGTATGTTAAAGGGTCACTCAGAGGTATCATTTAAACATGTTGACATAATTAACCCCTGTAGTTTGTAATCTCTCACTTTCTTCCGTATTTCGTTCCGTACGATCCATGATTTATCCGTTTGAAGGTACGAGCGTCATTTAGGGTTACTGTATAATGTATTTATCCCTTGTTGACATTTTTAACCCTCGAATTTACATACTTTCCATGTTTGTCAACTTTAGTCCTTTATTCTGTATTTAATACCACGTGTAAACTCAAGACACGTGTTAATACATTATTGGACGCAAAATTTCGAGGTGTTACAACATACATAGCACACACACGTAAAACAATATCCAGAACGCATGATTCGAGTTGCGAATGCGATTGCGATACGATTAGCGATAAGGCGATAAAACATGCGATAAACATCGATTAAATCTCGACTTTTCACAGATACTCCACATAATACAACTAAAGTAAATAAAATAAAAGATTCGATTACAAGTCAAAGAAGTCAAATCAGTAATTAAGCAAGGAGTGACATATCGCAATTAGCAATCTTTTCTTCCTTTGACTTCAATCTTGACTTTGACTTTGACTTTCGAAATACGGGGTGTTACAGCTACCTTTGTAAAACATGGGTTTTATTCCCACTTGTTATAAATAAAATTCTGGTGTTTCTAAACTCTGGTGCTTTTCCTAACCCATGGTCCTGATGAAATTCCGCTGCAATATTTTCAAAATAACCACTGGTACCACTTGACTGTTCACGACTCCCGTCCAGGGTGTGATCGGGGGTTGTGACAAAAAGGTTTGATAATGCCTCCAACACCGTCCCTCTGGAAATTATAGCGGGCATGAAGAGTGAGGGGCATTTTTTGAATAATGCCCAAAGAGGAGAAAAAAAATGGAAAGTAATGAATGTAATGGGTATTAAAGGGCATTAACCGTTACACATTTTTTGAAGGGGCGTTTTGATACTGATGTGGTGAAAAATGCTCCTTAAGGGGCATTAACAACTACACTTGGTCTTATAGGGGCATGGAGAGAGAGGCATTTCTAAAATAATGCCCAATGAGAAAAAAAAATAGAAAGTAACGAATAAAAATGCATTAATCATTACACATTTTTTAAAGGAGCTTTTGCTGATGTATCGAAAAATATAATATCCTGTAGAGGGTATTAACCATCACGGATGGCCAAACATCATATATATACTTGGGTTTGTTTTTATTTAAAACATTTGGTTAAAGCAATCATTTTAAGTTTGAATAAAACAATGACTTTTTTTGGGTTTTGTAGTCGTCTAGAACTTAGGAGGTCCGGAGTTGGCAGGTAAGAACCATAGACAGATAGTCTCATCATGGGACTCGGTGTCAGTATCTGGACTCTAACGTGAGTATAAGTATTAGAATAAGTCGAGTATTCCAATAAGAATTAAACACATCCTACCTAATGCTTTAGTGGTGGACAAAGTTGCGGCTAGTTGCAATCACTTACTACAACTTATCCAACAAGGTCGATGCTATTGCTGTTACCATATGGTATGACATCCTAAATACTATGTTGAGCTGGTACATCTCGAGTCTTGTCAGTATTAACCGCGTGTAAGATCTTGTGTGATTATTACCCTACGAATCAATACAACCTTTACATATAGTTGATCCAGAAATCTAGTAAGGCGAAGATGTAATCTAGATGTGCTATGGTCGGAGGTGGTGTAATTCAAATATAACACATACCGAAGATCATATTGCCCAAAAGTGATGTAAACGAGATCTAATACATTACGAAGATAACACGGTATATAATTTATATATTCTGGAGATAATACAGTTCGGAAATGATCTTCATTATCAGTAACCGAACTGAATCGAACCAAACCAAACTGAACTAAGGATTTAAACGACATATTATTACATCTTATTTTTCATTGGCACATATTATTACATCCTCGTCACTCTCACACATTTTGACCCTCTTCCCTTTTAATTAATTACATATCTTCCAATTCACACCCACATTTATACTCTCAATCCCTAAAAATCTCTGATACAATACAATCTGCTTCATTTGTGTATGTATAATTGAATTGCTTCTACAGTTAGGGTTTTTGTGCTGATTAATGGGTGTCGAAAGTGAGTCTACTCAAACCGCCGTTGACGGTGCCGATGCAGAGATCAACCTCAACATCCGATGCTCCAACGGCAACAAGTTCTCCGTTCGATCCACCCTCCGATCAACCATCGTCGAATTTAAAGATCTTTTGGCCCAAAACTGCGATGTTCCGGCTAATCAACAGCGCTTGATTTATAAAGGAAGAATCTTGAAGGATGATCAAACCCTAGACAGTTATGGTATACATTTTTTTTTTGTGTTAATTTTGATACCCAATTTAAAAAGATTGATGATTTTTATTTGGGTGTTTTTGTTGATGATTAATTTATTGTTATGTGCATTGCAAAGTGATAAAGCAGTAAGCTTGATTTAATATGTTATTATGTTGATCATTTGTGTATGTGTTGGTAACCCTTTTGTGATTAATAAAAATCTGAACTTTCAGTTGAAATTAAAGAGAATTGTTTGTGATTAATGTAGCTTCTTATGTGGTTTGATTGTGAATTGATGTTAAACGTTACGTCTAAAAGGGTTTTCTTTATGATCTCATCGTCGTCGGTCATTGTGTTCGATTTGGTTACATTTTTAGTGCAGCTTCCTATCTAGTCGATTTGTTACTGTTTATGTATTTCTTTATCTGAGGTAGAGATAACTTATTGCAATTATGTGGTGTAGGTCTGCAGGCGGATCATACGATTCATATGGTGCGAGGTTCTGCGCCAGCACCGACTCCTGCTGCGCCTCAAGGTAGTGGTCCGAATGAAGGGGTTGGGTTAGGTGGTGCGGGGACCGGCGCACCATTATTTCCCGGGCTTGGTTCGGGTGGACTTAGGAGGAATGCTGTGTCAGAACTCTTTGAGTCTGGACTTCCGGAATTTGAACAAGTTCAAGAGCAGCTAGCTCAACATCCTGAAATTATGATAGACATGATGAACATGCCATCGGTTCAAACCTTACTGAACAACCCAGAAATCATGCGTGGCATGATCATGAGCAATCCGCATATGCGTGAGATAATTGATCGTAATCCTGAACTTGCGCATATTCTTAACGACCCTGCGATTCTTAGGCAAACGCTTGAAACCGCAAGGAATCCGGAACTTATGCGTGAAATGGTGCGGAATACTGATAGGGCTATGAGTAATATCGAGTCGTCTCCTGAAGGTTTTAATATGCTTCGACGGATGTATGAAAATGTTCAAGAACCGTTTTTGAATGCTACGACAACGGGTGGGAATGATACCGGGTCGAACCCGTTTGCAGCTTTGCTTGGGAATCAGGGTGCTGTGAACAATCCTTCAGCAACTGGTTCGGAAACAACTCCAGGGTCTGCGGCTCCTAATTCTAACCCGCTTCCCAACCCTTGGGGTGGTACTACTGGTAAAGATCTAAACGCTTGATTGTTTTCTCTGAATGAATCCCGAAATGGGAATTCAAGATTTCCGTGGCATGTTTGGCTGTAAAGTTGAACGGAATTGAATTCGATTGAAATCTCCAAATTCTATTCGTTAATGAAATTTATCTTTCCTTTTCCAGCCTATTGGAAGATTTTTCAATTTAAGTTTTTGTTTACTAAAATTTGTATGTGGAAAATAAATAGGTGGGGCTCAGACAAATGCTGGTACCAGAGCACCAAACGTATCCGGGTTGGGTGGACCTGGTCTACCCGGTTTAGACCGCCCAACGGGTATGCCAGACATGAGTCAGCTAATGCAAAATCCCGCTATTTCTCAGATGATGCAAAGCTTGCTTTCCAACCCTCAGTATATGGAGCAGGTATGCTATACCACGTGTGCTTCAGTTATTGTTTACTGATTTCCACCTTTTTTAATATTTTGAATAATATGAATGTGTAGGTCGTGAGCCAAAACCCTCAACTACGCGCTATGTTTGATGCTAACCCTCAGTTAAGAGAGATGATGCAGAATCCCGAAGTACTTCGTCAGTTAACTTCACCTCAGATGATGCAGGTATATATATATATATATATATAACCTTTTGTGTGAGCGGGTGACATTTTACATAGTATAGTTCGATTGATGAAAACTCCGAGTTGACCTTGACCTTGACCTTTACCTAACTATTTGCAATTCATTTCTACAGCAAATGATGTCTTTACAGCAGCTTCTACCTCAGCTTAACCAACAGCAATCTGCTTTGTAAGTGGAAATCATTTTATTGCGTATTTAACTACCTTGTGAAAATGCAGTTTCGAGATACGAATGATTTAAATATTCGAGCTTTAATTGTTTCTGTCTTTTCTGTTTCAGGGACCCTACTCAGACAGGTGCTGCTACAGGTATGCACTTCTCGTTTTTGTTATTTTGTCATTGTATCAGCTATATGTAATATTGTTTTATATTTTTAACCTGCAGGAGCGCAAAACAATATGGGGCTTGACTTGTTGATGAATATGTTTGGTGGACTTGGAGCTGGTGGTTTAGCTGTTCCAAATGTGCCCGATGGTAAGACTTTACCTCTTTTATCTATAGATATACCTTCAAAGTTCAAACCTAAGAAAATAGTTGATACGGACCCAATACTGGGTCAAACTGGGTTGGGGCCATGGTTGTTAATGGCAAATAGCGATAAGGTACCTATACGCTACATAGCGAATAGCGATAATTAACAGCGTGCACTATTTTATAAATAGCGATACACTAGAAAAAAAAATATTGATGTATATTATATCAAAATACCCTTGTATATACACTATTTTAAATTTAAATGTATATCTAACAAAAACATAAAATCCAGCTATTTTATAGCTATATTTGTTATTTAATCGCTATTTATGTTTAAAAAAAACTGAAATCCCGCTATTTATGGCTACATATCCTGTAGCGACCTCCGACCTATACGCTACGCTATTCGCTATAGCAGCCATAGCAGCCGCTATCGACAACTATGGTCGGGGCTGAATAGCGGGAAATTGGATTACGGGAAAAATAAATCAGGGAGTGGGGAGTGATTCGAGAGAATTAAGGAGGTAGAGACGTGGGGCAGAAAACTACCAAATATTTTAGTATTTGTATTTCCATAGTTGTCTAGTTTTAGGTGTCGATATTTATTTATCAAAATTAGGGCTTCTACACCTTGTAATCAGAGATTGCCCATCTCGAATCGGGCCAACCATCCCTTTGTTTGCGTTTTAATCTAATTGAAGTTTTTAGTTCCTAAGAATCGTATATTTTATTAATATATGATTTGCGGACAACATTAAATAGATGAACTATGCAGTTAAAATAGTTGTCAAGAAGTTTAAGACTTTAAAGGGAAATAATATAGTTTTTAAATATAAGATTTGCATAAACAGTCTCTTTTTCTAAGTTTTGATTATTAAGGAATTTTTTCTAATTAAGTTTTTTTTTGTGCATGTAGTGCCACCGGAACAACTTTATGCGACTCAACTGTCACAGCTTCAAGAAATGGGCTTCTTTGATACCCAAGAAAACATCAGGGCGTTGCGTGCTACTGCAGGCAATGTTCATGCTGCCGTTGAGAGGCTTTTGGGAAACTTTGGCCCGTGACAACGTGGAGTTGTTTTCTTCTATTTAAAGACAGCTAATATGAGTCCGTTTTTACAGTATTCTTTTTTAGACATAGGGAGGCATGTGGATTTTCGTTAGCCCGTGTGTGTGTGTGATGAAGTAGAAAAGATTACTTTTGTTACTTGCACCGGTGGAAAACCGGCCTTCCTCCCTTAAGCAAACCTTTTGGTGTTTACTGTACACACAAATTTGATAGCTCATTGCTGTTTTATCATGTTCCTTGAAAGATTGCTTATGTATGCACCGCTGGAAAACCAGCCCCCCTTAAGCAAATCTCCTTCATGCGTGTGCGCGTGCATGGAACTTGTTTCCTTGTTTATTGCATTTAGACTGTGGGGTATGGTGGGGTGGGGGTTTGGGGCATGGGTTGACACGTGGACTTCGAGGGGCACCGCTGGTCAGTTGCATGTTGGGTCGGTATGGCGGGGCGTGGCTAGCCCGCGTGGGTTGGCCACGTGTTATAAATTTTTTTTTTCAATTATTTAAATTTAAATCCTAGCCACCTATAGTCTAGCCAACCCAGCCAATGAGAGCCGGCCACGGAAGACCGCTAGGCCCGCCCAATGCCCGGGCTGAAACCCCCGCCCAAGGAGCCACGTCGAAACCCAAGCCCACCCGAGGTGGTGACTTGGGCGTTTGTACCCACCCCACGACCCAACCCCCGCCTCATACCCCATAGTCTTACTTACCTGATTGGTACCACGTTTTTCGATCTAGATTTTAGAAGATGCATTTTCACAATGATCATAGATTTTAATGTTTGGACTTTTTCTTGGTCCATACCGAACTCTTGAAGTTGATCCGTAAGTTTATGTTCTCAAGCCAAATTCATGGTCTGGAAATGCATCTTGTAAACTATATCTTTGTGGTATTTGATAGGAACTCATTATCAACAAACCTAAATCGTTTACGCTTGTTAGAAGCCGATTTGAGATGACTAATCTGGTTTTGATTTAGAATGCAAAAACATAAACAAGGTCACCTTTTTGATACTTTGTCTTTTTGGTATTCCATTACGAGCTAACATGCATTTGATCTCCATAGTGAAGAATCTAACAAGACTTGCAACAAATGAAGACGGAAATACCAAATTTTCTCGGTTATATGACATGAGGAAGGTGAACATGATGACGAAAAATGTGTATCATGAATCTTTTAGGATTTACGTAAATACTTACATATTAGCAATTAACCAAGGAATTGTTTTTGATCGGCATGTACAATGATTTTTATAGGCGTAGGAAAGTAACGGATATCCGCGTAAAAGATCTTGTCCCATTGGAAAACTTTATCTCATCGTTAAGATGAGAAAACAAGATATACATTCACTTACGATGAATAGTTTTTCAATGCAAGAGATATCCGAAAAATCTTATTTTTACAAAATTACTTTATCCGTGAAGATCGTATGGTTCTGAATTATGGTTTAGGCTTAAAAACAAGTAATCAACTATATTACATGAAAACGGAAAGTTAAAAGAAACATTACATTAGGAGGTTTAATTAATACTAATGGTAGGAAAATATATAAATTATATTAAACTAGTGATGGAACTGATTTTCGACTCAGTTCCTTATAAAGTAGATAATTAGATGAGAATTCGAAATGGAGATTGCATGTAGATCCATTATTCATCATTTGTTTGAAGTGAGTGTGCTACATATAACTTCCCGATCTTGGAATTCCAGGACATGATTTGCTGATTATATTGTACATGTACACAATATTTTCCCATATGCTTTATTGGATTTTTAATACCTCGTACATGTAAGGGCGTAAGGCTTGTTGCTCCTTGTGCTAATCCATATGTTTATGAACTTTTCGTTTATAATGTGTTTTGTCCAAGTTTTAATTAAAGTTATATGACAAGAAGTAAAGTTTAATTGGATTTGTCATTCATCTTTCCAAATGTGTCCCCCGCAAGAGCAAAAACCAAAATATGATCTTGTACATGCAACGCTTGTTGCTTTTTGCGGAGATCACAATTTGTGAGATCAATGATAAGTCTAGTTAAATTTCCCTTATTGAATACTACAAACTTAGATGCTATTTTGTTAAAATGTATAAAGTGTGATA
This sequence comes from Helianthus annuus, assembly GCF_002127325.2. Taxonomy (NCBI): domain Eukaryota; kingdom Viridiplantae; phylum Streptophyta; class Magnoliopsida; order Asterales; family Asteraceae; genus Helianthus; species Helianthus annuus. The sequence continues at coordinate 29,387,180 of NC_035449.2, read as the reverse complement.
TTTTGTTAAATCACACATTAGAAAGTTGCATTATGGTATATTCCTTGTGGTCAACACCTCCAATTCAACACTTCTTTCATATGCTTGTCAAAACTTACATTGTTAGGGACTGTTTGTTTACCTCTTAATGAGTCTCTTAATGGTTCAGATCTCTTACTGGTTCAGACTATTTGTTTCACGAGCAAATGTCTGAACGGTTCAGACATTTGCCTCTGAATGGTTTATACAGAGTTTGAATGGTTAAAATCTCTAATCTGAATTGGTCAGACATTTGCCTCTAAACGGTTAAGCATTATACAGACTCTTAATGGTTCAGACCTCTTACTAACACTTAATGATTCAGACCTCTTACTAATTCAGCACAAAATCATTCAGATGTTGTCAAACAACCCTTTAGTCTCTTATGATTGTGTGTGAGAGAGAGCGTGTAACTGTGTGTTGCATTGTTTGTATGACTGACACTTGAACACCCGACACCGAAATGCAAATTTTATGAAAGAAAAAAACAAGTTAGAAAAGTTTTATTATTTTCCGCCATTTTGTGAATATAAAAAAATTACTCAAATTTTAACATTGTTTCCATCCATGGCTTTAATAAATGTTATAGTTTATAACCACCCACCCAAGTGACCCAAATACAATAATTATAAACTCGGTTGCTATCTAAGTTACATATTAAAAAAAATTAATAATAATAATAAAATATCCTTTCAAAACCACCGTTTCAGTTTTACTCCATTATTATAATATAAAAATCAAACCAATCAAAAGCCATTTTTAATTAGATCTTTTCTAAACATTACAAAAAAGACATACAAAAAGTATATGATTTAAGTAAAACTATACATACAAAGTATTTGAAATTCAAGTAAAAATGCGGGGTAAGAAAGTATAAGAACAACCTCCGAAAACCGTGGCCCATTCTCATCTCCCATAGTCCCACACATTTGATAGCTCAAAAAAGACACGCATCAACATAACTGAAAATAACTACCTCTCTCTCTCACACACTTACTGTGTGTAACCGTCGCCACCACCACCACCTTTAACACCCCCCCACCCCCCACTTCAACCCCTTTCTTTCCCCTTCAGTTTTCACATCCACACTATGAACAACAACACTAATATTACCACCGGTCCCACCACCAATCCACCGGATTTGCAACTCTACACTGCTTCTCCGGACCCTCACGTCATTTTCCGGCCAACACTTCACACCTCCGACGACCCAGCATGGAACGTCCACCCCATCACCACCATACAACCCCACCACCAGAACCCGAGAAAGAAGCGGACCAAGATGATCCAGTTTCACAACACCAAGCCCATTGTCACTGGCGGTAACGGTTCTGGACCTTCCGGTACCCATTCCGGCGTGGTTACAAAGAAGAAACCCGACCCGAGTGCACCGAAGATCACCCGTCCATGTACCGAGTGCGGTAAGCGGTTCTGGTCATGGAAAGCCTTGTTCGGTCACATGCGTTGCCACCCGGAGAGACCGTGGAGAGGGATCAACCCGCCGCCGAATATCCACCACCCGCCGGTGGATAACCACCGCGAGTTGGTTGTTACGACAACCGAGGACGACGAGTATGTGGCGGCATGCTTGCTGATGCTGGCCAACACACCAACTGTTCCACAAAATGTGAATACAACCACTCATGCATCCACCAGTTACCAACATCAACATCACTGCGGTTCAAACGACATGTTTCCGGGCCAGGTTAATGACCCAGAAAGCCGATTTGAGTGCTCGAGTTGTAAGAAGGTGTTCGGGTCGCACCAAGCGTTAGGGGGACACAGGGCAAGCCACAAGAATGTGAAGGGATGTTTCGCGAATACGAGAAACGATGCAGGAACTGGAACTGAAGAACTTGAGTATGGCGATTATTCGAGTCATTGCGATAAAAGCGGTGAAGCTTTGAGCATCAATCAGCAACACAAATGCAGCATTTGTTTGAAGATATTTTCAAGTGGACAAGCACTTGGTGGGCACAAAAGGTGTCACCTTGAGAAAGAAGATGGTGGTGTTGTACCAATAGCAACAGCAACCGCAACCGCAACGACATCAGTACTTTCGCAACCATTTAGGTTCGATTTGAACTTCCCTGCATCTCTACAAGATGATTCCACATGTTCAAGTTCAGATTTGGATTTAAGATTACGCTTGTGAACTATATATATAATGTATAACTCTAACATCACATAAATGTATGTATCCTGTATGATGTATGTCTGCTCCTTTCTATATATATACCATAACTTGTACTAATTAACTTGTATCTTTTCCATCTTCATACATTTGTGTAATTCCTCAAGTATTTCCTTTAGTAAAAACCGATGTTTATCTCCTGCGATGAACTTACAGCACGCGTTATTAACATGAACCATACTGTAACCAGCCACCACCTTAACCTGTTTATCTTTAACCATGGCCCTAAATCTTGCAGCAGCGTCCCACGAACCACGTGCAGCATACACGTTTGATGCAAGCATGTAACCACTTGAGTTGTTCGGTTCAAATTCGAGAACATGTTTGATCACTTTTTCCTGAATATTTTCATTACCGTTGTAGCTCGTTCTGCAACCGCTTAACAACGCCCCCCAAGCACTCGCACCGACGTTTTTTCCTTTGGCCAGTTGGTCGATCAGTTCCATTGCAAGATCGAGTTTCCCACCCCGGCTTAATAAATCTATTAAACAAGAGTAGTGTTCTAGGTTCGGTTTGACTTCTTGACTTTTGATAAACTTTTGGAAAAATGATAGCCCCTCGTTTATCAAACCTCCATGGCTACATGCTGACAACACCGAGAGTATTGTTATCGAATTAGGTTTTATACCGTGCATTTCCATTTCGGTTAACAAGCATAATGCGTCACGAGGAAGACCGTTCATACCACATGCTGCAATCATGGCACTGAACGATATAACATTTTTATCAATAATCTGACTAAAAGCCTTCTTTGAGGTTATTATATCTCCGTAACTTGAGTACATATCCAAAATGGCTGTCCCGACAGTTGTCTCGGTTGCCAACCCTAATCTGATGGCGATCCCGTGAACTGATTTTGGTACTTTTAGTTCAGAATAACAAGAGCAGGCTTCTATGAGATTTAGTACAGTAACAGCATTCGGTTTCTCTTGTGTTTGTATCATTTCATTGAAGACTTTGATCGCTTCATCGGGCAAGCCACAATGTGTGAAAGCGGCAATCATTGTGCTCCAAGAAACTGTATCTCGAATCTTCATCGAATTAAACAATCTTTGTGCGAAACATATAAGATTGCACTTTGCATAAACATCAACTAGAGTATTAATTATTAAGTGATTAAACTCGTGGTTTTTTCTTAGTATCACAGTATGAACGCATTTGCAGATAAGCGGGTCTGCAAAATGTTTGCATACTTGTAGGAGGTTGACTAATGTGACTGCATCAGGCTCGATTTTAGACTTCTGCATTGACATGAAAAGATTAATCGCTTCAGAGTGGTTCCCGTTGCATACTAATCCAGATAAAAGAGAGTTCCATGAAACACTGTTTTTTAAAGGCATGTCGTTCCAAGCTTGAAATGCAGCATCGGGATCGTTACACTTGGAATACATGTCAATCAAAGAGTTACCTACAAACAAATCACCATAAAAACCTTTACGAACAACAAACCCATGCAATGCTTTTCCTGTAACATAATTCTTTAGATTGGTGCAGGCTTTGAGCGCACTCACTACTGTTTGGCCATCAGCTTCCTTTCCGAACTGTGCTAACATCTCTCTAAATATCCCCAAACCAAAATGAGCATTGTCGCTTCTAACATAGCCCGAAATCATAACACTCCAAGCAATGACATCTCTGTCAGGCATTTCATCAAACAGCTTCTGTGCAAACTCCACTGCCATATTTGCATACATACCCAAAAGTGCGTTTTGGACGGACGAGACAGCCAAATAGTCAGTCTTCATTATATAACCATGCATTTTCTGCCCTTCATGTAAAGCTCCAAGAATGTTAACTGTCTGAATAACAAGTACTAAAGTGGAAACATTAGTTTCAAACCCTGCTGCTCTAGCGTCCTTAAACGTCGATAAACCTCGATCATAATCACCATGATCAATGCACCCAGAAATCATAATATTCCATGAAACACAATCCCTAACCTTCATGTTATCAAACACACTGAATGTGGAATCCAAAATACCAGCTTTTAAATAAAAATCCATGATAGAGTTTCCTATCGATGTGCATGATTCGACGACACAGAGCTTAATAACCGACGCATGAAGGGACTTCCCATGCCTGAAAGATGTTACTGAGCATGCCTTTAATATTGGATGGAACAATGTGGGCTCTGTGAACTGAACTCCTGATTTATTCAAGTCATTATATAAAGAAAGTAGCTCTAGCCATCTTTTATTAGAAGATAACTCTTTGATCTTTGTAACCCAGTTTGAAAGTTTTGAAATTGATATAATGGGTGGATGATTCATTGCACACGGTGCAATGAATTAACATTAACAATCAGTGTAATAAAGACGAATGTCAGCATGGGTTGATAGCATTCATAGAATATAACTGATAAGTGTTGAGTGAATGTATAAGAAACAGATTGAGGTGTATAATGATAATCGGAGATGAGGGTTAAGTTACCTGTGTAGGTTCTAGTGACCGATGAATCAGCGACGGCCGAAGGTAAGAACAACGAGGGACAGGGAAAATAACGAAACTAGCTGTTGACTGGTCAAAATTTTAAAAATAGCCCGTTGAAACGCTACCACCAGCCTTCACACGGAAACAATGTTTTAATTTAGGGTTAACTAGTACTGGTTAAATCGACCATAACCCTATAATTCCATAAAATACAATTTTTTTTCTCAAAAAATAATCTAATTTAATTAGGATTCATTATGTAACTAATCATTGTTTTATCTGGTAGAGTATCATGTAAAAAACGCCTAAAATGTGAGAAGGGTAAGAAAGAATCTCAGCCATTAAATCTTTTGATCTAATGGTTGAGATCAATAAGGACCAAATTGTAAAATATTTTCATTAATTTGGACTGATTTGAAATATCTAGGGGCAATATAGTCTTTTAAACCCACTAGAAATTAGGTAATGCACATGTAACTTACCCCCGTCTTTTTTAAACATCAATAACTTTTTATATGTAACTTTTAAAAAAAAAAAAAATTACACCATAATAACGAGCGTTTTCTTATCTTTAATATGAGTATCATGTTGCTATACTTATATAGAGAAAAAAATATGTTTCGATCAGATGTTTAGTCAATGAATGGTGTTATATATTTGCTGAATGGTGTTATATACTTGATGAATGGTTTATATACTTACTGAATGGTGTTATATACTTGCTGAATGGTGTTATATACTTGCTGAATGGTGTTATATACTTACTGAATGGTGTTATATACTTGTTGAATGGTGTTATATACTTGCTGAATGGTATTATATACTTGCTGAATGGTGTTATATACTTCCTATAATTAAGGTGGCGGTTATGGGAAGTTTTTAATTAATTGAATTAATGATAAAATTACTTGTTTACCCTTTTCAATTAATTTAGATCTAATGGCTGAGATTCTTTCTTACCTTTCTCACACTTTTGGTCTTTTTTACAATAACCTTACCCTGTTTTATCTAAAAAAACAACTATTTCTTGTAAAATATTAAGCATTTTTAGAGTATTATTATTACTTATATGTTATAAACAGTTGATGGAATATTGGAATGGAAAGCAAGCACTATGTTAATTACCGCAAATATGTAATGTCAATATTAACTTAATATCGTATTTTATTAAAATAAAATAATCTGATTTTAAGATAATGCAAACCGGTTCAACGGTTTGAACCCGTAGAACCGGATTTACCGACGGTATATAAGCGATACTGTATTCGGGGTTTACCCAATGTTTTAAAATCTGGTTTATATATTGTAACGGATTTGGCTCAGAAACGATCTAACCGGGTGTATTGGGTACTAGGCGGTTTAACTGGTTTTACCGGACGGTTCAACCAGTACAACTGGCCGGTTTGAACCACTTTTTAAAACATTGGGTGTACCGGTCTTTATCGTACCGGGCTCGTGTACGGTATCCGGTATAACCGGTCGGTTCATATCGGTATTTAAAACATTGCACGAAAATCAATGTTACTGAAGCGTCTTCAAAAATCCTTTCTGCGAACACCAATCAATACGCGACACGTAGAAAAAAAAGCCCGAAGCCTCTTTATAGAGGGTTGAAGCCTCGCTAGAGCCACTACAGGCTTTTTTTACACGTGTTACATATTGGTTGGCGTTCACTGAAATGATTTTTAAAGACGCTTCAGCAACATTGGTTTTCGTGTAAAGGCTCGTGGTGAGGTTTCAACCGACTATTTTTGAAAATTTGACCAGTCAACGACTATTTTCGTTATGTTCCCCTTAATTTTTATCTACTTTTGATTTATTTAAGGAAATAACTTTTAAATATTTTTATTACCCCTTTAAAGACAATAATACCATAAACTCTATAATATAATTTTCGTATAGTCATGATATATGTTAATAAAAGAGTTTCGTTTGGTTATATATGTAATTTTGTATTTGGATTATTATACACAACAATGTATTATTTGGTAAATATATGTGTTAGTTTTTTACTGCGTAGTTATAAACATGTTATGAGTAATTATACCACGAAGAGTGAGATCATCGGAGAGATGGAAGGAATTGAGATGGAAATGATGGGACCTAAGAGGCAATGAGGAAGATATTAGAGGGTGTGAGATCGAATCTTAATATTTATACGACTAATTGTGAGTGGAGAAGAGAAAAAATGTTACTATTAATCAGTAAATTTCGAGTCACTGTTCACACTCTATTTACTTACAATTTTTTGAAAGTGATTATGAGTTGAGAAGAGAGAAAAGTTAATAATAAAAGTAAAAAAAATATTATTTAATTAAAAATGAGAGAAAAGATAGTGTTTTTAGTGTAATTATAGAGATGGAGTAAAGAATCGATTGTGAATGCTCTGAGGATGTTAATATGCCCCCCCCCCCCCCCCGGCTGTTATCATTTAACTGAAGAAACTAACCTATTTAGTTTCAAGGATGCAAAGTGTAACGTTTTTTTATAAGTGGGGGACACAAAGTGTAGCGTTTTTTTTTCTTACTAAGACTTATTTATAGTGTTAGGACCGTTTAAGACCGTTCGTATATGAGATAACTTATCTGGATGTTTTGGTATAGTATTAGTTAGTCCAGGTGGGTTAAATGTAAAGATTCAATAGTTAGTACTAAGACTATATGGTGTGGAGGGGCTTGAAAAGTGAGCGTTACTCGACACGTGAATGACACGTCAGAGTACATCAGAAACGAGGCATGGTGCAAAAACGGGGGGTGTGGAACGGGGCGTGAAAGAGTGGGCGTTATTCGACACGTGACACATCTTTTTATTGTTAAGTTATATTTAAAATTTATATATAAATGTGAGTGGAGAAGAGAAAAAATGTTACTATTAATCAGTAAATTTCGAGGGTCACTGTTCACACTCTATATTTACTTACAATTTTTTGAAAGTGATTATGAGTGGAGAAGAGAGAAAAGTTAATAATAAAAGTATAAAAAAATATTATTTAATTAAAAATAAGAGAAAAGATAGTGTTTTTAGTGTAATTATAGAGATGGAGTAAAGAATCGATTGTGAATGCTCTGAGGATGTTAATATGACTATCACCACCCGTATTTTCCACCCCGGTGTGCGCCGTCTCGAATTTTTCACGATCCAAACGGATAGTCCTAAAACGAGAAGAAAGCGCGTCCACGGCTCGGGTGGTCTCACCCCTACGGACGCAAAAAGTGTTGTAAAATTTACCCCAAAACGGACCACTCGAACGATTACGCGCTGTGTAGTGGCTAAGAGCTTCGACCTATGACTCGCATAACGCAATATCTTCTTCTTCAGTCCACGGGATCGTTGCCATTTTTTGAATTTTTGAAATGTAAATGGGTAGAGAGTTGAGATAATTTTAGATAACATGTGTTGTAAAAAAATGGAAGAGGGTTGTATTTACGGGAGAGTTTATTTAGTTTTAAAAAGTAACTTTTTTATTTAATTTTAAAAACTTACCGTTGGTTGACAACGGCAGATGTCCACAGACAATCACACGTCATGTTTCAAAATGTCTCCACGCCGGTTGAAAATTCACCGTCTTCAACACCACACCTTCCTCCACGCCGTTGGCGGACTGGTGTGTACCGCGTGGAAATACCAAAACACCGGAAAAAACGCCCACCCCTTATTGTCTAAATGTATAGAATTTTGGCCCGAATTTTTTTTTTTACAAAACTGGTTTTAATTATCTAGATTTGGTCTGTCTAGTTTGTTTTCAATTCCGTCTTAAATGTATAGAATTCCGTTTTGACGGACGATGTGGCATCGATAGGTGGCACTCTCACGAACATCGCATTCAACTTTCACGTTTGTGGGCTTGGACTTCACAGACGGGTGTGATGGACCCTCAAATTTTTTTATTTGTTTTTAGGGGTGCAAATGAGCCGAGCGGCTCGCGAGCTACTCGAGATCAGCTCGAGAAAAAACTCGAAACGAGCCGAGCCTTATCGAGCCCGAACCGAGCTTGAGCTTAAAATAAAGCTCGTTTGTTTATCGAGCCCGAGCTCGAGCTTTGCATGTGAAGCTCGTTAGGCTCGTCGAGCTTTATCGAGCCTTAGTGTAAAAACGAGCCGAGTCGATCCGAGCTTATTCAAACTTGTTTACAAGCCGACCTCGAACCTAAAAATAAGCTTATTTAGTAAACGAGCCCGAGCCCGAGCTTCACTTATCGAGCTTGCGAGTATAAAAAGTCTATTATTTATATTATTTTTATTTAATATATTAATTAATAGATAATAAACGAGCCGAGCTCGAGCCTTGAAAACAAAGCTCGAATCGAGCCGAGCTCGAGCCCGAGATCACATAAGTTAATCGAGCTCGAGCTCAAGCTCAAGCCTGGTCAAGCTCGGGCTCGACTCGGCTCGTTTGCACCCCTAGTACTTCTCTTTTTTCATTTTACTTTAGGAACTTTTATAAAATAGATTTATTAATAAATATATAAAATACTTTATACAATTATCTTTTATGATATAACTTCTATATAGGAACAATAAAATACCATCTCTAATTTGTAGTATAAGATGTACTCATACCACAAAAACTGTATTTGTCAAAGTAAAATATTAAAACAAAAGAAAATTTATTCAGCTGATGTTAATTTGAGAATTTTAATTTCTTGTTATTGTTGATGCACGACCTCATCAATACCTTACTAACCAATATCATCATCATCATCATCATCATCATACTCAGTAAATCCCACCAATAGCAAAGCTAACGTAGGGTCTGAGGAGGGTAAGATGTAGACAGCCTTACCTCTACCCCGTAGGAATAGAGAGGCTGCTTCCAATGAGACCCCCGGCTCAATAGTAGTTTTGTATCAAGCCTTGGACATGAGGCACATAACACTCAGCAATCGGGACAAAGGCCCATTTGTGCATGTACCCCTTGTCTTTTGGCTATCAACGCCGCCACCACACGATGCATGATTAGTCGTCCGCCGCTAAGCCGCTTTTAACGTTATTTACACGAAATTAGTAAAATAACGTTAAAATTAGTGCAATTTCACTTTTGCCCCATGAGGGCCCACACATATATACATTATATGCGCACACCGCAAGCAGGGCGTACCTTACTAACCAATATGATATGGTAAAACTCGACTTGTACTAGGCAGTTTACATTCAACTTTCAAGGAGGTTAAAGACCAAAAACCGGTGAAGGTGAATTTGAACATGAGAGACGACTCAAGCGCTTGCTACTGTAGAAGGTTTATTGCATTATATTTAATATATTTATACACATGTAAGCATAGTCATTACCCTGATTATATTATATAACCTACTGCAGCCAGGCGCCGCATGCACATATATAGAACAAAACTGAAAGACACTAACACCATACAAATTCTGTAAATCATGTTGTATAATAATGTTCTTACTGAACAAAATTCTGTTACCTTGAGTTTGTATACAAACAATGAACGTATTACATGTTACGCGAGACAAGAATATCACTATCATTATGATAACATGAAGCTATTAATATTACACATTTGTAGATACGGATTATCAAACTTCACATACCTTGACCAATATGACCTGTACTTGCTGATAGCAAGATCTAACCACGGTTTATAATTCCCATTGTAATGTACAACAGCCGCATTCTCTATTTCCGTTTGGTTAAGGGCAGGATCATATCCAAGGCCCAACACGTGCCAGCTCCGCTCCAATGGATGCGTCAGATTATAAAACGTTATCAGTCCAGGTGGCAACGTACCAAGCTTCCATAGAGTTCTTTCCTCGTTCTTACCCAAAAAACAAACAAAACAAATAAGTTGGAAAAACCTGTTACACATGAATGGATTTTGTTTCATCTCAAACGGGTCATGTCATCAAATCTAGGTACAAAAAAGGAAATGACCAAAGGGATCAAACCGGTTGATATACAACCAAAGTATAATTTAATGCATACAACTTCCTAACTGGTTTTTTTAGTAGAGTAAAGTACATGGATGGTCCCTGTGCGTAACCAAAATTTTGGATTTAGTCCCTAGTTTTTAAAAGTACATGGATGGACCCTGTGGTCTGCACTTTGTAACGTATTTAGCCCCCAACTTTTGCCGAAAGTACATTCCTAGTGGTATGCAATTTGTAACGCATTTAGTCACAAACGTTTAATGACTAAATGCGTTACAAAGTGCATACCACAGGGACCATCCATGTACTGTTGGCAAGAGTTGGGGACTAAATGCGTTACAAAGTGCAAACCATAGGGACCATCCGTGTACTTTAAAAAAGCTAGGGACTATATCCAAAATTTTGGTTAACCGCAAGGACCATCCGTCTACTTTACTCTTTTTAGTATTATATTGTTTATGGAATCATTAACACGTAGTTATTCATAAAAGGTATATAAATATGAACAAAAAGTGTTTGCGGGTCAACCCAACCCGATCCATTTCACACCGAATCGTTTGACTCCTTAAAAAAAAAACCATAAAAGCACGCTTAGAATAGTTGCAAGGCTTACCATATTTTGCCAACCATGATATATTCCCGTAATATCACGTTTTTTCCACTCCTTCAAATCAAACATATTCATACCAAAGGCCCAACCACAAGCATTTGGCTCAAAATTATCTGCAATTTTCGGGTTAGAAAAATTCAAATACTTGTCAAACCGGTGAAAGCTCTCCTTACACGTCTCCACAGCACCATTGACCATCCCGTGCAAGTCAACATTCCATAAAGGTGTCAAATCCTTTTGAACAACAATATCATCATCCAAAAACAATATTTTATCCAGCTTCGGGTACACTTCAGGAAGGTAAAATCTCAAATGATTCAACATTGATAAGTATTTCGGGTTCCTATATTTAAGATTATCCGAACCAGCCGTTAAAGACGACGTTTGATGTGCTTTAAAATAATATTCTCTCATTCTAGATGACTCCAGCTGTCGAAGAACAGGACAATAAGAAGCGTTTAGCCAAGTGAAATCATCCACATTTTGAACTTCGATTGTAGAACCTTCCGGATGGTTAACTAAAAACCACATTTTCATGGCTGCAAAGTTTAGTTTGTCTGTCACAATATGGAATACGTGTTTTTCGGGCTCTTTCGCATGTAGAACCGTTGAATTCACAACTACAGACGTTGCTAGAACATTGTCCGAAAATATGGCATAGTGGTATAATGAAGGATCTTCAAGAAATCTTTTATCGGGAATTTTAATATCTTTATCAGTAAGCAAGAAATAATCTGTGGTGAGAACTAGAGGAAGGCAATGCAATGGCTTCGGTAACGTTTTGGCAGCTAGTTGTGTTAAAGATGCACTTTTTTTCTTCACTTCATCGACGTTTGCTTCTGTGGATTGAAGCATAACCCTTAGTTTTCTTGCCATTATGATGCAATCATAGAATTGGTCCTTAGCCAATGCTAGGATATGACCCATTTCTTTAGCCCGATCAACTGCACTGATGGTGTGGGTAAACAAAATTCAAGTAAGACAACAAGCCGTTCTCAAACAGGTCAAAAAAATGCTAAAAGGGGAACAAGTCGAGTGGGTCAAACCATAGTTGTTAATGGAGAACAACGACAAATAGCGATAAGGTACCTATATGCTACATAGCGAATAGCAATAAATAGCGGGTGCACTAGAATTTTTTTTTTTCAAAAATTTATATGTATATTATATCAAAATGCCCTTGTATATACACTATTTTACATGTATATTTAACAAAAACCTAAAATCCAGCTATTTTATAGCTATATTTAATCGCTATTTATATATAAGAAAAACTGAAATCCCGCTATTTATGGCTACATACCCTGTAGCGACCTTCGACCTCTACGCTACGCTATTCGCTATAGCGATCGCTATTGACAACTATGGGTCAAACGGGCTGAAAGTAGCCCATAACTCCATTTTTAATGCATAAAACCTGGGTGCTAAACGGGTCGTGTTCGTGGGTTGGCGGGTTCAACCCAACCTGAACCTGAAAATTTTAGACAAACCCGAACACGAAAATTGTGTCATACATATGAACCCGAACACAACCCGAATATTCGTGGATTGACCCGAACACGACACGTTCAACCCGATTTTTTATTATTTTTTAATTATTTTCGGAAAATAATATATTAAAAATTTACTACAAAAAACACAATTTTAATAATACAATTACATTTTAATTATAAAATTTAATGTGAATTTATAATTATGGAATAAAACACCCACCCAATTTAATTTATGACATAAAAACATATTGTAAAAAAATATAAAATATAATAAAATGGGTTAAACGGGTCAACCCGCCAACCGGATCGGGTTGAAATGAACCCGAACCGTTCAGCTAAACTTGTTCATGGGTTCAACCTGAAACTGACCCGAACCCATTTAGACTAAACCCAAACCCACGAATTCCATGTTAGGTTCGTGTCATGCTTCGGTTCGTGTCAGAAATTAACACCCCTACCTCATAATTTGTCCGTATTTACAGATTTAGATTGTTATCATAATATTATTGTTTTTGTAATCATAATTAACGCATTGAATATTTATAATAAGTTTGGAAAATGTACACAAATATTGTATGGGGGTCAGATGAAAGGAACGTTTCAAACGTACAAAAACGGAGCTGTTTTGACCCGTTACCCAACTCGTCTCTTGCCACCTCTAGTACAAGTGTACAAAAGAAACTTGTTAGAAAGTTATAAGAAATCAAAGAGCAATACCTTGGCGCTAGTTCACTATCAAAAGTTGCTTTTTCGATAGCTTGCTGACTTCTTTTAGAGTGTTTAATCAACGAATCATATATAACAGTTTCATTTTTGGCTTTTGCAATACTTGCATAAGCTTTTGCCATGATTATCTGGTCACGCATAAGCTTCACCGTAGAATCTGAATTAGGACTTTCATATTCTTTTCTCCAAATACCATATCTACCCTTGATACTGGTGTCAAACGTTTTGGCACGTTCAATGGCGGCTTCTTCCATCTGGGTCATCATTTTTTGGCTTACTTGTATCAGTTCTGCGGTTCGACGATCCCGCCTCTCCTGACGTAAGGCCTAAATGAGAAAAAAAAATACGATTAGCTAAAGAAATACGGTTAGTGATAAAATATGATCAAGAGAAGCATTTGCTAATTACCCGACGTTTGTGCTTCGCTGGATGGATTAGAGATGAAGTTTTATGAGGCTGTTCGTTTATATCTACATGTTCATTGGATGAATGCGGGTTGCTGTGCTCGAATCTTGTTTCAGGCTGCTCATTTAGTAAAGACGTTTGACTATTTTTCAAATGTGTCCAAGATAACCTTAAACAAAAAAGTATATATACCTTTGAGTCCTCCGCTTTGCTTTGATTGTCATCAATGGGGTTTTTCCAAACCCATGAAGCAGACAAATCTTTGGACTTCACGGTCCTAATTTTTATGGCACCAGAAGTGTCTGTGTATGTCACTATTATGTCAATATCCTGCATTTCATTACAAAGAACATGGCATCATCATTGATGAGCACTATTAAGATAACGGAAATTGCAATATTACCTTCTCAACTTTATGATTTCCAACTGCCAAAGAGTTTGCGTTAGCTTGTTCCTGCACAATTAACTTCTTACTTAGTAACTGCAACCACTTTCAAGCATATAATAAAAGACCGTTTGGCTTTGGAATGTCAATATAAAAGATGATTATGTACCTTCTTATCCATACATTGAGGACAATCAAACATGGGCCATTTCCCATTAATCTCTCTTCGACTAAAACAAACAGAAAACGAAGCATGATTATGGTGCAGGTATTCACTATCACTTAAAAGTGATACAAAAACATAAATTTAAATCTATTATTATCAAGGTCTATATGTATAAAAGTTCATTTATAATCTAACAACAGAGCAAGATAATTGTAATCTTACATTCTTAAAGAATCAAGTGCATCAGCTCCAACTATCGAAATGTGAACCAAGACCTGTGTATACACATTAATATAAAGACCTTGTGTAAAACTTAAGTATACAATATACAAAAAAAACAAACAGTTATATATATAATTAAACAAAACAAAATATCACAACCAGATATACAAAAAATAAACTAAGCTGAGAAACTCTCATATATGCAAGAGACTAACAGATAACTTGAAAAAAAACCTTCATCTACGACCGAAACTAGCTGAATTTATTCGATATGCTAATCGTAGCTATCATCCATATGTCCATACAAATGCTACCAAAGGCTAATGAACAAACTTAAATCCTAAATCCAATAACAATGTGGTACAACTTTTAAAGCAGGTAGTACAAACAGAACAATGTCGGTGCTACGTTTCTAACATAGCTAGTAGCAATTTTACATCTGAATATTACTTAATTTCAGATTAACATTACATAATGTAAGTATTTATAGTGAATATATCGTAATCAACAAATCCTGAACAAAGTACAGATGTTGCATCAGATTTGTAAGGGTTAAACAACAATATTCAATGGAAAACCCTAATGGCAGCTATATGTGTAGACGAATAAGCAAGGAATTGATTAAAACTCACAAATGATTACCAGGAAGATGAATATTGTGAGAGGAGATAGAGAAGTTGTTGATCTTGTAATTGGAGATTTCATGGCTGTAGATAGAGGTGGAGAGATATAGAGACGTTTTAGTTTGTGTTTTGTGGCTGAAAGATTGATCGGAAAATCAGATCGAGTGTCGGCATCGGAGATCGTAGCTGCCGGTAGCATCAGTGTCCCCGATTCCGTTGATCATATGCTGCCCAAAAAGTCGGTGTAATAATAATAAAAAAAGTCTGTGTAATAATAATAATAAATAAAGGTGTTCATATTACATGAGAACACTTTTTCTCAAAATAATTACACTTTAGCGAATACTACGCGTATTTTTTTTGTTTGTTTCTTTTTTTTTTATTAAATTTTTAAACGGCAATCTAATCTTAACCTAAATCTATAACACAAGTCACTAGAGATTTGAACCGATTATCGGAGACAGGTACGATAAAGCACGGTCTAGTTAGGATACCGGTTTAGTTTTTGAATCGCTGCAAAATCTGATATTACGTTGTAAGGTCGGTCCAATGTTTTTGAAGGTCCTACGCGAACTACAAAGTCTCAATCAGAAATTCGCAAGCACAATATCAAAATTTAAAGATTCGAAGTATCAATTAGGAATTTAGGGAAAACAGTGAAGTGGTATATCACAATATGTAAACATTACAAAAAATAGTCGTTAACTAACCTGGATTATCCTTGAGACGTCATTATTTTCCCTAATGTTGCCTCTAATTTCTCTCTAATTCGGGACACCATTTAGTGAAACGAGCACGCATAGTTAGCGAGAATGACGGTGACGGTCTAACCTTGATGACGCCCTAGGTGCTTACCTAACCTTGAAAGCCTATAGTGTCACACCCCAGTCTAGGTTCTTAGACCGTGGGGTATGGTGGGGCGTGGGTTGGGGGCATGGTGCGACACGTGTAGTATGGGGCACCCAAGACCAAAAGCCAATTTCAAAGGGGTATGGTGGGGCGTGGCTGGGGTGGCGTGGAAAAAAGCCCATTTCAAAGGGCTAGTGCTCTTGACCAACGAGGTTCCGCCATGTCATGTTCGTAGCCCCACCTAACGCCCGGGTTGAAACCCCCGCCCCATACCCCATAGTCTTAGTTTGGGAGCATTATGCTCGTTTAGGTAGCCTTGCTAAGGCTAGTCCTTAGAACGCCTAGCATATCTTAGGCTCGTCCTTTGGATGACCAAGCTTTGCAAAGACACGTCCTTAGGACGTATAGCTTTGCTTAGGCTTGCCTTTAGGATTGGCGTAGCCTTGTATAGGCTCGTTAGGCCCAACGAGTCCAACCTATCATGTCCGTTCATTTAGCTATGCCTAGCATAACATTTACCCTTTCCTTGTTGCATTCGTTTGTCTAGGGTTGAATCACGCTTGTTATTCGGATCGTTCACTTGTTCATTTGAGCTGATGTCTGGTCACATACATTCAAACCCAAGGCATCTAGCTTGATATAATTGTTGATCTTGATTCTTTTACATCATGCTAGTTTGCTCGAGCATCGTTGAGGTGGGTAGATCTTTCCTAATTCCCCTTTTTACATTTACAAGTTTTGGGGTGTATCATGTGCATTGTTTATAACATTTGCGATTTAAATTTCATTCCAATTACATGCGAGTCAATGTGTGATTACGTGATATGTGTTGCTTGGTTCATTGTTTACATTTCAAGTTATGCATTGGTTTATTTGGTTCTTTGGTTGCATTTTAAGTCAAGATACAGATATACATTACCCATGGATCCATAGGCTGACTAGTTTCCCACGGCCATGGGTTGTAACTAGTATGTCACCGCACATAAGACTCGTTCTTCGGGGCTTGAGTCTCACATTACAGATGCAGCACAAGGCATCACAAATACAATACATTACACTGTAGATACAGTACCTTCATTTACATTACAGTTACATTCATTTACATTACAGATTCAGTTACGTTCATGACATTACAATACATTATTGTTGCTTGGTTGTTACATATTGTTCAACTTATCATTTGATTACCATTGTATTCGCATGTAATAATTTCTCAAAAACAAATAAACAAAAATATTTTTACTAAAACCTTTTAGATTTACTCACCAACTTTTGTTGACCCAGAAACCATTTTTTCACATGATACATGTTAGCAGGTTTAAAGACTTGATGACGACACTTAGGGATGATACCTTAGAGACATAAACCGGATTTTGTGCTGTACTTCCATTGTTATTTGAATTGTATGTATTATGACAAATTGATTATTAATAATATTTAACTTTTAATACTTTGTCATATGCTGTGAGCAATCGGATCATGCCCCGGTCACCTATTCCGCTGCGGGCCGGAGTGTGACATATAGGTCCAACCTTGTTACATTGTTTCCTATACATACCGTTGACCAAGTTTATACCCATGTTTAGTTTTGAGTTTTAACGAGGATGAACCAGCTTCTCAAGCACAAGTTTACTTGTTATATATGTTACATGTCTTACGTAATTTTAATATATTATGATTATTGCTAACTAAAAGTTTTATTTTATATTGTAGGAAACGAAATAGTTACGCTCTTGTCGATGAGGATGATGATGATAGTGAATTCCGTCAAGTGATCGTGAACTTGATGCAGTCAACATTTCAATGTCATAAACCTATTGTAAACTTTGATTTTCTTAACAAAATAAAAACTTGGTTGGAAAATTGATTTTTTTTTATTATGGAATTATGTAATTTTTATTATTTTTTGAGTTGAAATTATATTTTTATGGAATAATAGGGTTGACTAATCACCTAGTTGAACTGCCCGATACAATCAGTTAAACCTTTTCTAAGGCCAACCGGTGCGGTATATAAACCAGGTTTTTAAATATTTATCTAATCCTACGTTCCTATAGTTAAATCTACATCATTGTCCACTAGTGGGTTACCACCCGCGCTCTGCGGCGAGTTTGAAACATTAATAAAATAAGTAAATCACTAGAAGAGCAATTCTGCCATATAAAATGATTGAATTGCCTTTCTCGTTAACATAAATAATGGATGAAGTTAACACAGTGGACTAAAATGGCAACGGTGAAACCTTTTTGGACCCACATGTGAAAAATAAAACATTTGGACTAAATTGGCAAAATGACCCAACCACATGAACTAAAATGGCATTCAACTCATAAAAATAGTGTCAAACTGGTCAAGGATAAATGCTACAACTAATAAAACACATGTGGTAAAAAGATAAAACAAAAGAAAGTGCATAGTAGTTTTCATAATGTGATTTAATATATATAATAAGGGTAAGGATAGTGCTCAAAGTGCTCAAAGTGTGAGAAGTGTAAGAAGTGTATTATAACACTATATATAATACTATATAACATCATATAAACATCGTATAACAATATGTAACACCATATAATACCATACAACACTATGTAACACTATATATCATTATATAACAAATATAACACTATACATCTATAATAGACATGCTATCAGACAACCTATAGTGTTATATTTGTTATATAATGATATATAGTTTTACATAGTGTTATATGGTATTATATGGTGTTATATATTGTTATACGGTGTTTATATGGTGTTATATAGTATTATATATAGTGTTATAATATACTTCTTACACTTCTCACACTTTGAGCACTTTTTACAGGATCCTCTACCTATATAATAATTTCGTTAGCATCTTATTTTTAATCAAAAATCCTCTTAAATCAACCGCTCGTCTTACTACTCCTAACATCATCATGGACACCTAAAGCTAGTTGTTACGAAATGTGATATTTTCACGCAGTTCATCACCACTTTCTCAATCGCAACTAGTCTTCAAACCACATTCGCGACCACCACAGAGCCATCGTCTTGCTACTAGTTGTTATATATATTATTTTAACAAGATTAACTAACTATGTCTGTATGATCCAACAATTCAGATTTGATTTCACAGTTATAACTTATAAGATTTGGGTGTTTTGATATGTATGCAGGGTGTTAGTTATAGCTGGCATAGGTGTTAGTTGGTTAGTTAGTTTGATATTCAGTTGTATATAAATAGATGTATGATGTAAGTTTTCAATTAACACAAAATACTGAAATCATTGGATTCCTGTTTAGCCTAATTTCCTTTAGTATATATTTTTAGTGTAATTTTTTTCTTTCGTTTTATGTATCGGCTACTCCTGAACAATTTTTTCTAGCCAGCGATACCCCTCAACTTTTCTTCTAGATCCGCCATTGCGTGTGTCTGTGTGTATCATAACATGTTTATAACATAATGTAACATAGCTATAAAAAAATCTCTATAACTTTCTTTTTCTCGAAGATGTGCACAAAAAGACTGGTTTGGATCCGAAACCAGTTTATAAACTGATTCGAAGCCGATATTGAAGCCGGTTTGGGTGAAACTGGTCTAATCTGATTTGGTCCACCGGTTTAAATTCAATATGAGAATGCATCTGTTGAAACCGGTTTCACATCCAATCTGGTAATAACTTCCTTTGACCAAATCCGAACCGATTTTAAAACGGATCCGGTTTGACCCAAACTGGTTTTGTGCCCATCTGTTAGTCTGTTCCCCCTAGACCCTAGATCAGCACTTCTCTAAGAATAAGCTTGCCCCACACATAAAGCCCAATCCAACACACCAGCGAATAATATCTCACAATGCCACAAGGCCCACAACACAAGTTGTAGGAACCTTACCTAGAAAGCCAAAACTTGTCTTGTGACTAGAGGTGGGCAAGAAGACCGCTTTGTTACTCGGAAACCGGTTATTAACCGGTCTTGTGATTAGAGGTGGGCAAAAAGACCGCTTTGTTAATCTATTAACCGGTCTTGTGATTAGAGGTGGGCAAAAAGACCGCTTTGTTAATCGAAACCGGTTATTAACCATAACTGATTAATAACCGGTACATCAATAACCAAACCAGTTAAAGCAAAATTCTGAAAATAACCACCTACACCGGTTAACCGAAGCGGTTCAGGAAATTTGGAAATAACCAATTTTTTTTTTTTAATATCATACTCAAACCTACCTTATAAAGCATACAAATGCTAATTTCAATCTTCACAAAATCACGCCATAATGAGACTTGAAACCTCACCACTTGGTGAGGGACACCATTTCAACACCTTGATACTATTGGGCTACATACCCTTCGGTAACAATTTATCTATGTTAAGCCCACAATCAGATAACAACAAAAAATAATCCTAATATGTATCATGACCCTTTCGGTGAATCTTGGCTCCTTTGGCTTACATCTTCCTTAACATGAAGCGGTGAACGATGTCGCAAAGGTTGTTTACCATTTGGGTATGGCGAGCGAGGACTTGAATTGTGTATTCTAGGTACTTTTGGCCTTTCTTTGATATCCCCTAGTCGTTCTAGCGTTGCCACCACTTCTTTCATTGATGGACGGGTTTTCTGTTCGTTCCCAAGACACGTGAGAGCTAGTTGGGCAACCTGGCCTGCCGCTTTTGAAGGGTATCTTCCTTCAAGCCGTGGGTCCATTACGTTCTTCAACTTCCTACGGTTGCCCAGATACGGCTTGACCCAATCGACAAGATTTCGTTGGGCAGCTGGACGACCATTGTCGAGTGTCCGCATGCCGGTTAACATCTCAACCAACACAACGCCGAAACCATAGACATCACTCTTCACATACAAGTGTCCTGAGAAACAAATTGAAAGTTTACTCCATTGTTTAACAGTTTAGCAATGTCTTTTGGCCCTTAAGCGTAAACGATTAAGAATTTAAGATTACCTGTGGTAACATATTCAGGAGCAGCATAACCATATGTACCCATCACCCGTGTGGTCACATGCGATTGGCTAGCCGATGCTAATTTAGCCAGCCCAAAATCCGATAGCTTTGCATTATACGACTGCCAGAGACGGAGAATCAATGATACAGTGATACTAAAGAAAGTAAAATCATTCATGAATGAGATACAAGTACAACCAACAAACGTTAACTTACCCCGTCAAGCAATATGTTTGACGCCTTAAAGTCTCTATAAATAACCTTCTTATCCGAAGTGTGCAAAAACGACAGCCCACGAGCTGCTCCTATTGCAATCTTAAGCCGTATATCCCATGGAAGCGGCTGAACAGTTGACCCCCCTGAAAAAGTCAAATCACTCGGAATAAGTTTCCATTCATTACACATATGCACACCACATTAACAAAACTCATAAAATGAAAACATTTCATGACTAACTAACAACTAATAAAGAAACCGTACTTCCAAAAAGGTGGTTCTCGAAGCTGCCTCGTTGCATGAATTCATATACAAGTAAAAGCTCTTTTCCCTCATAACAATATCCCAAAAGTTTTACGAGATTTGGATGCGAAAGCCTTCCTAAGAAGTTTACCTCGGCCTGTTCCAAAGAATCAGAAAACTAATGTATTAGAATAACCAAAACGCGTACATAGTGGGCCACTCATTCAGTGGCGGACCCAGAAATTCCATCAGTAGGAAACGAAATTCAAACTTTCGTAGGCGTATACCGTATTGGTAAAATTACACAAACAACATATTATTAACTGTAACTATACGACTTTTAACTAATACAATTCACACTAACATATTCCCAAAATAAAATAATTCGGAATAAAAAACATTCTTGTTTTAATCATATTGCATACCAATTATAGAGTTGGTGCTATGTACATTGCACAACCTTTTTCATTCAACAAAACAATTAAATACTCAAAAGTTGTAGCACACTAACACTAACCTATCAAAAAGTGCATCTTTACCAACATTCTAACAAATGTTCAATAAATATCAATAAAAACCCGAACCACCCGCATTACCAACTTGTACATAACGCAACGACGAGTTGTACACGAATCGAATTACCTGCCACTCTTCAATCCCTTGCATACTCTCAGAATTCAACTTCTTGACAGCAATTACAGAACTGCTTATCCAGCCTTTGTAAACCTTACCAAAACCACCTTCACCTAAAATCGTATCGTTTCGAAAGTTTTTCGTAGCGGATTTGAGTTCCGAAAAGGTATATATTTTAAGATTTGGATGAGCCAAGATCTGGCCACCTGGACCAAGATCATCACCACTGCTAACTGATGAAAACTGACTGTTTCCAGATAAATTGCTACTGATTCCTGATGATGATATTGATGTTGAGCCTGTTCTGTTGGTTGTATGTGAACTACCTGTTACTGTAACACCAAAATAATCTTGAATTAACTAAAACCCTAAATCAAGAAATGGGTAAAAACAATATTAAGATGAAATTAAAAGATAAGTCAACGGCAAACTCAGAACCCACAAAGAAAAGTGAAAAAGATTGAAACTTTGCATGGTCAATGAGCAAGATTGAGATGTAATCATACAAGTTGAACAGTAAGTCAACTGAAAACACAAAACCCACAAATAACTAGACAGATTTCATGAGAAACAAGTTAAAGATTTCAGCTTTGTACCTGAACTGAGGTTGTGAGTGGTGGTGGGAGCTATATTAGTTGAAGAACTGCAAATACCCATGATGAAAACTGGTGGAAATCAGAAGGGCATAGTTGAAATTGTTGAAGTGTTGATGAATCAGAAGGGAGTGGGTGTTAAAGATTTAAAATATTTTGTTAGTAGTAAATGAAGGTGGGTTTGTGAGATCTGACTAGTTTACTTTTGGGATTTTGTGATGTTATTAAGGTGTGGAATATGTGTATGTACTATGTGGGGAAAGCAATGTCGTTATTCGGTGGGTAGAGGAGATAGGAGGGAAGACCAAGTCAGATGCTGTGAATAATAATAAGGCGATGGGGTGTGGCGTCGGCAAGTAGCTCGGGGAGCTGAGGTGGAGGCTTTCCCCGATCCGGACCATCGGTGAATCCCCGAGCATTTTTCTCCTGGATCTTTGATGGTGATTGGTTGAAAGGGAAGGGGAAGGGGCGGAACCAGTGTTAAGTTAGCCGTACAGGCTAAGGCTCAAGTCCATATTCGTAGTGTATTTTTTTTCGGTTTATACAAAGGATACCCCTAAAATAATAAAAGGAAAACCCCTAACCAACCCAAACTTATAAAATAAGGGAACACGATTGAAACACTGGCCCTATTGATTAGAGTAGCCCGAAAAAAAAAACACAAGTACGTATGGCGGCAACCTGGAAGAAAACTAAACGTCGCTTTGGCCTCTCGCTCAGACTCAGTCGCTGCATTCTTCATCCCTGCTATTTGCTGATGCAATAATCTTGAATCATCATCATCTTCGTCCATGCTCTCGGCCTCTCGCTCAGTCAGTGCATTCTTGAACAATGCCATGGTTTGTGCGGTCGAATAGGATTTTTTTCATAAAGTAAAAGACGACGAGGTGATGGGACGATTTCAACCTATGAAAAAAAGAAGAGGACAAATCTATTAGGTATTTGTTTTACTTTATTTTTTTATTGTCGTTTTTTTACTATTGTATGATTGTACGATAAATTTTTTTAGGGATTCCTCTAATTTAATGGGCTAGTTCCGTTGCTATGAAGATAAGATGGTGAGTGACGCCTATATGGCTATGGGGAAAGAGGGAACCACCACAGTCACACCCATCGTATAAGTTAACTTTGGTTTTACATTCTTTTTCATTGGGTGGTGAAAATTTGACTTTCTATATTTCCTTTTTAGTCTTTTTATATATCAAGAATATTACTCCATATTCATTACTATCTTTGCAAACCATGTATTTCTGTTAACTGAAATATATGTAAACTGTTTAACGTATGATTTTTTTATACCTTATACATATGTGGTTTTTGGTCTGTAAATTTCACAGTTGTTTTTCTGTATTTTTGAAAAGGATATTGAATTTATATAACCCTAATTTTTACGAATTGATCAATAACACTCCTAATTTTTTATTTGTACATCAACACTCCCAACTTTCAACTTATTTTCCTCTATCACTCTCTAACTAACTGAACTCTAACCTAGTTAGTTTTGCTGATGTGGCCCTTTTTGCTAAGGTGGCAACTTATGTGGCTTTTATGACTTTTTTGATGACGTGACAACTTACTTGACATTTTTGATGACGTGACAGCTGTCGTGAATTTTTGATGACGTGGCATCTGACATCAGTTAACTAGGTTGGGGTTCGGTTTTTGATGACGTGGCATCTGACATCAGCTGGCGTGGAATTTTTGATACTTTGGCCGGAGGTCCTTCCTGTCCACTGCCAGTGCCGGCTATGGCTATCTACAAGTCTATGGAAAACCTAGATTAGAGTTAATTGTATAAAGTTTAATGTGTAACTGATTTATGTAACATTATTTTTATCCATGTATGTGATGAACAAAGGCAACAAAAATCAAAAGTCGCTCCCGGATTCGGAGTGTGACATGAGTTATGGTTAAGAGATTATACATGTTTTACCTTTTAAAATTTATTAAATATGAATGAATCATATAACTTATGCATTATACTTTTTTTTTTTGTAAATTCTGACACTGTAACACACGAAATAATAATTTAGTTCAGCAGCGTATAAGAATAACACTTGCATTTATAAAGTAACGAAACACAACAGTTCCGAACATTATTTTTTTAACAACAATTCCTAGATTTTTTAAGATAAATATACATAACTTGAATCATATACAGGATTTGAGCTCCCAACAGGATTTTAACTTCTAACTCTATCAAAATGTAACATATGTGACAGACTGACATCACCTTCGAAATGTAAAATATATGACACCCTAGGATGGTTTAGGCTATACGGTATGGGAGAGGCTCATCCTTGGAGGATGACCCTTCACATAAGCGTCACGTAGGATGGGTGTGAGGATGGGGCAAAGGGGATGAAACCAAGGAATGAGGTACTTGTAAATCATAAATACAATCTACTAGTTTTAAGAAACATTGGTAGTAATTAAGATTAAAAAAAAAACTAAAAACGTAGATGATTTTTAAATGAATTCAAACAAAATGTTATACTCTTAGAATGAACTTAGCATAATGTGAACAAAAAGATGAATATTTTCTTCATAGTTCAATACATATAAAGTTGAATTTGGACTTATGGGTACGTACATATGGTAGGGCAGCCAAGCATGACTAATGAGTTGTTTGCTAACAATAATAGTGTTACATGTGCATGGCCCCAAGGTTGACAAATTTATTTTGTCAAAATGAGAAAATGTTGATTTGTGAACAATAAGTATACACGCACCTGCCTCGAAACGATTGTTTTTCTCTTTTCTAGAGACGTCGGTCCAAATTTAAATGGACTCAATTATATCATATATACCATAAGCTTAACAAAGAGGGGAAACTTTCTTATGATTCAATCATCTACATCATGTCCTTTTAAAAAACAATGTGTATAATTAATTAAATATAAATGTACACTTTTCAAATATAAAGCCTATTATATAAGATCATATGCTATAAAAACTGTTAATATCGCCAGTTCATTCATAATGACACGCACAGGCAGATATACATAGGGCATGACACATGTAACTTTTTATTTATATATTTAGACAAAAGATCAAATACAAATAAAGTTAACTTACAAAACTTTTAGTACGTTAACGTTATTTGTACAGGAACTTTCCCCTATATATTTATAACATACGCATCTGAAAATTGAGTTATACTAATTCGTCAAACATAATCCAACACATTAGATCACTAGCAACTAAGTTTAACTTTACGGGGCATTTGGTAAAAGCTAGCGACTTTAGTCGTTCTGCAACATGATAGTATCTTCTTTGTGTTTACTAATTAAATTAATATGTTTTTACATTTGTATCATCTTTGACTACTTTATCTAATTTTTAAATATTTATCATGACAATTGACAAGTCAAACTTATTCTAGACAATTAAGAAATTCCGATATTATAAAATAGTTGTTGTAGTCTTTAAGTTGAGTCAAACACTTTGAAGACACAATATTGAAGGTATAGGATTATATACAAACAACTTTAGGTATAGGATCATATACAAACAAGTATATTTGTACAAACAGTAAGAACGACATGTGTTCTCAACTAAAAAATTGTATTAAGGGTATTTTAGACTTTTTATATCCTTTTTTATTTATATCTAATTAAAAACAATAATTAAATTATCCCTAAATTCATGAAGATTAATTCAAATCCTAATCTTCTAATCTATTCTTCATCATCGAATTAGCACCATAATCAGCATCATCATCAACACTGTAATCAGCATCATCAGCAGCACCGCAATCAGCATCGTCGTCAACACCGTAATCAGCACATCGTCAACACCAACACCTTAATTAGCACGGTAACATCACCGTCAGCACATCCGACAGTAACATCCCACACCACCATCGTCAGCACATCCGACAGTAACAACCACCAACACCTTAGTTTAGAGAGAGTGAATGTGCAGACTTTTATTTTATACGTTTTCTCTTTTAAATTTTACACAATAGTCCTTCTAATATAACTTGTTTTACACAATGGTCCTTAGGAGATGAAATGATAAGTATGCCTTCATGTGTAAGGCACATGATAACACTTAACCAAAAAATCTGACTAAGTTAGGCTCAAAAGACTAATTGTGTAAGATTTTGAAACATAAAGTACAAAATTTGTCAACTTTTGTGCTAAATGACAACGCCTGCAATTTGGTGTAAACATAAAGGACAAAACTTGTAATTTACTCTATAATTTAGTAGTAAAAAAAACATTTTTATCTTATAAAATAAACTAATTTTTTATTTGTTATAATGTATAATAAATTTATGAATTGGATAATCTAAAATGTAATTCTTAAATATTACCAATTTATATTTATATTAATATATTTACGAGATTGGGAAATAGAAATGAATATTGACTTGATAGGGTTCATATAATCAAAAGTCGAATGTCGAAACCTAGAAAATAGAGATGAGAAGAACCACACGTCCATAGTCCACACTAGGCCTGTAAACGAACCGAACGTTCATGAACTGTTCATGAACTTGTTCGGCGGGAAGTCCATTTATGTTCGTTTATTTAATAAATGAACGAACACTAACAATAAATTTTGTTCGTTTAATTAAATGAACGAACATGAACACACCTTGTGTTCGTTCATTTATCTTCGTGAACATTCTTTTATGTTCGTTCATTAATGTTCGTGAACGTTCGTTTATGTTCGTTTAAATTTTAATAAATACATAAATAGTTATTTATATAAATATTAAGTTTTCTAACTACTTATATAAATATAACTAATTAGTATATCCATGAACACTTATTTAGATGTGTTTTCGGATGAAATGTAATATATTAGACTTGTTTCTTCAATCATGTTAATTTATGTTTATTCAAATATGTTCAGTTAATTTTTTTTATGTTCGTTTGTGTTCATTTATGTTCGTGAACTGTTCGTTTAGGCTTTAAACGAACGAACATAAATGAACACGAACATGTCCGATTTCTTAATGAACGAACATGAACAAAAAAATGTGTTCGATTATATGTTCGTGTTCGTGTTCATGTTCGGTTAAAGTTAAATGAACGAACACGAACATGTCTATGTTCGTGTTCGTTCGGTTCGTTTACAGGTCTAGTCCACACCATCTGGCTTAAAAAGTCAATTTTTAGTAAATATATTCTCATAGAATAATAAGCATTCAAACTAATTAATTTATTTATATATACTACTTTTAGTGTATATCTTCTTCATAATCATAAATTAGAACACAAAATATATTTACTTAAGAGTAAATTACGTTTTTGACCCCTGTGGTTATATCACTTTTACTATATTGGCCCAAAATAAGAATTTTTAACAGATTTGCCCCTGTGGTCCCTATAACTAACCGTTTTGGCCCCTAAATCTAACCAAACCCTAACTCTGGTTAATTATTAGGCACATGATGGGCACATGATGGGTAAATTGGTAATTTTCTCTCCCATCATCATCTAATCCAGATTTTTCAAGAACATCATCATCTTCAACCCAGATTTTTCAAGAACATCATCATCTTCAACCATCATCATCCCCAGATCTTATTTAAATCTAACCCAGATCTCATCATCTTCAACCATGATCATCATCCCCATATCTTCAATTAAATCTAACCCAGATCTTTAACGAACATCATCATCTTCAACCATCATCATCATCCCCAAATAAACTTCAAACACATATCAAAAGCCTATTAGGCAACAAGCACAAGCAATCGGAAGCAGTACAGTCAACAAGCACAAGCATCAGAAGCAGTACAATCAACAAGCACGAGCATCAGAAGCAGTACAGTCAACAAGCACAAGCAATCGGAGCATATTAGGCAACTAAACCAAATCATAAATGACTGAGTTGTGATTTCTAATCGAGCATATTAGGCAACTAAACCAAATCAGTCGATTCACTCATATAACAGAAGAAACAGTGGCTAAATCGGCACAAACTTACTTTATTTGCTCGTTAATGACAGCTTCAGAGTCATGAAAATAGCGTTGACAAAGCAAGCGACTTCTAAGGCGAAATCGACACAATAAACTCCTCCTTCTTCACTTCTTCAAACGGCTGAAACAACACTCCACTGCTCATCCCCAGATTCTCCCCACCAACACTTGATCCACAACGCACAACCCCTGATCTCACAAATCCGATCGATTTTCCTAGATTCTTCAGCAAAAATGGCGATGATGATGAGAATGGCGTTTGAAGAGACATTTTGGAGGAACAAACAAAATATCAGTGTGTTTGTGTGTGTGTTTTGATCTGATGAGGAGGAAGATTTAAATGGGGGAGCCAAGGGTTCACGAGACCACAAATCGGATAGGGTTTTTCACATTTTTGTTAATCGCTAGAAATTGCAGGTTCGCCGGAAGTTGCAGGTTCGCCGGAAGTTGTTAATTGCTAGAAATTGATTGCTTGTTCGTCCGTTGCTTTGAATTTTGGGGAAGATGATGAGTGGGATTGAAGAGGGTTCTGGGGAAGATGATGAGAGAGAAGGGGTTAAAAAGAAATCAGGATGAAATTACCATTATACCCCTCATGTGACCAATAAATTAACCTGAGTTAGGGTTTGATTAGATTTAGGGGCCAAAACGGTTAGTTATAGGGACCATGGGGGCAAATCTGTTAAAAAATCTTATTTTGGGCCAATATAGTTAAACTGATATAACCACAGGGGCCAAAAACGTAATTTACTCTTTACTTAATACCAAATAATTATGAAGATCTTTAAATTAAATTCAAGGGATAAGTTAATCTATAAATGCATTTTAACGTATAAAGCGTACAAAATGCATGAAGAAAATAAAAAAGTACGTATCAAATATTAAGCATCAAACTTACACGCAAAGGAAATTACACATGAAAACAACCAAAATTACGCACGCTTTAAAATCATTTTTACACTTTGTATGTTAACAATCCTTTGTGTTAAATCTTAAATAATGGCCGCCCAAATCCCACCGGACCCTATATAAAGAAATTGTTTTA
Organism: Helianthus annuus; assembly: GCF_002127325.2. NCBI lineage: Eukaryota > Viridiplantae > Streptophyta > Magnoliopsida > Asterales > Asteraceae > Helianthus > Helianthus annuus. Next base: position 29,357,565 of record NC_035449.2, on the reverse strand, counting down.
TAAAGTACGAAAAAAGTATATTATAAATTTCTTTTTTGTACCCATTTGTGACATAATAAATTAACCATTAATTATGAAAATATTTTATTCTTCAAATATAAAGGTTAGCTTATCATAAATTTATAATAATAAATTTGAATTAAATCCACATAAAAACTATTAATAAGAATAACAAATCTATTTTATGACATACCATTTAAATTGTTTTTATTTACTTTAAAAACTAAATAAGATTAATATACAAAAGATACACAATAATAAAAATAATATTATTTTATTTACATATAATACGTGAGTTCAGTCATATCAAGAATAGTATTACTAATTAACCCGTGTAGTACACGAGCTACGATGGTATAATAGTATTACTAATTAACGTAGGCCGATTTTTGTGATAAATTCAAGTTTATTGTGTGAACTGTGACATGGTAATATATTCTTTTACAGATTATATAATTATATTGTTTTCATCGTACAACCACATGTAATACGTGGGTCTATACCTAGTAGATTTAATAAAATACACTTATTAACAAATATTAAAATACATGGTCAAATTTTGTCTTCTGGGTGCATGTTGGTCGTTAAAAGACAATTGAAATTTGAGGATCAAATTCTGGTGGTTGAGGAATAACTGAACAAGAAAAATGGCATCATAAAGATGCTTTCATTGTTCATGTTTGGAGAATCTTATCCATGACTTCACTTGAATTTTAAGATATCTTCTCCATTTACCTTCAAATCCAAAATGATCACAAGCATAGTCTTCCATATTCTTACTTTGAACGAAACTTGAATTGATTGGAGTTTTGTATATATATACCCTCAAGGCCTCAACCATGAAGAACCTTCAGCCACAACTTAAAACCATTGCTAAAGGCCTTCTGTAATGGTTTTGTCCAAGCAGTTGGAATTCGAATGAATTCGAATTTTCCAAAAGCATTTGGAATGTAAAGAAATTGGAATCTATCAAAAGAATGTGAAATTGTAATAAATTTGGGTGACAACATTAAACGGGACAAGACCGAGACTGAACTATCATCATACTTAGTAAATCACACAAATAGCAAAGCTAAGGTAGGATCTGGGGAGGGTAGATTTAGACAGCCTTACCTCTACCCCGTAGGAATAGAGAGACTGCTTCCAGTGAGACCCCCGGCTCGATTGTAGTTTTGTATCAAGCCTTGGACCTAAGACACATAACACTCAAACAATCAGGACAGAGACTGATTGGTGCATGTGCCCCCGTGTCTTTCAGCTATCAACGTCACCACATATCGAGATTGAACTATGATAACGGTAATGTCGACTCCATTGAAGGCAAGGTTCCTGCTTTAGAGCTGTGTTCAACCATAAATTTGATGCAAAACAATGAACTAAGAGCAAAGAAGATTTCCTAATAAGAACCCAACTTTGCTTTGCAAATCTTGATGACATTTTGCATTTCTACATTGACTCTAGGGGTTTCTTATTTATTATCTTGATGTCAAAATCTATTAGATGGAATGAAACTTGTTTAGCTGTTGTCATTTTGGAGCTGAATTGACCATCTTTTTATTGACTCAGTCATACACTCCAAGTGTCAACCCTTTGGTACTCTTTTAAATGAATGTTACAATCCCTTCTTTAATGACATCATATGACATATCTTATCTGATTTTGGTTTAATTTTGAACTGATTTTGTTCTTCGTCTTTTGTGTTGTTGATACAACTAAATAGGAATATATATTGTTTTACAGTATTTGGCATGTTACTCAAAACTGTTTAGTCTCTTTAATCTCATATTACAAAGCTGTTTTACACTTTTACTGCATTTATCAGAAGCACTAGTTCGTTTGCATTTACCACATGCTTGTGGTAAGTGGTAACCTTAACAGTAAGCAACTTATATCGCTTTATATTTCACAATTTACATTTGCTCTTAGTGAGCTGTAACAGAACGATGGTAGCGTATTGTCAACTGCAGTGGGGGGGGGGGGGGCTAGCAGATTCAAGAATATTATAGAAACGCACCCTGGCTTTCGCAAGAATATTATACAAACGAACCCACAAATTAGAGATAAGGAATCGTAATTTAATTCGAGTGAATTTTGCAAACCAAACGCACTCTAAATTCTGCAAGCTACCACGACCTGTCAGATTGTCATCCCCATAAACCATAACGCTAAACGTGATACAAGAATATTAATTTAACATACCCATGTATACGAGAACATACGCCAAACGTTAAGACGCGATAAATCAAATATACTCGTAGCCTTCTCTGACATTACCAATCTATCATATATAATTCAAGACTTGCTAATATAATTTCAATCACTTGATCAAACGTCTAACAACGATAACAAAAGCAAATAAAACACCGAATAAACTGTTCAAAGAGTTCCACAACACAATGCACATAAGCAACAACCAATTGATTAACATCAACCACAAACTATTAAACAACTCTCCAGCCATAACGAACCAACACAATCCAAAACAACCAAACCTCATTGTTTGATCGAAGGCTCTTTACTATCACAATCATTTAATACTTTGATGTGATCATACGCTCGTAGCTTCAAAACAACATTTCCATTAAAGAAAACCAAGTTCCCAAAACACCAAGAATTACACCAAGAACAATCATCGCCAAATCGTACATAAGCTCCTCCCTCTTTAGCTCGTTCTTGAACACAATGTAATGAAACAAAGCCGGTAACACCAACCCCAATATACAACAAGTACTGCTCCCAACTAATGACAAGAAATCCGTAAAATTCGGCACCAAAAGAGCCACTAAACTCACCACCATAACCAACACCCATCTCATCCACAAACAATACCTTCCTTCCCAATACCTTCTTTCCATAACTTCATAAACCGGATGCATCATCAACGGAAACGTGAAAAAAAGGTTCACACAAAGTCCTAACTGCACTAACGAACTTAACATGCCTTTCCCCATGTTCGCAGTGACAATATCTCGCGTGTTTTCACCGAAAGCGAAGTAACCCAACACTCCAAAAACCCCATACATAGCTGCAATGGAAAACATAGCCCAACCCAAAACAAAACCGAACCTTTTCTTATCCCTAGCTTCCGCTTCAAGCGGCAACGCCATTCCAATCCCTTCAAACGAAAACAAAGCCACTCCAAGCCCATAACAAAACGTCGAAAAGCTCCCAAACGCGTGCACATTCGTGGTCGTTTTCAAAAACACAACGACGTCTTGAACCATCACTACACTCATCGCACCAACATCAACAATATCCGCAAAAATACTTAAAGGCGCGAGAAGTGTCAACGTTGGAATCGCGTTTAATCCCAATTGAAACGGAAAACAACCCCATATGTAAAACGTTTTCGCCTTTAACCCCCAAATGTAAGGGGCTGCATTAAGATAATTCCCTGACTCAACAGGGGCAGAATGAAACAAATGGCTTAATGTGTTACCGATAAATATTAAATAACCCACACAAAACCCGGCCTGTGATGCCAGTATCAATATATCCACAACAAACCGACCGATCGGGCCACAAACAGCGAAGCCCAAATCGCCGAAAGAGTTAATTCTAGAATAAGTAAGAGGTGTTTCGAGTTTCCTTCGGGTTTCGACTAACAACATCATGCCACGATAGGCGAGACCGGATACAACGAATATCATGATGAACCCGGTAAGCCAACCGGTTCGCATGAACGTGTAAGGGAGACCGAGCACGCCGGCGCCCACGATGGCGATGAAAATGTTGGCGAATGTTTTGGGTGTTGATGACAAGGAGTCTGAGGTTCCGAGAAGTGGGGAGTCTTCTCTTGGGATTGATCTGATGATGGGGTTTGAGGAAGAGTTGGTTTCATTATTGTTGTCGAAAACCATGCTGATTGAATGAAAACGTTGTTGTTGTTGGAGGGGAGATCGATGATATGTGATGGGGATATTTGAAGAAATGGGTTTGAAATAAATGGAAGGAAGGAAGATTGTGACAGATGTGTGGATGAAGCAGCGGGTATTCGCGTAAGTTGAGTACGATGATTGGTGTTGTTTTGTCTCGTATCCAGATATTTTATGGGGGTTAGATAGATATTTCATAACGGTGTGGGTTGGGCCAGCTTACTGTGAGAGGAGCCCAAGGCCCAATATTAGAATCAATGTTTTATTTTAAAAAACGATTTTTAAATCATATCGGGTTGGGCTCTCAAATGGTTTAATACGTTGAACCGGGTGGTTTAACCGGGTTAGTAGTTAACGCTATAATTTCATAAAATATAAATTCATCTAAAAACAATTATTTTCTTGTAAAATATTAAACATTTTAAGAACATGTTTATTACTTATAAACAATATTACGTTGGACGGATAAAGATCAAATAAAAATAAAATAAACATACGAAACGTACGAATTGGGGGAAAAAGCAAAAAGTGGTGGTGGCAATCTGGTAATTATCAGCAACTTCAAAATTACTGGGGAAAAAGCAAAAAGTGGCGGTGACAATCTGGTAATTATCAACAACTTTAAAATTACTCTAGTAGAGTAATTTTGAGAAATGTAGAGTAATTATTAAATTACTCTAGTAGAGTAATTTTGACTTTTCTGTAGAGTGATTTTGGAAAATGTCTTGTAGAGTAATTTTGTTAGCATTTAGTTATGAGGTTTAGCTTTATGGTTTAGTTTTTAGCTTTTAGGGGGGGGGGGGGTGAGGTGGGGGGCGGTTTAGGTTTTTTTAGGTTTTTTTTTTTTTTTTTTTGGGGGGGGGGGTGGTTTAGGTTTTTTGGGGGGTGGGGGGGGGGGTTTGTGTAATTTTGATAATTACCCTACAATTTTGATAATTACCTTACACGACCAAAATTACTCTACATGAACATTTACAAAATTACTCTACAGAAGCTCAAAATTACTCTAGTAGAGTAATTTTGAAGTTGCTGATAATTACCAGATAGCCACCGCCACTTTTTGCTTTTTCCCCCCAATTCGTACGTTCCGTACGTTTATTTTATTTTTACGGGAACTTAACCCTACATTGGACGAGGTGGATAACAGTTTCAACAGTGATAGAATACTGGAATGAAAGGCAGTTAATTACCGTAAATATGGGAGGTCAGTATTACATTAATATCGTATTTTATTATAATGAAAAAAAAAAAAAATTTAAGATAATGCAAACCGGTTTAACGGTTTGAATAGGTAGAACTGAATTTACCGTCGGTATATAAGAAATGTCGTATTCAGGTTTTACCGACCTTTATCATACCGGACCGGTGTCTAATATCCGATTTAACCGATATAACTGGCCAATTCATATAATGGAATTTAAAAGATTGATTAGAATCCCAAAGGCCCCGAGGCAAGAACCGGTTATGAGAAAAGCCCACGAAATTAAGAATCTTTTGGATAGCTGGATTTTTTTGGAAGTATAAAAACAAATAATAAAGTAATATTTGTAATCGTATTTTAAATGTGATCAAAGTATTTTAACTTTTATAGGTGACAAAAGAACTAATAACGAGACTCATTAACAATAGAGAATATAAATGTAAGGTAAATAACAATATAAGACTGAAAATTTCTACAGCTAATACGAGATTTCATACTAATTTTTAATTAATATCATTCCACACGAAAAGGGTAATTACAAAGCAATGGCAGGTAGTCGGGCAACAAGTTGCGCCGCCACCCCCTTTTGAATAGAAAAACCAATTCTATTAAATACAAAGTTTGAAACCTTTAGCGACGAAGAATTACTATTAACAACTTTTTGAACCCGATTCAAAAGTCGCATAGCGTCAGGAGCGAGACCACCAAAGGTATCAAACGCAAACGGGACAAACACATGTTGATTCTCCAGGCAGGCTTTCTCATGTTTTGCCACTTTGCTCGCCTCTGCCTTGAGCACCGCTTGCCCTACGACAAAGCCCTTGTCCTTGAGCCCGACAAGGGGGGAGACTCCAGTTTAAAAAATTGTTTACCTTTTAAAATATGATTATTTAAATAATTTTTTCTATAGTTTTGGACACAGATTTGACTTGTTTAGTTAAATTTTCATGTAAGATTGGATATAATTCGATGGGAGTTCCAAGCATTTTCACATTTACAAGTGTACGAATATGCTAAAAGAATATATACGTAGTGTAACATACTAACATTAATACGATAGTTGTAGCAAAACAAGATAAACAAAGCAGTATTAGGGGACGTATACGTGATGGCACGTGGTGGCTGGTGACTATGCGTGGAACACCGTCGCCACCCGTGGCCATCACGCGTGGACTATACTAGATATATAACACGTTGAATCTATCACGCGTGAAGATGTGAGGGAAATTGTTAGGTGTGGTGAGTGATGGGTATTTCTACTAAAATCCATAACTAGTGATGAAATAATATTTGATGACATGATAGAACTTGATTGGAAGTTGTGAATGATGAGTGAGTGATGGGTGTCCCAACCCCCCTTAGACTATCCGCATCAGTGAAAGGTTATCCTTTCTACAAACAGCCTAATCAGCATGCCACATCAGCTTTTCATTTATTTTTCCCACAAACACTTTTTACCCACAACAATAACATATATATCCTTCCCACAAACAACCTTATTATAATTATTTTATTAAATTTAAACTAAATAAAAAAAAAAAGAAAGTACCCACCATTCCCCCATTCTTCACCATTCTTCATCATTCTTCCCCAAGAATCCTTAAGAATGATCACCCTTCATGTCATCCTCTACAACACCCACTAATCCATCCCTCTCACAAATGTCCTCCACATAGGCCAAGAATCAACTAGAAACATCCTTGATGTGGATAGTCTTAGAACAAGCCCAAACATATAAAATCTTTAAAAGAAACACTATCAACGATCACAATTAAAGAAAAAACTTGGTCATTCACTTAAACGGATAGAAATAAACAAAAATCATGGTTTTTATTAATTCAAAACAAGATAGAACCTTGGATCTAGAGTGATTTTATATGATGGAGTGTGATCCTATTAAATTATATTATCATGCCAAATGATTAATTGCCTTTTGAATTGTTGAACTTGTTGTAGTACGAGTGGGGAGTACATGTTGTGTAGTACCAAGTACACATAAACAGTACAAGGTGAGCGCCTATAACTTAGATTCCAGACACCATCATCTAACAACAATTTGAGTTTACAGAAGTAAATCAAGATTGACGTGTTTGTGAACGATGAAGATTCAAGACCAATCATCACCGATTCCTAAATTTTATGGTTAGTTATGGGTTGACGTGTCTCTGGTCCTTCATATATCAAAATTTGTCAAAAGTGTCGATGAAGATTACACCCCCCCTTGTGAGAGGAAAACTGTCGGTCCCACGCAGGCCCCACCTGTAAGTATGTGAGAGGAGGGGGGTGAAAAAAGTAAATAGGGGGGTGTAGAAAGTAGCACCCATTTTTAAATACAACCTTTTAAATGCATACAGTTTTATAAATATGTTAGTTATTGTTATGGTCTGTTTTATAAAATTAGCCATAGGTATATAAATAATTTAAATTAAGTTTTTTTTCTTAATATTTTTCCAATAAGGCTTTTGACGTATATGAATTTTTGTATACATAAGTTGCATTTTTGTACAAATATCCTAACATTTTATATTATAAGATATAACTTAACCCCGACGATTGTGGTCCTACCCATTATCCAACCCCTCCCAATTTGTGATTTTGTCCATTGTATAACAAAAGTTTTTCAGTTTCATTACTTCTTCAGGATTAAAATAAGCGTAACATGTCTTTTTTTTATCCCAATTTGAACAGTTACTAGGATCAATCATCCTGTTATTATTGTCATCTATTTATATGTATACCATACAACATTTTGATTGACAAACCAAGGCGGATTTGGCGTTGCTGTCTCCGTCATTCACAAACACGTCGAACTTGGCCTATTTTCATGGTTACGGCTTCAGATTGAAGACATATGGTGAGCATTGGGTTTAGGAAACCGGACCCTTAATTTCATCGAGGTAAAAGGTCTTTTTGTGAACCATCTCATTTTAGTTGCAAAATACCATAAAATATGTTACATTTTGTTACTATATTTATGTTACAAATCATTTATTATTAAATTGTTGTATTCAAATTTGATATATATTGATTAAAGTAGTTGATGCTTGATTGTGTGTTCCTGTTTTCTAGGGATGGCAATCGAACCTGATGGGTAAATTCGAAACTCGAAACATTTGGGACGGGTTTGGGTCTAGTAATCGGGTTTGGGATCGGGTATGAGATTAGTTTTAATTTTTTTCATGGGTTTGGGATTTGATGATATACCCATTTACCTGACTGGATTACCCGATAAAGTGTACCCGTTTACCTGACATAATTTATTTCAATATTTTATATATATAAATATAAATATTCTTTTCTTTTTTATTATGGAAACCCAAAATCCCAATTCTCAGATCCCCTGCGTCATTTTGAATTAGTCACACAATGGTTCTTTTCACATTATTAGAAACAACATCGAAGTTAAATAACATCAAAGAAAGTTAAAGTTTAATCTTGTAACTAAGATTTGGTGCAACTCTTTTTGAAACATCAAGATTGTGCTAAGAATCGTTAAACATTAGCTTTTGTCATCTATAAATTTGAGTATTTTTTTTTACATTTAGGTATTTTATATACTTTGCCATTATTTGATATATTTTCGTAATGATAATGCTTTCGTAGTTACCCAATGGTACCCTACGGGTTTGGGTTGTGTATACCCAACAGGTAATTTTTTTAGATTAACGGGTTTACCCGATACCCTACCGGTCTTTACCCGATAGAACTTTGGCGGGTTTTGAGATGGGTTTATTTAATCAGGTTTGAAGTTGAGATTACCTAAACCCGTCACATTGCCATTCCTAGTATTTCCTAATTCCTAATGCTCAAACATTATTCTTTGCACTGTTGGATTTTAAGTCTTTAAATATTTGGGCTTGGTAAAACCTATATGACTTTAGGCCTCTTTTGGTCGATCATTGTTTTTTTTTTTTTTTTTTTTTTTTTTTTTTTTTTTTTTTTTTTTTTTTGCCTAAGTTATAAACCTATGTTTTGTGCTGAGCATAATAAAGAATATCTGATTGTAGCTCATGAAGGTAGGATTCATACCGAATCCAAACTATATAAATTATCATGTTGCTTTTTATTGCTTTTGCGTGTGTATGTGTTTCCCCAACCTTCATATTAAGAAAATAGCAAGATACCTTAATATTAAAATAATTTATTTTTATTATTGAATATAACCATAAAGATCAGACCATGAAAACAAATTAACTTGCATAACAGTACAAGAACAACTCCCGGTAGTGACCAATGCAACGCCGTTCTGGGACATGGTGAAAAAGGTGAACGAGGCCAATGGTTCAACAACATTGAAAAAAAAAAACTATTCTTTATGCCTCCATTTGGAAGATCTGGAAGACCCGAAACGATTGCATTTTTAATAGCATCTCGTTTTCAGTTTTGAAAGCCGTAGATGGCATAAAGGACTCGTTTATGTGGCCTAAACAAAGAGCGCCTTTTAGTTATTTAGTTTGGGAGAGATGGAGGGATTTTAATGTCCGGGATATTATTGTCTAATGTTCGTTTTTTCTTTTAGAACTTCCAGCTTCATATTCTATTTTATGATCTAATAATAAAATAGCCACCGTTTGGAAAAAAAAAATTACAAGAACAACTTTTTATGCAAAAGGTACAGCAGTATGTGTGGAAGTGGATCAGATCATGCAAATCTGAATGCTGAATTCAAACAAAAGAACCTAAAAGATAAGTGATAAACATTAAATAGATATGTGGCTGAAATCTCAAGTCAAGATAAAAAAAAATAAAAAATAGAAAATAAAAACTAAAAATAAAAATAAATGAAGTAATTAAAGAACCTTTATCATCTTAAACACATGATCTACTGTTGAAGTAAAATATTATATTACTTTTAAAACTTGTGTTTATCATCTTAAATTTAAGTTGACAAACTCAAAAAAAATAATTTAACACCTAAACAGAACCATTTTTAACACTCTATTTTGTGCTTGTGTTTTTTAAAGATAACTCATTCTTGAACACACATGCATGATGTTGTCCTCAATCTTAAAATTATGTCAATCTTTTGTGGAATGAGAAGGCAGCCAACATGGGCATTGGTGTTGTCCTAATGCAGCCTTCATGAGGGCATTGTCGCCTAGACCGGCAGGCTATGTCCATATACAAAAAAAAAAAAAAAAAAGAACTAATTGCCACTATGCGCGTGATAAAACGCCGACCTCTCGACAGCACACATTATAATCAAGACATACAAAAAAAAAAAAAAAAAAACTTAGAAAGCACCTTTTGGACCAGAAAGTAACACCATACTAGTGAAGCATGTTTGGGTATATAAAATGCTCGGGTATGATTATGAAATCGTAAACAAAAAGAGGTGGAGAAGTTAGCGGCTAATGCACTATCAACGGTACAAGGTTCCACCTTTGAGATATCATATATATCAATGAATTTTGTTGGTGGTTCCCGAAAATGACACTATATATGTAGTCGTGTACACATTGACCAGGTTGCAGTGTTTGTCCATTTTAGTTTTGAGGGAGATTGTTAGGGCTAAATGTTCTTATTTACAGCAGGTTCTGGACTGAAGCAATGATCATGGGTTGATCACATGTCGATCAGTGTGAAGTCACAAGTTGAACATCTAGTAGTTTTCAAGAAACTACCTTTTGTTCAAACTCAAAGACAACCAAATACGTAACTCACTAAGCAAGCATACATGTGTCCAACCGAATCAAGCAACATTATATCAGAATTCATGCCAAGTCAAATTAGCATTAGTTGGCACTCAACAACTGGGTGACATCACAACTCACAAAAGGTCAAGTCAAAGGATAGAACCTGACACCTTTACAAAGAGGCTAGGCTCTATCCATCGTTACCTAATCAACCAAAGTGACACCAGTGAGGATTAAACATGAGTCTTCATTGGAAATCCCTTATTTGTGTCCACACAAGAGCTGAAAACTACTTATTTGTGACTTCTCATGTTCCAAATTCCTACATTTGTATTCAATATCACAAACCATAATTCTAAATAATCTCCAACATAAAAAAAAAGAAAAAACAATGAGAAAGCGAAGATACACACAAGTGTGAAACAAGGAAATCTCATAGAAAAGAGGCTAACTAAAAGGAAAAACATAATCAAAATAAACAGAACAAAAAAAACAGATTGTTATCAATCAATAAAGCAACCCATTATATCTTTTATACAAAAAGCAACGAAAAGATTTGACAAGAAACGAAAAGACGTGTCTATTCCAAACAAAATAGTAACTTGAGACACGACCATAAAATTAATAGACACACCTTTTCAAAATTAACCACTATCTCTTACACAAAACGAAAAGGCGTGTCTATTCCAAACAAAATAGTAACTTGAGACACGACCATAAAATTAATAGACGCACCTTTTCAAAATTAACCACATGTTGCAAAACAATGGCCTAATAGCAACCAATATATGATGTATGTAAACAAGAATTGTAGAAGATCATATAGAGAGAAAGATAGAAAGAAGAATTGAAGAACTCATTCTTATTGATGTATCATACAAATACAATAGCTAGTATTTATAGTGCTTGACATTAATACAAATACAATAAAGAGATGGGAGTTAAGCATGTGGAAAGTCACAATATTCTAATTCATTCATAACACTCACCCTTGACTATCCACATGATTATGTAAAATAATATATTATTCTTTTAATACGCTTAGTGATATATGCTGCCTCGTTAAAAACCTTACTAGGAAAACCCAATGGGATAAAACCATAGCCAAGGGAAAAAGAGTGCAGCGCGTATTTTCTCCCCCTGATACTTCTGTATCAGGTGTGTTGCCTCATTAAAAACCTTACTAAGAAAACCCAATGGGACAAAACTTAGTAAAGGGAAAAAGAGTACAACTTGAATAAGTCTCCCCCTCATTTTAACATGTGTCCTTTAAGTGTCATGTGTTCATCTTTCTTGAAAGTCGAATAAAGCTTTTGTACCGAATGATTTGTCACTTGATCCCTTAATGTGCAATCCTTTATGTTAAGCAATGTTGTATAATCTTCTAACGAGACTTTAGGTGGCTCCTTCCAAAAATTATCATATCCATGACTGTGTTTCGTTACATTCCTGCATCTACAAGACTAACCAAACTTGTTTTTTGATAGGTTAGTAAAATATAATCAAATATCGTTTATACCTGAAATATTTCTTTGAACTCATTCCAATGTCTCTTCGCTTGACAAAGGTTATATCATGACAATAAGCTCAAGTGAGATATTATAGCCATACATAGCTAGCAAAACATATTAATACACTTATGCATTTAACGATGGTACTTCTAGAATGAGAATCTCTACTTTGGTAGGAGATGATAATAGGCATTTCTTATAACAAATGACTTAACAACCTTTAACATACTTTAAGGTTCAACTATGTCCATACTAAAATATCCAAACATCATCTTTTAGATGTACTTGAGGGATTAGTAAAATATAATTACATATATACTCGAACTACAGTTCGAGTAATAATTAGACCGTGCCAATGTCATTCAAAAAATTCTCCCTTTAAAGCTCGACAATTTCTCTCGATGATGCCTAGACATCATTACTGTAAATTGCGATTATAGTAAACTTTTAAAAGTAGAATGTTCATATTACATGGCTAATTTAATCAAACTTATATCCCTCTTTATGCGAATATCTCGAGTTGTACAACACTCGTTTCGACTATTTAGTCCATACGTATTTTGTCAACTTCATATAATACGTTCTTGAGGTTTTGACATCACTAATGCTTCTAGCATTATTAATCCATGATGGAATTCTTTCCATCTTATCCAAATATGCATGTGCTTTCCCTCTTAGAAGTTTTTCCATGTAAACATGCCCTTTTAACACATAGATATCTGTATCATATGAAAAAATATCAAGAACACTTGCTTTTATCTCCAAAATTCATACTGTACCCTGTTTGTACACTGTGTACATTGAGATGCCATAATAACCAAGTACATATTTTCTATGTATGTTTATTAGAGTATTGGTGCACTATAATTACATCCATAAGGTGTTTCAATTAACCTCTTAAGCACTCAAATGCTTTAGGATAATCATGGGGAGTTCCAATTATATTCAATTCAATAACATATATAATATGTATATGTATTCAGATCTGAATTTATATAATAATCATAATATTCTCTAGAACTTATTTTATATGACTTAGTATCAAGTGATACATAACTTTCATAAGACGCATGTCAATTCTCTTTTATATATTACCAGACTAATAAGATATTGGAAAGTCAATGCATCTACCACTGGAGAATAATCAATCATAGGTATTTGTGAAAATTCTTGTGCCACCAATTTTGACTTATATCACTTAATTTGATTTTCACATGATTCGCGTAAAAGACACTTTTGTATCCAGCATATTTTACAACTTCAGTTGTATGGACTGTTGGTCCAAAAACTTTCCATTTCATTAGAGAACTAAACTCTGCCTTATTTGCGTCTTTCTATTTTGGCCAATCATTTCTTAATATTCATTCATAGGCAGATCTTAAATCTTGATCCTTATCATTTAATCATTTTAAGCGCTACATTATATACAAAAGTATAACGACGTCGATTTTTTATTTCGATTCCATACATATCTTAGACATGATACAACTTATCGAGATCTCTTTATTTTCAGGTACCTGAGGTTCTTCTTGAACCATCATGTGTATTGCCTCTTCAGGAGATCTTATTACTATAACCTCGACTTGACCATCTTAATTACTTGCTCCAATTTTCGAGGAATTTTATTATTGGAATCAACTATTCTACCACGCTTTAGGCGTGCAATAGACTCATTACAAAAATATGTTGTTGTCCTCTTGGGACACAAATATAACTGGAGCATAAGCAGTTGATTATGTGACTTACTTAGTCACTCTATTTAGGTCAGTGAACTTGTCTGGTAATTTGTTCTTTAATATTGGTAAATGAATTATACTTTTAACTTCTATTTCATAGTTTATAGTCTGAGGATCAAGATGACATGATAATTCATTTCACTTTTCACTTTTCAACTGCTTGTTATCTCCCCCTAATGTTGGGAACATTCAATTATTAAAGTGAAAACCAATGAGCCATAAACGAATTTTTCTCACTAATGGCTTTAAGTATTTAATCATAGACGATTATTTGTACCCAACATATTCTCAAACTTTTTATAAGTCCCATCTTTGTGCGGTGTGGTGGATGAGTTTCAATATGTATCGCACAACCAAAATCTTTGATGAGACATCTTTGGTTCCTGACCAAAAACCAACTGTATGGGGAGAACTATAACTTATTGGCTTGATGTGAATTGATGGTACTATATATAAAATTACATGTACCTAAATGAACTTTTGCTCCTCTCATGATCATTGGCTTTGTAACCAATAGTAGACGTTTAGTGATCATCTCAACAATAACACTTATTCATGATCGTTAATAACTTGGGAATCAAATTCACTATTATCAAATAAATATACTAATCTGGATTAATATGTTTGCTATCACATTAGCTAAGCCACAATCACACAAGCTTGAGGTTGTGGATTTGATAACCATTTAGACGATGCATCGATTTCAGAATACTAAATGGTATCATGTCAGGATACACATATTCCCTTATTATTTCCAAAATATTTAGGGATCTAAACCATACTTTAGTTGGTATATCATTAACTTCCCTTGAGAGCAAATATTGCATGTGTAAGTACCATGAAGAATCTTCTAGTTCTTTGATATTTTTCACATCATCTAGACTCGGTATGGTCTAACCGGTCATGCCAATCATTAAATGATTATGAACCATAAACTTCGGGTTTGTGATCATCATATATGCTATTAGTTGCACTCGTGTTTGTTCAATACACAAATAAAAATACAAGAGAATAACAATTATTATTTCAATCATTCATATTATAACATGTTTTCCATATTTTATTCTCGTATAATCACTCCCTTATATTGCCACTTCTTGTGGTCGATATAAACATGGTTGAGGATCATTACAGTTTCCTCATTTACTATGATCATGACCTTTATAACGATCAATTTATAGTCATCGCAATATAAACATGGTTGATCTCATTACATGAGCATCATTCCTCAATTACCATGATCACGATCTTTGCACTAATTATTATATCATCACATTTTATTCAAGGAATAATCATAGAACATTCATGGTGACATTATTACAATTTCCTTAGTTATTACATGATTGTGACCTTTCACTGATCGTTATAACATTACATTCACTTTAGGGAATGGATAGCTCCACACAACTTTTATTCTGGTAATAACCATGAATATTCTTTAATAATATTGCTAGTTTATGAGCATATGATCATATATGTACTACTTGCACTATGTTTTATGTGCACATTGTTTGTATACTAAACATATAAAATATGAGACAACATCGTATTAGCAACTCAAACTTTCAACACTTTATTCTCATATGATCACTCTCTTTATTCACCTCTTTTGGTAGTCTATCTTGTTATTAGCATGACCATCATTACACGTTTTATAATCGATTTCATTATTAATGTAACACCTCGAAAAAATTACGTCCAATAATGCATTGACACGTGTCATGGGCATTGGATATGTGAAAACATACTTTAGAGGGACTAAAGTTGACAAACAGTGAAAACTATGGAACATAAGGGTCCAAAGTGTCAACAATGGATAAATAGACTCTATAATAACCCTACATGGTGTTTATAACCCTAAACGGATAGATCATGGATCATACGAAGCGGAAAATGCACGAAAGTGAGGAATTACAAACTACAGGGACTAAAAGTGTCAACATGTTGAATTTATACCTCTGAGTGATCTTTTAGCAGCCCCGAAGCTTTGTAATGCTAGAATATACTCACTAGAATATGTGGTAAAAATTTCATGAAGTTTCGTTATCGTATGAGAAAGTTATGGCCAAAACCGTACTTGAGGGGTTAAAAGCGTCAACGTCGAATTTCATGACTTTTCGGGTGAGCGCAAAGTTAACCGAGAACTTTACCATGTTGGTAAAAGTCCCAAGGTTCCTAAAAATCAAGTTTGAGGGTTTACGAGTCAAGATAAACGGCAATAACCTCGCGTGCGAAGAACAGGGACCAAAACTGCAACATTTAACAAATGTTTGGGAGCTGCAGACCCCAGGCGGCCCGCCTGGGCTGCCTTACGCGGGCCGCGACCCGTGCCCAGATGCAGAAACTCGCGAACAGTGGCTTCTAGGTCCGATTTTTGAGTGGTTTACAGCTTGCATCACCTCCCAAATGCTCCAATCACCTTCCATGCATGTAAGGACACCTGGGGACTTCTCACAACACCTGAAACCACTTTAAATCTGATCAAAATCACTACAATTGAGGTCTTGTGTTAGAAACAAGAACACTAGCAACCTTCAAAAATTCACAAGGCATCTCCAGGAGCTTTCTGATCGACAAGGCTACTACAAAGTGCTATCTAAGCTTCATTAGGACTCTTGTAAGCATCCATAACTTCCTCTAATTCGTTCTAGCATAGATTATTAGCCAAAAGTCAATCCGTAGTAAATATAGTTTGACTTTTCGATTCAACGAAGATGGCTCTGTCATTTCTCAAATTGAAACTACTTACAAGTTGGTATTTATGTGGGAAACAAACCCTCAAAAGGGTATTCTCTGATTCCCACTCTAAGCATGCTATTTGTCGAGTCAAAGTTGTTCTTAAAAAGTCAACAGAACTTGTTTTTGTAAAATCTAGCATAAATGGAAATGTAGATGACATGCAATCAGTTTGATCATCAAAAATAACTTTATAATGAATGTAAGAATATGTTTTATCATGATCAACTCGACAATCTTTAGTATAAGCCCGGATTGGAACCGAAAGTCTTACAAAACGACTTTTTCTTTGACTCTCGATTCGGATCCGTGCATGCATGTTTGAGATCTGCATTAGAGCTTATTTTGGACCATTTTTATTTATGTATAACTCTCTGGAATTTTACAACTTGATTCCATGCTTAACCGATTCATATGCATGTTTCCGATTTATGCTTAAAGTTGACTATTTTGCCCTTTTTGCTATAAAACGTGATTTTTGGAAAAGTGAAAGAGTAGAAACCTTTATTACTAATTTATAAACTTGCACCGAAAATTTGATATCAGTTGGAGGTCCAGATTTAAAGTTATGGCCGATATCGTAAAACTAAAGCTTTATATTAAATAAACGGCGCATTTAGCGTATAACCTATTTAAGGTCACGTTTTGATATAAAACTTTTACCCACTGATGTTATATAATATTTTGGGATTTTTGAAGATTTTTATTTAATTTTTGGCTGATCGTATCATAGGTCTCTAAGTTGATTCGGTTAATACCGGTTTTGACCTTTTAAGCCATAAAATGAGTTTTATGCATCCTTTTGACCCCAAACCTTTTTCTACTGATTTTATTTGTTAAATAAGTTATTTTGAGCATTCTGGAAATATAAAAATCTTAGCTTTCTTTTGAAAACCCGGAAACGGCTCTAAATCGCCTTTCTAAGCGTTTTTAACGCATAGTATGCGTTATACCCATATTAAACATATAAGGATTATACCTACTGATGTATTTAGCATACTTTTATAAAATAACAGTAAGTATAAGTTTTTGAACTCAGATTTCCAGTTTTGACATTTTTAGCCCTTGTGAAATTACCAAAATACCCCTAAGGTGCATAGTTTGATTTTAAATGATAAGTTTTGTATATGGGTCATACCCTACTGTTATAATATGTCAAATTAAGTATATTTACTGTATAAATCAGACCTGTAACTCAGATTTCCAATTTAACTCTTTTATAATCTTTTAAATGACCAAAATGCCCTTATAAGGCATAAATTGAGTTTAAATTCATTCGGGGCATAATGGAACATAAATTGCTGATATTATATCATATTTAAAGTATATTATCTCAGGGAACTTGCATATGACTCTTTTGGCTACCCGTAACGCTCTTTTAGCGCTCGGTTCGGTTTATGTAACTAGTTTGCATAAATTGACCGAAACGGGTCAAACGTTATCATTTTTGTCTCAAAATCCAGAATGTATTTAGTATACCCATATTATACAAGTATTCAAACTTGTCGGGTCTAAATCACATTCTATCCGGTCTTCGCTTAATCGTGCGCTTGAACCGTATCGTCCTTAAAACTAACCGGTCTAAGCGTAGGCTTACATAAAGACCCGTTAGGAATCTAATAGGTTATTATAAACCTTTGTTCCAGAATAGGAGGCCCAGTAAAAGCTACCCTCACTTGCCAATTGTGATTCATACTTACTCAGGTAAATACTTTTAACTTATTTTCCCTATACGGGCTTGGGGTAAGGTATATAAAATACCGCTTGGTCCGGCATCGAATCATTTAATCGTATAGTGGTTAAATCCATTGAGATGACCCTGTTTTGAATGTGTTTTATTACTTGAAGCCTTTGGGGGGTTAATGACCATGTCCCGGATATCCTTGGCATTATCTTACGAGATGGCCACGACCTGAGCACGGGGTGTAGGCGTACACCCGTCAGTGTATAACTCTATATTGTGGTGTGTCTATTAATCTTTAACCCGGTCTACGGATCGGGCTACTGAACGCGGAGTAACATGTAAATCCATTACAAGTTTATATTGCATAATTATCCCAAGTTATAAAAAATATTTTATGCCATGTGCATTTAAATCAATTTTCAATCATTTTCAAAATGAGTCAGTTAATTTGTATTTACCAGTGTAAACTGACGTATTTTCCCAAAAGGTTAAGTGCAGGTACTACACGAAATAGGCTGGCTGTCTTCTAGAGCGTCCACAATAAGTCTCGCAAACTTGGATGACAATAAACTGTTGAACAATATCTTATTTTATCTTGATCCGCCTGTGGATCCGTTTCAACTATCAGTGATATTTAATATTACATTTTATTAAAGTTGAAATGAATCTATCTTTGCTTCCGCTGTGCATTATTATATTGTGTTGTTTGTCTATGATGATGCCAACTACGTCACCATACCCTCCACCGGGCCCACCGGTGACACGTGGAAATTGGGGGGTGTGACAGGTTGGTATCAGAGCCAACTCTGAGTGAATTAAACACTAGCCTTCTGTGTTTAATCTCAGTTACACAATTGCACATTCCTCGATTTTCGAGTCTAGACAAAGAACTTAGGAAATGTTCAAATTTCTTTTATTTTCTAACTTTGTCTTATATATATTTTGTTGTGCCACTTGTTTGATTTTTGACAGGTTCAAAATGCCGCCACGTGTAAGAGGAAGGGACGAGGAGCATTCGCAACCTCTCATGACCATGAAGCTGGACCGTCGCATAGGCGAACCCCTTCAGGACCCCAAAACACTGATGCCCGAGATCTTTGGAGATCGTTCGCTGAACCCGCCAGGCACTCAGCATCACTGAGTACCTCACTTTCCCTACCACACTCTTTTGGGCCTCATTCTGAAAATGAGCCCCACAACTCCCACCAATCCTACATTCCTCTTCACCAGTCACCTTATGATTACCCAGCACCTGTCTATCAGGGCCTGTACAACCCTGATGATTACTTGGGAGAACCAGTGGGTCATAACCCACTTGGACCTGAAGACCACTTCCCGGGGGGCAACGAGATGGAGGTCGATGAGGATACCGACCCTTCCATGCCGCAGTCCGGAACACCGAACCACCCCATCGAGATCTCTGATGGGTCACCGTTATTGGGATCACCTTACAATGGTCCCGACAGTTTCGAGGAGAGATTCAAGCAGCACGACTGGGTTTTTACCCCTAGTTACCATAACTCTCCCATGCACCAGTCCTACCACAGCTCTCCCTTGCACTCCCAGCATCACTCCCAGCAGCAGCTTCAGCAGCAGCAGGACCCTTCTGAGGGTTTCTGGCGCGACGTAGTCACTCCGCCGCCGCCACCACCTCCGGTTTTGCCTCCTCCACCTCAGAGGCGAAGGGGAAGGAACGCCCGGATGTCCACACGAGGAGGGATACGCATCGGCACCCCTCCGCATTCTGGTAGCAGCCAATATTCGCCTCTTCACGAGGAGCCAGAGATGGGAGAATCTTCGCATTCCGTTTCAGAAGTTACTTCTGCGCCTATCGCGCCACTGCTACCGCAGAACTTTGGAGAGCCAATCCCGGCTTATGCTAGCGCAGCACCGTTCAATCCTTTCGAGCCGACTTTTCCCCCAGGTTATGACTATATAGGGGATCCCTACTGGATAGCTTCGGGCTACAACCCTCTCAATCAGGAGGGTGCTTTTGGAGGTCCCTGGGCTACGGGACAATCAACTTTTGGATACCCACCGCATGGATACCAGCAGCCGCAGCCTCCTCAACCACCGCAGTATCAGCCACCGCCGCCGGCGCCGATGATGTCGCCACCGCAAGTTCAAGAAATCCTTCAGGGGATAAACGACGTGCGACGTGAATTGCGACATGAAATGCGGGAAGATCGCCGACATAACCGCGGAATGTTTAAGAAGATGGTTGACTTGATCAAAGGAAAGAGCAAGAAGGATTATTAAATCCTTTGTTTGTTAGCTTATTTACTCATGTCCCTGCGAGGACATTTATTCTGTACTCTGCCTCTGCGTGGGCATATTTCCCTTCCTGTTCTACCCCTGCGTGGGTATGTTGTTTCTGTTCAACCCCTGCGTGGGTTTGTTTGTGTGTTATTTGGTTTAGCCCCTGCGTGGGCATGTTATTTGAGTAAAAGTCCCGTTTAGGGCAAAGTTGTACTAGTCTACTTTATTTAAAATGGTTAATTTAAGTTTTTCATTTTATCTATATGCATGATTATAATATACAAATAAATGAAAAATATCAATTATTATCTTGATTCACCATTTTAATAAGAATCTTAAAAAGGTAAAACCTAGCTTGAATGTCATATTAAAGACCTGGCCAATATGGTAGAACCTGTTTAAAAAGATTCGACTCTTTGTTAACATCTGAAAACATGTTAACATTCTTGGCTAGCGTGATCTGTAAAATCACACATGTCACCCTTTTAATAAATTGTCCAAAATTATATTGTATACATGTCTGATTATGACTTGATGCCTACGGGTTATGACTAATGTCATATAAAACAAAAAGGCAGCCATGGTTTATAGACTCCCTGCCAAGCAAAGGATTATTTGTTTTAATTATACAATTCTAATCCTATAAAAATTCTAAATTTAAAATTTAGAAGTTTGTCCAAGTGACTAAGCCTATTGTGCCAATATATATATCTCATTCTATGATAAAGTTGCTAATAAAAGTCCTGAATGAAATTAACTAAATTAACTAATATGGCTTTTATTACCATGGTTAATAAATCGTCAAGAACGATAATACTGTTAGGTTTCTAAATAGACCTTGTCCTTACTTTTATGTAGCTCCTAAAGCTACATGGCCAAGTCGGAAGAAACAAACAGTCATTCTGAGGAAAACCCAGATAATACTAAGATTCATGTAACTGGTGCGGAGCTACAAGCACTGGTAGAAAATGCTGTTGCCAAGGCCATTGATAGGCAATTCAGGGAATCGAGCGGGACTCGAAGTAGGACCCGAACCGTACCACGTTCCAAATCCAAGAATCATTCAGAGGCTCATAGCAAGCCGCCCTCTAAGAATGATGTATCAAAGAAAGATGAGCCAAAGAAGAATGATGAGGATAACCACTCCTCTAACCACAGCAGTATCCCGAAACAGGAGATCAAGCAGAAACAGGAAACGCACAGCAAGTCCTGTACGTATAAATATTTCGTCTCATGCAAACCCAGAGATTTTACTGGGGAGAAAGGAGCGGTCGACTGTATGACCTGGTTAGATGAGATGGATACAGTTGTAGATATCAGCGGGTGTGCTGATCGGGATGTGGTGAAATACGTGTCCCAATCATTCAAGGGGGACGCACTGGCGTGGTGGAAATCTCTCTTACAAGCTGCCGGAAAGGCCACCCTTTACAGTATGTCATGGGATCAGTTTGTAGCCCTGATCAAAGAAAATTTCTGCCCACAACACGAAGTTGAAAGGATTGAATCAGATTTCGTATCCCTGGTGATGAAGAACCTAGACTGCCAGGCATACCTTACCACTTTCAACACTCTATCTCGATTAGTGCCATACTTGGTAACTCCTGAGCCAAGAAGGATTGCCCGTTTTATTGGGGGTTTGGCGCCTGAGATTAAGGCAAGCGTTAAGGCATCGAGGCCTACGACGTTCAGATCAGTAGCTGATCTATCTCTCTCTCTCACCCAGGATGTAGTCAGGTTGAGAGCTCTTAAGAACTCGGAGGAGAATAAGAGGAAACGTGAGGACGACACCTCACGAAGATCGGAGAAAAGACACCGAGGGAATAACGACCACAGGAAGGGTCGGGATTTAAGAGAGATGGGCAACAATCAGGAGAGAAGCCCAGATGCAAAACTTGCAGGAAGAACCACTTTGGGAAGTGTCGATTTGAGTCGAAATCCCAGTCTCACGCAAAACAATGTGGAATCTGCAAATCCACAGACCATAAAACCTTGGAATGCAAGAAGCTAAAGGATGCAACTTGTTATGGTTGCAATGAGAAAGGGCACATCCGGCCTAATTGCCCAAAGAACGCTAAGAAAGCCGATGATGGAAAGAAGACCAATGCAAGAGTCTTCAAGATGGACGCTAAGGAAGCAGTTCAAGATGACAACGTCATTACAGGTACTTTTCTTGTAAATGATGTTTTTGCTAGAGTATTATTTGATTCAGGAGCAGATAAGTCATTTGTAGATGATAAGTTCTGTAAGTTGTTAAACCTACCTGTTAAAACCTTAAGTGTGAAGTATGAGGTGGAATTAGCCGATGGAACCATAGAAACCGCCTCAACTGTTTTAGATGGATGTGTTATATCCATTAGGAATCATTCTTTCCCACTATCCTTGCTTCCCTTTAAGCTAGCTGGATTCGATGTAGTGATAGGCATGGATTGGTTATCGCGTAACCAAGCCCAGATTCTGTGCAACAGAAAGCAAGTGGTAGTTAAGACTCCGTCTGGTGAGTCACTTACTATCCAAGGAGATACCCAGCATGGATTGCCTGAGCAAGTGTCCATGCTCAAGGCATCCAGATGTCTGCAGAAAGGTTGTGTCATTTATATGGCACAAGTTACTATTGATGAGCCAAAGCCGAAGATCGAAGACATCCCTGTCATCTCAGAATACCCTGAAGTATTTCCGGAAAAACTCCCCGGTTTACCACCGGATAGGCAAGTGGAGTTTCGAATAGACATCATTCCGGGTGCAGCGCCAGTAGCGAGAGCACCATATAGGTTAGCACCGACGGAAATGAAGGAGTTAAGGACGCAGTTAGATGATCTGTTAGCTAAAGGTTTTATTAGACCTAGCTCGTCTCCTTGGGGAGCGCCAATTTTGTTTGTCAAGAAGAAGGATGGATCGATGCGTCTGTGCATCGATTACCGCGAGCTTAATAAAGTCACTATCAAGAATAGATATCCTTTGCCCAGGATCGACGATCTGTTCGATCAATTGCAAGGAGCAAGCTACTTTTCAAAGATCGACCTGAGGTCAGGCTATCACCAGTTGAAGGTCAAGGATGAAGATGTACACAAGACAGCGTTTAGGACTCGTTATGGACATTACGAGTTCCTAGTGATGCCTTTTGGGCTCACTAACGCACCAGCCGCATTCATGGATCTCATGAATCGCGTCTGCAAGCCTTATCTAGATAAATTCGTTATCGTCTTTATTGACGACATCCTTATCTACTCGAAGAACCAAGCTGACCATGAGAAACACCTTCGTTGTATTCTCAAACTTCTACATCATGAGAAACTTTATGCCAAATTCTTAAAGTGTGAATTTTGGCTTCGAGAGGTCCAATTCCTTGGACATGTGGTAAGCGAGCGTGGTATCCAAGTGGATCCCGCTAAGGTAGAAGCAGTTATGAATTGGCAGGAGCCAAAGACTCCTACCGAGATTCGCAGTTTCCTAGGATTAGCAGGATACTATAGGCGATTCATCGAGAACTTTTCGAGGATTGCTGCGCCCCTAACTTCGTTGACTCGTAAGAAGATTAAGTTTGATTGGGGCCCTAAGCAGCAGTAATCCTTTGACATTTTGAAGAAGAAGTTAAGCAATGCACCAGTGCTAACATTGCCTGATGGTATAGAAGAATTCGTGGTGTATTGCGATGCGTCACACACTGGTATGGGATGTGTACTCATGCAAAGAGGCAAGGTCATTGCCTACGCTTCACGACAGCTAAAGGTGCACGAGAAGAACTACACCACCCACGACTTGGAATTGGGTGCCGTTGTATTTGCATTGAAACTGTGGAGACACTACTTGTACGGAACCAAGTGCATGATTTATTCGGATCACAAGAGCCTTCAGCACTTGTTCAATCAGAAGGAATTGAACATGCGACAAAGGCGATGGATGGAAACTTTAAATGATTACGACTGTGAGATAAGATACCATCCAGGCAAGGCAAATGTAGTTGCCGACGCCTTAAGCAGAAAAGAAAGAGTGAAACCGATCAGAATCAATGCCAAGTGCATTGAAATAAGGAATAATTTGAACGAAAGGGTGTTAGCTGCACAGAAGGAAGCTGTGTTGGAAGCTAACTATCCTGAAGAGAAGTTAGGAGTAACTGAGGAGCAGTTATCCTACGACAAAGATGGAATGCTAAGACTGAACGGACGAATATGGGTTCCAGTTTATGGAGGACTTCGGGATGTTATCCTCCAGGAAGCCCACAGCTCTAAATATTCCGTTCATCCTGGAGCTGATAAGATGTACCAGGATCTAAAGGCAAACTACTGGTGGATTGGTTTGAAAAAGTCCGTAGCAGAGCATGTAGCTAAATGTTTGACTTGTGCGCAAGTCAAAGCTGAGCACCAGAAGCCGTCAGGTTCGCTTCAACAACCTGAGATTCCCACATGGAAATGGGAAATGGTGACAATGGATTTCATCACCAAGTTGCCAAAGACGAGAAAAGGAAATGATACCAT
This sequence comes from Helianthus annuus, assembly GCF_002127325.2. Taxonomy (NCBI): domain Eukaryota; kingdom Viridiplantae; phylum Streptophyta; class Magnoliopsida; order Asterales; family Asteraceae; genus Helianthus; species Helianthus annuus. The sequence continues at coordinate 29,332,455 of NC_035449.2, read as the reverse complement.
ATGGGTCATAGTAGATAGACTGACGAAGTCAGCTCATTTTCTTCCCATTAAGGAAACTTACAGCTCTGACATGTTAGCTCAATTGTATGTTGATAAGATTGTAGCGCTACATGGTATACCTGTATCTATTATCTCCGATAGAGATACTAGATATACGTCTCATTTTTGGAAGAGTTTCCAACAATCATTGGGCACGCGTTAAATTTTAGTACGGCTTATCATCCTCAGACTGATGGTCAGAGTGAGCGTACTATTCAAACTCTGGAAGACATGCTTCGTGCATGTGCGATCGATTTGGGTGGTAGTTGGGATAAGAACCTACCACTAATTGAATTCTCCTACAACAATAGCTACCACACCAGCATAAAAGCTGCGCCTTTTGAGGCCTTATACGGTAGAAAGTGTAGATCGCCCACTTGTTGGGCAGAAGTTGGAGATGTCCAACTATCAGGACCAGAAATCGTTTTTGAGACGACGGACAAGATCGTTCAGATTCGTGATCGTTTGAAAGCTGCCAGGGACAGGCAGAAGAGTTATGCGGATCCTAAGCGCAAAGATTTTCACTTTGATGTAGGTGATAAAGTGTTGCTTAAAGTATCGCCCTGGAAGGGGGTGATGCGATTTGGTAAGAAAGGCAAGCTAAGCCCGAGATATATAGGACCTTTCGAGATTGTCGAACGTGTCGGGTCAGTTGCTTATAAGTTAAACTTGCCTGAAGAACTTAGCGCTATACATAATGTGTTCCACATCTGTAATCTGAAGAAGTGTTTCGCTGACGAATCACTGGTCATACCGCATACGGATATACACATAGATGAGAGTTTGAAGTTCGTGGAAAAACCATTGTCGATTGAGGATCGACAGGTTAAGAAGCTCCGAAGAAAGTACATACCTATTGTTAAGGTCAAGTGGGATGCCCGTAGAGGTCCCGAATACACATGGGAAGTGGAATCCACGATGAAGGAAAAATATCCTCATTTGTTCCAGTAAATCTCGAGGTCGAGATTTCTTTTAAGGGGGTGAGGATGTAACACCTCGAAAAAATTACGTCCAATAATGCATTGACACGTGTCATGGGCATTGGATATGTGAAAACATACTTTAGAGGGACTAAAGTTGACAAACAGTGAAAACTATGGAACATAAGGGTCCAAAGTGTCAAAAATGGATAAATAGACTCTATAATAACCCTACATGGTGTTTATAACCCTAAACGGATAGATCATGGATCATACGAAGCGGAAAATGCACGAAAGTGAGGAATTACAAACTACAGGGACTAAAAGTGTCAACATGTTGAATTTATACCTCTGAGTGATCTTTTAGCAGCCCCGAAGCTTTGTAATGCTAGAATATACTCACTAGAATATGTGGTAAAAATTTCATGAAGTTTCGTTATCGTATGAGAAAGTTATGGCCAAAACCGTACTTGAGGGGTTAAAAGCGTCAACGTCGAATTTCATGACTTTTCGGGTGAGCGCAAAGTTAACCGAGGACTTTACCATGTGGGTAAAAGTCCCAAGGTTCCTAAAAATCAAGTTTGAGGGTTTACGAGTCAAGATAAACGGCAATAACCTCGCGTGCGAAGAACAGGGACCAAAACTGCAACATTTAACAAATGTTTGGGAGCTGCAGACCCCAGGCGGCCCGCCTGGGCTGCCTTACGCGGGCCGCGACCCGTGCCCAGATGCAGAAACTCGCGAACAGTGGCTTCTAGGTCCGATTTTTGAGTGGTTTACAGCTTGCATCACCTCCCAAATGCTCCAATCACCTTCCATGCATGTAAGGACACCTGGGGACTTCTCACAACACCTGAAACCACTTTAAATCTGATCAAAATCACTACAATTGTGGTCTTGTGTTAGAAACAAGAACACTAGCAACCTTCAAAAATTCACAAGGCATCTCCAGGAGCTTTCTGATCGACAAGGCTACTACAAAGTGCTATCTAAGCTTCATTAGGACTCTTGTAAACATCAATAACTTCCTCTAATTCGATCTAGCATAGATTATTAGCCAAAAGTCAATCCGTAGTAAATATAGTTTGACTTTTCGATTCAAAGAAGATGGCTCTGTCATTTTTCAAATTGAAACTACTTACAAGTTGGTATTTATGTGGGAAACAAACCCTCAAAAGGGTATTCTCTGATTCCCACTCTAAGCATGCTATTTGTCGAGTCAAAGTTGTTCTTAAAAAGTCAACAGAACTTGTTTTTGTAAAATCTAGCATAAATGGTAATGTAGATGACATGCAACCAGTTTGATCATCAAAAATAACTTTATAATGAATGTAAGAATATGTTTTATCATGATCAACTCGACAATCTTTAGTATAAGCCCGGATTGGAACCGAAAGTCTTACAAAACGACTTTTTCTTTGACTCTCGATTCGGATCCGTGCATGCATGTTTGAGATCTGCATTAGAGCTTATTTTGGACCATTTTTATTTATGTATAACTCTCTGGAATTTTACAACTTGATTCCATGCTTAACCGATTCATATGCATGTTTCCGATTTATGCTTAAAGTTGACTATTTTGCCCTTTTTGCTATAAAACGTGATTTTTGGAAAAGTGAAAGAGTAGAAACCTTTATTAATAATTTATAAACTTGCACCGAAAATTTGATATCAGTTGGAGGTCCAGATTTAAAGTTATGGCCGATATCGTAAAACTAAAGCTTTATGTTAAATAAACGGCACATTTAGCGTATAACCTATTTAAGGCCACGTTTTGATATAAAACTTTTTACCCACTGATGTTATATAATATTTTGGGATTTTTGAAGATTTTTATTTAATTTTTGGCTGATCGTATCATAGGTCTCTAAGTTGATTCGGTTAATACCGGTTTTGACCTTTTAAGCCATAAAATGAGTTTTATGCATCCTTTTGACCCCAAACCTTTTTCTACTAATTTTATTTGTTAAATAAGTTATTTTGAGCATTCTGGAAATATAAAAATCTCAGCTTTCTTTTGAAAACCCGGAAACGGCTCTAAATCGCCTTTCTAAGCGTTTTTAACGCATAGTATGCGTTATACCCATATTAAACATATAAGGATTATACCTACTGATGTATTTAGCATATTTTTATAAAATAACAGTAAGTATAAGTTTTTGAACTCAGATTTCCAGTTTTGACATTTTTAGCCCTTGTGAAATTACCAAAATACCCCTAAGGTGCATAGTTTGATTTTAAATGATAAGTTTTGTATATGGGTCATACCCTACTGTTATAATATGTCAAATTAAGTATATTTACTGTGTAAATCAGACCTGTAACTCAGATTTCCAATTTAACTCTTTTCTAATCTTTTAAATGACCAAAATGCCCTTATAAGGCATAAATTGAGTTTAAATTCATTCGGGGCATAATGGAACATAACTTGCTGATATTATATCATATTTATAGTATATTATCTCAGGGAACTTGCATATGACTCTTTTGGCTACCCGTAACGCTCTTTTAGCGCTCGGTTCGGTTTATGTAACTAGTTTGCATAAATTGACCGAAACGGGTCAAACGTTATCATTTTTGTCTCAAAATCCAGAATGTATTTAGTATACCCATATTATACAAGTATTCAAACTTTTCGGGTCTAAATCACATTCTATCCGGTCTTCGCTTAATCGTGCGCTTGAACCGTGTCGTCCTTAAAACTAACCGGTCTAAGCGTAGGCTTAAATAAAGACCCGTTAGGAATCTAATAGGTTATTATAAACCTTTGTTCCAGAATAGGAGGCCCAGTAAAAGCTACCCTCACTTGCCAATTGTGATTCATACTTACTCAGGTAAATACTTTTAACTTATTTTCCCTATACGGGCTTGGGGTAAGGTTTATAAAATACCGCTTGGTCCGGCATCGAATCATTTAATCGTATAGTGGTTAAATCCATTGAGATGACCCTGTTTTGAATGTGTTTTATTACTTGAAGCCTTTGGGGGGTTAATGACCATATCCCGTATATCCTTGGCATTATCTTACGAGATGGCCACGACCTGAGCACGGGGTGTAGGCGTACACCCGTCAGTGTATAACTCTATATTGTGGTGTGTCTATTAATCTTTAACCCGGTCTACGGATCGGGCTACTGAACGCGGAGTAACATGTAAATCCATTACAAGTTTATATTGCATAATTATCCCAAGTTATAAAAAATATTTTATGCCATGTGCATTTAAATCAATTTTCAATCATTTTCAAAATGAGTCAGTTAATTTGTATTTACCAGTGTAAACTGACGTATTTTCCCAAAAGGTTAAGTGCAGGTACTACACGAAATAGGCTGGCTGTCTTCTAGAGCGTCCACAATAAGTCTCGCAAACTTGGATGACAATAAACTGTTGAACAATATCTTATTTTATCTTGATCCGCCTGTGGATCCGTTTCAACTATCAGTGATATTTAATATTACATTTTATTAAAGTTGAAATGAATCTATCTTTGCTTCCGCTGTGCATTATTATATTGTGTTGTTTGTCTATGATGATGCCAACTACGTCACCATACCCTCCACCGGGCCCACCGGTGACACGTGGAAATTGGGGGTGTGACAATTAATCTGATCATCATACCATTTTTCAGTTACATCCATGATCACAATAATCAATATGTAGTCACACTCACTTCGAAGAACGAAGGAAAGCCAAAAAATGTTTCATAGCTTTTCATTATATGAAATCATTTCAAACTTTTTATTTGATATTGATACTTAAAGAGTATATCTAAGGTGTGACCAATGGAAAACTTTATCTTATTTTTCCTTAAAAACAATCTTCTTTACTCATTAATATATAATTTGAGAAAAACTTACATGACCGACTTGTATAAGATTTATTGGTCAACATATGACGACCTTTCAGAGAGTATGACACACTTTGAATGTCATACGTGAACATATTTATAATATTTTATTAGAGTAATGATAAATCACAAATTTTGGTTTTTCATTTGCTTAATTTATCCAAAAAAATATCTACATACTAACAATATATAACATATATTACAAAGTTAAATCAAGTAATACATAACATTATAACATGTTATCAAATAAAACAAGGTTATAATAAAACCTTATGAGATAATAATATGTCATCACATTCAAGCAAAATATATAAATTATGTATTAACCTATCATAGCATAACCAATCACATGCATATCTTATAATAATATTTGTTGCTCTCACATTAAAAAAATAGAAACATCTATAAAGTATATTCAATACGAAATAAAGAAACCTACTAGTTACACCAAATAATATGTGATAATATCATGCACAATTATAAACTTCTTAGTTGATTTAGTTGATATTGAAATATTATGCAATTCAGTTAACACATGTTACAAAATAGTTTTGGTTCATGAATCAACAATTTGAAAAAATGCGCTTTACGTATAATAAAAACTAATATCGACTCAGAATATGTTTATATGGTTTGATTATTCTTATCATTTAAGGCATGTGCTATTAATGTACAAACAAGACAAATAGATTAACAATAATTTTCTAAAGTTACATATTTTGTCTAAACATAAGATAGAAACCAATATATGTGTGAGAATACAACTCCATGTTTATCTAATAGCAAAGACCTTTAAAATAATATACTGATTTAATTTTGTATACAATAAATAAATACGATGCTTAGCTTGATAGCGAGTTCTTATCCCATAATTAAAAGTATAAAGTAATTAAGCTTAAGTAAGATAAAGTATATCTTGAGAACAAAAATACTGAGTTATATGCCATACAAAAATAACTTAATTATATAGACATAAAGCAAGATTCATTAAATAATATAATAAAATTAAATAATTGAAACCTTTCATTGAAACTTTTCATATTAATACTACAATTAAAAAAACCTAAGATAATGAATATTCATTTATATGTTGTGATAAATCCAATTTAATAATACCAATGGTAACTTTTCATCTTCTAATTTAATAATACTAATGGAAACTTATCATCTTCTAATTTAATAATACTAATGGAAACTTTTTCATTTTTCCAATGAGAAAACTTAAAAGAAATTCGAGTGGGTTTTAAACCGATCAAACAATAAATATTCACGGTTGTAAAGAAACCCACATCATATCAAACTGGTCAAAATAACACAATAATAAAGACAATGCAAAGTGGTATAGATATACATTTAACCTTAATCTAACGCTAGAAACAAAGGTGTACCCATGTTTCTAGTTTTTATAGATTATACAAAAACATTATAACTTTATTTATTATTTGTTATTTACTATTATTATTGTTATCATTTTTTTTTGGAAGAATGAATAACACATAATTATGTTCAAATAATAATTACAGATTTAACCCAAAAGTTATGAACTACAATATGAGATGAAATTAAACACTTTTTAACGGATTATTTGATTATGATATATCAACAACAAAAACAAACATAAGATTGGCATCGACCCATTGAAGTAAACCAGCGAAAAACTGAACGTGACAAATCAATTGGACGGTCGACTCATATGAAGCAGTTTCTACATTCTAAAATTTTGTAGCATTTCTTTAAGCTCATTTACTCGGGTTCGAAAACACAACAATATTAGTTATATAAATCTCAATCTATCCAAAATTGTATGAATTATAATATGGATTCTTTGAGAGATTTAAGATGATAACAATAACAAGTTAATGACATACCTTACGATAATGTGATCCATCATCAAAAGCAACTCGTGCTGATAACGTGTTGCAAAACAATGGCCTAATAGCAACCAATATATGATGTATATAAACAAGAATTGTAGAAGATCATATAGAGAGAAAGATAGAAAGAAGAACTGAAGAACTCATTCTTATTGATGTATCATACAAATACAATAGCTAGTATTTATAGTGCTTGACATTAATACAAATACAATAAAGAGATGGGAGTTAAGCATGTGGAAAGTCACAATATTCTAATTCATTCATAACACCACAAAATTAATAGACCCAACATATATGATTAAATACAAAAATATAAACGACAAACCGGAATCACCACCATTCTAACCGTTCCATAACTTCCGTCCAAAACCCAACGCGACTATTAGAAACAATAATATCCAAACCACATTTTAACCATACTACGTACACTAATCCGACCAAAAAAACATTTTTTTTATTCTCATATTCTTTCGGTGGTGTACGCACCGTAACACGGCAACTTGAGTTGCCTTATACATTCAATCGACGTGCCGATATAAGACAACCGTTCACTTACTATTTCCTTTTAATCTCTCTCTGTATTTATTATCACTTATTTTACTTTACATCCACATTTATTTTAATCCTCCCGCCTCCAAAGTTTCTCATATTCAACACCTACATTCTACCCTAATTACTTTTAAATGCAACCGATCTTCATTCCTGCCATAAGCAACTTTCCACATTCCTATGAATTTAAGTGTGTACTTGCCTTCCTTGACGAAACAGTTAATAATCTGCCACTAAAACTTAACTTCAATTTTGATACATGATTACCACTATTTATCCAGTTTTTGAATTCATATTAATTAATTAATAATTAATGTGTTTTTCGTAAATATAGAGGATTAGATAATCAATCGCCTTGGGTTGGTGTGTACAGGAGATTGCAAATAGAATCAGGATGTGAAGGAAATAAAGATGGTGGCTGTTGATTTTTAATTTGGGTAGAATGTGGGTGTTGACTTATCAAGCAATATTACAGTTGAAGAATATTGAGCGTTGAAGACCGAAACGTTTAATAATTGCTTGACTTATCAAGAAATTTTTCTTCAAGAGGAGCAGTTGGTTGAACGAAATCTTGAACCAATTATCAAGAGATTTGGCTCTTCGTATAAATCTTGAAGTTTAGTGCCATCGCCGTTGAATTCAAGGAAACGGTGGCTTTGAGGGTTGAAGACCGAAGCGGTGGTTATGGTAATTGTGTTTTGTTCGGTTACTTTTCGGTAGTGTAGTATTTTGGTAATTGTGGTTCAGTGTAGACGACAGTTTTGATTTTGGTTCTTTCGGTGTAAAAGACATTTGGCACCTCGATTTACTCAGGTTTTACATGTTCTCATTTTGTTTTGATTATATGTTGCTTATCATTTAGATTCGGTTTGCTAATGATAAACACCGGCTATAGATGAATCACTATAACCAATTCTCAGTTACGTATTCCATTTTTTGTATTCATATTATACGTTTTTTCATAAATATGTTCATATAGAGGATTAGATAATCAATCGCCTGGGTTGGTGTGTATAGGGGATTGTGAATAGAATCAAGAGTAACTATCAGTTGTTTATATATATATCGCTTATGTTATTTTTCCCTAATGGAAGTCTATATATACATAATTGTGTTTGATTCAATCTCTCTCTCTTTTTTTTTTTGAACGGCCGACATCTCTTTTTTCTTATAATTGGAAATTAGGGGATGTTAGATCAAACGTCGTTTTTTTTTGCTTCATAAGGTAATAGATTTTGTTTGGAAATTATGGGTTCATTTTACCGACTACATACATATTTTAGTGTAAAATTTGCACGTGTTGTCAACTTTTTGTTCATTCTGTATATTTTTCATTATAAATAAATAAATAAATTACAATACTATCTAGATATTGTATGTGTTTACCCTGTATATCAATTTAACACTCTGTTTATGAACCGTGTTTTGATAGATATTTTGATTATTATATTAATCTGTTCTAATATAGATTACTACATTTGATGATTGGTTCTGATTAGTTTCGATCATTTTTTGTTTAATCAGAATTGTTTTAGGTCTTTATGTTTTTTTCTTTTATTTTTTAAATTTAATCGCAATGCAGTTTTTCCAAGACCACTACAAAATTGATAAAGTTGGTATCGAAAAAATAATTACGGTACCAAGTACCTCACGCACTGTGCCTTTCAGTTTGCTATTGGTAATCCATGATTATAATCCGCTTGGTAGATAAATAACTCTTCACACGTGATAAGATAATTCTTGGATTTCATTAATGCTATATCCAAAGTTATCAAATAAATAAATATATATGGGAGATGACATCTAATAGCCTACAACATTCGTTCGATCTATAACCAAGTTATCCTTATTCAAATTTCCGCAGCAACGCGCGGGTTGCGTACACTCGTTCTATACAATAAACAACTACATACAACCGCTTAAGCAAAAAGTAAGCCTCAATTTGCAAGACAAGTTGAAATTAAGGTATAATGGTAGGATTTTAAGCTCTCAAATGAGAGTTAAGTCTAGTAGAGCACCATAGAAAACCGCTAACCGCACTATTTATCAAATGCTCTAGCAAGGGGATTCCATGTTCCCGAGTCTTGAACAACATGGCTTGCCAAAAAAAACAAAGTTGTAATCATTAGACCTTTATCAAGAAAGCAATCCAAGTTAGAGTGACAACCTATATGTACAAGACTCATAATAATACAATACAAGTTGCAATGGAATTTTAGGTGTCTGTTACAACCCAACAAAAGTCGGATGATGAAAGACCCAATTCGAGATGGGGGATCTCCTACAACTTGACTGAACAAGATAATTAAAAACACACGATACATTAATCTAAACAATACGCAGATATTAATAAGATTAGATCAACCCATTCCGGCTATAATTTTGGCCCGCTACTTGCTCCTAGAACTGTTCCCCCAAAAACCCATTCCGGCCAAAATTAAATGAGTCAAATACCCGACTGGAGCTGCCCGCGAGATGTGGGTCAACCCATGGGTTAGTATTAGTGTTCTAGTAACTTGAATCCAAATTCTTCTTAAATGTCAGTTCATGGGTTCGTATTAGTGTTCTAGTAACATGGGTTCGTATTAGTGTTCTAGTAACATGGGTTCGTATTAGTCTGAACCAGAAACCATCCATTTAAAAAGGTCAAATTCAAAAACAATAACAATGAAAAAAGCTGAAAACACAAGTCACCTCATCAATTAAAAGGTTAAAATCAAACGAACTAGCTAGGGCAATTCAAGAACAGAAAACAAAGTCAAAATAACTTCATCAAGGAATCAAAGTAAAAAAGCAAGTGGTGTGTTTGCAAGTTCTCGAATGCTAGTTTAATCTTGCAAACACACCATATAGAACTATCAAACTACACAACTATTTGAAAAACCGATGTAAAAACAAAAATCTTGTTAACCTATACAAATGATGATCTCACAAAAATAGAAAGATTGAACATCATGAATAAAGACAATGTCAACATTTTAGAATATAAATAGACAAAGCAATTCACGCAACAATAATATCCAACGTTTGAGTATGTTTTGGCTATTTTAAGGGGGACATCAGAAATATAAAATGTAATTTAGGTGGTTATCTATTTAGAACACTTCAAAAGTAGGTGACGCTTAACCAAGGTATAGCTATTCCAAAAAGAACCCAGGCTCAAAACAAAACAACATGCATACGATCCAAACTAGAGATAGTGCAATAGAAATCCACCGGTCACAAAATAAGTGGTGACAGAGTAACACAGTAGAATAGAATAGAACCAGATATAACATCCTAAAGCATCATATATATACATACACACACATGATGGTAATCACATGTATAGTCCACCTAAAAAGTAGGAAATATTAACCACTAACCCAAAAAGCTCAGACACATCACTGCCCTCTCCTAAAAATCCCTAACCTTACTCCTACATCTCCACGAACTCCTATCCTGGACCATGTTCTCAGAAAGATGCAACTCTAGCAAACCCTTCCTAATCCGCTAATCCCAAGTCAGTTTGGGCCTTCCTTCTTCTACTCTTAAGTCTTATGATTAAGAAAATAACAACTGATTTGATGCTCTTACTTTTCACTTTCCATAACCAAGCCATAGAAGATCTACAACAATGTTAGGATCTGAGTTTGGATTGATTGTGTTTGTTTGTAATAATTAAACAGTGAATGAATGTAAAAGCAGAGATCTAATGCAGCGGAAATAAAACAAACTTTGTAAACACAATCAAGGAAACAATAGTTTTCATAAAACATGTAAATCTCATTAGAATCGAATGATTATCATCAGAGGATTACATACATGCTTACATACTAAAACTCTCCCTCAGCTCGAGCTCCATGGTTGATCGTACAAGATGATAGAATTGAAGGAGAAAACTCCTTAAATAGAACAGTGCAAACTGTTTTATTTATAGTACACATAAAACCACTGAAGTATCTAAGCTGACGTCACCATGAAAGTGACACATAACAACCTATAACCACCGATCTAGTACAAACACTGTTGTCAAACAGTTGATTACAAAACAAAATGCAAAGACAGATTAAACTACTGTTTCTTCATATGTAACACCTCGAATTTTTGTGTCCAATAATGTGTTAACACGTGTCATTTGTTTACACGTGGCATTGATATTAAATAAAGGACTAATTTTGACAAACCTTGAAAGTATATAAATTCGAGGGTTATAAACGTCAACAAGGGTAAATATACTGTATATAATGCTTGAACCTTCAAACGAATAAATCATAGATCATACAGAAGCGAAACGCGAAAGAAGGTGAGAGATTACAAGCTACAGGGGGTTAACCGTGTCAACATGTTTAATTATACCTCTGAGTGACCCTTTGACGTTCCCAAGGCTTTGTAACGGTATTATACACTCACTAAAATATAATATATAAATTTCGCGAAGTTTCGTTATGAAACGAGAAAGTTACGATCGAATTCGTAGGAGAAGGGTTAAAAGCGTCAATAATGAAAGTTAAGGCTTTCTGAATAATTAATAAACTAACCGGGGACTTAACAACGCGGGTAAATAACACGAGGTCCCTAGTTGTAATTAACCGAGGGCCAAACCGCAAAGTTACCCCTTCAAACCCGAAAGGTCAGGTAAATCATTACGAAAGATTTCGTTATTAATTACCAGGATTTCGTAATCATGACAAAAGATTTAAAATTTCTGAAATCATAACCTCTCGCGGCCCGCGTGAGGTTTTGACTTAAGTTGAGGCGGGCCGCGAGCCACCTCAATTACGCGCCTGATGTTCTAAACTCAGGCGGCCCGCGTAAAAGTGGCATGGAATGTCCATGCGGGCCGCGTGGGACGCCCAGATGCAGAAAACTTGTAACTACTTGCCTCTTGGAGCCTTTGAACGACCAACAACCAATAAATGAGGCATGGGCACCCTATGCTCGACCCATATCACTTAGGGACACCTGCCCATGATCCATGATCAAATGTAGACTGAGTTGTGATGATCTTGAGGTCTTTTTGAACACTATAAATAGCCACACTTGGCTCATAAGTTCACCACACTTCAAACACACTCAACTGATCATTCCAAGAGCTCTCTAGCATTCCTCTGTGTTCTTAAGTCTTTCCTCAAGCTTCTGTAAGTGATCTAACCCTTTGTGGTTTCACATTTCCTTAGTAAATAGCTAAAAACCAAACCGTCGTAAATACGGTTTGACTTTAAAATAAATCAGTGATGGTTCAGTCTTATGACGAATCAAAAGTAGTTTTGAGATGGTATTTATGTGGGTAATAAGCCCCTAAAAGGGTTCCCTCTGATCACCACTCTAACTATGTCAAAAATCGAGTCAAACGCGCACTTAAAAAGTCAACAGAAAGTCGTTTTGCCATTTTATACATAATCTGTAATGTACATGCTATGGAACCTGTTTTGATAATCATAAAACATGATAATAAGTATATAAACTTGTTTGCGCTCGTTTGAATCGACCATTTGCTATATTGAACCGGTTCGGAGCCGAATGTCGCAAAAGTTTGACTTTTGCTTTGACTTCAGTTCTGGCCCGTTTTAGTGAGGTATAGATATGCCTTAGGACCCTCTTAGGACCAGGTCACATGTTGGTATAAACCTCTGTGATCGGTTCATGAGTTATCCGAGTCTTTTACGTGTTTCCGTTAATCGCCTAAAAGTTGACCGTAACGCCATTTTGAAAATAAAACGAGTATTTCGGACACGTGAATGGACCATAACCTTGCTTATTAAATTATAAGCATGTCCTTAAAGTTTCACGTCAATCCGAGGTCTAGAATGAGAGTTATGCTAATTAGCGTAATTTAAATAAACTTTTGTAATAAACGGCGCAATTAGCATAACGCCCATCTAAACCAAGATTTCGTCACCAAAACTTTTACCCACTGTTATAAATTAATATTTTGGGAATTTTAAAGATTTTTAATAATTTTTACCTTGCTCATAACCTGCGGTTATGGCTACGGTTCGGTAAATACCGAATATGCCCTTTTCGGCCAAAACATGAGTTCTACAAGGTCTTTTGACCCAATTCCAGTTGCTACTGGTTCCAAATAATAAATAAAGTATTTTAAGCTTTATAAGCTGTTCGGGAAACTCAGATTTCCTGTAGAACTCGAAAAGCCCTTTAATACTGGTTCCAAATAATAAATAAAGTATTTTAAGCTTTATAAGCTGTTCGGGAAACTCAGATTTCTTGTAGAACTCGAAAAGCCTTTTAAAAGTCTTTAAAATGACCGAAAAGCCCCTACGGGGCATAATATTAACTTAAACTCGTTACGGGCATCACGGGAGGTATCCTACTGATACCACAACCTCTTTGAGGCATATTGACTTAGGAAATAAGCGTAGGACTCTCAGGGTTTTCCGTTTCGCCTATTGCGCGCACGGTTCGGCTTATGAAACTACTTTTCATAAATTAGCCGATACGGGTCAAATAATATTATTTGAGCCCCAAAATCCAGAGTGTGAACCATAAACCCATATAAAACAAGTCTCTGAACTTGTTGGGTCAGAATCACACTCCATTCCCGGTTTTCGCCTTTTCGCGCGATTAAACCATATCTATATATATCGGAACCAACCGGTCTAGGCTACGGCTAATATAAGGACCCGTTAGGATTCTAAGAGGTTAATTAAAACCTTCGTTCCAGATTAGGAGCCCCGGTAAAAGCTATCGGCGATTTAATCGAACTAAGGATATATACTTGCAAAGGTAAATACTTTAACTTATTTCCCCTATATGGGCTTGGGTTACGGTATGTTAATACCGCTTGATTGAGCATTATATCTTTCCATCGCTTAGGTGGTAAATTAAATAATATGATCGGCTCATTTAAACAGTTTTGTTTCTTAAAAGCCTTTGGGGGGTTTAATGACCGTTGTCCCGGATATCCTTGGCATCATTTTACGAAATGGCCACGACCATCGACATCCCGGTGTAGGCGTACACCCGGTATATATTGTCGACATTAAATTAAAAGACGTAGCCGTTGGTTTTTATACTACGGTTTTACGCAATGTGGTGTGTCTATAAATCTTTAACCCCGGCACGACCCGGGCTACTGAACGCATAAAAGAACATGTAAAACGTTCACAAGATTTTAATAATTTTCCCAAGTTATAAAAGAGTTTGTGCCTTGTGCATTCAAATCAAATTTTAATAAACATTTTCAAATGTGTCAGTTGAATGTATTTACCAGTGTAAACTGACGTATTTTCCCCAAAAAGATTAAGTGCAGGTACTATACGAAATGGGCTGGTATAGGCGTCCTAAGCATCATACATAGTCTCGCAAACTCGATGCTGCATCTGAATGAACAATATTTATTATTTTGATCCACTGTGGATATATTCAACTTCTGTAATACATTTGATATTACAACCAGAGGTTGAAGTTTATATATTTATCTTAAGCTTCCGCTGTGCATTATATAATTGTGTGGTTTGACTATATTGTTGCCAACATCGTCACGTTAATCCCCCACCGGGCCCACGGTGAAACACGTGGAAATCGGGGTGTGACAGGTTGGTATCAGAGCCAACATTGAGTGAATTAAACACGATCCTAATGTGTTTAATCTCAATGACACAATTGCACATACTTGAGTCTAGACAAGAACTTAGGACAAATTCGAATTGATATTCCAATTTTGTCTTTTTCTTTTATTATTGGAATTTAAAGTTTTATAAAGCAGGAAAATGCCACCTGTTATATTCCGAGGAAGAGGAAGGGGAAGAAGAGGCAGAGGAGATGTCGTGACACATCACGATAACGAAGCTGGACCATCAGGTACAAGACATCCTTCGATGACAAGGAGCGAAGAACCACAGCGACGAAGAGATCTCTACGAACCAGCGAGGCATTCCACCTCGCACAGCTCGACGCCATCCTACCGGCACTCCTTTGGGCCAAACTCAGAAAATGATCCCAACAACCCACAACCTTCCTTCATACCTCTACAGCGTTCGGTATCGCACCGAAATTACGACGACCCTACTCCATACTTCATAGGTCAGTTTAATCCAGCTGACTACATACAGGAACCTTCAGGCTTTGTTCCACTAGGGCCACAAGATCACTTCTCCGAAGACCATATGGATGAAGATACTGATCCAACTGAACCTGCTCGTGGTACGCCCACGCATCCGATAGAAGTCTCTGATGGGTCATCTTTCCATGGCACACCCTATCAGGGGCCAGACAGTTTCCAAGCGTTATTTGACCGACATGAGTGGTATTACACGCCACCCCAACAGACATCACAACAACCACGACATCCACAGGATCCCTCTGAGGATTCACGCTTTGAGGCAGTTACGCCACCACCTCCGCCACCGGCGCAACCAGTAATGCCTGATCCGCCAAGGCGTAGGAGGACAAATGCTCGTATGTCCACACGAGGAGGAGGGGGTATCCACTTCAGCACCCCTCGACACTCTAGTAGTAGCCACTATCCGCCACTACAAGAAGAAGGACCTTCAAGTCCTATACAGGAGGCGAACTCCGCACCAGCTGCACCAAATTCGCCACCATTTGGGTATGACCAACCCATACCTGCTTACACGGGTCCAACGGCTTACAACCCGTTCGAACCGTCACAAGCACAATACAACTACAATTATGAACGCGACCCATATGTGGTGTCGGCTAGATATAATGCGCGCTACCCTGACGGAGCTCATGGGAACATGGGACCACCGGACTACTCAGCTCATGGGTATCCAATACCTCCCAGACCCCCAGTTCCGCAACAAGCGCCACAACCACGTTTCTCTCCTCCTGAACAGGAAGAGATACTCCATCGACTAGATCGTGTGGAGAGAGAGTTCGAGGAAGAGAAGAAAAGCCACCGAGGATTTCTCAAGGGCTTGGCGAACCTACTAAAGGGCAAAAAGAAGAAACGTGACCATTAGCCCTTAATAGTTGTACTAATGTAATTTCTATTTTGAAATAAGTCCCTGCGTGGACACTTATAGTATTTCAGTCCCTACGTGGACTTATCTTTTAGTCCTTACATGGACACCTATCTTGTATTAGTCCCTGCGTGGACTTGTCACTCATTTTAAACCTCTATGGAGGTATGTACTATTTGAAAGACCCGTTTAGGGCAATATGTAATTGTATTTGAGATTTTGGAATGTATGTTATGAGTTTTGTTTTAATATGTATGAAATAAATCAAAACCATTCCTTTTAAATTGATCTGCCTAAATAAAGAATCTTATGAGTGAAACCTAGCCTGGTGTCTTTTAAGATCCGGTCAAGATGGTAGGACTTAATTAAAAGATTCAGATTCCTTGTTAACCGCTGCAAGCATGTTAACAACCATGGCAGATGTGATTCGTTAAAATCACGCGCGTCATTCTTATACAATAATCCTTTAAGGATTTCAAAGCCCAACTAAATGATTTATAAATCATGGGTTAAATCACCTATGCAAGTGATCAATCGTATTAAAACATCCATTAGTGATGTAGTGCCTACGGGCCAATCTTATTAAAACATCCATTAGTGATGTAGTGCCTACGGGCCAATCTTATTAAAACATCCATTAGTGATGTAGTGCCTACGTGCCAATCTTATTAAAACATCCATTAGTGATGTAATGCCTACGGGCCAATCTTATTAAAACATCCATTAGTGATGTAGTGCCTACGGGCCAACCATACTGAAACATCCATTAGAGGTGTAGTGCCTATGGGCCATAATAATTGTCTTATAAAGACAAAAGGCAGTGGTGGTCTATGACTCTCTGTCAGAAAGAGATAAAAGAACTACGGTTCAAATCTCTATGCCTTTGATTCTCTGAAATCTCGGCTAATAATATAAAACATCCTCGTAATTAGGCTTTATGCCGCCAATGTTATTGATATAGCTGAAATAGGATATATTCAAATCCTAATAATTAATGAGTAATAAGTTAACCAAATATGGTCTCTGTTACCATGGTTGACAAATTGTCATAAAAGACAATTATATAATAATCTCCTAAATAAAATTTTGTTATCTTCTGTAGCAGATTCAAGTTACAATGGCGGATCCCAATGGAGAGAACAGCCACACAAATGAAGATGACTACGACAATGTGCCAGTGCATCTAACAGGCGCACAACTAAGGCTCTGATTGACAATGCTGTTCAGGCAGCTCTTGATCGTCAATATACTGAGTCCCAAGGCAGAACCGTGTCAAAACCACTCTCTAAACCAAAGACACACTCCAAACCACCCTCTCAACCCAAGAAAGATGACGACAAACACTCGTCCACTGAGAACAGCGTTCATCGCAATAGAGAATATACTGATGCATCCAATGCTAAGGGTTGCACCTACAAATACTTTGTATCTTGTAAGCCCCGGGAATTTACAGGGGAGAAAGGTGCTGTGGATTGTATCACCTGGCTAGATGAAATGGACACTATTGTGGACATCAGCGGGTGTGCAGAGAGAGATGTGGTGAAGTATGTGTCCCAGTCATTTAAGGGCGAGGCCCTGGCATGGTGGAGGGCGTTGGTGCAGGCATCTGGTAAGTCTGCTTTATACAGAATGACGTGGGAGGAATTTATTGCTCTCATTAAGGAAAACTACTGCCCTCAGCATGAGGTTGAGAAGATCGAGGCTGACTTTGTGTCACTGGTGATGACGAACCTGGACTGCCAGGCATATTTGACGAGTTTCAATACAATGTCTCGTCTGGTCCCATATCTTGTGACACCAGAATCTCGAAGAATTGCCCGTTTCATCGGGGGCTTGGAGCCTGCGATAAAGGCGAGTGTAAAGGCCTCCCGGCCGACGACCTTCAGGTCAGTCACTGACCTCTCCTTGTCTCTCACCTTAGACGCTGTCCGTCTGAGGACACTAAGGAGCAAGGAGGCTGAGAAGAGAAAACGTGAGGATGATACCTCACGAAGATCTGGAAAGAAGCACCGTGGAAACGGTGACGGCAAGAAAGGGGCTGAGACAAAGAAAGATGGGCAAGCTGGTGAAAGGCCCAACTGCAAAATCTGCAAGAAACCCCACTCTGGGAAATGCAGATTTGCATCGAACTCACAGTCGCAATCAAAGACTCCTTCCTGTGGACTATGCAAGTCCAAGGATCATAAGACTGTGGAGTGCAAAAAGATCAAGGATGCAACCTGCTATGGTTGTAATGAAAAGGGGCACATCAAGAGTAACTGCCCTAAGTATGCCAAGAAGGCGGAGGAGACCAAGAAGTCAAATGCGAGAGTTTTTCGCATGGATGCAAAGGAAGCGGTCCAGAACGACAACGTGCTTACAGGTACTTTTCTCGTAAATAATATATTTGCAAGAGTACTATTCGATTCTGGCGCCGATAAATCCTTTGTAGACCAGAAATTTTGCCAACTACTAAATATGCCTATCAAAACCCTTGATATGAAATACGAAGTAGAGTTAGCAGACGGCACGATAGAAACCGTCTCAACTGTTCTAGAAGGATGTGAAATGTCCATTAGGAACCATTCTTTTCCTCTATCTCTACTTCCCTTCAAAGTAGCGGGTTTCGACATAGTCCTAGGCATGGACTGGTTATCCCGTAATCAGGCCCAAATCATTTGCGGCAAAAGGCATATAGTTTTAAAGACTCCGAGTGGTGAATCTCTTACCATTCGAGGAGATACGCAGTACGGGTTACCCGAGGACGTATCTATGCTCAAAGCTTCAAGGTGTTTAAACAGAGGCTGTGTAATTTACATGGCTCAGGTGATAATAGAAGAACCTAAGCCAAAGATCGAGGATCTTCCTGTCATTTCTGAATACCCCGAAGTTTTTCCTGAAGAACTACCTGGTTTGCCACCAGATAGACAAGTGGAGTTCAGAATAGACATCATTCCTGGAGCGGCTCCGATAGCTAGAGCACCTTACAGGCTAGCTCCAACGGAAATGAAGGAACTGAGGACCCAGTTGGATGAACTGTTGGCGAAAGGTTTTATCAGACCTAGTTCATCTCCCTGGGGAGCACCAGTCCTATTTGTAAAGAAGAAGGACGGATCGATGCGGTTGTGCATCGACTATCGAGAGCTAAATAAAGTGACCATAAAGAATAGATATCCTTTGCCGAGGATCGATGATCTATTCGATCAGCTGCAAGGAGCAAGCTATTTCTCGAAGATCGACTTGAGGTCGGGCTATCATCAGCTAAGGGTCAGAGATGAGGATGTACATAAGACAGCATTTAGGACTCGCTATGGTCATTACGAGTTCCTAGTGATGCCTTTTGGGCTCACAAATGCACCGACTGCGTTCATGGATCTCATGAATCGCGTCTGCAAGCCGTACTTGGACAAATTTGTCATAGTCTTCATCGATGATATCCTTATATATTCCAAGAACCAAGCTGACCACGAGAAACACCTCCGTTGCATTCTCGAATTACTACAGCGTGAGAAACTCTACGCCAAATTCTCGAAATGTGAATTCTGGCTACGAGAGGTTCAGTTTTTAGGGCACGTTGTGAGTGAGCGTGGTATCCAAGTAGATCCCGCTAAAGTAGAGGCAGTCATGAACTGGCAAGAGCCAAAGACGCCTACCGAGATCCGTAGTTTCCTGGGGTTAGCAGGGTACTACAGGAGGTTTATTGAAAATTTTTCGAGGATTGCTGCGCCCTTGACTTCCCTAACCAAGAAGAAAGAAAAGTTCATTTGGGGCCCAAAGCAGCAAGAGTCCTTCGAAATACTGAAGCAAAAGCTAAGCAACGCACTTGTGCTGACCTTACCGGAAGGTACAGATGAATTCGTAGTTTACTGCGATGCATCACACACAGGCATGGGATGTGTGCTTATGCAGAAGGGCAAGGTGATTGCCTATGCTTCAAGGCAATTAAAGGTGCACGAAAAGAATTACACCACCCATGATTTGGAGTTGGGTGCCGTTGTATTTGCACTAAAATTGTGGAGGCATTACCTCTATGGTATTAAATTTGTGATTTATTCTGATCACAAAAGCCTCCAGCACCTGTTCAACCAGAAGGAGTTGAACATGAGGCAGCGCCGTTGGATGGAAACCTTGAATGACTATGATTGCGAGATCAGGTACCATCCCGGCAAAGCGAATGTGGTTGCTGATGCCTTAAGCAGGAAAGAAAGGGTAAAACCTATTCGAATCAATGCCAAGAGCATTGAGGTCAAGAACAATTTAATTGAAAGGATTTTAGCTGCACAGCGAGAGGCTGTGTTGGAAGCTAATTATCCTAATGAAAAGTTAGGAGTAACTGAGGAGCAGTTGACTCTTAGCAAGGATGGAATCCTTAGACTGAACGGACGTATATGGGTTCCGATCTATGGAGGACTACGAGATGTTATCCTCCAGGAAGCCCATAGTTCCAGATATTCTGTCCATCCTGGTGCTGACAAGATGTATCAAGATTTAAAGGCAAATTATTGGTATATAGGCTTGAAAAAGTCTGTGGCCGCCCACGTAGCAAAGTGCTTGACTTGTGCTCAAGTCAAAGCCGAGCACCAAAAGCCGTCTGGCTTGCTACAACAGCCTGAGCTTCCCGAGTGGAAGTGGGAATGCGTAACTATGGATTTCATAACCAAGTTACCCAAAACCAGGAAAGGAAACGATACAATATGGGTCATAGTCGATAGGCTGACTAAATCAGCTCATTTTCTACCCATCAAGGAGACATATAGCTCCGATATGTTAGCCCAACTGTATGTTGATAAGATTGTAGCTTTACACGGCATACCTGTGACTATTATCTCCGACAGGGATACCAGGTACACGTCTCACTTCTGGAAGAGTTTCCAGCAGTCTTTGGGCACGCGTTTGAACTTCAGTACGGCTTACCATCCACAGACGGACAGTCAGAGTGAGCGTACCATTCAAACGCTAGAAGACATGCTTCGTGCATGTGCGATCGATTTAGGTGGTAACTGGGATAAGAACCTACCCCTAATCGAATTCTCCTACAATAATAGCTACCACACCAGCATAAAGGCTGCGCCTTTCGAGGCATTATACGGTAGGAAATGTAGATCGCCTGTTTGTTGGGCGGAAGTAGGAGAGGTCCAATTATCAGGACCAGAGATTGTTTTCCAGACAACGGATAAGATTGTCCAGATCCGGGAACGTCTCAAGGCTGCCCGCGATAGGCAGAAAAGCTACGCCGATCCAAAACGTAAGGATCTTCACTTCGAGGTAGGTGAGAAGGTGTTGCTTAAAGTATCGCCCTGGAAGGGGGTGATGCGTTTCGGCAAGAAGGGCAAACTGAGTCCAAGATACATAGGACCTTTTGAGGTCATTGAACGTGTCGGATCGGTCGCCTATAAGTTGAACTTGCCTGAAGAGCTCAGTGGAATTCACAATGTGTTCCACATCTGCAATCTGAAAAAGTGCTTCGCCGATGAATCATTGGTGATTCCACACACAGATGTGCATATAGATAAGAGCTTAAAGTTTATAGAAAAACCTTTGTCGATTGAAGATCGACAGGTGAAGAAGCTTCGAAGAAAGCACGTACCGATTGTAAAGGTCAAATGGGATGCTCGCAGAGGTCCCGAATATACGTGGGAAGTCGAAGACACAATGAAAGAAAAATACCCCTATTTATTTGAGTAAATCTCGGGTCGAGATTTATTTTAAGGGGGTGAGGATGTAACACCTCGAATTTTTGTGTCCAATAATGTGTTAACACGTGTCATTTGTTTACACGTGGCATTGATATTAAATAAAGGACTAATTTTGACAAACCTTGAAAGTATATAAATTCGAGGGTTATAAACGTCAACAAGGGTAAATATACTGTATATAATGCTTGAACCTTCAAACGAATAAATCATAGATCATACAGAAGCGAAACGCGAAAGAAGGTGAGAGATTACAAGCTACAGGGGGTTAACCGTGTCAACATGTTTAATTATACCTCTGAGTGACCCTTTGACGTTCCCAAGGCTTTGTAACGGTATTATACACTCACTAAAATATAATATATAAATTTCGCGAAGTTTCGTTATGAAACGAGAAAGTTACGATCGAATTCGTAGGAGAAGGGTTAAAAGCGTCAATAATGAAAGTTAAGGCTTTCTGAATAATTAATAAACTAACCGGGGACTTAACAACGCGGGTAAATAACACGAGGTCCCTAGTTGTAATTAACCGAGGGCCAAACCGCAAAGTTACCCCTTCAAACCCGAAAGGTCAGGTAAATCATTACGAAAGATTTCGTTATTAATTACCAGGATTTCGTAATCATGACAAAAGATTTAAAATTTCTGAAATCATAACCTCTCGCGGCCCGCGTGAGGTTTTGACTTAAGTTGAGGCGGGCCGCGAGCCACCTCAATTACGCGCCTGATGTTCTAAACTCAGGCGGCCCGCGTAAAAGTGGCATGGAATGTCCATGCGGGCCGCGTGGGACGCCCAGATGCAGAAAACTTGTAACTACTTGCCTCTTGGAGCCTTTGAACGACCAACAACCAATAAATGAGGCATGGGCACCCTATGCTCGACCCATATCACTTAGGGACACCTGCCCATGATCCATGATCAAATGTAGACTGAGTTGTGATGATCTTGAGGTCTTTTTGAACACTATAAATAGCCACACTTGGCTCATAAGTTCACCACACTTCAAACACACTCAACTGATCATTCCAAGAGCTCTCTAGCATTCCTCTGTGTTCTTAAGTCTTTCCTCAAGCTTCTGTAAGTGATCTAACCCTTTGTGGTTTCACATTTCCTTAGTAAATAGCTAAAAACCAAACCGTCGTAAATACGGTTTGACTTTAAAATAAATCAGTGATGGTTCAGTCTTATGACGAATCAAAAGTAGTTTTGAGATGGTATTTATGTGGGTAATAAGCCCCTAAAAGGGTTCCCTCTGATCACCACTCTAACTATGTCAAAAATCGAGTCAAACGCGCACTTAAAAAGTCAACAGAAAGTCGTTTTGCCATTTTATACATAATCTGTAATGTACATGCTATGGAACCTGTTTTGATAATCATAAAACATGATAATAAGTATATAAACTTGTTTGCGCTCGTTTGAATCGACCATTTGCTATATTGAACCGGTTCGGAGCCGAATGTCGCAAAAGTTTGACTTTTGCTTTGACTTCAGTTCTGGCCCGTTTTAGTGAGGTATAGATATGCCTTAGGACCCTCTTAGGACCAGGTCACATGTTGGTATCAACCTCTGTGATCGGTTCATGAGTTATCCGAGTCTTTTACGTGTTTCCGTTAATCGCCTAAAAGTTGACCGTAACGCCATTTTGAAAATAAAACGAGTATTTCGGACACGTGAACGGACCATAACCTTGCTTATTAAATTATAAGCATGTCCTTAAAGTTTCACGTCAATCCGAGGTCTAGAATGAGAGTTATGCTAATTAGCGTAATTTAAATAAACTTTTGTAATAAACGGCGCAATTAGCATAACGCCCATCTAAACCAAGATTTCGTCACCAAAACTTTTACCCACTGTTATAAATTAATATTTTGGGAATTTTAAAGATTTTTAATAATTTTTACCTTGCTCATAACCTGCGGTTATGGCTACGGTTCGGTAAATACCGAATATGCCCTTTTCGGCCAAAACATGAGTTCTACAAGGTCTTTTGACCCAATTCCAGTTGCTACTGGTTCCAAATAATAAATAAAGTATTTTAAGCTTTATAAGCTGTTCGGGAAACTCAGATTTCCTGTAGAACTCGAAAAGCCCTTTAAAAGTCTTTAAAATGACCGAAAAGCCCCTACGGGGCATAATATTAACTTAAACTCGTTACGGGCATCACGGGAGGTATCCTACTGATACCACAACCTCTTTGAGGCATATTGACTTAGGAAATAAGCATAGGACTCTCAGGGTTTGCCGTTTCGCCTATTGCGCGCACGGTTCGGCTTATGAAACTAGTTTTCATAAATTAGCCGATACGGGTCAAATAATATTATTTGAGCCCCAAAATCCAGAGTGTGAACCATAAACCCATATAAAACAAGTCTCTGAACTTGTTGGGTCAGAATCACACTCCATTCCCGGTTTTCGCCTTTTCGCGCGATTAAACCATATCTATATATATCGGAACCAACCGGTCTAGGCTACGGCTAATATAAGGACCCGTTAGGATTCTAAGAGGTTAATTAAAACCTTCGTTCCAGATTAGGAGCCCCGGTAAAAGCTATCGGCGATTTAATCGAACTAAGGATATATACTTGCAAAGGTAAATACTTTAACTTATTTCCCCTATATGGGCTTGGGTTACGGTATGTTAATACCGCTTGATTGAGCATTATATCTTTCCATCGCTTAGGTGGTAAATTAAATAATATGATCGGCTCATTTAAACAGTTTTGTTTCTTAAAAGCCTTTGGGGGGTTTAATGACCGTTGTCCCGGATATCCTTGGCATCATTTTACGAAATGGCCACGACCATCGACATCCCGGTGTAGGCGTACACCCGGTATATATTGTCGACATTAAATTAAAAGACGTAGCCGTTGGTTTTTATACTATGGTTTTACGCAATGTGGTGTGTCTATAAATCTTTAACCCGGCACGACCCGGGCTACTGAACGCATAAAAGAACATGTAAAACGTTCACAAGATTTTAATAATTTTCCCAAGTTATAAAAGAGTTTGTGCCTTGTGCATTCAAATCAAATTTTAATAAACATTTTCAAATGTGTCAGTTGAATGTATTTACCAGTGTAAACTGACGTATTTTCCCCAAAAAGATTAAGTGCAGGTACTATACGAAATGGGCTGGTATAGGCGTCCTAAGCATCATACATAGTCTCGCAAACTCGATGCTGCATCTGAATGAACAATATTTATTATTTTGATCCACTGTGGATATATTCAACTTCTGTAATACATTTGATATTACAACCAGAGGTTGAAGTTTATATATTTATCTTAAGCTTCCGCTGTGCATTATATAATTGTGTGGTTTGACTATATTGTTGCCAACATCGTCACGTTAATCCCCCACCGGGCCCACCGGTGAAACACGTGGAAATCGGGGTGTGACATCATACCACTGCTTCAGCCCTAGCAGTGCTTTGGTCTTTAGCAACATTTGAATCAAGGCAGTATATTGACCATCAGTACTTAGTTTTAGTTTTTGAATGAACATCAGTTGTTGTAGATAACAGTTGTTAGAATAGAACAGTGGATACAAGACATCATTTGTTAGAATCACTTTCAAAGGGAAAATCTTGTATACATAACATCTGCTTATTTTGGATCCACTGCTCTGATCCAGTTTTGGATTTAATTATCTGTTCCTCTGATAGGGTTCAATCCCAACAAACAAAGATGGCAACAAACCTTAGAGGAAAAAGATCCACAACAACTGTGCGCAAGTTTTAGATGCTTCTCAGCAAATAAGAAAAAACTAAATACTTGTATGATGATGAAAAAGGGAAAACAAAGTAACACAAAAAGGTGCAATCTCATCAAGACGCCTTATCACCAAACAAACCTACAAATAATTTACGCTGTATTTAAAGAACCTAGAAAGAAAGTTGGTCATTATGGAACGGTAACAAAGAAAGAGGGTTCTAGGACAAAAATGGTACTAACCAGAAAGTGTAGATTCAAGCATATGCTGCTCTTTCTGCAAAACAATACATGCTAACATCAACTCCACACTATGCAAGTTATTCATGAAGATGGAAAGATAGAAGGCAATAATGGCAACACAAAAGAGTCCATAATAACCAATACACAAAACATAACATATGGAAACTGAATTAGGTCCAGCTATCTGTATGCAGAACCAATCGTACACTTGCTAAAAAGATCAGAGAAGACTGAAGCCACGAATCAGTAAAGCATAACCTTTTGTCCATATTCTAGATCTGGTTCTACAAGCAACAAATGAAATGAGTCCTACCCACACTTGCTAAGAAATCAATCAGAAGTTATATGTTAAAACTGAATCAAAAAGCTATTACAAAAGCTGGCAGTGAGCCAGTGACAAGTGATGAAGTACGCTGCTTCTTTGTTGCTGGTTCTCCATATTCTTTCTTTTCAGCGTCAGTCATTTTATTCCACTTTTCTTGTCGTTGCTCGGCTGTAAATTTATTTTTGTTCGCTTTCCTGAAATTTGTTCAGAAACAACAGATTACATACGTGATCGGCAGTGGCGGAGCTTGAAAAAAATTGGTTTGGGGGGGGGGGGGTTGGACTCAATATCGAGGGGTGGACTCAATACATGTAAAATTTTCGAACCGAAAATACCTAAAATTACACTACGGAGCTAAAAAGGGGGGGGGGGGGGGGGGGGTTCAGGGCACCCCTCGGCACCAACAAAGCTCCGTCCTTGGTGATCAGGTAAAAATGAACTATTTACAAGACCCCTAAAAGATGAAACAGTCCATCTAAAAAGGAACATTTATGTTTTACATCTTACAATACGGGTTTGGGTACAATCAAACAACTATGTTTTTTATTGTATAATTACTATTAGGGCTTACTAATTACATAAATCAAACAGCAGTTTTGTTCCTCATATCTTTAACCAACCATTTAAAAATTGAAATTTTTAAATGAGATAAACAAAACTGAAAACAAACTTACGTGTAATTGTTCCACGCGTTGGTACTTTTCTTCTCCATTCTAAACCCTGCTCCAAACTGCCAATATTTTGGGCATGTTTCTATAGTTCAGCAGGTTAAGGATTTTCACAATTCAAAATAAACGCCTTGTGTTCTATAGTTCAGCATGTTAAAGACTTTCACAGTTCAAAATAAATGCCCATCAAACTCTATCACACTATCAACTTAAAAATATACTTCTGTAAAGATCACCACACCATCTGTTTATGCACTGCTCTTAGAAAAGTTCAACATTAAAACAGGCATCTTATTGTAAGGTTTTCCAGAATAATTGCAGAATAAACCCTAGAATTTAGATTCAAAATTTTGTCTACAAAGAGACTAATACATAGCAAATTTGTCTACAAAGAGACTAAAATTTTGTCTACAAAGAGACTAATACACAGCAAATTTTTCTAGAAAGACACACAGCAAAATTTGCCTACAAAGAGACTAATACACAGCAAAATTTGCCTACAAATAGACTAATACACAGCACAATAGAAACAAACAACTCAAAAACAATTCCAGAATAAACCCTAGAATTTAGATTCAAAATTTTGTCTAAAAAGAGACTAATAAATAGCAAATTTGTCTACAAAGAGACGACTAATACACAGCAAAATTTGCCTACAAATAGACTAATACACAGCACAATAGAAACAAACAACTCAAAAACAAGGCAATATTCAAGGAAAATGTACACGAGAGAGTCGGCTGAGGCGGAGTGACTGGCTACGGCGGGCTAGGGTTTTCCGATTTTGAAGAAATTCTTCCGATTTTGAAGAAATTCCGATCGATTCCCTCTTGTTTGTTGGTGGTGGCGGTGGCTGGCCGAGGGCAGGGGTGGGATAATTTTGAATATGATAACCGCTCAAAATTCCACTACTAGTTTAAAAGGGACTAATACGCGTGGTATTAGTCCTCACTTGTGTTCGTTTGTTAGAGCATGTTTGGCTTTTTGGAGGGGTGAAAAGACGAAAATACCCTTCAGAAGTTATGAAAAGTAACAAATTGCTACTTTTCATAACTTCTAGAGGAGTATTTTCGTCTTTTCACCCCTCCAAAAGTTAAAAGGAGATTTGCAAATGGAAAGCCAAACATGCTCTTAATTTCATAAACGTACACAAACCAACGTAATTACATAAATGAACACAAATAAACATATATTTCCCGATGATCAGAACTATGCACTGACCCATGCCCAAACCCATGGCCCGACCCGTGACCCAACCCATGCCGGACCCAAGCCTTACCAAACACCTATTTTGTGTCAAGTTTAAAAACACTGTAAAATACTCACTTTAAAATGTCATAAAAAAGTTGAGTTTTTTTTATTTTATTTTATATAACAATACCCTACTCGTATTAAAGATAAAAAAACGCTCGTTATTTTGGTGCAATTATTTTTATTTTATATAACAATACCCTACTCATATTAAAGATAAAAAAACGCTCGTTATTATGGTGCAATTATTTTTAAAAAATAGTAACGTATGAAAAAGTGCTCACAGACATTTAAAAAATACATTCTTAGTGGGATTCAAACTCGTTTATCCTCCGACTTGGAATATATAGTGGGATTCGAACTCGTTTATCCTCCGACTCGGAATATATATATATATATATATATATATACATTTTTGGCCATCTAAATTAATTTATAATTTTTATAAATTAATTATATCATTTATGGAAAATGGAACTGAACTTCAGTTCTCATCGTCATCAGCACATGTAGAACAAGAACGACGCCGTATTGAATTCATCACAGGTGAGTATATGTACTTGTGAGCTTGTTTTGGTTGATATTATTACTGAATGAGGCCTTGTTAGTGTTTGTTAGTTAGAATTTAGTAGACTAACGAACGGTTAACGTATACATAACCAAAGGTTTTTTTTTTTTCGTGTTTGATCGTTAAGGATTTATTTTTTTTTACATAGAGTATTTAAAAAAACAAGTCTACTAACAGACATATATATCGGCTCGTGACTCGATTCGAACTCGTTTATCCTCCGACTCGGAGCTGATATATCATGAAGGCCTGAATATATATATATACATTTTTGGCCATCTAAATTAATTTATAATTTTTATAAATTAATTATATCATTTATGGAAGAAAAAAAAATTATTATTATTATTATTATATTTTTTAGATAGAATACCCGGTGTATTAGTCTCTTTTATTTTAAATGCTCCCTGTAAAAATTGTTTGTGTGAGCACTAATACCCCGAGTATTAGTCCCGTTTAGCCGGTTCTATAAGGAAGAACCCCTTTTTTAATTCTGATTTTTGAAAATTTTCACTTTGGCCCCTGTAGTTTCAGTTTTTACAAAAACACAAAAGTTAAATATATATTTAGGGGCCAAAGTGAAAATTTTCAAAAATCAGAATTAAAAAGGGGTTCTTCCTTATAGAACCGGCTAAACGGGACTAATACTCGGGGTATTAGTGCTCACACAAACAATTTATTTTTTTTTACCGGGAGCATTTAAATTAAAAGAGACTAATACGCCGGGTATTCTATCTAAAAAATATAATAATAATAATTTTTTTTCTTCCATAAATGATATAATTAATTTATAAAAATTATAAATTAATTTAGATGGCCAAAAATGTATATATATATTCAGGTCTTCATGATATATCAGCTCCGAGTCGGAGGATAAACGAGTTCGAATCGAGTCACGAGCCGATATATATGTCTGTTAGTAGACTTGTTTTTTTAAATACTCTCTGTAAAAAAAAATAAATCCTTAACGATCAAACACGAAAAAAAAAACCTTTGGTTATGTGTACGTTAACCGTTCGTTAGTCTACTAAATTCTAACTAACAAACACTAACAAGACCTCATTCAGTAATAATATCAACCAAAACAAGCTCACAAGTACATATACTCACCTGTGATGAATTCAATACGGCGTCATTCTTGTTCTACATGTGCTGATGACGATGAGAACTGAAGTTCAGTTCCGTTTTCCATAAATGATATAATTAATTTATAAAAATTATAAATTAATTTAGATGGCCAAAAATGTATATATATATTCCGGAGGATAAACGAGTTCGAATCCCACTATATATTCCAAGTCGGAGGATAAACGAGTTCGAATCCCACTAAGAATGTATTTTTTAAATGTCTGTGAGCACTTTTTCATACGTTACTATTTTTTAAAAATAATTGCACCATAATAACGAGCGTTTTTTATCTTTAATATGAGTTGGGTATTGTTATATAAAATAAAAATAATTGCACCATAATAACGAGCGTTTTTTATCTTTAATACGAGTAGGGTATTGTTATATAAAATAAAATAAAATAAAAAAAAACTCAACTTTTTTATGAGATTTTAAAGTGAGTATTTTACGGTGTTTTTAAAATTGACACAAAATAGGTGTTTGGTAAGGCTTGGGTCCGGCATGGGTTGGGTCACGGGTCGGGCCATGGGTTTGGGCATGGGTCAGTGCATAGTTCTGATCATCGGGAAATATATGTTTATTTGTGTTCATTTATGTAATTACGTTGGTTTGTGTACGTTTATGAAATTAAGAGCATGTTTGGCTTTCCATTTGCAAATCTCCTTTTAACTTTTGGAGGGGTGAAAAGACGAAAATACTCCTCTAGAAGTTGTGAAAAGTAGCAATTTGTTACTTTTCATAACTTCTGAAGGGTATTTTCGTCTTTTCACCCCTCCAAAAAGCCAAACATGCTCTAACAAACGAACACAAGTGAGGACTAATACCACGCGTATTAGTCCCTTTTAAACTAGTAGTGGAATTTTGAGCGGTTATCATATTCAAAATTATCCCACCCCTGCCCTCGGCCAGCCACCGCCACCACCAACAAACAAGAGGGAAACGATCGGAATTTCTTCAAAATCGGAAGAATTTCTTCAAAATCGGGAAACCCTAGCCCGCCGTAGCCAGTCACTCCGCCTCAGCCGACTCTCTCGTGTACATTTTCCTTGAATATTGCCTTGTTTTTGAGTTGTTTGTTTCTATTGTGCTGTGTATTAGTCTATTTGTAGGCAAATTTTGCTGTGTATTAGTCGTCTCTTTGTAGACAAATTTGCTATGTATTAGTCTCTTTTTAGACAAAATTTTGAATCTAAATTCTAGGGTTTATTCTGGAATTGTTTTTGAGTTGTTTGTTTCTATTGTGCTGTGTATTAGTCTTTTTGTAGGCAAATTTTGCTGTGTATTAGTCTCTTTGTAGGCAAATTTTGCTGTCTGTCTTTTTAGAAAAATTTGCTGTGTATTAGTCTCTTTGTAGACAAAATTTTAGTCTCTTTGTAGACAAATTTGCTATGTATTAGTCTCTTTGTAGACAAAATTTTGAATCTAAATTCTAGGGTTTATTCTGGAAAACCTTACAATAAGATGCCTGGTTTAATGTTGAACTTTTCTAAGAGCAGTGCATAAACAGATGGTGTGGTGATCTTTACAGAAGTATATTTTTAAGTTGATAGTGTGATAAAGTTTGATGGGCATTTATTTTGAATTGTGAAAGTCTTTAACATGCTGAACTATAGAACACAAGGCATTTATTTTGAACTGTGAAAGTCTTTAACCTGCTGAACTATAGAAACATGCCCAAAATATTGGCAGTTTGGAGCAGGGTTTAGAATGGAGAAGAAAAGTACCAACGCGTGGAACAATTACACGTAAGTTTGTTTTCAGTTTTGTTTATCTCATTTAAAAATTTCAATTTTTAAATGGTTGGTTAAAGATATGATGAACAAAACTGCTGTTTGATTTATGTAATTAGTAAGCCCTAATAGTAATTATACAATAAAAAACAGAGTTGTTTGATTGTACCCAAACCCGTATTGTAAGATGTAAAACATAAATGTTCCTTTTTAGATGGACTGTTTCATCTTTTAGGGGTCTTGTAAATAGTTCATTTTTACCCGATCACCAAGGACGGAGCTTTGTTGGTGCCGAGGGGTGCCCTGAACCCTCCCTCCCCCCCTTTTTAGCTCCGTAGTATAATTTTAGGTATTTTTGGTTCGAAAATTTTACATGTATTGAGTCCACCCCTCGATATTGAGTCCAACCCCCCCCCCCCCAAACCAATTTTTTTCAAGCTCCGCCATTGCCGATCACGTATGTAATCTGTTGTTTCTGAACAAATTTCAGGAAAGCGAACAAAAATAAATTTACAGCCGAGCAACGACAAGAAAAGTGGAATAAAATGACTGACGCTGAAAAGAAAGAATATGGAGAACCAGCAACAAAGAAGCAGCGTACTAACATAAGGTGCTGCCTTTCAAAATTCACTAAACTAGTAGAAGAGTTCAATCTGGATTCATGTGTCGAATTAGCGGATAGTCCATTTAGATTTCTTTTAAGGCTAAAAGGATATGAGCTAAATAGTGATCTGGTAAAGGAGCTAGCGACTGGATTTAACATAGAGGAAAAGTCACTGACGGTGGATGGTAAACAACATAAACTTACTTTAAAGGATTTTGATCGTATTCTGAAAATAGGCGAAAAGGATTTTGATCGTATTACCAAAACGAAAAGTCACGGGCCTTCCACTGGGCCCTCCTCTGCTTTTAACAGCACGCGGTTTCTCGTAAAGAGTGGAAAGGAGGAGTATGTGAGTATCAAATTACTTAGAAGTTTGTTACAAAGAAAGGACAATGTAGATGATTTTAAGCGAGCTTTCGCTCTGATTTGTTTGAGGTATGTAGTTTGTGCTCCCTCTCGTGGTAAGTTGGGAAAAAAATTCTTGAAGCAACAAAAAGCATATAAGTCAGGTCAATAAAAAAAGCAAACTATTACCGCAAGAGGACAAACGGCTATGTCGGCCTCACCCACCGACATAGCCTTTTAAGTAAGTATAGAATAGTCCATGAGTATATATATCTATACTTTTTTAAACAATGTATAACTTAAAGGAAAACAGGGAAACGTAACGGCGTACATGGTGTTTTTTGATGATGACTAAAAAACCCGAAGCGCATAATACTCCCCTAAAAAACCACAAACGGATCGATTCTTGATGATTTTCCAAAATCACCCAAAAATCAGACAAGGGTTTTTACTTTTTTTTTTTTTTTGTGATTTAGGGTTTTTAAGATGAAGAAGGAGACGGTGGTGTATATTGTGGGCTTGGAGTTAAAAGACTCTTTTTATACCAAGTTTCTTAATTCTTAATTACATCAGTTATAAATTTTTTATGTTATATTTTTGTAAGTTTTCTCTTTGCAATTAATACATTTGATTTATGTTTGTTTTTTCTAGTAAAAACTCGTTTTTGATGTTATATTTTTGTAAGTTTTCCCTTTGCAATTAATACATTTGATTTATGTTTTTTTTTTCTAGTAAAAACTCGTTTTGAAATAGTCACGTAAAAAGGTATACGTTTATAGGGTAAAGATCAAATAGGAAGTTAATTTTCGCTAGAAAGGATAGGAAGCAATCTCAGCCGTTCATCATCTTTTTTTAAATTTTTGGACGCGTGGGCTTTTTCGTCTTTTTACATTATCATATCTTCGTTCTAATTTATAGATTCTGTTACTTCTTTTCTTAGTTCATCACTCTCATAACAGAATTGAAGATTCCATAACCCTAAATCGCCATCGATCGCAAATTCAACTCTTTTCAAACATTAATCTTCTTTCGTTTGTCAATTCGATAACTTCAATGTCTTCGTCAGACTCTGCTGGTATATTTAGCTTCAATTTTGAGTTATTTTTTGTTATTTTTGTCCAAATTTCATTGTTTTACGTTTTATAATTCGTGTTTTTGTAATTAATATTTGATATTTCATAAGTTTAATTGTTATTGTTGTATAATTTAACATAATTTGTTTGTTTTGTTTCTTCATCAGTTTATTGCGTTTTAGTTAATAGTTGCGTTTTATGATATTAATTAAATTATATGCATACAAACTTGTAGTTTAAGATTTATGTAATATAAAGCTAAATATTAGCTATAACTGTTATTGTTGTACAATTTTTGTTTGTTCATCATTGAATGCGTTTTACATAATGTATTGCGTTTTATGCTTTTACTCATGATACTTCATATACAAACCTTAAAGGTCTGTATTTCTAAATTATTATTAACATATTTTGAGATTTAACAGTAAACACATTATTATATTGGTTGTAATGCGTTTTATGATTTTTTGTAAAGTGTTTCAGATCACATGATGCGTTTTACTGAACATATTTTTAGGTTTATCACTAAAAACATTATTCTGTAAGAGGTATTGCGTTTTATATTCTTTTTATTGTTTCAGATAACATTTCCAAGTGGGAGGAACGTGTATGCATAAACAGTGGAAGAAAGTTTTTCAAACCTAAAGTCAGTGGATCTCTTACACCTGCTGTTGGAATGCTTTTTAAGTCTTTTGATGAGGCATTTGCATTTTATCAGAGATATGCACTTGCTGCAAGTTTTTCTGCAAGGAAAAATACCTCTTGGAAAAATGTTGGTGGTTTAGTAAAAATAAGATATATTGTCTGTTCAAAAGAAGGATCTCATGTTTCCAAAGCAATAGATTCTGGTTTAGTTGAGAATAGTAAAAAGATTGTTAGACGTAATAGAGGTTCCAAAAGAGTTGGATGCAATGCTCATGTGAAACTATTATTAGAGGACAATAATATGTATAAAATCTACTACTTTGAAGAAGAACATAATCATATCTTTGTTGAAGATGAAGATATTCATTTCTTGCCGGCTGCCAGAAGTATCGATTATGTGAAAGAAAGTTTTATATCTGGATTATCTGCAATCAATATTGGACCTGTTAAAGCATTCAATATTATGAAAACAATGTATGGTGGTTTTGGTGAAGTTGGAGCTAGTAAAGTTGATTGTAAGAATTATAAAAGGGATTTGAATCTTTACATCGGAGAGTATGATGCAGAAATGGTAGTTAGGCGTCTTATTAGGAAGAAAGAATGTTGTCCTGGTTTCACATGTGATTATGTTATTGGTGAAGATAGAAGATTGAGAGGGCTTTTCTGGGCTGATGAGCAATCAAAAAAAAATTACACAGTGTTTGGTGACATATTTGGTTTTGATGCTACTTATAAATCAAACAAGTAAGTTTTTTTGATTTATTGCGTTATATATAATCTGTTGCGTTATATATCATGTTCTAAATTTTCTAATGCTTTTTTTATTTTTTTTATTCAGGTATGATTTGGTTTTTGTACCATTTACTGGTATTGATAATCATTTTAGGAATGTCACATTTGGTGGTGCATTACTTGGTTCGGAGACTGCAGATTCGTATAGATGGCTTTTAAGATGCTTTGTTAATGCTTTTGGAAGCGAGCCTAAAGTTGTTGTTACTGATCAAGATGCTGCAATGAAGAGAGCTATTAAGGATGTACTTCCAAGAAGTAGGCATAGGTTATGTATGTGGCATATATGGGAGAAATTGAAGACAAAGGTATTAACTGCGTTTTATGATATAACAAACTGCAATTTTATAATTGTTTTATTACTGCGTTTTATGTATTATACAATAAGATCCAACATTTATAACAATAGAATTACAAAACAATTGTGTTTTACAATCAATGCATTATGTTTATCATTTTCAATATATTGGTTTTTAAGTTATTGCGTTTTATGATTTTATAACTTTTTATTCAGGTTGGTCCTGTTTTGTCAGCAAACACTGATCTTAATACAAGAATGACTCATGTTGTTTGGAATGATACTATTATTCCAGAAGATTTTGAAACTGAGTGGCATTCAATAATGTCTACTTTTGGATTGGAAAATCATGAGTGGTTAAAAGACATGTACGATCTTCAATTTGATTGGATTCCTGCTTATTACCATGGAGAGGATTTGGCTGGGCTTATGCGTACTACGTCAAGATGTGAAAGCGAGAATTACTTCTTTGGTCAGATTTGCAATCCAAGATGTACACTTGTTGAATTTTTCACTCATTTTGAGACTGCAATGGATATTCAAAGGCATGAGCATAGGAGGAATGATCATGATACAAGGTATATTGAGTGTAAACCCTGGAGTGACTTTGTATTGGAGAAACAAGCATCAGAAATATACACCCAAACAATTTTTAAGGATATTCAAATTGAAATTGATGCTGCTATTACAAAGTGTATGTCAAAGTCTGTTGATACTGTGGGTGATGTTCAATATTTTGAAATAAAGGATTTCAGACAGCCATGCACATCTTTTTTCAAGGTAATTTTTTAAATTTATATTGTTTAAATATCTATTGCGTTTTATATTTCATCTTTAATTGCGTTTTAACATTATATGATCATATTGTTATATCTGTATTATATTTATTATTCATTGCGTTTTATATTACATTTCACTAATTTTATATAGCTTTTTAATCTTATTTACAGGTGCAATACAGCAAAGAAGAAGATGGTTTAAGTTTAAGTTGTTCTTGCAAACGGTTTGAACAATTTGGTATATTGTGCCGCCATATATTTTACGTATTACGGTATGAGGATATTAGTAAGTTTCCTAGAAGATATGTTCATAGAAGATGGACGAGAGATGTTGTTTCAGTGGGATCAAATCATTCTTATATTCGATTTGATGAAATTGGTAGGAATAGTGAAATTGATAAAGTTTATAGAGAAATTGTTGTTGCAAATGAGTACGTGGTTAATAGGCTGGTTGGCGATTTAGATGAACTGTGTCGTTACAGGGATCATATTAAAAGTTATATAGATAAAGCGGATGAGGTTATGGTTGCTGCGCCGCCTCCTACTCGCAAAGAAAGATTTGCTGATATTGGAGGGAACATAGAAAAATCTGATTCTATGATTCGTGTCCCCATCAAAATAAGGACCAAAGGATGCGGTGTACAAAAAAGGATCAAGTCTAATCGTGAGATTGCAATTCAGAAATCATCAAAGATCCAGAAATCGTGCCGTGTATGTGGTGGAAAAGGACATAACAGTCGAACTTGTAAAGATAAGGTTTCTTTTAATGCTATAGGTTCTAGCAATGCAATGTAATTATGTATACAAATTCTTTCGAAATCAGATATCAATAAGTAAAAAAAAATTTGTCATTGCGTTTTATGATGTATAGGTTTCATCTCTTTTTGTTACTACGTTTTGAGATATCCTTCATAAATATCAGTTTGTTTTGGTTAATTGCATTTTATGATTGTTTTGGTCAAAAATTACCGAAGCAATTTAGTGACAAATTAGTTAAGTGAGGTAGTGTGCTGAAAAAATGTGTTCAAAAATATGTTAAGTGAGTTATTTGCTAAAACAGTTTCAGGATACGGCTCAGGATGTAGAGTCGTATCTGTGATCAAACAATGAGCAAAAAAGTAAAGTTAATGACACGAGATGTACGAGGAAAGCCCTTGATCAACCTAGATCGCCGGCATAAAACCTCGGGAGCTGACAATCGCAGCTGCCTAGTTCTTCTTATTACTTCAAACTTCAGGATACAGTGCAGGATATGGTGCGGATCAACTAAGTGTTACAACGTGAGTTGGATACAAGTGTGGTGACTGCCGTAATCTAGAGAGCAAGAGTGTATGAGAGTGTTCGTGAAAAATTGTGTGCCTTAAACTGATCCGCCACATCTATTTATAGTAAAGATAAAGTAACTAACTATCCTAAACTCCCGGGATCCAGCGAATATTCCCACTCGAACGTTGAGGACCAAGTCTTTCGGGTTCAACGACTTCCTCACAACGAATTCACCCGAGTCTTAAGGAGAAGAAGTCCTGATGACCATTAGTAGCTTTCAACCATTAACCTGCACGTGTTTAATTAATAAATCTCAGGATATCGCCCAAGATATTAGCAATATCCTCTTCCAGCATCCTGGTCACAAATAAACAAACAAAGGCAGGATATTGGTCAGGATATGTACGCTTAGAAAATGACCCATAACAATTGTCCCCAAAATATATCGGTTGGTATACCAATCCAACGGATATATTTTAAAGCTTATCTCATGAATCGAGGCAATTAATATGATTCGACATCTGAAGTGACAATGTTCAACTTCCCACGCGTTTTTTACTCGATGGCTATCCACTTAGCCCCTATATCTTCTCTCTTCTTGTTTGATAAACCATCATCTCCACCGGAATCTTCAGGTAAACTCCTTTCTTTCCTTCTTCTCTGTTTCTTTTTTTATTTCTCCACAGAAATCCCTCATGGCTAGCGGAACTAGATCCCACACAGGCGATTCAATCCCAACTTTCGAAGCCCAAAACCTTCTTAAAGAACCCGAGAAAGAGGTCTGCTCCTTCGACAATGCTGACATTGCTGCCTTGCAAGCTTCCGGTGCTTTCCCTGTTGGTACGATCATCCGCCCTTTCGACAGAGAAGTCCGATCGGACTTTTCTTCCAACGAATGGGTGTGCTTCTTGGCCTACCCTTTCTCTATCGGACTCCGATACCCCTTTCCGGCTTTCATATCCCGTTTCTTCGAACTCACTGGTCTCAGTTATGCCCAAACCATGCCCATGGTTTGGCGCGTGCTGGTGACCTTAGATCAGATCAGATCGCGATTTGTCCCCAACCTCTGCATTGAAGACCTCCCGATGGCCTACCGCCTTCGTTCTCATGGCAACAGTCGTTTTCTCCTTTTCTCAACCTCCAAAAACCCTCTCGTTCTTAAAGCCACAAAGAATGAGGAGAAATGGCAACAAAAGTTCTTTTTTGTAAAAAGGGATTCCATCACTGGAGGTTTTGATCTTCCAGTAAAGTGGTTAACTTCTGGTAGGATTTAGGGTTTTAGGAATATCCCCAACCGTATCCTAAAATATATCCTGAACTGACATCTTTATTTCTTGTGCAGCAAATTTCAAAGATCTAGCACCCCCAAGTGCCGAATCAGATTCGAGAATCAAAAGCATTTATCAACTCCCAGAGAGCGAGAGAACTTTTTCCCTGTCATTTGCAAGTTCAAGCCAAAGATCCAGCTCCGACATGTCTGGTAAGCACATTAATACATATGAAGCAAATATAATAATTTATGATTATTCAAGAGTTAAGCGTTTTTCCCTTTTATGCAGCCCCAGTCAAAGCTCCTGAGGTCTTTGATCTCGATGAATTGGATAGCTACTCTGCTCCCATTCCGGTAAAGAAAGAACCAAGCCCTAAGGCTCCCACGTCTTCCAGACCCAGCAGCTCAAAAGCCGTTACCACTCCCAAGCCTCCTCCAGCCACCAGGACCCGTGCTCCCAGTGCTCGGAAGAGGAAAGAAACAGATTCTCCGGCTACCTCCGAGACTTTCCCATACGAGAACTATGGATTCAATGAAGCCAGTGGGTTTATGACTTCATTTCTTAATCAGGTAAAAATCCTCATCTGGTATCCTGCACATGTATGTTAACTATTATCCTGGATATTTTACACATATGTTGATACCTGTGCTTTTGGTTGCAGGGCCTGGAACGTCTCATGTTCCTTTATGAGGATGCATGTGGGCTTAACA
Source organism: Helianthus annuus (assembly GCF_002127325.2). Lineage (NCBI taxonomy): Eukaryota > Viridiplantae > Streptophyta > Magnoliopsida > Asterales > Asteraceae > Helianthus > Helianthus annuus. Next base: position 29,293,216 of record NC_035449.2, on the reverse strand, counting down.
AGATGATGGAGGCCAAGCTCAAGAAAGCAGAAGAAACCATTGCTGACCAAGGGATGATCGCCGCCGCCAAGTCTAAGCATTATGAAGATAAATTCAAGGCGATGACTCAGGAGCACCAAACCGCTATACACAAGGCCAACGAGGACGCCCAAGCCAAGCTGGATGCTGCCCACCTTCAATACCAGCAGGACATGAGTTCTTACCGGGATGGCCTTAAAGGATCCGTTGTGGTTTCCCTTCTTCAAGCCAGACTAAGGATGGCCTATGAAGCCGAGCCTTGGGCTTTGAATGCCCTTCCTGGAACGTCAAGGCCTGGGAAACGAAACTAGCGGATCTCAAAGGCACCCTTGTGGAACGTCCTGCAAAGCATGCTGGTGAGGATCCTCCCAAGACGGCAGATGCGGCGGCCGATGCTGATGGTGATGCTGAGAAGAATCCCGATGGTGATGCTGGTGCGGGTGCTGGTGAAGCGATGGTTGAAGAGGGTGCTGCCCCTTAAAAGCAGCGAAGTGGGCGATGATGGATGTTTATGCCGAGGCCGGAGCCCACTTTTTAAATTTGATGGTGGTTATTGTCTGAGGCCGGAGCCCACTTTTTAAATTTGATGGTGGTTATTGTCTGAACAATTTACTTTTCTGCATTTGAACAATTTACATTTCCTGCACTAGAACAATGTGATGACCAAAGGTGGATGGGTCCTAGGTTTTAGGACGAAGCCCTTGGTCATCAATTAGTATAACATGTTTTGAATGTGATAACGGTTGTAGGTGGACAGGCCCTGTTTGGAGATATACCCTGCAACCGTTACACTAATATGGTAAAAACTAATCGTGCTTTTGGCGGATGGGCCTCGGTTTGAGGTGAAACCAAAAGCACAACTTTTGACCTGTTAATAATATAACTATCTTTCGACTTATTGTCTGTTACCTTGCATTACTTAGTGTAACTCTTAGCTTTTGCAAAAAATTTCATACTGTTATCTTATAAAATATCCTGATTAGTATGCTCAGCGATATACTGTAAAAACTTTTTATTAGATAAAACTTCCAAACATCCCTTCAGCTTTGTAGAAAGTTTTTGATAAACAATCTATTTTTCCAGAACCAGTTTTTGACAATATTTAAATAATCAAAGTTCCAAACTAACATTAGTTTCAAACACCCTAATCAAATATCCTGAAAAAGACTTTGAGAATATGTCAGGATACTTATCCTTTTATAAAACATAATGTTACTAAAAACTTAGACGACGTTTACAAA